>NC_143249.1:51145000-51770000 GCF_984573655.1 Nuphar pumila | reverse complement strand
ATACATCAAAATAAACATCAAGTTCTCACTTCATGTCAGGATAACTTAAAAAGATTGCCAATAAGATAAAAAATTGTAGTTAATTCAAGAATGATAAGCACATATATATGAAAAATATTCCCTCTTTTCTACCTGAAGTATTACCTCCGACTGGGCTTAACTCCGTAGAATCAAGATTCGAATTCAAATTACTTGCAATTGACTTTCCTTCAAAGAGGCTATCAATTTCATTGATATGGACAGAAAAGAATGTATTCTTGATATTGCGAGAGCTATTAGCGAAAGGATATTGATAAAAGAATTTCACAAAATTAAAGAAGATTCTTGATAGATTCGGCAGTCTGATATCCTGGGATTCTTTTCTCATGATGATCTTTCTGCACTCTTTTTGACAGAATTGGAGCTCTCTTGGATTTTTTGGGAATTACATCATCCTTCATTTTGGAGATGTCCTGGCTTTTCTCTCTTTATTTTTTTTGGAAGGGTACGTCACAAACTCCTTCATCTCAGAGATGTTCTGATCCTTCTTCTCTCTCAGGGATTATATTGACGGTTATTAGCTCATTGGTTGGGAATCTCTTGATGATAGCAGAAATTAAATATCTTTTAGGGTTTGTCGGTAGGCTCATCACACTCGCCTTCATCTCGACGGTGATCTGAACTTTTCCTGGAAGGATCCGTCACAAACTCCGTCATCTTGGAGATGATCCAAATCTTCTTTAGCCCCGGGGGTCGACTCGTCTAATTCGCCTTCATCTTGACGACAGTTGAGAGATCCCTTTTGCAGATATTTAATTGCAGCTTAGGTGATTGAGGAGATATGGAGATTGAGTGGATTTTTCTGTATCACCCAGGATATTTTGACTGCTTATTTTTCAAGAATGGTTTTTAAAAATATGCCATTGACTGTGATCAATATCAATCACTTCTGGCTTTGCAATAACATTGAATTTTCTTTGTTGGCCATATCGCGGATTTATTCTTCATCCTTTTGGTTGGCCAATAGAAAGATTTTGAATTTTGAATCTTTTTTCACAAAAGCTTTGTCCTTTCGGAAGTAATACTAAAGGTATTCTGAGGTACAATTTTATGCCGTAAAGATTTTGAGATCAACAACTATTTTTTATGACAAATTGGCAAAATATTCCTGAAATCCTTGGTGAAAGAAATCACTTGAGATCTAAATGACACATCCGTGGCTAGATTCTTCTCTCCTTTCCCCAAAGGAGAGACTCAGAAATTGGAAATAGGATATTGGATGACCTGGAGATCAAAATTGTGATTTGGTCTACTGGAAGCGACATGGGTTCTGTAGGGATTCATCCTAAGAATGACATTGGTTCAATTGAGAATGACATTGGTTCACTGGGAACAACATGAGTTCGATAGGTATTCAGCCTAAGAACGACATTGGTTCAATTGAGAACGACATTGGTTCACTGGGAACGACATGGGTTCTGTAGGGATTCAGCCTAAGAACGACATTGGTTCACTGGGAACGACATGGGTTCTGTAGGAATTCAGCCTAAGAACGACATTGGTTCAATTGAGAACGACATTGGTTCACTGGGACGACATGGGTTCCATAGGGATTCAGCCTAAGAACGACATTGGTTCAATTGAGAACGACATTGGTTCACTGGGAACAACATGGGTTCAATAGGGATTCAGCCTAAGAACGACATTGGTTCAATTGAGAACGGCATTGGTTCACTGGGAACGACATGGGTTCAATAGGGATTCAGCCTAAGAACGACATTGGTTCAATTGAGAACGGCATTGGTTCACTGGGAACGACATGGGTTCAATAGGGATTCAGCCTAAGAACGACATTGGTTCAATTGAGAACGACATTGGTAAACTGGGAACAGCATGGGTTCAATAGGGATTCAGCCTAAGAACGACATTGGTTCAATTGAGAACGACATTGGTTCACTGGGAACGACATGGGTTCTGTAGGAATTCAGCCTAAGAACGACATTGGTTCAATTGAGAACGACATTGGTTCACTGGGAACGACATGGGTTCTGTAGAAATTCAGCCTAAGAACGACATTGGTTCACTGGGAACGACATGGGTTCAATAGGGATTCAGCCTAAGAACGACATTGGTTCAATTGAGAACGGCATTGGTTCACTGGGAACGACATAGGTTCTGTAGGAATTCAGCCTAAGAACGACATTGGTTCACTGGGAACGACATGGGTTCAATAGGGATTCAGCCTAAGAACGACATTGGTTCAATTGAGAACGGCATTGGTTCACTGGGAACGACATGGGTTCAATAGGGATTCAGCCTAAGAACGACATTGGTTCAATTAAGAACGACATTGGTTCACTGGGAACGACATGGGTTCTATAGGGATTCAGCCTAAGAACGACATTGGTTCACTGGGAACGACATTGGTTCACTGGGAACGACATGGATTCAATAGGGATTCAGCCTAAGAACGTGGATCAGGAGGACTTCAACCTACAAATCATATATCTAAAAAATACCAATCCAAAAGGAGTTCGACCTAAGGACTGTAAAGAATATTGGATCAGGAGGACTTCAACCTACAGATCGAAATTTTTGAGAACGAGATTGGTTCGAAAGGGGTTCAACCTATGAGCCGTATTGGTTTGACAGACGTTCAACCTACAAATCACATTGACTCTGCAGGGGTTCGACCTACGAACTATCAATTCCATAGGGATTTAACCTATGGATCACAATTTAAGAAGGAAGGGTTCAACTTATGGGTTTTGTATTTGGAAAATAAAAATTCTTGGTTCATGATTTGAATGGACCATCATAGTTAGCTTTTCAAAGCCTGTTTTCAGGATTAACCCCTTCTCCTGAGCGAGGAAGCTTGATGCAAATGCAGATGAATGCGAATGAATGCCTGCAAATGCAAATGAATGCAAATGTATGTAAAATGATATAAATGGGTGCACATGCGTGCAAAATGAGAGATTTGTTTGATCCTGCCTGCATACATGATGTTTTGAAGACAATTTCCAAAGTAATGCCTCAGTGTAATGGGGGAATAAGAAAGGATAAGTAATTGATATTTGATGAGAATTCTCTGAGGATAACGAGGTAAAACTGACAATGAGCTTCTTGGTTGATCAGAGAGGCACTTTGAAAAAGGTTACCCCTTATAAGAAGACATTTAAACATTTGCAAATGAAGAATATAAAAGATGACGCCAGGCCATAAGGAAGATTGACAAATTTATTAATGCATTGAAGAAGGAAATAACAAATTGATAGAAGAACTGAGACTACATTGTTGCTTCAAAATGACAAAATGATGAAAGTGACATAGTCTCGACATTGTCAATTTTTAGAAAACTTGCTCAGGATGGTCGACTGGTATTTTCCTCATCTTCAATAAGGATATTCTTGTCGATGCAATCTTGAATGATATTTTTCAGGACGAAACAATTCTCAGTGTCATGCCCTACTGCCCGATGAAATTTGCAAAATCTTTCTTTGAATCTACCCATGATTGTTGCGGGATCAGCTACTTTAGGTAAACGGATCATATCTTTTGCAAGCATGTATTCCAGAACACTCTCTAGTGTTTGGTCCAGAGGGGTGAACTTTCGATCCGTACTCCAATCCTTGCGCTTAGGCTTTTCTTGATCTTTCTCTTTATGCTGAGGACTAGATTGAAGAGGCCTATCATTGTTGGAGAACTTTCCTTTTTGGCCCTTGGATCCCTCTGAATAGTGATCATGATTTTTCTTGTTGCTTTTGCTATCATTGGCAGAAAGAGTGAAGTGAGCCTTCTTCTTCTGCTCACTCTGATTGTTACCTTGTGTAAAGATGAAGCCTTCATAAACTCCATTTTCCATGCTTAGCTCGAGCCACTCGGCTCGTTCTGTCAGTTCGATGAAGGTTTTTGACGGTGCCGTGGAAATGAGACCTTTCAAGGGTTGTGAAAAATTATTCAAGATTAGTGACAATGCATGCCCTTCTGATATCGGGTCTCTCATCTTATTGCAAGCTGACCTCCATCGGTGGATAAAATCTCGGGCCTTCTCGTTTTCTTTCTGCTTGAGGCCGCAAAGATGACTGAGAGTCGGGAGTGCTTTAGCATTGAATAGAAAGCGCTCAATAAATAAATTGACCACTTTATCGAACTCTTTCAGCTCTATCGGGTTGATATGCTCTGAATACCACTTTGCCGCGATACCCTCCAAGCTGCGAGGGAAGCAGAGAAATAAGGCACGATTATTCCTCTTGAACCTGGAACACTCTGCGAAGAATAGGGCGAGATGCGCTTTTGGATCACCCGAACCATCAAACTTGATAAATTTCTTGGGGAGATTATCAAGATCATCATCCCCATCCAGTCCATCATAAAAGTCTTCACTTGTAAAGACCCTTTTGCCCTTGTCACGAGTTTGAAGATCCTTAACTATTTTCACCACATCTTTGAGTTGTGACTGCGTAGGGTCGTCAACAGACTGATTCTTGGATTTGTAGGCCGACCCCTGCCCCTGAGTTGACCTTTTGAATTCTTGCTTGTTTTCATACTCTTTGTCAGTATCATCTGCTGATTCTGACTCATCAGACATTTCCTCATGACGATTCTGCTTTTTACTGATCTTCACATTCTTGACGGCATGACCCTTATCTTTCTGTTTGATCTGAGTCTGTTCAGCACTGGCTTCAGCTTGCTCTGCCAGCATCTTGGTCATCATTTTCTTAAACATGACGTACATCTGGGGATCCACGTCATCCTCTGCTTGCTGACCCTGACCACGGGGTGAGTCCATTTCCTCTTCTGAAGCGACTGAGTACGCGACGCCTTCAACTGATGCGGCTTTTTTTCTGGATCTTGTATCAACCATCAGGTATCGCAAATGTTCTCTTGGGTGTTGTTGATGCTCTCTGCAAGGCAGAACTGATGGTTAGGCTTCTGAAGGAAATTTGGTTTGGAGGAAAATATTTGTTGAGAATTTTGGTAGACAATTGAAATAATATCCCATTACTAGGGATTGAGTCGTCGCTGGGATTACGACAATTGCGTTGCTATTCTTTGCAAGATAAACAACTGGAAATATGCCTTGTTACCTAGGCGAGGTCGTCAAACCAAGATGAAATGAAGATTAAAGGAATATGATTTTAATAATACACTTGACAAAAGGGAGGGGGACGAACAATTTTCCACCACTCTACAAAATCAGAAGACACACGAGGACCAGGAAAAATAGTAAGACTGACAAAGGAATCCCAGCCATGTCTGGCAGAATGGTATGCTCCGGACCACTAATCTGATGCGAGGTCGAATTCTGGTAGAACCCCGACTAGTGGACGAATCTCTACGCGCTTCTGCCTCTGAGAGAACTGCCTGACACACCGCTCTGGATGATAATACGCGCAGAAAAATGAGCCAAGTAGCCTGAATCGCTTGCCATATGCATAAGTATATCTGGGAGGTGATTCCTGGCGATCAAAGTAGTCCCATACGACCTCTTCCTCCTGAAGGTTGTCGATCAAGAACCGGTATCGCGCAACTGGAAGAAGCTTCTCTCCATTGTATCTGAATGAACTGGCTCAGACTGGCACATGCCGGAGGAACCAAGATTGCAAGGCATAGGTGCACCCTTCGACTAGAATCGATTCTCCGAGTGTGAAACGAGTCAACCCTCGGTATAGAAAAGCGAGTGCGGCCATGGCTATCGAGAGGCGGCTGGTCTGTCGACTTCCCCATCTCCTCATTAGCTGAACTATTCTGATATCCATGTAATTCCGTCCATGGGGAAAGAAAGCTAATCCCACCGTGCACAGAACCATCGCGTGCTGAATTCTCTCTTGAGCTGTCCTAGACAACGAACTGACTTCCACAAATGCCCCATGCTGTCTGTAGATTTCGAGCAGATCCACATATTCATTTCCATCTTCTTCAATCAATGGCCAAGACTTGCGTCCTGTCATGCGAGCTAATGCATCCTTAGGGTCCAGACCCTTAACATTAATCAGAAACTGTTTCTCCAATGGATCTCCAGGCTGACCGGTTGGCTCGGGCAATCCCATAATCTCTGAAAATTCATGCATCAGTACTGTCATCTCGCCCCACGGGAACCAGAAGGTAGAAGTGCTCGGATTCCACCGCTCTGCTAGTGCATGGATCAAGTTGTCGTTGACTGTTTGCTTTCCCACTGCGGACGCCATTTCCAATCCACACTCGTCCAGATGGTCTGGAAACATACGAGAGAAGTTTTTGAACCATGAATAATACCACAGGGGAAAGAAGGATCCGGTGCTGAGGACTCGATGTTCGGGAAGACGTTGTCGCACCTTGTAGGAGATGTGACCCTCAGGGAAGACTGAATCAAGCTGACTGGATGCCATCAAAATAGACTGGAAAACATGGAAATTGGAATAAAATTTGAGAAAAATACAGGAATTTTGAGAAAAATGCAGGCAGGATAAAGCAGGAAATTCGAGATCCAGAAGACAGGAAAGATGGGAAATCACCTGGAGTTTTTAAGAAAATGGAGGAATTTTATGAAAATCGTCCAGGGTTTAATGAAATATAAGGAAGTACTTTATAAAATGAAGTGTTTTGAAAATCGTCCAGGATTTAAAACATGGACAGTACATGGACATGGACTGGGGAATTGAAAAATCGTCCAGTATTTTTAGAAAATATGACTATAACATATTCAATCACATTCTGCACAAACAAGTATGCACATACAGCATTCCCCAAAAGTTGACTCTAGATGCATAAATTTTGAAATGGCTGTAGGACCTTAATCCTAACTCTAAGGTTCAGATCAACTGTATCCAATCCAGTTATGCCTATATACTCAAGCCAAGGCTCGATGTACATGGCATAAAATCAATTCTCCGGTTCTAGGTTCAAGTTTTCCAACATCCTTGAGCACCTTCCGATATACGTTGGACTATGGCCCTTGGTACGTGGCAGGGGGGCTTTCACCCAAATAGGTGGCCCAGTTGTGAGGCTCTATCCCGAACTATGGTTCTGGAAGAGAGCCCAGCAACGTGAAGACCGGGACAATATAGGTGGGGGTGGTTTTTGAAAAACATGAGCACATGCAATCAAACAGAAGGCTCTCTAAGTCCTAAAGAGATAGAATTTTGAAATATTTGAAGAAGCAAACATTGTTTTCATACAATTCCTAAATTGAGGAGTGTTGTATTAGACCTAAGTCTATGTGAGCAAGAATAATTCTCCTCAATATGGTCCTACCAAACCATACCTAGTCTATATGCATTCCATGTCAGCTGGGTTCAAGTCTAGGCTCCTAGGTTCACATGATATCATAAAGGAAAGCTGACATTCCATGGAAATCGATTTTGACAATTTGAACTAAGTAGAGCATTAGATTGATCAGGCGAAGACAGGTCCCATCACGGTCGCCAAACCTGTTATCATCGCAAAATTTTTAACTTTTGCAAATCAAACTGACCTTTGAAAAAGTTTTTGAAAATAACTCGCCTCCGTTTTAAAATGCGGGAAAATTCCGTAGAATGGGACTCGCCTGTCGATACGAGGTTCAACCGTTCCTGCTACTTTTAAGAGGGGTAATCGAACCAAGGATCAATCTTATGCTCTACTCTATTCAACTTGTCTAAATCATATTCTAATTTCTAAATGCACATAGAATCAGGCATGTGCTATGAATTTTCAAAAAATGCACATTTGAAAACATGATGTTTGCTTTGTAAATCTTGGAAATGATATCACATGGAAAATCGTGAATTAGAACTTAAAAAATATTTCTGAGAGAAATAAAAATCGATTTTGAGAAATCCTTGACATTTGGTGAAATCGACTCTGAGAGACTTGATTTCTCTGAATTCAAACTTTGAAATTGAAATTCTAACTTAGAAAATTTGAATTTGGAACTTGGGAAATACTTGAAATATCATTGTCAAATCCATATTCTTTTGAATAAGACTTAGAAGAATTCTAACTTCAAACTTTGAAATTGACTGCATAACTTTGGAAGATTGAACTTGAGAAAAACACTTGAAATATTCTTTGAAATTCAATGCTTTTGGGAAAATCGATTTTGCTATAAGACTTAGGAGATTTTGAGAAATTCAATTTCCTTGACTTGGATTTTGAATTAGAGTTGACAAATGCATGAAATGAATGAATATGGATTTGAGGAATTGAGAAATACTTTTTGTATTTTTGAAAAATGCAGTGCATTTTTGAAGTTAGCCTAAGAGTGTAGGCTGAATGTGGCTAATGTGAAGATCATAAATCTAAGTATCATTCGTATTCTGACTATGGCCATAAATACAAATTCCACCAAGTTTATAAACTTCATAGAAGCTAGTGCATGTGCCATTTGTGTAGACCATGGCGAATTTGTAAAAATATGCATGAATCATCATCCATCACACATTAACATTATTAAAAAAATAAACTATATGCAATGCAACCTAAGCTAAGCAGGAAATGTAAATTCTTATTCCAAAGTTTAATTACAAATTACATCACTATTGAAATTTAAATACATGAAAAATAAAGTCTTCAATGTACCTGCAAAACTAGAAAACTTGTTAATGAATATATGTTGGCTTTTCTAGATTTATCCAACAATATCAAGAAATTGCTGGATTTTGCTAGATATAAGCATTTTCCTTGATTTCCTTAAATAAAAATGATAAAATATGAAATAAAATTGAAAAAATATAAAAGAGAAGATATGAAATTTCGAAATTGGTGTCAAAATGACCAGAATACCCCTAATAACAAGACTATGGCCTTGAAATTAGGGTTTTTAGAAAGATATTTTGATAAAATGCAAGTTTTGAAATTTAAATGTAATAAACTAAGCTAAATATGATGTGACATGCTTAAATATGTGAAAATTAGGGTTAGGGATTTCGAAATTTAGGTCAAATGACCAAATTGCCCCCGATAGCAAGACTATGGCCTTGAAATCAGGGTTTTTAGAAATAGATTTTTTTTTTTTTTGTAAAAACTTAGGTTTTATGCACTAAATGAAATCAAATGAGCACAAAATTAAACCTAAAGCATCCTAATATGATTATGAACATGATTAAACCCTAAAAATATATGCTTATGCATGAAAATCCAACAATATCACAAAAAACTGTGATTTTAGCAGTGTTTTTGGATCTTTCAGGAACCCGGTTTTGCAATTTGCTTAATTCAGCCATCAAATGGATTCCAAAATCCATAAAAATTGGTACCTGCACTTGTTATAACCTAATGTCGAATTGGAATTATAAAAATAAATTTTTGACATTAAATTAATCCGAAAATTGCATTAAACCCTAAAAATATGCTATTTTTGACCTAATTCACCAACCAGTTTCAGTCCAAGACCTGAACCAGGGGTCAAATCTCCATGGAAATTTATGAAATTTTACAGAGACTAACTAGGAAGAAAAACAGAGATTTCCCAATTTACAGATCGAAAAAATCATCTCCGGTTAGGGAGAAACCCTTCCGGCAATCTGAGCTAAAATATATCACTCTTAACAGGGATTAAAACAGCTATTCCAGATTGAAAATACAGACATAAATAGTAATACTAAACAAAAATCTCTGAAATTTTAGTGGTGAATAGTAGACAGAAAAATAACAATACTCACTTTTTACAGATCTAAAATCGGATCTGTGGTTTGGGATTTATGACTAACACAAGTCTGATTAGGGTTTTGGTAAACCCTAACGAGCTTTAAATTTAAAAACAGATTCTCTAAAAGGGGAAAAATACTAAACAGTGATCAAAAAATCCGAAAATTTCACAAAAGACAGATCTACTCAATGTGAATCCATAGAACTTTACAGATCTAAAATCGCATATAAGATGAGAGAAATATCATAACAGCAAGTTACCTTCTTGATTTTAACCACGATTTTAAAGCTTTAAAAACCCGATTTGATATCTGATTTTTTTTTTGACAGGGTTCCCGAGATCTAAAATCTCTGATTTTTCTACAGTAACTCAATAACTCATGCATGCACCACATATAAAAAAATCAGAAATAAACAACGAGTTCTTCAATCCGAAATAACATCATCTTTACTGTTCTAAACCTAGAACACACAGAAATTTAAGAAACTTGAAAAACCATGCATTAACTATTGTAAATAAATAAAATAAACCATAAAACAGTAAATAAAACTTATTTCTATGCTATAGAACGTAAAACAAACATGAATAAACCATGAAAATAAATTAAAAACAGGGAATCAATGGTTGTAATTTGATATCACCTTTAAAACATAGATTTAACCCATTAAAAAGGGTAAATCATATATTTTATTGGTTAATAATGCAAAGAATCATGTTAAAATCAATTCTAATGGATTAAAATCTCTGTAAATCATCCAAAACAGGGTTAGATCACCTTCTTGGAGTGTTCTTGCTGATTCTTGATGGTTCTTGAGGTTGAATCCATGGTTTAATCCATGAAGGGGATGACACCAATGGCTAAAATTGATTTAAAACATGAAAAAGTATTAAATAAAACTAAAAAATATTAAAAATATTACCTTGGTGCTTGCAGCTGCAATGGAGGAAGGTGGAGGTGCTGGAGAGGAGAGAGAGGCCACGAAAAATTGAGAGAAAAGAGCCCTCCTTTTGGCCCCCTTAGGTCACTTTTTATAGTTTTTCAAAAAGTCACTTAATTAGGGTTAATTAAGAGGTTTTTTCATTTTTTTAGGACTCTTTCTAATAAATCCACTAAAGGCAACGATTTTTTGTGGTTTTCTAACCTAGGTGGGACTCTAATTAATCCCTAATTAGCCCCTAACTAAACCTAGAAAACCCCCAAATGTGATGCCACTTGGCATCTTTCACATTTGGGTTTTTAAAACACCTTTAAAAACATTTAAAAACACTAGTTTTAAAAACTAATTTTCAAAATGAGTTTTCAAAATGGTTTTGACTCTTCTAAACCTCTAACACTAACCAAGACATCAACTAACCCTAGTCTAGCCCTGACTTACTCGAATATGGCGCCACCCCGAGTGGGCCCTACTTGAGTTTTTCAAAAAGTGATTTTAAAACTTGAAATTGAAGGAGTTTTCAAAAGATTTTCAAAAGTAAACTTAAAATTAGGATTTTTGAAATGGCATAAGGTCCTAACTGAGTTAGAATTCCTCTGGATATGGTGCCAACTGAGTGGGCCCACATCGAATTTTGAACGTTTTTGAAATAAACACTGAAAATGGCTTTAAAAAAGGGTTAAAATTGACATTTGAAATTCAAGATCTTTGAAAATAGGGTCTCAAGCGAACTGGAACTCCGGGTTAGAGTCCTGAACCCTTAGGACTCTGAGATTTTAGATTTTAAAAGCCAAATGAAAGAATTTTCAAAAGATTTTATCAAGAAATGATGAAATAAGTCAGAAAACACAGTCAGGGTTAGACTCTCAACTCGACCGAACTCTAAAATAGAATCCTGAACTAACTGGACTCTGTAAAATGACCTAAATTTCGAAAACAAACGAAAAAGATTAAAAATGGAAGTAAAACAGACTTCAGAACAGACTCTTGACCGGATCAGGACTCTGAGACAGAGTCCTGATCGGACTGAAACTTTCAAAACTTTGAGAAACTTGATGAATAGAGGAATTCAGAAGCGACACCACCTCAATGGGTCTCATCTGTGAATTGAAATCGATTAAAATTTGAATTTGAAATGAATCCAGATTGTTTCCTTGAGAAAATATTTCGAAATATAAAGTCCTGAAGTTGGAAAATGACAGAGTATTGAATAAAAACCCAGGTTTTGAAATTGATTTTGAAATAAAAGCTTTTAAAATTCAAATCTGGATTGAATGTTTTGAAATAGGAGTGTTGGATCTCGAAAATGAGATGGGATGACATGCAATGCTATGTAATGCAATGAGATGTGATGAAATGAAATGCAGAATACATGCAATGATATGCAATAATCTGCGATGACCTATGAAATGGACAAACACTGGATGAGGGTGAAAATTTGGGGTGTTTACAGATGCCCCTCTTTGCTGCTAAGCCGGTTGAAAGCCGAGCTTAGTGGCAAAGAAAACACACCAAATTTGGACTATAAAAATGCCCCAGTTAGATGAATCTGACTGGGTATGAAAGAATTAGTTCAAATGATGATGATAGATATGAAATGAAGAATAAGGAGAAAATTTTATTTCAAAAAAAAAGGTGAGATTCAGGTTTTGCCCTTAACCTGGATGGGACAGAAAATACCTCGTATGGAATGAAGCTCAGGCTTAACCCTTAACCTGAAAGGGGACGATACCTCATGGAAAAACGAGGCTCAAGCTTAACCCTCAACCTGAAAGGGGACGATACCTCGTGGAAAAACGAGGCTCAGGCTTAACCCTTAACCTGAAAGGGGACGATACCTCGTGAAAAAACGAGGCTCAGGCTTAACCCTTAACCTGAAAGGGGACGATACCTCGTGGAAAAACGAGGCTCAGGCTTAACCCTTAACCTGAAAGGGGATGATATACAGAGTCCTCGAATGAAGAAACCATGAAGGGACCTTCGAATTCTGCACAATAAATCCGAGAGGGGTTTGCAAAAGGAAGAAAGGGGGTTCCCTAAAGCTTGAAAAGGGATTGATCTTGGACGTCTCATTGCTAAGACTGAATGGCTTTTAAGACAGATGACCTTTTGCGGAAAATTCAGGTTTAACCCTTCACCTGAACGGGAACTGTCTATGGTGGGACAGTGGGGAGCACAGGTAAGTGTGCGAATCTGAGAGCCCAGGCACTCAGATCAAAACAAGAAGGGAAGGATCTTGGACAACTCCCATCATCCGATCCTAAAAGGGATAACAACAACGCCTGAATACATCAAAATAAACATCAAGTTCTCACTTCATGTCAGGATAACTTAAAAAGATTGCCAATAAGATAAAAAATTGTAGTTAATTCAAGAATGATAAGCACATATATATGAAAAATATTCCCTCTTTTCTACCTGAAGTATTACCTCCGACTGGGCTTAACTCCGTAGAATCAAGATTCGAATTCAAATTACTTGCAATTGACTTTCCTTCAAGGAGGCTATCAATTTCATTGATATGGACAGAAAAGAATGTATTCTTGATATTGCGAGAGCTATTAGCGAAAGGATATTGATAAAAGAATTTCACAAAATTAAAGAAGATTCTTGATAGATTCGGCAGTCTGATATCCTGGGATTCTTTTCTCATGATGATCTTTCTGCACTCTTTTTTGACAGAATTGGAGCTCTCTTGGATTTTTTGGGAATTACATCATCCTTCATTTTGGAGATGTCCTGGCTTTTCTCTCTTTATTTTTTTTGGAAGGGTACGTCACAAACTCCTTCATCTCAGAGATGTTCTGATCCTTCTTCTCTCTCAGGGATTATATTGACGGTTATTAGCTCATTGGTTGGGAATCTCTTGATGATAGCAGAAATTAAATATCTTTTAGGGTTTGTCGGTAGGCTCATCACACTCGCCTTCATCTCGACGGTGATCTGAACTTTCCCTGGAAGGATCCGTCACAAACTCCGTCATCTTGGAGATGATCCAAATCTTCTTTAGCCCCGGGGGTCGACTCGTCTAATTCGCCTTCATCTTGACGACAGTTGAGAGATCCCTTTTGCAGATATTTAATTGCAGCTTAGGTGATTGAGGAGATATGGAGATTGAGTGGATTTTTCTGTATCACCCAGGATATTTTGACTGCTTATTTTCCAAGAATGGTTTTTAAAAATATGCCATTGACTGTGATCAATATCAATCACTTCTGGCTTTGCAATAACATTGAATTTTCTTTGTTGGCCATATCGCGGATTTATTCTTCATCCTTTTGGTTGGCCAATAGAAAGATTTTGAATTTTGAATCTTTTTTCACAAAAGCTTTGTCCTTTCGGAAGTAATACTAAAGGTATTCTGAGGTACAATTTTATGCCGTAAAGATTTTGAGATCAACAACTATTTTTTATGACAAATTGGCAAAATATTCCTGAAATCCTTGGTGAAAGAAATCACTTGAGATCTAAATGACACATCCGTGGCTAGATTCTTCTCTCCTTTCCCCAAAGAAGAGACTCAGAAATTGGAAATAGGATATTGGATGACCTGGAGATCAAAATTGTGATTTGGTCTACTGGAAGCGACATGGGTTCTGTAGGGATTCATCCTAAGAATGACATTGGTTCAATTGAGAATGACATTGGTTCACTGGGAACAACATGAGTTCGATAGGTATTCAGCCTAAGAACGACATTGGTTCAATTGAGAACGACATTGGTTCACTGGGAACGACATGGGTTCTGTAGGGATTCAGCCTAAGAACGACATTGGTTCACTGGGAACGACATGGGTTCTGTAGGAATTCAGCCTAAGAACGACATTGGTTCAATTGAGAACGACATTGGTTCACTGGGACGACATGGGTTCCATAGGGATTCAGCCTAAGAACGACATTGGTTCAATTGAGAACGACATTGGTTCACTGGGAACAACATGGGTTCAATAGGGATTCAGCCTAAGAACGACATTGGTTCAATTGAGAACGGCATTGGTTCACTGGGAACGACATGGGTTCAATAGGGATTCAGCCTAAGAACGACATTGGTTCAATTGAGAACGGCATTGGTTCACTGGGAACGACATGGGTTCAATAGGGATTCAGCCTAAGAACGACATTGGTTCAATTGAGAACGACATTGGTAAACTGGGAACAGCATGGGTTCAATAGGGATTCAGCCTAAGAACGACATTGGTTCAATTGAGAACGACATTGGTTCACTGGGAACGACATGGGTTCTGTAGGAATTCAGCCTAAGAACGACATTGGTTCAATTGAGAACGACATTGGTTCACTAGGAACGACATGGGTTCTGTAGAAATTCAGCCTAAGAACGACATTGGTTCACTGGGAACGACATGGGTTCAATAGGGATTCAGCCTAAGAACGACATTGGTTCAATTGAGAACGGCATTGGTTCACTGGGAACGACATAGGTTCTGTAGGAATTCAGCCTAAGAACGACATTGGTTCACTGGGAACGACATGGGTTCAATAGGGATTCAGCCTAAGAACGACATTGGTTCAATTGAGAACGGCATTGGTTCACTGGGAACGACATGGGTTCAATAGGGATTCAGCCTAAGAACGACATTGGTTCAATTAAGAACGACATTGGTTCACTGGGAACGACATGGGTTCTATAGGGATTCAGCCTAAGAACGACATTGGTTCACTGGGAACGACATTGGTTCACTGGGAACGACATGGATTCAATAGGGATTCAGCCTAAGAACGTGGATCAGGAGGACTTCAACCTACAAATCATATATCTAAAAAATACCAATCCAAAAGGAGTTCGACCTAAGGACTGTAAAGAATATTGGATCAGGAGGACTTCAACCTACAGATCGAAATTTTTGAGAACGAGATTGGTTCGAAAGGGGTTCAACCTATGAGCCGTATTGGTTTGACAGGCGTTCAACCTACAAATCACATTGACTCTGCAGGGGTTCGACCTACGAACTATCAATTCCATAGGGATTTAACCTATGGATCACAATTTAAGAAGGAAGGGTTCAACTTATGGGTTTTGTATTTGGAAAATAAAAATTCTTGGTTCATGATTTGAATGGACCATCATAGTTCGCTTTTCAAAGCCTGTTTTCAGGATTAACCCCTTCTCCTGAGCGAGGAAGCTTGATGCAAATGCAGATGAATGCGAATGAATGCCTGCAAATGCAAATGAATGCAAATGTATGTAAAATGATATAAATGGGTGCACATGCGTGCAAAATGAGAGATTTGTTTGATCCTGCCTGCATACATGATGTTTTGAAGACAATTTCCAAAGTAATGCCTCAGTGTAATGGGGGAATAAGAAAGGATAAGTAATTGATATTTGATGAGAATTCTCTGAGGATAACGAGGTAAAACTGACAATGAGCTTCTTGGTTGATCAGAGAGGCACTTTGAAAAAGGTTACCCCTTATAAGAAGACATTTAAACATTTGCAAATGAAGAATATAAAAGATGACGCCAGGCCATAAGGAAGATTGACAAATTTATTAATGCATTGAAGAAGGAAATAACAAATTGATAGAAGAACTGAGACTACATTGTTGCTTCAAAATGACAAAATGATGAAAGTGACATAGTCTCGACATTGTCAATTTTTAGAAAACTTGCTCAGGATGGTCGACTGGTATTTTCCTCATCTTCAATAAGGATATTCTTGTCGATGCAATCTTGAATGATATTTTTCAGGACGAAACAATTCTCAGTGTCATGCCCTACTGCCCGATGAAATTTGCAAAATCTTTCTTTGAATCTACCCATGATTGTTGCGGGATCAGCTACTTTAGGTAAACGGATCATATCTTTTGCAAGCATGTATTCCAGAACACTCTCTAGTGTTTGGTCCAGAGGGGTGAACTTTCGATCCGTACTCCAATCCTTGCGCTTAGGCTTTTCTTGATCTTTCTCTTTATGCTGAGGACTAGATTGAAGAGGCCTATCATTGTTGGAGAACTTTCCTTTTTGGCCCTTGGATCCCTCTGAATAGTGATCATGATTTTTCTTGTTGCTTTTGCTATCATTGGCAGAAAGAGTGAAGTGAGCCTTCTTCTTCTGCTCACTCTGATTGTTACCTTGTGTAAAGATGAAGCCTTCATAAACTCCATTTTCCATGCTTAGCTCGAGCCACTCGGCTCGTTCTGTCAGTTCGATGAAGGTTTTTGACGGTGCCGTGGAAATGAGACCTTTCAAGGGTTGTGAAAAATTATTCAAGATTAGTGACAATGCATGCCCTTCTGATATCGGGTCTCTCATCTTATTGCAAGCTGACCTCCATCGGTGGATAAAATCTCGGGCCTTCTCGTTTTCTTTCTGCTTGAGGCCGCAAAGATGACTGAGAGTCGGGAGTGCTTTAGCATTGAATAGAAAGCGCTCAATAAATAAATTGACCACTTTATCGAACTCTTTCAGCTCTATCGGGTTGATATGCTCTGAATACCACTTTGCCGCGATACCCTCCAAGCTGCGAGGGAAGCAGAGAAATAAGGCACGATTATTCCTCTTGAACCTGGAACACTCTGCGAAGAATAGGGCGAGATGCGCTTTTGGATCACCCGAACCATCAAACTTGATAAATTTCTTGGGGAGATTATCAAGATCATCATCCCCATCCAGTCCATCATAAAAGTCTTCACTTGTAAAGACCCTTTTGCCCTTGTCACGAGTTTGAAGATCCTTAACTATTTTCACCACATCTTTGAGTTGTGACTGCGTAGGGTCGTCAACAGACTGATTCTTGGATTTGTAGGCCGACCCCTGCCCCTGAGTTGACCTTTTGAATTCTTGCTTGTTTTCATACTCTTTGTCAGTATCATCTGCTGATTCTGACTCATCAGACATTTCCTCATGACGATTCTGCTTTTTACTGATCTTCACATTCTTGACGGCATGACCCTTATCTTTCTGTTTGATCTGAGTCTGTTCAGCACTGGCTTCAGCTTGCTCTGCCAGCATCTTGGTCATCATTTTCTTAAACATGACGTACATCTGGGGATCCACGTCATCCTCTGCTTGCTGACCCTGACCACGGGGTGAGTCCATTTCCTCTTCTGAAGCGACTGAGTACGCGACGCCTTCAACTGATGCGGCTTTTTTTCTGGATCTTGTATCAACCATCAGGTATCGCAAATGTTCTCTTGAGTGTTGTTGATGCTCTCTGCAGGGCAGAACTGATGGTTAGGCTTCTGAAGGAAATTTGGTTTGGAGGAAAATATTTGTTGAGAATTTTGGTAGACAATTGAAATAATATCCCATTACTAGGGATTGAGTCGTCGCTGGGATTACGACAATTGCGTTGCTATTCTTTGCAAGATAAACAACTGGAAATATGCCTTGTTACCTAGGCGAGGTCGTCAAACCAAGATGAAATGAAGATTAAAGGAATATGATTTTAATAATACACTTGACAAAAGGGAGGGGGACGAACAATTTTCCACCACTCTACAAAATCAGAAGACACACGAGGACCAGGAAAAATAGTAAGACTGACAAAGGAATCCCAGCCATGTCTGGCAGAATGGTATGCTCCGGACCACTAATCTGATGCGAGGTCGAATTCTGGTAGAACCCCGACTAGTGGACGAATCTCTACGCGCTTCTGCCTCTGAGAGAACTGCCTGACACACCGCTCTGGATGATAATACGCGCAGAAAAATGAGCCAAGTAGCCTGAATCGCTTGCCATATGCATAAGTATATCTGGGAGGTGATTCCTGGCGATCAAAGTAGTCCCATACGACCTCTTCCTCCTGAAGGTTGTCGATCAAGAACCGGTATCGCGCAACTGGAAGAAGCTTCTCTCCATTGTATCTGAATGAACTGGCTCAGACTGGCACATGCCGGAGGAACCAAGATTGCAAGGCATAGGTGCACCCTTCGACTAGAATCGATTCTCCGAGTGTGAAACGAGTCAACCCTCGGTATAGAAAAGCGAGTGCGGCCATGGCTATCGAGAGGCGGCTGGTCTGTCGACTTCCCCATCTCCTCATTAGCTGAACTATTCTGATATCCATGTAATTCCGTCCATGGGGAAAGAAAGCTAATCCCACCGTGCACAGAACCATCGCGTGCTGAATTCTCTCTTGAGCTGTCCTAGACAACGAACTGACTTCCACAAATGCCCCATGCTGTCTGTAGATTTCGAGCAGATCCACATATTCATTTCCATCTTCTTCAATCAATGGCCAAGACTTGCGTCCTGTCATGCGAGCTAATGCATCCTTAGGGTCCAGACCCTTAACATTAATCAGAAACTGTTTCTCCAATGGATCTCCAGGCTGACCGGTTGGCTCGGGCAATCCCATAATCTCTGAAAATTCATGCATCAGTACTGTCATCTCGCCCCACGGGAACCAGAAGGTAGAAGTGCTCGGATTCCACCGCTCTGCTAGTGCATGGATCAAGTTGTCGTTGACTGTTTGCTTTCCCACTGCGGACGCCATTTCCAATCCACACTCGTCCAGATGGTCTGGAAACATACGAGAGAAGTTTTTGAACCATGAATAATACCACAGGGGAAAGAAGGATCCGGTGCTGAGGACTCGATGTTCGGGAAGACGTTGTCGCACCTTGTAGGAGATGTGACCCTCAGGGAAGACTGAATCAAGCTGACTGGATGCCATCAAAATAGACTGGAAAACATGGAAATTGGAATAAAATTTGAGAAAAATACAGGAATTTTGAGAAAAATGCAGGCAGGATAAAGCAGGAAATTCGAGATCCAGAAGACAGGAAAGATGGGAAATCACCTGGAGTTTTTAAGAAAATGGAGGAATTTTATGAAAATCGTCCAGGGTTTAATGAAATATAAGGAAGTACTTTATAAAATGAAGTGTTTTGAAAATCGTCCAGGATTTAAAACATGGACAGTACATGGACATGGACTGGGGAATTGAAAAATCGTCCAGTATTTTTAGAAAATATGACTATAACATATTCAATCACATTCTGCACAAACAAGTATGCACATACAGCATTCCCCAAAAGTTGACTCTAGATGCATAAATTTTGAAATGGCTGTAGGACCTTAATCCTAACTCTAAGGTTCAGATCAACTGTATCCAATCCAGTTATGCCTATATACTCAAGCCAAGGCTCGATGTACATGGCATAAAATCAATTCTCCGGTTCTAGGTTCAAGTTTTCCAACATCCTTGAGCACCTTCCGATATACGTTGGACTATGGCCCTTGGTACGTGGCAGGGGGGCTTTCACCCAAATAGGTGGCCCAGTTGTGAGGCTCTATCCCGAACTATGGTTCTGGAAGAGAGCCCAGCAACGTGAAGACCGGGACAATATAGGTGGGGGTGGTTTTTGAAAAACATGAGCACATGCAATCAAACAGAAGGCTCTCTAAGTCCTAAAGAGATAGAATTTTGAAATATTTGAAGAAGCAAACATTGTTTTCATACAATTCCTAAATTGAGGAGTGTTGTATTAGACCTAAGTCTATGTGAGCAAGAATAATTCTCCTCAATATGGTCCTACCAAACCATACCTAGTCTATATGCATTCCATGTCAGCTGGGTTCAAGTCTAGGCTCCTAGGTTCACATGATATCATAAAGGAAAGCTGACATTCCATGGAAATCGATTTTGACAATTTGAACTAAGTAGAGCATTAGATTGATCAGGCGAAGACAGGTCCCATCACGGTCGCCAAACCTGTTATCATCGCAAAATTTTTAACTTTTGCAAATCAAACTGACCTTTGAAAAAGTTTTTGAAAATAACTCGCCTCCGTTTTAAAATGCGGGAAAATTCCGTAGAATGGGACTCGCCTGTCGATACGAGGTTCAACCGTTCCTGCTACTTTTAAGAGGGGTAATCGAACCAAGGATCAATCTTATGCTCTACTCTATTCAACTTGTCTAAATCATATTCTAATTTCTAAATGCACATAGAATCAGGCATGTGCTATGAATTTTCAAAAAATGCACATTTGAAAACATGATGTTTGCTTTGTAAATCTTGGAAATGATATCACATGGAAAATCGTGAATTAGAACTTAAAAAATATTTCTGAGAGAAATAAAAATCGATTTTGAGAAATCCTTGACATTTGGTGAAATCGACTCTGAGAGACTTGATTTCTCTGAATTCAAACTTTGAAATTGAAATTCTAACTTAGAAAATTTGAATTTGGAACTTGGGAAATACTTGAAATATCATTGTCAAATCCATATTCTTTTGAATAAGACTTAGAAGAATTCTAACTTCAAACTTTGAAATTGACTGCATAACTTTGGAAGATTGAACTTGAGAAAAACACTTGAAATATTCTTTGAAATTCAATGCTTTTGGGAAAATCGATTTTGCTATAAGACTTAGGAGATTTTGAGAAATTCAATTTCCTTGACTTGGATTTTGAATTAGAGTTGACAAATGCATGAAATGAATGAATATGGATTTGAGGAATTGAGAAATACTTTTTGTATTTTTGAAAAATGCAGTGCATTTTTGAAGTTAGCCTAAGAGTGTAGGCTGAATGTGGCTAATGTGAAGATCATAAATCTAAGTATCATTCGTATTCTGACTATGGCCATAAATACAAATTCCACCAAGTTTATAAACTTCATAGAAGCTAGTGCATGTGCCATTTGTGTAGACCATGGCGAATTTGTAAAAATATGCATGAATCATCATCCATCACACATTAACATTATTAAAAAAATAAACTATATGCAATGCAACCTAAGCTAAGCAGGAAATGTAAATTCTTATTCCAAAGTTTAATTACAAATTACATCACTATTGAAATTTAAATACATGAAAAATAAAGTCTTCAATGTACCTGCAAAACTAGAAAACTTGTTAATGAATATATGTTGGCTTTTCTAGATTTATCCAACAATATCAAGAAATTGCTGGATTTTGCTAGATATAAGCATTTTCCTTGATTCCCTTAAATAAAAATGATAAAATATGAAATAAAATTGAAAAAATATAAAAGAGAAGATATGAAATTTCGAAATTGGTGTCAAAATGACCAGAATACCCCTAATAACAAGACTATGGCCTTGAAATTAGGGTTTTTAGAAAGATATTTTGATAAAATGCAAGTTTTGAAATTTAAATGTAATAAACTAAGCTAAATATGATGTGACATGCTTAAATATGTGAAAATTAGGGTTAGGGATTTCGAAATTTAGGTCAAATGACCAAATTGCCCCCGATAGCAAGACTATGGCCTTGAAATCAGGGTTTTTAGAAATAGATTTTTTTTTTTTTTGTAAAAACTTAGGTTTTATGCACTAAATGAAATCAAATGAGCACAAAATTAAACCTAAAGCATCCTAATATGATTATGAACATGATTAAACCCTAAAAATATATGCTTATGCATGAAAATCCAACAATATCACAAAAAACTGTGATTTTAGCAGTGTTTTTGGATCTTTCAGGAACCCGGTTTTGCAATTTGCTTAATTCAGCCATCAAATGGATTCCAAAATCCATAAAAATTGGTACCTGCACTTGTTATAACCTAATGTCGAATTGGAATTATAAAAATAAATTTTTGACATTAAATTAATCCGAAAATTGCATTAAACCCTAAAAATATGCTATTTTTGACCTAATTCACCAACCAGTTTCAGTCCAAGACCTGAACCAGGGGTCAAATCTCCATGGAAATTTATGAAATTTTACAGAGACTAACTAGGAAGAAAAACAGAGATTTCCCAATTTACAGATCGAAAAAATCATCTCCGGTTAGGGAGAAACCCTTCCGGCAATCTGAGCTAAAATATATCACTCTTAACAGGGATTAAAACAGCTATTCCAGATTGAAAATACAGACATAAATAGTAATACTAAACAAAAATCTCTGAAATTTTAGTGGTGAATAGTAGACAAAAAAATAACAATACTCACTTTTTACAGATCTAAAATCGGATCTGTGGTTTGGGATTTATGACTAACACAAGTCTGATTAGGGTTTTGGTAAACCCTAACGAGCTTTAAATTTAAAAACAGATTCTCTAAAAGGGGAAAAATACTAAACAGTGATCAAAAAATCCGAAAATTTCACAAAAGACAGATCTACTCAATGTGAATCCATAGAACTTTACAGATCTAAAATCGCATATAAGATGAGAGAAATATCATAACAGCAAGTTACCTTCTTGATTTTAACCACGATTTTAAAGCTTTAAAAACCCGATTTGATATCTGATTTTTTTTTTGACAGGGTTCCCGAGATCTAAAATCTCTGATTTTTCTACAGTAACTCAATAACTCATGCATGCACCACATATAAAAAAATCAGAAATAAACAACGAGTTCTTCAATCCGAAATAACATCATCTTTACTGTTCTAAACCTAGAACACACAGAAATTTAAGAAACTTGAAAAACCATGCATTAACTAATGTAAATAAATAAAATAAACCATAAAACAGTAAATAAAACTTATTTCTATGCTATAGAACGTAAAACAAACATGAATAAACCATGAAAATAAATTAAAAACAGGGAATCAATGGTTGTAATTTGATATCACCTTTAAAACATAGATTTAACCCATTAAAAAGGGTAAATCATATATTTTATTGGTTAATAATGCAAAGAATCATGTTAAAATCAATTCTAATGGATTAAAATCTCTGTAAATCATCCAAAACAGGGTTAGATCACCTTCTTGGAGTGTTCTTGCTGATTCTTGATGGTTCTTGAGGTTGAATCCATGGTTTAATCCATGAAGGGGATGACACCAATGGCTAAAATTGATTTAAAACATGAAAAAGTATTAAATAAAACTAAAAAATATTAAAAATATTACCTTGGTGCTTGCAGCTGCAATGGAGGAAGGTGGAGGTGCTGGAGAGGAGAGAGAGGCCACGAAAAATTGAGAGAAAAGAGCCCTCCTTTTGGCCCCCTTAGGTCACTTTTTATAGTTTTTCAAAAAGTCACTTAATTAGGGTTAATTAAGAGGTTTTTTCATTTTTTTAGGACTCTTTCTAATAAATCCACTAAAGGCAACGATTTTTTGTGGTTTTCTAACCTAGGTGGGACTCTAATTAATCCCTAATTAGCCCCTAACTAAACCTAGAAAACCCCCAAATGTGATGCCACTTGGCATCTTTCACATTTGGGTTTTTAAAACACCTTTAAAAACATTTAAAAACACTAGTTTTAAAAACTAATTTTCAAAATGAGTTTTCAAAATGGTTTTGACTCTTCTAAACCTCTAACACTAACCAAGACATCAACTAACCCTAGTCTAGCCCTGACTTACTCGAATATGGCGCCACCCCGAGTGGGCCCTACTTGAGTTTTTCAAAAAGTGATTTTAAAACTTGAAATTGAAGGAGTTTTCAAAAGATTTTCAAAAGTAAACTTAAAATTAGGATTTTTGAAATGGCATAAGGTCCTAACTGAGTTAGAATTCCTCTGGATATGGTGCCAACTGAGTGGGCCCACATCGAATTTTGAACGTTTTTGAAATAAACACTGAAAATGGCTTTAAAAAAGGGTTAAAATTGACATTTGAAATTCAAGATCTTTGAAAATAGGGTCTCAAGCGAACTGGAACTCCGGGTTAGAGTCCTGAACCCTTAGGACTCTGAGATTTTAGATTTTAAAAGCCAAATGAAAGAATTTTCAAAAGATTTTATCAAGAAATGATGAAATAAGTCAGAAAACACAGTCAGGGTTAGACTCTCAACTCGACCGAACTCTAAAATAGAATCCTGAACTAACTGGACTCTGTAAAATGACCTAAATTTCGAAAACAAACGAAAAAGATTAAAAATGGAAGTAAAACAGACTTCAGAACAGACTCTTGACCGGATCAGGACTCTGAGACAGAGTCCTGATCGGACTGAAACTTTCAAAACTTTGAGAAACTTGATGAATAGAGGAATTCAGAAGCGACACCACCTCAATGGGTCTCATCTGTGAATTGAAATCGATTAAAATTTGAATTTGAAATGAATCCAGATTGTTTCCTTGAGAAAATATTTCGAAATATAAAGTCCTGAAGTTGGAAAATGACAGAGTATTGAATAAAAACCCAGGTTTTGAAATTGATTTTGAAATAAAAGCTTTTAAAATTCAAATCTGGATTGAATGTTTTGAAATAGGAGTGTTGGATCTCGAAAATGAGATGGGATGACATGCAATGCTATGTAATGCAATGAGATGTGATGAAATGAAATGCAGAATACATGCAATGATATGCAATAATCTGCGATGACCTATGAAATGGACAAACACTGGATGAGGGTGAAAATTTGGGGTGTTTACAGATGCCCCTCTTTGCTGCTAAGCCGGTTGAAAGCCGAGCTTAGTGGCAAAGAAAACACACCAAATTTGGACTATAAAAATGCCCAGTTAGATGAATCTGACTGGGTATGAAAGAATTAGTTCAAATGATGATGATAGATATGAAATGAAGAATAAGGAGAAAATTTTATTTCAAAAAAAAAGGTGAGATTCAGGTTTTGCCCTTAACCTGGATGGGACAGAAAATACCTCGTATGGAATGAAGCTCAGGCTTAACCCTTAACCTGAAAGGGGACGATACCTCATGGAAAAACGAGGCTCAGGCTTAACCCTCAACCTGAAAGGGGACGATACCTCGTGGAAAAACGAGGCTGAGGCTTAACCCTTAACCTGAAAGGGGACGATACCTCGTGAAAAAACGAGGCTCAGGCTTAACCCTTAACCTGAAAGGGGACGATACCTCGTGGAAAAACGAGGCTCAGGCTTAACCCTTAACCTGAAAGGGGATGATATACAGAGTCCTCGAATGAAGAAACCATGAAGGGACCTTCGAATTCTGCATAATAAATCCGAGAGGGGTTTGCAAAAGGAAGAAAGGGGGTTCCCTAAAGCTTGAAAAGGGATTGATCTTGGACGTCTCATTGCTAAGACTGAATGGCTTTTAAGACAGATGACCTTTTGCGGAAAATTCAGGTTTAACCCTTAACCTGAACGGGAACTGTCTATGGTGGGACAGTGGGGAGCACAGGTAAGTGTGCGAATCTGAGAGCCCAGGCACTCAGATCAAAACAAGAAGGGAAGGATCTTGGACAACTCCCATCATCCGATCCTAAAAGGGATAACAACAACGCCTGAATACATCAAAATAAACATCAAGTTCTCACTTCATGTCAGGATAACTTAAAAAGATTGCCAATAAGATAAAAAATTGTAGTTAATTCAAGAATGATAAGCACATATATATGAAAAATATTCCCTCTTTTCTACCTGAAGTATTACCTCCGACTGGGCTTAACTCCGTAGAATCAAGATTCGAATTCAAATTACTTGCAATTGACTTTCCTTCAAGGAGGCTATCAATTTCATTGATATGGACAGAAAAGAATGTATTCTTGATATTGCGAGAGCTATTAGCGAAAGGATATTGATAAAAGAATTTCACAAAATTAAAGAAGATTCTTGATAGATTCGGCAGTCTGATATCCTGGGATTCTTTTCTCATGATGATCTTTCTGCACTCTTTTTTGACAGAATTGGAGCTCTCTTGGATTTTTTGGGAATTACATCATCCTTCATTTTGGAGATGTCCTGGCTTTTCTCTCTTTATTTTTTTTGGAAGGGTACGTCACAAACTCCTTCATCTCAGAGATGTTCTGATCCTTCTTCTCTCTCAGGGATTATATTGACGGTTATTAGCTCATTGGTTGGGAATCTCTTGATGATAGCAGAAATTAAATATCTTTTAGGGTTTGTCGGTAGGCTCATCACACTCGCCTTCATCTCGACGGTGATCTGAACTTTCCCTGAAAGGATCCGTCACAAACTCCGTCATCTTGGAGATGATCCAAATCTTCTTTAGCCCCGGGGGTCGACTCGTCTAATTCGCCTTCATCTTGACGACAGTTGAGAGATCCCTTTTGCAGATATTTAATTCCAGCTTAGGTGATTGAGGAGATATGGAGATTGAGTGGATTTTTCTGTATCACCCAGGATATTTTGACTGCTTATTTTCCAAGAATGGTTTTTAAAAATATGCCATTGACTGTGATCAATATCAATCACTTCTGGCTTTGCAATAACATTGAATTTTCTTTGTTGGCCATATCGCGGATTTATTCTTCATCCTTTTGGTTGGCCAATAGAAAGATTTTGAATTTTGAATCTTTTTTCACAAAAGCTTTGTCCTTTCGGAAGTAATACTAAAGGTATTCTGAGGTACAATTTTATGCCGTAAAGATTTTGAGATCAACAACTATTTTTTATGACAAATTGGCAAAATATTCCTGAAATCCTTGGTGAAAGAAATCACTTGAGATCTAAATGACACATCCGTGGCTAGATTCTTCTCTCCTTTCCCCAAAGAAGAGACTCAGAAATTGGAAATAGGATATTGGATGACCTGGAGATCAAAATTGTGATTTGGTCTACTGGAAGCGACATGGGTTCTGTAGGGATTCATCCTAAGAATGACATTGGTTCAATTGAGAATGACATTGGTTCACTGGGAACAACATGAGTTCGATAGGTATTCAGCCTAAGAACGACATTGGTTCAATTGAGAACGACATTGGTTCACTGGGAACGACATGGGTTCTGTAGGGATTCAGCCTAAGAACGACATTGGTTCACTGGGAACGACATGGGTTCTGTAGGAATTCAGCCTAAGAACGACATTGGTTCAATTGAGAACGACATTGGTTCACTGGGACGACATGGGTTCCATAGGGATTCAGCCTAAGAACGACATTGGTTCAATTGAGAACGACATTGGTTCACTGGGAACAACATGGGTTCAATAGGGATTCAGCCTAAGAACGACATTGGTTCAATTGAGAACGGCATTGGTTCACTGGGAACGACATGGGTTCAATAGGGATTCAGCCTAAGAACGACATTGGTTCAATTGAGAACGGCATTGGTTCACTGGGAACGACATGGGTTCAATAGGGATTCAGCCTAAGAACGACATTGGTTCAATTGAGAACGACATTGGTAAACTGGGAACAGCATGGGTTCAATAGGGATTCAGCCTAAGAACGACATTGGTTCAATTGAGAACGACATTGGTTCACTGGGAACGACATGGGTTCTGTAGGAATTCAGCCTAAGAATGACATTGGTTCAATTGAGAACGACATTGGTTCACTGGGAACGACATGGGTTCTGTAGAAATTCAGCCTAAGAACGACATTGGTTCACTGGGAACGACATGGGTTCAATAGGGATTCAGCCTAAGAACGACATTGGTTCAATTGAGAACGGCATTGGTTCACTGGGAACGACATAGGTTCTGTAGGAATTCAGCCTAAGAACGACATTGGTTCACTGGGAACGACATGGGTTCAATAGGGATTCAGCCTAAGAACGACATTGGTTCAATTGAGAACGGCATTGGTTCACTGGGAACGACATGGGTTCAATAGGGATTCAGCCTAAGAACGACATTGGTTCAATTAAGAACGACATTGGTTCACTGGGAACGACATGGGTTCTATAGGGATTCAGCCTAAGAACGACATTGGTTCACTGGGAACGACATTGGTTCACTGGGAACGACATGGATTCAATAGGGATTCAGCCTAAGAACGTGGATCAGGAGGACTTCAACCTACAAATCATATATCTAAAAAATACCAATCCAAAAGGAGTTCGACCTAAGGACTGTAAAGAATATTGGATCAGGAGGACTTCAACCTACAGATCGAAATTTTTGAGAACGAGATTGGTTCGAAAGGGGTTCAACCTATGAGCCGTATTGGTTTGACAGGCGTTCAACCTACAAATCACATTGACTCTGCAGGGGTTCGACCTACGAACTATCAATTCCATAGGGATTTAACCTATGGATCACAATTTAAGAAGGAAGGGTTCAACTTATGGGTTTTGTATTTGGAAAATAAAAATTCTTGGTTCATGATTTGAATGGACCATCATAGTTCGCTTTTCAAAGCCTGTTTTCAGGATTAACCCCTTCTCCTGAGCGAGGAAGCTTGATGCAAATGCAGATGAATGCGAATGAATGCCTGCAAATGCAAATGAATGCAAATGTATGTAAAATGATATAAATGGGTGCACATGCGTGCAAAATGAGAGATTTGTTTGATCCTGCCTGCATACATGATGTTTTGAAGACAATTTCCAAAGTAATGCCTCAGTGTAATGGGGGAATAAGAAAGGATAAGTAATTGATATTTGATGAGAATTCTCTGAGGATAACGAGGTAAAACTGACAATGAGCTTCTTGGTTGATCAGAGAGGCACTTTGAAAAAGGTTACCCCTTATAAGAAGACATTTAAACATTTGCAAATGAAGAATATAAAAGATGACGCCAGGCCATAAGGAAGATTGACAAATTTATTAATGCATTGAAGAAGGAAATAACAAATTGATAGAAGAACTGAGACTACATTGTTGCTTCAAAATGACAAAATGATGAAAGTGACATAGTCTCGACATTGTCAATTTTTAGAAAACTTGCTCAGGATGGTCGACTGGTATTTTCCTCATCTTCAATAAGGATATTCTTGTCGATGCAATCTTGAATGATATTTTTCAGGACGAAACAATTCTCAGTGTCATGCCCTACTGCCCGATGAAATTTGCAAAATCTTTCTTTGAATCTACCCATGATTGTTGCGGGATCAGCTACTTTAGGTAAACGGATCATATCTTTTGCAAGCATGTATTCCAGAACACTCTCTAGTGTTTGGTCCAGAGGGGTGAACTTTCGATCCGTACTCCAATCCTTGCGCTTAGGCTTTTCTTGATCTTTCTCTTTATGCTGAGGACTAGATTGAAGAGGCCTATCATTGTTGGAGAACTTTCCTTTTTGGCCCTTGGATCCCTCTGAATAGTGATCATGATTTTTCTTGTTGCTTTTGCTATCATTGGCAGAAAGAGTGAAGTGAGCCTTCTTCTTCTGCTCACTCTGATTGTTACCTTGTGTAAAGATGAAGCCTTCATAAACTCCATTTTCCATGCTTAGCTCGAGCCACTCGGCTCGTTCTGTCAGTTCGATGAAGGTTTTTGACGGTGCCGTGGAAATGAGACCTTTCAAGGGTTGTGAAAAATTATTCAAGATTAGTGACAATGCATGCCCTTCTGATATCGGGTCTCTCATCTTATTGCAAGCTGACCTCCATCGGTGGATAAAATCTCGGGCCTTCTCGTTTTCTTTCTGCTTGAGGCCGCAAAGATGACTGAGAGTCGGGAGTGCTTTAGCATTGAATAGAAAGCGCTCAATAAATAAATTGACCACTTTATCGAACTCTTTCAGCTCTATCGGGTTGATATGCTCTGAATACCACTTTGCCGCGATACCCTCCAAGCTGCGAGGGAAGCAGAGAAATAAGGCACGATTATTCCTCTTGAACCTGGAACACTCTGCGAAGAATAGGGCGAGATGCGCTTTTGGATCACCCGAACCATCAAACTTGATAAATTTCTTGGGGAGATTATCAAGATCATCATCCCCATCCAGTCCATCATAAAAGTCTTCACTTGTAAAGACCCTTTTGCCCTTGTCACGAGTTTGAAGATCCTTAACTATTTTCACCACATCTTTGAGTTGTGACTGCGTAGGGTCGTCAACAGACTGATTCTTGGATTTGTAGGCCGACCCCTGCCCCTGAGTTGACCTTTTGAATTCTTGCTTGTTTTCATACTCTTTGTCAGTATCATCTGCTGATTCTGACTCATCAGACATTTCCTCATGACGATTCTGCTTTTTACTGATCTTCACATTCTTGACGGCATGACCCTTATCTTTCTGTTTGATCTGAGCCTGTTCAGCACTGGCTTCAGCTTGCTCTGCCAGCATCTTGGTCATCATTTTCTTAAACATGACGTACATCTGGGGATCCACGTCATCCTCTGCTTGCTGACCCTGACCACGGGGTGAGTCCATTTCCTCTTCTGAAGCGACTGAGTACGCGACGCCTTCAACTGATGCGGCTTTTTTTCTGGATCTTGTATCAACCATCAGGTATCGCAAATGTTCTCTTGGGTGTTGTTGATGCTCTCTGCAGGGCAGAACTGATGGTTAGGCTTCTGAAGGAAATTTGGTTTGGAGGAAAATATTTGTTGAGAATTTTGGTAGACAATTGAAATAATATCCCATTACTAGGGATTGAGTCGTCGCTGGGATTACGACAATTGCGTTGCTATTCTTTGCAAGATAAACAACTGGAAATATGCCTTGTTACCTAGGCGAGGTCGTCAAACCAAGATGAAATGAAGATTAAAGGAATATGATTTTAATAATACACTTGACAAAAGGGAGGGGGACGAACAATTTTCCACCACTCTACAAAATCAGAAGACACACGAGGACCAGGAAAAATAGTAAGACTGACAAAGGAATCCCAGCCATGTCTGGCAGAATGGTATGCTCCGGACCACTAATCTGATGCGAGGTCGAATTCTGGTAGAACCCCGACTAGTGGACGAATCTCTACGCGCTTCTGCCTCTGAGAGAACTGCCTGACACACCGCTCTGGATGATAATACGCGCAGAAAAATGAGCCAAGTAGCCTGAATCGCTTGCCATATGCATAAGTATATCTGGGAGGTGATTCCTGGCGATCAAAGTAGTCCCATACGACCTCTTCCTCCTGAAGGTTGTCGATCAAGAACCGGTATCGCGCAACTGGAAGAAGCTTCTCTCCATTGTATCTGAATGAACTGGCTCAGACTGGCACATGCCGGAGGAACCAAGATTGCAAGGCATAGGTGCACCCTTCGACTAGAATCGATTCTCCGAGTGTGAAACGAGTCAACCCTCGGTATAGAAAAGCGAGTGCGGCCATGGCTATCGAGAGGCGGCTGGTCTGTCGACTTCCCCATCTCCTCATTAGCTGAACTATTCTGATATCCATGTAATTCCGTCCATCGGGAAAGAAAGCTAATCCCACCGTGCACAGAACCATCGCGTGCTGAATTCTCTCTTGAGCTGTCCTAGACAACGAACTGACTTCCACAAATGCCCCATGCTGTCTGTAGATTTCGAGCAGATCCACATATTCATTTCCATCTTCTTCAATCAATGGCCAAGACTTGCGTCCTGTCATGCGAGCTAATGCATCCTTAGGGTCCAGACCCTTAACATTAATCAGAAACTATTTCTCCAATGGATCTCCAGGCTGACCGGCTGGCTCGGGCAATCCCATAATCTCTGAAAATTCATGCATCAGTACTGTCATCTCGCCCCACGGGAACCAGAAGGTAGAAGTGCTCGGATTCCACCGCTCTGCTAGTGCATGGATCAAGTTGTCGTTGACTGTTTGCTTTCCCACTGCGGACGCCATTTCCAATCCACACTCGTCCAGATGGTCTGGAAACATACGAGAGAAGTTTTTGAACCATGAATAATACCACCGGGGAAAGAAGGATCCGGTGCTGAGGACTCGATGTTCGGGAAGACGTTGTCGCACCTTGTAGGAGATGTGACCCTCAGGGAAGACTGAATCAAGCTGACTGGATGCCATCAAAATAGACTGGAAAACATGGAAATTGGAATAAAATTTGAGAAAAATACAGGAATTTTGAGAAAAATGCAGGCAGGATAAAGCAGGAAATTCGAGATCCAGAAGACAGGAAAGATGGGAAATCACCTGGAGTTTTTAAGAAAATGGAGGAATTTTATGAAAATCGTCCAGGGTTTAATGAAATATAAGGAAGTACTTTATAAAATGAAGTGTTTTGAAAATCGTCCAGGATTTAAAACATGGACAGTACATGGACATGGACTGGGGAATTGAAAAATCGTCCAGTATTTTTAGAAAATATGACTATAACATATTCAATCACATTCTGCACAAACAAGTATGCACATACAGCATTCCCCAAAAGTTGACTCTAGATGCATAAATTTTGAAATGGCTGTAGGACCTTAATCCTAACTCTAAGGTTCAGATCAACTGTATCCAATCCAGTTATGCCTATATACTCAAGCCAAGGCTCGATGTACATGGCATAAAATCAATTCTCCGGTTCTAGGTTCAAGTTTTCCAACATCCTTGAGCACCTTCCGATATACGTTGGACTATGGCCCTTGGTACGTGGCAGGGGGGCTTTCACCCAAATAGGTGGCCCAGTTGTGAGGCTCTGTCCCGAACTATGGTTCTGGAAGAGAGCCCAGCAACGTGAAGACCGGGACAATATAGGTGGGGGTGGTTTTTGAAAAACATGAGCACATGCAATCAAACAGAAGGCTCTCTAAGTCCTAAAGAGATAGAATTTTGAAATATTTGAAGAAGCAAACATTGTTTTCATACAATTCCTAAATTGAGGAGTGTTGTATTAGACCTAAGTCTATGTGAGCAAGAATAATTCTCCTCAATATGGTCCTACCAAACCATACCTAGTCTATATGCATTCCATGTCAGCTGGGTTCAAGTCTAGGCTCCTAGGTTCACATGATATCATAAAGGAAAGCTGACATTCCATGGAAATCGATTTTGACAATTTGAACTAAGTAGAGCATTAGATTGATCAGGCGAAGACAGGTCCCATCACCGTCGCCAAACCTGTTATCATCGCAAAATTTTTAACTTTTGCAAATCAAACTGACCTTTGAAAAAGTTTTTGAAAATAACTCGCCTCCGTTTTAAAATGCGGGAAAATTCCGTAGAATGGGACTCGCCTGTCGATACGAGGTTCAACCGTTCCTGCCACTTTTAAGAGGGGTAATCGAACCAAGGATCAATCTTATGCTCTACTCTATTCAACTTGTCTAAATCATATTCTAATTTCTAAATGCACATAGAATCAGGCATGTGCTATGAATTTTCAAAAAATGCACATTTGAAAACATGATGTTTGCTTTGTAAATCTTGGAAATGATATCACATGGAAAATCGTGAATTAGAACTTAAAAAATATTTCTGAGAGAAATAAAAATCGATTTTGAGAAATCCTTGACATTTGGTGAAATCGACTCTAAGAGACTTGATTTCTCTGAATTCAAACTTTGAAATTGAAATTCTAACTTAGAAAATTTGAATTTGGAACTTGGGAAATACTTGAAATATCATTGTCAAATCCATATTCTTTTGAATAAGACTTAGAAGAATTCTAACTTCAAACTTTGAAATTGACTGCATAACTTTGGAAGATTGAACTTGAGAAAAACACTTGAAATATTCTTTGAAATTCAATGCTTTTGGGAAAATCGATTTTGCTATAAGACTTAGGAGATTTTGAGAAATTCAATTTCCTTGACTTGGATTTTGAATTGGAGTTGACAAATGCATGAAATGAATGAATATGGATTTGAGGAATTGAGAAATACTTTTTGTATTTTTGAAAAATGCAGTGCATTTTTGAAGTTAGCCTAAGAGTGTAGGCTGAATGTGGCTAATGTGAAGATCATAAATCTAAGTATCATTCGTATTCTGACTATGGCCATAAATAAAAATTTCACCAAGTTTATAAACTTCATAGAAGCTAGTGCATGTGCCATTTGTGTAGACCATGGCGAATTTGTAAAAATATGCATGAATCATCATCCATCACACATTAACATTATTAAAAAAATAAACTATATGCAATGCAACCTAAGCTAAGCAGGAAATGTAAATTCTTATTCCAAAGTTTAATTACAAATTACATCACTATTGAAATTTAAATACATGAAAAATAAAGTCTTCAATGTACCTGCAAAACTAGAAAACTTGTTAATGAATATATGTTGGCTTTTCTAGATTTATCCAACAATATCAAGAAATTGCTGGATTTTGCTAGATATAAGCATTTTCCTTGATTCCCTTAAATAAAAATGATAAAATATGAAATAAAATTGAAAAAATATAAAAGAGAAGATATGAAATTTCGAAATTGGTGTCAAAATGACCAGAATACCCCTAATAACAAGACTGTGGCCTTGAAATTAGGGTTTTTAGAAAGATATTTTGATAAAATGCAAGTTTTGAAATTTAAATGTAATAAACTAAGCTAAATATGATGTGACATGCTTAAATATGTGAAAATTAGGGTTAGGGATTTCGAAATTTAGGTCAAATGACCAAATTGCCCCCGATAGCAAGACTATGGCCTTGAAATCAGGGTTTTTAGAAATAGATTTTTTTTTTTTTTGTAAAAACTTAGGTTTTATGCACTAAATGAAATCAAATGAGCACAAAATTAAACCTAAAGCATCCTAATATGATTATGAACATGATTAAACCCTAAAAATATATGCTTATGCATGAAAATCCAACAATATCACAAAAAACTGTGATTTTAGCAGTGTTTTTGGATCTTTCAGGAACCCGGTTTTGCAATTTGCTTAATTCAGCCATCAAATGGATTCCAAAATCCATAAAAATTGGTACCTGCACTTGTTATAACCTAATGTCGAATTGGAATTATAAAAATAAATTTTTGACATTAAATTAATCCAAAAATTGCATTAAACCCTAAAAATATGCTATTTTTGACCTAATTCACCAACCAGTTTCAGTCCAAGACCTGAACCAGGGGTCAAATCTCCATGGAAATTTATGAAATTTTACAGAGACTAACTAGGAAGAAAAACAGAGATTTCCCAATTTACAGATCGAAAAAATCATCTCCGGTTAGGGAGAAACCTTTCCGGCAATCTGAGCTAAAATATATCACTCTTAACAGGGATTAAAACAGCTATTCCAGATTGAAAATACAGACATAAATAGTAATACTAAACAAAAATCTCTGAAATTTTAGTGGTGAATAGTAGACAAAAAAATAACAATACTCACTTTTTACAGATCTAAAATCGGATCTGTGGTTTGGGATTTATGACTAACACAAGTCTGATTAGGGTTTTGGTAAACCCTAACGAGCTTTAAATTTAAAAACAGATTCTCTAAAAGGGGAAAAATACTAAACAGTGATCAAAAAATCCGAAAATTTCACAAAAGACAGATCTACTCAATGTGAATCCATAGAACTTTACAGATCTAAAATCTCATATAAGATGAGAGAAATATCATAACAGCAAGTTACCTTCTTGATTTTAACCACGATTTTAAAGCTTTAAAAACCCGATTTGATATCTGATTTTTTTTTTGACAGGGTTCCCGAGATCTAAAATCTCTGATTTTTCTACAGTAACTCAATAACTCATGCATGCACCACATATAAAAAAATCAGAAATAAACAACGAGTTCTTCAATCCGAAATAACATCATCTTTACTGTTCTAAACCTAGAACACACAGAAATTTAAGAAACTTGAAAAACCATGCATTAACTAATGTAAATAAATAAAATAAACCATAAAACAGTAAATAAAACTTATTTCTATGCTATAGAACGTAAAACAAACATGAATAAACCATGAAAATAAATTAAAAACAGGGAATCAATGGTTGTAATTTGATATCACCTTTAAAACATAGATTTAACCCATTAAAAAGGGTAAATCATATATTTTATTGGTTAATAATGCAAAGAATCATGTTAAAATCAATTCTAATGGATTAAAATCTCTGTAAATCATCCAAAACAGGGTTAGATCACCTTCTTGGAGTGTTCTTGCTGATTCTTGATGGTTCTTGAGGTTGAATCCATGGTTTAATCCATGAAGGGGATGACACCAATGGCTAAAATTGATTTAAAACATGAAAAAGTATTAAATAAAACTAAAAAATATTAAAAATATTACCTTGGTGCTTGCAGCTGCAATGGAGGAAGGTGGAGGTGCTGGAGAGGAGAGAGAGGCCACGAAAAATTGAGAGAAAAGAGCCCTCCTTTTGGCCCCCTTAGGTCACTTTTTATAGTTTTTCAAAAAGTCACTTAATTAGGGTTAATTAAGAGGTTTTTTCATTTTTTTAGGACTCTTTCTAATAAATCCACTAAAGGCAACGATTTTTTGTGGTTTTCTAACCTAGGTGGGACTCTAATTAATCCCTAATTAGCCCCTAACTAAACCTAGAAAACCCCCAAATGTGATGCCACTTGGCATCTTTCACATTTGGGTTTTTAAAACACCTTTAAAAACATTTAAAAACACTAGTTTTAAAAACTAATTTTCAAAATGAGTTTTCAAAATGGTTTTGACTCTTCTAAACCTCTAACACTAACCAAGACATCAACTAACCCTAGTCTAGCCCTGACTTACTCGAATATGGCGCCACCCCGAGTGGGCCCTACTTGAGTTTTTCAAAAAGTGATTTTAAAACTTGAAATTGAAGGAGTTTTCAAAAGATTTTCAAAAGTAAACTTAAAATTAGGATTTTTGAAATGGCATAAGGTCCTAACTGAGTTAGAATTCCTCTGGATATGGTGCCAACTGAGTGGGCCCACATCGAATTTTGAACGTTTTTGAAATAAACACTGAAAATGGCTTTAAAAAAGGGTTAAAATTGACATTTGAAATTCAAGATCTTTGAAAATAGGGTCTCAAGCGAACTGGAACTCCGGGTTAGAGTCCTGAACCCTTAGGACTCTGAGATTTTAGATTTTAAAAGCCAAATGAAAGAATTTTCAAAAGATTTTATCAAGAAATGATGAAATAAGTCAGAAAACACAGTCAGGGTTAGACTCTCAACTCGACCGAACTCTAAAATAGAATCCTGAACTAACTGGACTCTGTAAAATGACCTAAATTTCGAAAACAAACAAAAAAGATTAAAAATGGAAGTAAAACAGACTTCAGAACAGACTCTTGACCGGATCAGGACTCTGAGACAGAGTCCTGATCGGACTGAAACTTTTAAAACTTTGAGAAACTTGATGAATAGAGGAATTCAGAAGCGACACCACCTCATCGGGTCTCATCTGTGAATTGAAATCGATTAAAATTTGAATTTGAAATGAATTCAGATTGTTTCCTTGAGAAAATATTTCGAAATATAAAGTCCTGAGGTTGGAAAGTGACAGAGTATTGAATAAAAACCCAGGTTTTGAAATTGATTTTGAAATAAAAGCTTTTAAAATTCAAATCTGGATTGAATGTTTTGAAATAGGAGTGTTGGATCTCGAAAATGAGATGGGATGACATGCAATGCTATGTAATGCAATGAGATGTGATGAAATGAAATGCAGAATACATGCAATGATATGCAATAATCTGCGATGACCTATGAAATGGACAAACACTGGATGAGGGTGAAAATTTGGGGTGTTTACAGATGCCCCTCTTTGCTGCTAAGCCGGTTGAAAGCCGAGCTTAGTGGCAAAGAAAACACATCAAATTTGGACTATAAAAATGCCCCAGTTAGATGAATCTGACTGGGTATGAAAGAATTAGTTCAAATGATGATGATAGATATGAAATGAAGAATAAGGAGAAAATTTTATTTCAAAAAAAAAGGTGAGATTCAGGTTTTGCCCTTAACCTGGATGGGACAGAAAATACCTCGTATGGAATGAAGCTCAGGCTTAACCCTTAACCTGAAAGGGGACGATACCTCATGGAAAAACGAGGCTCAGGCTTAACCCTCAACCTGAAAGGGGACGATACCTCGTGGAAAAACGAGGCTCAAGCTTAACCCTTAACCTGAAAGGGGACGATACCTCATGGAAAAACGAGGCTCAGGCTTAACCCTTAACCTGAAAGGGGACGATACCTCGTGGAAAAACGAGGCTCAGGCTTAACCCTTAACCTGAAAGGGGACGATATACAGAGTCCTCGAATAAAGAAACCATGAAGGGACCTTCGAATTCTGCACAATAAATCCGAGAGGGGTTTGCAAAAGGAAGAAAGGGGGTTCCCTAAAGCTTGAAAAGGGATTGATCTTGGACGTCTCATTGCTAAGACTGAATGGCTTTTAAGACAGATGACCTTTTGCGGAAAATTCAGGTTTAACCCTTAACCTGAACGGGAACTGTCTATGGTGGGACAGTGGGGAGCACAGGGAAGTGTGCGAATCTGAGAGCCCAGGCACTCAGATCAAAACAAGAAGGGAAGGATCTTGGACAACTTCCATCATCCGATCCTAAAAGGGATAACAACAACGCCTGAATACATCAAAATAAACATCAAGTTCTCACTTCATGTCAGGATAACTTAAAAAGATTGTCAATAAGATAAAAAATTGTAGTTAATTCAAGAATGATAAGCACATATATATGAAAAATATTCCCTCTTTTCTACCTGAAGTATTACCTCCGACTGGGCTTAACTCCGTAGAATCAAGATTCGAATTCAAATTACTTGCAATTGACTTTCCTTCGAGGAGGCTATCAATTTCATTGATATGGACGGAAAAGAATGTATTCTTGATATTGCGAGAGCTATTAGCGAAAGGATATTGATAAAAGAATTTCACAAAATTAAAGAAGATTCTTGATAGATTCGGCAGTCTGATATCCTGGGATTCTTTTCTCATGATGATCTTTCTGCACTCTTTTTTGACAGAATTGGAGCTCTCTTGGATTTTTTGGGAATTACATCATCCTTCATTTTGGAGATGTCCTGGCTTTTCTCTCTTTATTTTTTTTGGAAGGGTACGTCACAAACTCCTTCATCTCAGAGATGTTCTGATCCTTCTTCTCTCTCAGGGATTATATTGACGGTTATTAGCTCATTGGTTGGGAATCTCTTGATGATAGCAGAAATTAAATATCTTTTAGGGTTTGTCGGTAGGCTCATCACACTCGCCTTCATCTCGACGGTGATCTGAACTTTCCCTGGAAGGATCCGTCACAAACTCCGTCATCTTGGAGATGATCCAAATCTTCTTTAGCCCCGGGGGTCGACTCGTCTAATTCGCCTTCATCTTGACGACAGTTGAGAGATCCCTTTTGCAGATATTTAATTGCAGCTTAGGTGATTGAGGAGATATGGAGATTGAGTGGATTTTTCTGTATCACCCAGGATATTTTGACTGCTTTTTTTCCAAGAATGGTCTTTAAAAATATGCCAATGACTGCGATCAATATCAATCACTTCTGGCTTTGCAATAACATTGAATTTTCTTTGTTGGCCATATCGCGGATTTATTCTTCATCCTTTTGGTTGGCCAATAGAAAGATTTTGAATTTTGAATCTTTTTTCACAAAAGCTTTGTCCTTTCGGAAGTAATACTAAAGGTATTCTGAGGTACAATTTTATGCCGTAAAGATTTTGAGATCAACAACTATTTTTCATGACAAATTGGCAAAATATTCCTGAAATCCTTGGTGAAAGAAATCACTTGAGATCTAAATGACACATCCGTGGCTAGATTCTTCTCTCCTTTCCCCAAAGGAGAGACTCAGAAATTGGAAATAGGATATTGGATGACCTGGAGATCAAAATTGTGATTTGGTCTACTGGAAGCGACATGGGTTCTGTAGGGATTCATCCTAAGAATGACATTGGTTCAATTGAGAATGACATTGGTTCACTGGGAACAACATGAGTTCGATAGGTATTCAGCCTAAGAACGACATTGGTTCAATTGAGAACGACATTGGTTCACTGGGAACGACATGGGTTCTGTAGGGATTCAGCCTAAGAACGACATTGGTTCACTGGGAACGACATGGGTTCTGTAGGAATTCAGCCTAAGAACGACATTGGTTCAATTGAGAACGACATTGGTTCACTGGGACGACATGGGTTCCATAGGGATTCAGCCTAAGAACGACATTGGTTCAATTGAGAACGACATTGGTTCACTGGGAACAACATGGGTTCAATAGGGATTCAGCCTAAGAACGACATTGGTTCAATTGAGAACGGCATTGGTTCACTGGGAACGACATGGGTTCAATAGGGATTCAGCCTAAGAACGACATTGGTTCAATTGAGAACGGCATTGGTTCACTGGGAACGACATGGGTTCAATAGGGATTCAGCCTAAGAACGACATTGGTTCAATTGAGAACGACATTGGTAAACTGGGAACAGCATGGGTTCAATCGGGATTCAGCCTAAGAACGACATTGGTTCAATTGAGAACGACATTGGTTCACTGGGAACGACATGGGTTCTGTAGGAATTCAGCCTAAGAACGACATTGGTTCAATTGAGAACGACATTGGTTCACTGGGAACGACATGGGTTCTGTAGAAATTCAGCCTAAGAACGACATTGGTTCACTGGGAACGACATGGGTTCAATAGGGATTCAACCTAAGAACGACATTGGTTCAATTGAGAACGGCATTGGTTCACTGGGAACGACATAGGTTCTGTAGGAATTCAGCCTAAGAAGGACATTGGTTCACTGGGAACGACATGGGTTCAATAGGGATTCAGCCTAAGAATGACATTGGTTCAATTGAGAACGGCATTGGTTCACTGGGAACGACATGGGTTCAATAGGGATTCAGCCTAAGAACGACATTGGTTCAATTAAGAACGACATTGGTTCACTGGGAACGACATGGGTTCTATAGGGATTCAGCCTAAGAACGACATTGGTTCACTGGGAATGACATTGGTTCACTGGGAACGACATGGATTCAATAGGGATTCAGCCTAAGAACGTGGATCAGGAGGACTTCAACCTACAAATCATATATCTAAAAAATACCAATCCAAAAGGAGTTCGACCTAAGGACTGTAAAGAATATTGGATCAGGAGGACTTCAACCTACAGATCGAAATTTTTGAGAACGAGATTGGTTCGAAAGGGGTTCAACCTATGAGCCGTATTGGTTTGACAGGCGTTCAACCTACAAATCACATTGACTCTGCAGGGGTTCGACCTACGAACTATCAATTCCATAGGGATTTAACCTATGGATCACAATTTAAGAAGGAAGGGTTCAACTTATGGGTTTTGTATTTGGAAAATAAAAATTCTTGGTTCATGATTTGAATGGACCATCATAGTTAGCTTTTCAAAGCCTGTTTTCAGGATTAACCCCTTCTCCTGAGCGAGGAAGCTTGATGCAAATGCAGATGAATGCGAATGAATGCCTGCAAATCCAAATGAATGCAAATGTATGTAAAATGATATAAATGGGTGCACATGCGTGCAAAATGAGAGATTTGTTTGATCCTGCCTGCATACATGATGTTTTGAAGACAATTTCCAAAGTAATGCCTCAGTGTAATGGGGGAATAAGAAAGGATAAGTAATTGATATTTGATGAGAATTCTCTGAGGATAACGAGGTAAAACTGACAATGAGCTTCTTGGTTGATCAGAGAGGCACTTTGAAAAAGGTTACCCCTTATAAGAAGACATTTAAACATTTGCAAATGAAGAATATAAAAGATGACGCCAGGCCATAAGGAAGATTGACAAATTTATTAATGCATTGAAGAAGGAAATAACAAATTGATAGAAGAACTGAGACTACATTGTTGCTTCAAAATGACAAAATGATGAAAGTGACATAGTCTCGACATTGTCAATTTTTAGAAAACTTGCTCAGGATGGTCGACTGGTATTTTCCTCATCTTCAATAAGGATATTCTTGTCGATGCAATCTTGAATGATATTTTTCAGGATGAAACAATTCTCAGTGTCATGCCCTACTGCCCGATGAAATTTGCAAAATCTTTCTTTGAATCTACCCATGATTGTTGCGGGATCAGCTGCTTTAGGTAAACGGATCATATCTTTTGCAAGCATGTATTCCAGAACACTCTCTAGTGTTTGGTCCAGAGGGGTGAACTTTCGATCCGTACTCCAATCCTTGCGCTTAGGCTTTTCTTGATCTTTCTCTTTATGCTGAGGACTAGATTGAAGAGGCCTATCATTGTTGGAGAACTTTCCTTTTTGGCCCTTGGATCCCTCTGAATAGTGATCATGATTTTTCTTGTTGCTTTTGCTATCATTGGCAGAAAGAGTGAAGTGAGCCTTCTTCTTCTGCTCACTCTGATTGTTACCTTGTGTAAAGATGAAGCCTTCATAAACTCCATTTTCCATGCTTAGCTCGAGCCACTCGGCTCGTTCTGTCAGTTCGATGAAGGTTTTTGACGGTGCCGTGGAAATGAGACCTTTCAAGGGTTGTGAAAAATTATTCAAGATTAGTGACAATGCATGCCCTTCTGATATCGGGTCTCTCATCTTATTGCAAGCTGACCTCCATCGGTGGATAAAATCTCGGGCCTTCTCGTTTTCTTTCTGCTTGAGGCCGCAAAGATGACTGAGAGTCGGGAGTGCTTTAGCATTGAATAGAAAGCGCTCAATAAATAAATTGACCACTTTATCGAACTCTTTCAGCTCTATCGGGTTGATATGCTCTGAATACCACTTTGCCGCGATACCCTCCAAGCTGCGAGGGAAGCAGAGAAATAAGGCACGATTATTCCTCTTGAACCTGGAACACTCTGCGAAGAATAGGGCGAGATGCGCTTTTGGATCACCCGAACCATCAAACTTGATAAATTTCTTGGGGAGATTATCAAGATCATCATCCCCATCCAGTCCATCATAAAAGTCTTCACTTGTAAAGACCCTTTTGCCCTTGTCACGAGTTTGAAGATCCTTAACTATTTTCACCACATCTTTGAGTTGTGACTGCGTAGGGTCGTCAACAGACTGATTCTTGGATTTGTAGGCCGACCCCTGCCCCTGAGTTGACCTTTTGAATTCTTGCTTGTTTTCATACTCTTTGTCAGTATCATCTGCTGATTCTGACTCATCAGACATTTCCTCATGACGATTCTGCTTTTTACTGATCTTCACATTCTTGACGGCATGACCCTTATCTTTCTGTTTGATCTGAGTCTGTTCAGCACTGGCTTCAGCTTGCTCTGCCAGCATCTTGGTCATCATTTTCTTAAACATGACGTACATCTGGGGATCCACGTCATCCTCTGCTTGCTGACCCTGACCACGGGGTGAGTCCATTTCCTCTTCTGAAGCGACTGAGTACGCGACGCCTTCAACTGATGCGGCTTTTTTTCTGGATCTTGTATCAACCATCAGGTATCGCAAATGTTCTCTTGAGTGTTGTTGATGCTCTCTGCAGGGCAGAACTGATGGTTAGGCTTCTGAAGGAAATTTGGTTTGGAGGAAAATATTTGTTGAGAATTTTGGTAGACAATTGAAATAATATCCCATTACTAGGGATTGAGTCGTCGCTGGGATTACGACAATTGCGTTGCTATTCTTTGCAAGATAAACAACTGGAAATATGCCTTGTTACCTAGGCGAGGTCGTCAAACCAAGATGAAATGAAGATTAAAGGAATATGATTTTAATAATACACTTGACAAAAGGGAGGGGGACGAACAATTTTCCACCACTCTACAAAATCAGAAGACACACGAGGACCAGGAAAAATAGTAAGACTGACAAAGGAATCCCAGCCATGTCTGGCAGAATGGTATGCTCCGGACCACTAATCTGATGCGAGGTCGAATTCTGGCAGAACCCCGACTAGTGGACGAATCTCTACGCGCTTCTGCCTCTGAGAGAACTGCCTGACACACCGCTCTGGATGATAATACGCGCAGAAAAATGAGCCAAGTAGCCTGAATCGCTTGCCATATGCATAAGTATATCTGGGAGGTGATTCCTGGCGATCAAAGTAGTCCCATACGACCTCTTCCTCCTGAAGGTTGTCGATCAAGAACCGGTATCGCGCAACTGGAAGAAGCTTCTCTCCATTGTATCTGAATGAACTGGCTCAGACTGGCACATGCCGGAGGAACCAAGATTGCAAGGCATAGGTGCACCCTTCGACTAGAATCGATTCTCCGAGTGTGAAACGAGTCAACCCTCGGTATAGAAAAGCGAGTGCGGCCATGGCTATCGAGAGGCGGCTGGTCTGTCGACTTCCCCATCTCCTCATAAGCTGAACTATTCTGATATCCATGTAATTCCGTCCATCAGGAAAGAAAGCTAATCCCACCGTGCACAGAACCATCGCGTGCTGAATTCTCTCTTGAGCTGTCCTAGACAACGAACTGACTTCCACAAATGCCCCATGCTGTCTGTAGATTTCGAGCAGATCCACATATTCATTTCCATCTTCTTGAATCAATGGCCAAGACTTGCATCCTGTCATGCGAGCTAATGCATCCTTAGGGTCCAGACCCTTAACATTAATCAGAAACTGTTTCTCCAATGGATCTCCAGGCTGACCGGCTGGCTCGGGCAATCCCATAATCTCTGAAAATTCATCCATCAGTACTTTCATCTCGCCCCACGGGAACCAGAAGGTAGAAGTGCTCGGATTCCACCGCTCTGCTAGTGCATGGATCAAGTTGTCGTTGACTGTTTGCTTTCCCACTGCGGACGCCATTTCCAATCCACACTCGTCCAGATGGTCTGGAAACATACGAGAGAAGTTTTTGAACCATGAATAATACCACCGGGGAAAGAAGGATCCGGTGCTGAGGACTCGATGTTCGGGAAGACGTTGTCGCACCTTGTAGGAGATGTGACCCTCAGGGAAGACTGAATCAAGCTGACTGGATGCCATCAAAATAGACTGGAAAACATGGAAATTGGAATAAAATTTGAGAAAAATACAGGAATTTTGAGAAAAATACAGGCAGGATAAAGCAGGAAATTCGAGATCCAGAAGACAGGAAAGATGGGAAATCACCTGGAGTTTTGAAGAAAATGGAGGAATTTTATGAAAATCGTCCAGGGTTTAATGAAATATAAGGAAGTACTTTATAAAATGAAGTGTTTTGAAAATCGTCCAGGATTTAAAACATGGACAGTACATGGACATGGACTGGGGAATTGAAAAATCGTCCAGTATTTTTAGAAAATATGACTATAACATATTCAATCACATTCTGCACAAACAAGTATGCACATACAGCATTCCCCAAAAGTTGACTCTAGATGCACAAATTTTGAAATGGCTGTAGGACCTTAATCCTAACTCTAAGGTTCAGATCAACTGTATCCAATCCAGTTATGCCTATATACTCAAGCCAAGGCTCGATGTACATGGCATAAAATCAATTCTCCGGTTCTAGGTTCAAGTTTTCCAACATCCTTGAGCATCTTCCGATATACGTTGGACTATGGCCCTTGGTACGTGGTAGGGGGGCTTTCACCCAAATAGGTGGCCCAGTTGTGAGGCTCTGTCCCGAACTATGGTTCTGGAAGAGAGCCCAGCAACGTGAAGACCGGGACAATATAGGTGGGGGTGGTTTTTGAAAAACATGAGCACATGCAATCAAACAGAAGGCTCTCTAAGTCCTAAAGAGATAGAATTTTGAAATATTTGAAGAAGCAAACATTGTTTTCATACAATTCCTAAATTGAGGAGTGTTGTATTAGACCTAAGTCTCTGTGAGCAAGAATAATTCTCCTCAATATGGTCCTACCAAACCATACCTAGTCTATATGCATTCCATGTCAGCTGGGTTCAAGTCTAGGCTCCTAGGTTCACATGATATCATAAAGCAAAGCTGACATTCCATGGAAATCGATTTTGACAATTTGAACTAAGTAGAGCATTAGATTGATCAGGCGAAGACAGGTCCCATCACGGTCGCCAAACCTGTTATCATTGCAAAATTTTTAACTTTTGCAAATCAAACTGACCTTTGAAAAAGTTTTTGAAAATAACTCACCTCCGTTTTAAAATGCGGGAAAATTCCGTAGAATGGGACTCGCCTGTCGGTACGAGGTTCAACCGTTCCTGCCACCTTTAACATGGGTAATTGAACCAAGGATCAATCTTATGTTCTACTCTATTCAACTTGTCTAAATCATATTCTAATTTCTAAATGCACATAGAATCAGGCATGTGCTATGAATTTTCAAAAAATGCACATTTGAAAACATGATGTTTGCTTTGTAAATCTTGGAAATGATATCACATGGAAAATCGTGAATTAGAACTTAAAAAATATTTCTGAAAGAAATAAAAATCGATTTTGAGAAATCCTTGACATTTGGTGAAATCGACTCTGAGAGACTTGATTTCTCTGAATTCAAACTTTGAAATTGAAATTCTAACTTAGAAAATTTGAATTTGGAACTTGGGAAATACTTGAAATATCATTGGCAAATCCATATTCTTTTGAATAAGACTTAGAAGAATTCTAACTTCAAACTTTGAAATTGACTGCATAACTTTGGAAGATTGAACTTGAGAAACACACTTGAAATATTCTTTGAAATTCAATGCTTTTGGGAAAATCGATTTTGCTATAAGACTTAGGAGATTTTGAGAAATTCAATTTCCTTGACTTAGATTTTGAATTGGAGTTGACAAATGCATGAAATGAATGAATATGGATTTGAGGAATTGAGAAATACTTTTTGTATTTTTGAAAAATGCAGTGCATTTTTGAAGTTAGCCTAAGAGTGTAGGCTGAATGTGGCTAATGTGAAGATCATAAATCTAAGTATCATTCGTATTCTGACTATGGCCATAAATACAAATTCCACCAAGTTTATAAACTTCATAGAAGCTAGTGCATGTGCCATTTGTGTAGACCATGGCGAATTTGTAAAAATATGCATGAATCATCATCCATCACACATTAACATTATTAAAAAAATAAACTATATGCAATGCAACCTAAGCTAAGCAGGAAATGTAAATTCTTATTCCAAAGTTTAATTACAAATTACATCACTATTGAAATTTAAATACATGAAAAATAAAGTCTTCAATGTACCTGCAAAACTAGAAAACTTGTTAATGAATATATGTTGGCTTTTCTAGATTTATCCAACAATATCAAGAAATTGCTGGATTTTGCTAGATATAAGCATTTTTCTTGATTCCCTTAAATAAAAATGATAAAATATGAAATAAAATTGAAAAAATATGAAAGAGAAGATATGAAATTTCGAAATTGGTGTCAAAATGACCAGAATACCCCTAATAACAAGACTATGGCCTTGAAATTAGGGTTTTTAGAAAGATATTTTGATAAAATGCAAGTTTTGAAATTTAAATGTAATAAACTAAGCTAAATATGATGTGACATGCTTAAATATGTGAAAATTAGGGTTAGGGATTTCGAAATTTAGGTCAAATGACCAAATTGCCCCCGATAGCAAGACTATGGCCTTGAAATCAGGGTTTTTAGAAATAGATTTTTTTTTTGTAAAAACTTAGGTTTTATGCACTAAATGAAATCAAATGAGCACAAAATTAAACCTAAAGCATCCTAATATGATTATGAACATGATTAAACCCTAAAAATATATGCTTATGCATGAAAATCCAACAATATCACAAAAAACTGTGATTTTAGCTGTGTTTTTGGATCTTTCAGGAACCCGGTTTTGCAATTTGCTTAATTCAGCCATCAAATGGATTCCAAAATCCATAAAAATTTGTACCTGCACTTGTTATAACCTAATGTCGAATTGGAATTATAAAAATAATTTTTTGACATTAAATTAATCCGAAAATTGCATTAAACCCTAAAAATATGCTATTTTTGACCTAATTCACCAACCAGTTTCAGTCCAAGACCTGAATCAGGGGTCAAATCTCCATGGAAATTTATGAAATTTTACAGAGACTAACTAGGAAGAAAAAAAGAGATTTCCCAATTTACAGATCGAAAAACTCATCTCCGGTTAGGGAGAAACCTATCCGGCAATCTGAGCTAAAATATATCACTCTTAACAGGGATTAAAACAGCTATTCCAGATTGAAAATACAGACATAAATAGTAATACTAAACAAAAATCTCTGAAATTTTAGTGGTGAATAGTAGACAGAAAAATAACAATACTCACTTTTTACAGATCTAAAATCGGATCTGTGGTTTGGGATTTATGACTAACACAAGTCTGATTAGGGTTTTGGTAAACCCTAATGAGCTTTAAATTTAAAAACAGATTCTCTAAAAGGGGAAAAATACTAAACAGTGATCAAAAAATCCGAAAATTTCACAAACGACAGATCTACTCAATGTGAATCCATAGCACTTTACAGATGAGAGAAATATCATAACAGCAAGTTACCTTCTTGATTTTAACCACGATTTTAAAGCTTTAAAAACCCGATTTGATATCTGATTTTTTTTTGACAGGGTTCCCGAGATCTAAAACCTCTGATTTTTCTACAGTAACTCAATAACTCATGCATGCACCACATATAAAAAAATCATAAATAAAAAACGAGTTCTTCAATCCGAAATAACATCATCTTTACTGTTCTAAACCTAGAACACACAAAAATTTAAGAAACTTGAAAAACCATGCATTAACTAATGTAAATAAATAAAATAAACCATAAAACAGTAAATAAAACTTATTTCTATGCTATAGAACGTAAAACAAACATGAATAAACCATGAAAATAAATTAAAAACAGGGAATCAATGGTTGTAATTTGATATCACCTTTAAAACATAGATTTAACCCATTAAAAAGGGTAAATCATATATTTTATTGGTTAATAATGCAAAGAATCATTTTAAAATCAATTCTAATGGATTAAAATCTCTGTAAATCATCCAAAACAGGGCTAGATCACCTTCTTGGAGTGTTCTTGCTGATTCTTGATGGTTCTTGAGGTTGAATCCATGGTTTAATCCATGAAGGGGATGACACCAATGGCTAAAATTGATTTAAAACATGAAAAAGTATTAAATAAAACTAAAAAATATTAAAAATATTACCTTGGTGCTTGCAGCTGCAATGGAGGAAGGTGGAGGTGCTGGAGAGGAGAGAGAGGCCACGAAAAATTGAGAGAAAAGAGCCCTCCTTTTGGCCCCCTTAGGTCACTTTTTATAGTTTTTCAAAAAGTCACTTAATTAGGGTTAATTAAGAGGTTTTTTCATTTTTTTAGGACTCTTTCTAATAAATCCACTAAAGGCAACGATTTTTTGTGGTTTTCTAACCTAGGTGGGACTCTAATTAATCCCTAATTAGCCCCTAACTAAACCTAGAAAACCCCCAAATGTGATGCCACTTGGCATCTTTCACATTTGGGTTTTTAAAACACCTTTAAAAACATTTAAAAACACTAGTTTTAAAAACTAATTTTCAAAATGAGTTTTCAAAATGGTTTTGACTCTTCTAAACCTCTAACACTAACCAAGACATCAACTAACCCTAGTCTAGCCCTGACTTACTCGAATATGGCGCCACCCCGAGTGGGCCTTACTTGAGTTTTTCAAAAAGTGATTTTAAAACTTGAAATTGAAGGAGTTTTCAAAAGATTTTCAAAAGTAAACTTAAAATTAGGATTTTTGAAATGGCATAAGGTCCTAACTGAGTTAGAATTCCTCTGGATATGGTGCCAACTGAGTGGGCCCACATCGAATTTTGAACATTTTTGAAATAAACACTGAAAATGGCTTTAAAAAAGGGTTAAAATTGACATTTGAAATTCAAGATCTTTGAAAATAGGGTCTCAAGCGAACTGGAACTCCGGGTTAGAGTCCTGAACCCTTAGGACTCTGAGATTTTAGATTTTAAAAGCCAAATGAAAGAATTTTCAAAAGATTTTATCAAGAAATGATGAAATAAGTCAGAAAACACAGTCAGGGTTAGACTCTCAACTCGACCGAACTCTAAAATAGAATCCTGAACTAACTGGACTCTGTAAAATGACCTAAATTTCGAAAACAAACGAAAAAGATTAAAAATAGAAGTAAAACAGACTTCAGAACAGACTCTTGACCGGATCAGGACTCTGAGACAGAGTCCTGATCGGACTGAAACTTTCAAAACTTTGAGAAACTTGATGAATAGAGGAATTCAGAAGCGACACCACCTCAATGGGTCTCATCTGTGAATTGAAATCGATTAAAATTTGAATTTGAAATGAATCCAGATTGTTTCCTTGAGAAAATATTTCGAAATATAAAGTCCTGAGGTTGGAAAATGATAGAGTATTGAATAAAAACCCAGGTTTTGAAATTGATTTTGAAATAAAAGCTTTTAAAATTCAAATCTGGATTGAATGTTTTGAAATAGGAGTGTTGGATCTCGAAAATGAGATTGGATGACATGCAATGCTATGTAATGCAATGAGATGTGATGAAATGAAATGCAGAATACATGCAATGATATGCAATAATCTGCGATGACCTATGAAATGGACAAACACTGGATGAGGGTGAAAATTTGGGGTGTTTACACATTGATAAGGAATTGATGCTCTAATGGGTCTCCTGGTTGACCGGCTGGTTCTGGTAACCCCATGATTTCTGAAAATTCATCCATTAAGACGGTCATTTCTCCCCATGGGAACCAGAAGGTGCACGTCCGTGGATTCCATCGCTCCGCCATTGCATGGATCAGGTTGCCATTGATGGCTTGCTTTCCGACTGCTGATGCTAGTTCTAATCCGCACTCGCTCAAATGGTCCGGGAACATTCGGGAAAAGCTTTTTAGCCAGGAATAGTACCACCGGGGAATGAAAGTTCCGGTGCTAAGGGCTCGATGTTCAGGACGACCTTGTCGCACCTCGTAGGAGATGTGACCTTCAGGAAAGATAGGATCGACTTGACTGGATGCCATCGAACTGAAAATAGAGAAAGACTCAGAATGAGACTTAGGAAAATGTGGGAAATTTTTAAAAATTTTGCAAGCAGGTTATAAAATGCAGCTGGAAATTCGAGATCCAGTAGAATGGTAGAATGAAAAATCGCCTGGAGTTTTGAAAGAAATTGGATATTTGAGAAAATCATCCAGGGTTTGAGAAAAACATCTTGTGGAAAATAAGGATGTTTTGAAAAAGGCCTAATAAGTTGGAAAATATTGGGAAATATAAAAAATTAAGGAAATCATACACATACAATCACATCCTGCACAAACATTTATGCGCATTCAGCACTCCCTAAAAGGCTGACTCTAGATGCATCAATTTTGAAAATAGCTGTAGGACCTTAATCCTAACTCTAAGTTCAGATCATCTTTGTCCAATCCAGTTATGCCGATATACCCGAATCGAAATCCGAGGTACGTGGCATAGAGTTTCAACTCCGGTTCTAAGGTAAGGTTTTCCAACATCCTTGAGCGCCTACCAATATACTTCGGACTGTGGCCCGCGGTACGTGGTAGGGGGGTGTTAACCCAAATAATTGGCCCAGTTGTGAGGCTCTGTCCCGAACTAGGGTTCTGGAAGAGAGCCCAGCAACATGAAGACTAGGTAATAATAGGTAATTGAGGTTTTGAAAAATGATCACATGCAAGAAATAGATGGCTATAAGTCCTAGAGAGATAGACTTTTGAAAATCTTTTGAGGAAGCATACATTGTTTGCATTCAGATCCTAAATTAAGGAGAGTTGTATTTAGACCTAAGTCTATGTGAGCATGAAAATATCTCCTCAATATAGTCCTACCAAACCATGCCTAAGCTATATGCAGTCGATGTCAGCTAGGTCAGAATCTAGGCTCCTAGGTTCGCATGATATCAAAAGTAAAGAGCTGACATTTTGTGAACACAATTTCCATAATTGAACTAAGTCAAGCATAATTTAGGTCAGACAAGGATAGGTCCCATCACGGTCGCCAAACCTGTTTTCGTCGCGAAATTTTTCCCGTCTTCCCTTCCTTGCGGAAGAGAGAGGGAAATGCTTTCGCGATTCAAACTTGACCGGATTTTAGAAATTGTTTTGAAATACTCGCCTCCGTTTTGAAAATTGCGAGAAAATCCATGGGATGGGGCTCGACCTGTCGGTACGAGGTTCGACCGTTCCTGCCGCCTTTAACAGGGATAATCGAACCAAGGACCAAAATTGTGCTTGACTTAGCTAAATCATCGAAATTATGTTCTATCCTAAATGCACGGAGAATTCAGGCATGTGCTACGAGATTTTGGAAAATGCAACTTGGGAAAACATGATGTATGTTTAGAAAATATTTGAAGTTGAAAAGAATCTCTCAGAAAAAAGATGAAAGTCAATTTCTTAGGAAACTCAGAAGAAAAGGGTTTTTGAAATCACGAGAAAGTTCATAAAGATGTAGGAAAATCATGAATAGTTGAAAATCCTGGGAAAATAGAGGTGATTCTTGAGAAAAGGGTGAACCTTTGAAAAGGGAAACACTTCTTAGGAAGACTTGGACTTTGAGAGTTTTCTTAGGAAAATGATGGAAAATTTATAGGAAAACTCTTTGGAAAAGGAAAATTGAAACTTGGGAAGTTGAAAACCTGAGAATCTTAACCTTGAAATACTTGGAAATCGATTTTGACTTTGAGAAAGGTGAGAGACTTCTCTTGAAAATCTTGGGAAAATGACTTTTCCCATGTAAAACTGTGGAAAAACTTGACTTGAGAAAACCGATTTTGAAAGATTCTTAGAGTTTCTTGAGAAATCGATTTCTTGAGAATGAAATTTTCTTAAGAAAATCATAAGAAAACCAATGATTTCATGATGCAAATGATATGAATGAAAGAATGCACTTTGAAAAGTTTTCTAAGAAATTTGTTGGAAAATGCGCATTAAGTCAAAATAAATCCTTCATATATCCTGACTGGGGCCATGAATATGTTCAGAGTTTAATTGATTTAATACACAAGATTTTGAAAAATTTAGAAATATGATGTGCATTTTCAAGATAGCCTAAGAGTGTAGGCTCAATGTGACTAGTAGAAAGATGATGGATCTGGGTCTCGTCCATATTCCGACTAGGGTCGTAAATATGGACTCCACCGAGTTCATCAACTCTCTAAGAGTTGGTGCACGTGCCATTCGTGTACGTCCATGGTGATTTTGCAAAATAAGATAGATGAATCATAGAATCAGGATATTGCATGAGTCAAACTATATGATATGCATCCTAAACTGAACAGGAAATTAAATCTCTTATTCCAAGATTACACATAATTGTTACATCGTTCACATAAAGCGAAATAAAAAAAAATATACAGAGTTAAAAGAGTCAACATCCTACGAATTTTCCTGCAAGTATAAGTTAGCACAAGAAATAGTAGGAAAGAGATTGGAAATCTCATATTAATGCCCATGCACTGGCGATTATGCCTGGATTATAATAGAAATTCCCGTATTGCTGGAAATATAATGTCTAAAGCATATATAGAATGCTTATGAAGATGCTCAAATATTAAACTTAAGTTAAATGAGGACTACACATATACGCACCTGAATGCTTAGACTTATAGTAAAAGGAATACACATATAAAAATAGATCTACTTGCATGCACTTGAGAGTGCACCCACCTAAATACATATGGAGATGTACATAAAGTATATACAAAAGGAGGCTTATGGACATATTTATGCGATACATCAAAGAGGGGTAAGGAATGCATGGATGCATGGGCCTATGGAGGCAATGCATAGGTGACTGGTAGATGTAGTTCATGTGAACTATTAACCACCGTTTTGTTCCTGTAGACAGATTTTGGGATGATCGCCAGATAAGGACCATTTTCATCATACTGAGTGCTTCAGTGTATATCCAAGTTTTTTTTTATTTTTTTATTTGCAATATGGAAAAGTCATAACAGGGTCATCTGAGAAACGCATGCACTTTTTTTTTTTTATGTACAACACCATCTATGGGCTTTTTGCAACCAAGAACAAGGACTTGATAATGTGATGATTTATAACGAGAATGTAACGGTTCAATGGAGCAGGAATAGAGAATGCTATGGAACATGTGATATACAGTTGATGGGTCCTAGATGAGAATTAACAAATGAAAGATAGTGAAATAATATACATCGTCCTAACTACGCGACCATGAATGGCTAGCATCTAGATGCTCAAAATTTCAAGTTGCCTAAGTCTTCGTGTAATAAAGGTCTTGATATCATATCCTAGCTGTGTATTCCACCACTCTAAACAAACACAACCGATATATATCTCAACAGTTGTCTTTAATAATTTGAACTCCCACAGCAAACATTTCAAGTAACCTGATCTTACGCAGGGGATGTTCATGGATCAGAATTTTGTTGTAATGGAACTATCACAGGGCAAAATATAGACAACAACAATAGGCAAAATATAAACAACAACCTTGGGTAAAATGTAAACAACAGCCATGGACAAAATGTCAACAGCAGCCATCGACATTAAAATTAATCTAGGGGTCCACGCACACTGCAGTATATATGCTGTTGAAACTAAAAAAAAAATGATAACATGAAATGAACAAGATACATTAGGGAGTAGACGGGTCATAGCAGGAATCTCAATACCGATAATCAAGAGAATGAGAGAAAAAAAGAAAAAAAGAAAAGAAGAAGAACAGAAAGAAAAGAAAAAAAAAAACAAAAAAAAACAAAAGGGGAAACATGTGAGACCTTGAGATGCTGGAATATACAGATACGTAATGGAAGGTCATGAGAAACAAGATTGGTTTTAACAATGAATTCAATTGTAGTGCCTTGGTTGATGGCACACATTTTTTTTTGTACGATTAATCCTCATGGATATCGCTTGGGGTAATACTGGGCAGATGAAAAATTAAATAGATATGCAGGAAACAATAAGACACAAACAAAAAAAAACTGTAAGGCAACAGGGGGGTGGATGAAGACGACAAGATAAAAAAAAAAGAGAAAACTTTTGATAAAAGGGATGCCATTTTTGAACAGAACCTCCAACCCGATTTTCTTCATGGCACAAAGAGGAAAAAAAAAAAACCGAACTTGCGTGAAATCGTTACTCTCTAAAAAAATAAAAAATGAATTTCAGACGTTGGGATGAAATGAGATATGAGTTTGAAAATTTGTAAATTGAAACGAAGAGGTCATTCCAGAGTTTTAAGAGATTGAACCAAAACAATAAAACGCTATGCAGAAGATGATGATTCTCTTTCAAAACATGCTATTTAGAGGAATCGATGAGGCCACTGCCAGACATCATTGATTCAAATATTAGGCAACGCTGGATGCAAACCGCATCAACCAGTGCAACAGATTTGCCTTTGTATGACCGGCACAGGATGCAAGATTCCCAAATTAGCAGGTGTGAGGAAGTTCCTTACCTGATTATGCGAACTGCACACCTTTCGGATGTTGGATCCTAGAAACTGGAGTGTTGAGAGTGGAAAGGAGGTGTTAAGGGGGGAATCGGTTTTCTGCAAGAGAGTCTCCAAATGCTGCCGCCAGGGGTGTTCCAAAGATGGAAATCAAAGAATCGCCAATGGGGCCTCCTGGTAGATTGTCACTGCAGGCTGGGCGTTCTTATACTGTTCCTTGTAACTTTATTGGAGGAAAATGGCAGAAAGAACAGATGAGGGGTCGAATCTTCAGAGGGGAACAGAGGGTTTCTGCAAAGAGGACCTCCACAAGTCTCCTCCTGCTAGCCGAGAGGGGACTCCCTGAAGAAGAGGGCGCTGAGGGGTTAGGGAAAGAAATCCAAGGGGCGATGCTGGAGAGTTAGGGGAAAAAGAGAAAAGTCCCCTTTTCGGGTGGCTTCAGCCCTCTTTTTAAAAAAGAGGTTCCGCCCTTTCAGCCCAAAGCTCGGGCTCCTTCGTGATACGTTTTAAAAACTGATTTTTGAAACATTTCAAAAATTGTCGCCATTTGGGAGGGGCGGCTCCTTTCTTCCAGCAGATTTTTGAAACTTAGGAAAAATGGTGTCTTGGGTAGGGTTTCACGGTGGCTCTATCTTGGGGCTAAAAAGTAATAAGGTAAAAAAAAAAAAATGAATTTTGTTGTGGTGGTGCCACCTCAGCTGACTTTGAAAACCTTTTTAAAAAAAAAAAACTGCTTTTCTTGGCAAGAAGCCTTAGTGGGGTGCCACCTACGTGGGCCCACTAAATATTTTATTAAATCGAATAAAAGAATTCCACTTCCAGATGGGCACTGTTTTGAAAATAAAAGAAATATTTAAAAATTCTAGTGTGACACCACCTTGAGGTGGGTCCCACGTCACTTATTTGAAATAAGAGCCAAGTGGAATTTTTGGAAATTTCATAATAGTAGGCTAGTTTTGGAAAAACATAAGCAAAATTTGGCTTGATTTCAAAACTTTGGAAGAAAATGGTTCTTCAGGGCAAAATTTTGAAAGAATTCGGAGTCTTTTTGTAAAAATTTGAAATAAGATCTTACGAATTTTGAAATTGTGTCCCCCTCTTTCCAACTGGCGAGATTTTGAAATGTCAAAACCATCCAGATTGTTTTCTTGAGAAAACTTTTCGTAATTCGGGGTCTTGGGGGTAAAATCGGAAGAATTGATAATTTGAAAACCCAGGGTTTGGAAATCAATTTTGAAAAGTTTTAAAATCAAATCTGGATTGACAATTTCGAAAAATCAGGAGTTCTGGATCTCAAAATGACATGCTGTGCAGTAAAATGATATGAAATGCTCGTGCAATGCTATGCAAACGACCTGTCCTACAAAGTTGCCATTCTGAACTTGAATTTGAAAATTCTGATTTTTGGTTAAGCATGAGATTTTTGAGAATTTGCAATTTGAGGGTGTCTCTGAGTCTAAATGGAGAAGTCTTGAGACTCGAGAATAGAATTTAGGACTCTCTGCAAGGTTCCATCTTGGAAAATGACCATTTTGCCCTTCCTTGGTTCTGGAGAACCGAAATGTGATGCTTGGTGGAAATGTCAAGAAGGTGAGTGAAAATTTGGGGTGTGTACAACACCTGATGATGGGGACATTTCCTGAGGAGATCCTTCATTCTCTCCCAGGTCTCATGGAAGTGCTCACCATCTAGCTCCGCAAAACTAGTGATGGCTCGACGATATTGGTTCGTACGACCAATGGGAAAGTATTTCAGAAGAAACTCATGTTGTAACTGATCCCAAGACTCTATTTCTACAGAATCTAAAGACTTTAGCCAATACTTGGCTTTGTCCTTCAATGAAAAGGGGAATAGAGTCAACCTCAAAGCGTCATCATCGAAATTCTGTATCTTTACCGTAGAACAGATTTCGAGGAATTCATCTAAATGCCGATAGGGATCCTCGTGACTAAGGCCATAAAAAGATGGGAGCATCTGAATAATGCTGGCCTTAATCTCATAATGAGGCGCTCCTACATCGGGTCTTCGAATGCAGGATGCCTGGACATAGTCTGTGGGAATGAAGTATTCCCGCAGAGGACATGGATGAACTGGGGGTGGAGGTGGAGGATCCATGTAGGCCATTGTTGTTGAACTTCGATGAGAATGTAAAATTCTCTCTGGGTTATTGATCATGCATATATTTTAGGGATATTTCATATAAAAATATGCATGATTTCATGAGAAAATGATTTAAAAACCCAATTTTATGTTAGTTTTGAGTAAATGTGCTAAAATGATTTAAAAATAGAAAATGCATGAAAAATAATTTTATTTTACATTTTAATGCCTATTTTAGTGTTTGACATAATTGTAGTAGTTTAGTTTTTGAAAATCATAAAAAAAATTAGAGTTAAAATAGACTTAGTTTTGTATTTTCTAAAACATAGTCATTTTGAGTTGTTTTGTAAATAACTTTTTGAAGAGAAGTTTTTGAAATGCAATTTTACAAAGAAGAGGGACTTATGGAGAAAAGTTCAAATCTTTAAATATGATACGTAGGGGGAAGAGAAGCTTGTCTTCTCTCTTTTCCCCAAGCCCTCTCTTCTTCCCCTTCCTCTCCACCTCTTCTTACCTCTTCTTCTCCCTATTTTCCCCTCTTTTTCTCATCTTCTTTCCGGTGGAGAATTCCAACAAAGGCTGAAGCAAGAGAGAGGATTCCACCTCTCTTCTAACCCTTCCAGGTTACGTATTAAATTCTTCTTCTTCTTCTTCTTTTCTCCTCTCTGAATTTTCATTTGAACTCATGTTTTGGAATGCATATTTCATGTTTTGATTTACTGTATGTAGATTCAGAAATTTCCAGATTGCATTGTTTAATATTGTTTTTTTCTACAGGTTTTATTGCATTTGATCTATTGCATTTGATTCCAATTTTTCTTGATTGTGATTTACTGTTTTTCTTGATTTCGATTTACTATTTTTCTTCTTTTTCTTATGATCGATAGCAATTTGAAAAAAAAAAACAAAAATCGATCATCTGATCGATTACATCCAATTGATTCTGGTTTTGATAAGCTTGAACTTCATTTGAGCATTTAATTGATGATCAACGAAACTCCAGCTACCGGAATCGTAATCTGATATTGAGCAAAAATCAGGATCCATTCCAGCTAACCGGAATCCATTTTTTTTCACAATAATTTTTCCAGTCACCGTGAAAATCTGTCTCACGGTGGAATAAAATTATCTGACTTCCGATGATTGAAACATAGCATGTGTGAGCATTGATCGATCAAACTGATTTCCTGTATTAATCAGAGAACTGGAATAACTCCAGCCAACTGAAATATTGTTGAGCTCTGTTGCTGGCCGGAATCCCGATTTTTGGCATCTATGTTTTGCCAGAAATAGATCGCCTAATCTATCCGACGATTTGGCGTTGGTTTGAGCATTGAATCTCCAGTAATCTCCTGCATAAGCTGTGAATTCATGAGTTCAGCCATGAGTTACAGAGGAATCGTGATTCCTCTAGATTAATCGTGATTTACAAAAGAAATTGTTGAACTTCACGGATGTTCAATGTTTTCCGGCGATATCATTCCGGCGGCTGAGGCTGAATGAAATCCAGCACTCGTGAACACAAGTCTCAGCATCTTTGCTACAGGTAAGCCTGATCTATCCGGCAGTTTAGAGTTGTTTCTGAACTCTTTCATTTGCTGGTAAAATTTTTCATTTTCCGGTGATCCCTTGCACTGCAAATGATCGATTAGGAATTTCATTAATGCTTTGGATATTGCCTCTTCGGTGGACACTGCATCTTCAATCGATCATCTGAATTTGATCAGCCGAATGAAATCAAAAGTTCTGATAGCAGAGTTCCAAAATTGTTGTACCTGATTTTCGGTGAATAGGATTGACTTAATCAAGGTTTTTATGTTTTGAATTAATCAAAGTTACTCAAAATTAATCAAAAAATATTTTTCAGAGTTAATCAAAGTTGAATTTGATTAATACATGATTGATAAAATTGTTTTTTTTTGTGACTGTGTGAAATTCCAGAAGATAGATTTCAAAAGATCAATGTTTCTGTCTAATAACTGTATTTGGAATTTCAATTGAAATTCATTTTGTGAATGTTTCTGATGGCATTGATTTTTACTGTTTCCAGTAGAAATTCAAATAGTATTCATGTCTTACAGTTACTAAATGTTTGAGTTGCTGAATTTTAAACAGTGAAAGCTTTACATATGGTTGAATTGAGCAAAAGCTATTCCTGATTAACTCCTGTGTTTAAATCTTTGGTTGAGTCATGATTGTTCTTGATTAATAAACAAATATTTGATAAACAGCAATTTGATGCATCTACTGTGTGAAGTAGTAGTATTCGTATATAGCATTAACATTAGATAACAAACTTTGCATTTGATAATAGTTAGCATTGTTAATTGTTTTGTTCTTAGATTAAGTAGTTAGGAAGTGGTAATATTACATGTTTAGCATATGATTTAGTATGTAGTAATCAATGCCATATGAAATTGTCATTGCATGTTCTTTTACATATCTTTCATTGTTTTAGTATTTAGTTAGTATATTCTGTTTAGTTTCTATATTTCTCTCTTGTGCTGCTCGTGTTCCTTTGAATTGTGCAGGATAGCACAGGAGTGGAGCTGAAGAGATTACGTGACACGAGGAAGCACACAAGTAGAGATTTTTGCTTTTATTTTTAGAATTAGGAATTTAATTGGGTTTGTAAATATTGCACTTTACGCCCTCTGCGAAGGGTATTCATTTGTTGTAATAGTTAGTTGTTTTACTCTTCTTGAACATTTTACATTTCAAATAATTCAGCAATAAAGATTAGTTTAGACTTGTGTGTTTGAATACAAAATATTCTCGTTCCCTGAGTTCGACCCGGTCTCATCCACTAGTGAGAACCGGTTTTTATTATTTGATGTCTGGTTTTCACATGTTTTACATTTGAAAATCTTTTCAAAATTACAACGATTTAAAAGAAGACATCAAATTTTTGGCGCCGTTGCCGGGGAACGGCGTAATATTAGTATTCACTTTATTGCCTAGTGTTTGTGTTGCATTTAGGTTTAGAACCACGTATGTGCATATCTTAGAGATGAGCTTACTTTTCTGCACAGCCCACCTATTAGGATCCCCTTAGAGGTGATTGTGTACGATTGGTACCGTACACATAGATTTCATAATTCTTTGCATAATCTCTGTTATGTGTAACTGGGTGGTGTTTGTTTAGTTTTTATTGTTTTTAGTTCACTCGCTTTGTGGTTTGGCCGCTTAGTGCGTTAGTTAGGTAGAAAACCCAAAGTTAGGACGTGTGCTACACCGGTCTACTCAAAGGTGTACGCAATGGCTGACGATCATCATTTGATCCGTCCTTTAAGGGAGTACTTCATGCCAAATACGTATACTCCCGCCTCCTGCATCACGAGACCTGATGTAGGAGCGAGCCATTTTGAGATTAAGGCCAGTGTGATTCAAATGTTACCTTCGTTTTATGGCCTTAGCAATGAGGACCCATATCGTCATCTCGATGAATTTCTTGAGATTTGCTCGACTGTGCGAATCAATAACTTTGGAGATGATGCTATGCGGTTGACTTTGTTTCCGTTCTCTCTCAAAGATAAAGCCAAGCACTGGCTAAAATCTCTTGAGACGGTTCGTATTACTACTTGGGAAGGAATGCAAAGAGAATTTTTAAAAAAATATTTCCCAATTGGTAAGACAAACCAGTTTCGTAAAGCTATAACCAGTTTTTCTCAAATTGAGGGAGAACAATTTCACGAGTCTTGGGAGAGATTGAAAGATCTTCTCCGCAAGTGTCCCCATCACCAGGTGCCTCGTTGGCAGTTGGTGCAGTACTTTTATGACGGGCTTACTGAGAAGCATCGTCAAATGGTTGATTCGTCTTGTGGGGGCACTTTTATGCTCAAGAGTGAGGACGAGGCGTGGTCTTTATTTGAGACCTTGAGTGAAAACACGATGCATCATACCTTGTCTTCACGGCTCGATAGGACTACACCTGTATCTAGTGGTTCTAGGAAAGTTGGGATTTCCGAAGTTGGGTCCAAGTTAGAATTGCGTACCAAGGTTGACCAGTTGACTAGGAAGTTAGATCAATTCCTAGCCAATTCTTCGAGAAATCCAATAGAAAGAGTGTGCGAGCTATGTGCTAGCCCTGCACACTGTGTTGTGGATTGTCTGGCAGCGCCATTATATCCTGAATTCGTTCAGGAGCAGGTGAATGCTGCCCAAGGTTTCGCTAGACTCATGCCTGATTCATTTACACCATCATATACCCCAGGTTGGCAAAATCAATCCATTCCCCCATCCCATCAGCCCTCCCAGACACAGTATAGACCCAGTAACCCTTCACAAGGTTACTCGCATCTCATTTTTCCACAGGTTCATCACCCAGCCCAACATGCTTATACTCAACCCCATCCTCATAAGCCTTCATTTAGTCAATCCTTCCAAGATAGGATATTACAAGTTTTGAGTTCCCATACGCAGTCAATAGTCAAGCTAGAGACTCAAATGGGACAGTTGGTTGAGACCTTCAGTAGGCAAAACGAGGGGAACCCATCTAGTAATTCTGTTATCTCAAAGGGAGAGAATTCCATGTCATTTGACTTGCATCCCACTGCTTCACATGATGAGCAAGTCAAATCTGATACATCCCTTCAGAGCGGGAAGGTGTATCTCCCCACTCGGGAATCGACTCATGCGCCCCATATCATTTCCACTGACAAGTCGATTTCCATTTTTCCTCAGCAGAAGGGGCAAGGCCCTCAGTTGTTACAGTTATCACATAAAGCCCCATTTTCTCAGCCTTTAGGATCACCAATTTTTACTAAGCAAGAGGAGCAAATGCAGAAGGTGCTTGACCAAGTCAAGCCATATCATATTCACCACTTGTCTGAAGTAGCATTCATTGATACTCGGTCGGTCCTGGACTCTTATTTCTTGACCAGTCTCTCAGATGAGACTAATCTCTGTTCTTCACGTCGAGAGAGTTATGATCCTACAGTTAGAGGTAGACGGGATGGAAACACAGTGCGTAGTGTCACAGATGACACTCTTTTCTTCATAGAGCCCGGTTGAGTCTGACTTCATGTCCATTGATCCCATGGACGATGAAGGATTTTTCTAGAGATCCGTCTGGCTGGGGACGTGAAATTTAGCGCTTTATGGGAGGCAACCCATATCTTGTATATTATTAGATTTGCTTAGAATTTATAGATTTTATTTTGTTTTTACTTCTTCATGAGTTTTTCATGTTGTTTTTGTTTCATTCATGAGTTTTATGTTTTGTCATGTATACATTGCATTCATTACATTCATAGAACATGTATTTTTAATTCATGTCAGGTCATTCTACTCTTTTCCCTTATTTATTTCTCTCATGTGCATTCACGTAGTTTCATATAAGCATGGGGGAGTGCCACTGGGACAGTGTCATTCAAGCATGGGGGAGGGTGTAGTTTGCACACCTTGATATTTCTGTTTACGTTCTTGCACATGTTTACACATCTTTCATGAAAAGTAGATTTTTAAAGAAAGAGTTTGAACTTATATGAATGTTATTTCAAATCTGATGTTTTTAGAGGATTTTTAAGCCCCACGAAAATTTTTTCTGAGATAGATCTAAAAATTATGGTTGTTTATGTGGATTTCAAAGAAATGATGATAGATACATGTTAGAATTTATTTTGAATCATAAATATGAATATGCACAATTCTATTTTTGAAAAAATAAGCAAATGAACAAAAGCGTAAAAAAAGAGCTCAAAAGAGAAAAAAATAGCATGCGTTAGGTTGTTTGGATAATTCCACAATCCGTAGTAGATGGAACTTAGATGTAAGTTGAAACTTTTAATTCCATTTTCGAAAAGGAGAGTGGAAAATTTTGTGATCCTAAGTAACTGAGAACAGATACAAGTTGCAATATTTGACTCTCATGTTATAAAGGTGAATGAAGGAAGTCACTTTTATGTCTTAGTTGATATCTTTTTGTATGTATTGAAAAAATATAGAAGATATTCACATTGCACAAGGCATAAAAGCAGACCACACGCAAGCTATAAGAGAAGAATAAGTGCACAAAAAGAAAAAGCGTGAAAAAAATAAAAAAATTGAGAAAAGAGCTGAAAAAGAAAAAAAAGTTCAGTGCTTAGAAGTATGATTGAGAAAACCTGTGCAGAAAACATATGAGTGAGGATAAGTAAATAATAATATGTTTTTATTGGATTTTCTAAGAATAAAACATAAATAATTGTGATATTTAGAAAAGTGAAAGAAATTCTTTTTCTGTGGTGGTATATAAAAGATTCTAATTATATTGTGATTTTGAAATAACAGGAAATATTTGTGAAAATAAAGTCTTTGATTACCTACTACTTATGAGGATGTGTAATATTATGCATACATGACAAAGATGTTTGTGGGTAGCATCACTGCAAACCCTCACGAGACCTTACTCGTCCACTGGGGTAACCCAGGGGTTGAAAGGGCTTGTTGCATGAGCTAAATGCAACCGTGATTCCTACGAAAGTGAGTTAGGTGATAGTTTGATTTCTTGCATTTTTCTAATTTGCTCGAGGACTAGCAAAACATAAGCATGGGGGTATTTGATCATGCATATATTTTAGGGATATTTCATATAAAAATATGCATGATTTCATGAGAAAATGATTTAAAACCCAATTTTATGTTAGTTTCGAGTAAATGTGCTAAAATGATTTAACAATAGAAAATGCATGAAAAATAGTTTTATTTTACATTTTAATGCCTATTTTAGTGTTTGACATAATTGTAGTAGTTTAGTTTTTGAAAATCATAAAAAAAATTAGAGTTAAAATAGACTTAGTTTTGTATTTTCTAAAACAGTCATTTTGAGTTGTTTTGTAAATAACTTTTTGAAGAGAAGTTTTTGAAATGCAATTTTACAAAGAAGAGGGACTTATGGAGAAAAGTTCAAATCTTTAAATATGATACGTAGGGGGAAGAGAAGCTTGTCTTCTCTCTTTTGCCCAAGCCCTCTCTTCTTCCCCTTCCTCTCCACCTCTTCTTACCTCTTCTTCTCCTTCTCCCTATTTTCCCCTCTTTTTCTAATCTTCTTTCTGGTGGAGAATTCCAACAAAGGCTGAAGCAAGAGAGAGGATTCTACCTCTCTTCTAACCCTTCCAGGTTACGTATTATATTCTTCTTCTTCTTCTTCTTCTTTTCGCCTCTCTGAATTTTCATTTGAACTCATGTTTTGGAATGCATATTTCATGTTTTGATTTACTGTATGTAGATTCAGAAATTTCCAGATTGCATTGTTTAATATTTTTTTTTTCTGCAGGTTTTATTGCATTTGATTCCAATTTTTCTTGATTGTGATTTACTGTTTTTCTTGATTTCGATTTACTGTTTTTCTTCTTTTTCTTATGATCGATCGCAATTTGAAAAAAAAAAAAAAAAAATCGATCATCTCATCGATTACATCCAATTGATTCTGGTTTTGATAAGCTTGAACTTCATTTGAGCATTTGATTGATGATCAACGGAACTCTAGCTACCAGAATCATAATCTGATATTGAGCAAAAATCGGGATCCATTCCAGCTAACCGAAATCCATTTTTTTTCACAATAATTTTTCCAGTCACCATGAAAATCTGTCTCACGGTGGAATAAAATCATCTGACTTCCGATGATTGAAACATAGCATGTGTGAGCATTGATCGATCAAACTGATTTCCTGTATTAATCAGAGAACTGGAATAACTCCAGCCAATTGAAATATTGTTGAGCGTTGTTGCTGGCCGGAATCCCGATTTTTGGCATCTATGTTTTGCCAGAAATAGATTGCCTAATCTATCCGACGATTTGGCATTGGTTTGAGCATTGAATCTCCAGTAATCTCCTGCATAAGCTGTGAAATCATGAGTTCAGCCATGAGTTACAGAGGAATCGTGATTCCTCTATATTAATCGTGATTTACAAAAGAAATTGTTGAACTTCACGGATGTTCAATGTTTTTCGGCGATATCATTCCGGCGGCTGAGGCTGAATGAAATCCAACACTCGTGAACACAAGTCTCAGCATCTTTGCTACCGGTAAGCCTGATCTATCCGGCAGTTTAGAGTTGTTTCTGAACTCTTTTATTTGCGGGTAAAATTTTTCATTTTCCGGTGATCCCTTGCACTGCAAATGATCGATTAAGAATTTCATTAATGCTTTGGATATTGCCTCTTTGGTGGACACTGCATCTTCAATCGATCATCTGAATTTTATCAGCCGAATGAAATCAAAAGTTCTAATAGCAGAGTTCCAAAATTGCTGTACCTGATTTTCGGTGAATAGGATTGACTTAATCAAGGTTTTTATGTTTTGAATTAATCAAAGTTACTCAAAATTAATCAGAAAATATTTTTCAGAGTTAATCAAAGTTGAATTTGATTAATACATGATTGATAAAATTGTTTTTTTTTGTGACTGTGTGAAATTCCAGAAGATAGATTTCAAAAGATCAATGTTTCTATCTAATAACTGTATTTGGAATTTCAATTGAAATTCATTTTGTGAATGTTTCTGATGGCATTGATTTTTACTGTTTCCAGTAGAAATTCAAATAGTATTCATGTCTTACAGTTACTAAATGTTTGAGTTGCTGAATTTTAAACAGTGAAAGCTTTACATGTGGTTGAATTGAGCAAAAGCTATTCCTGATTAACTCCTGTGTTTAAATCTTTGGTTGAGTCATGATTGTTCTTGATTAATAAACAAATATTTGATAAACAGCAATTTGATGCATCTACTGTGTGAAGTAGTAGTATTCGTATATAGCATTAACATTAGATAACATACTTTGCATTTGATAATAGTTAGCATTGTTAATTGTTTTGTTCTTAGATTAAGTAGTTAGGAAGTGGTAATATTACATGTTTAGCATATGATTTAGTATGTAGTAATCAATGCCATATGAAATTGTCATTGCATGTTCTTTTACATATCTTTCATTGTTTTAGTATTTAGTTAGTATATTCTGTTTAGTTTCTATATTTCTCTCTTGTGCTGCTCGTGTTCCTTTGAATTGTGCAGGATAGCACAGGAGTGGAGCTGAAGAGATTACGTGACACGAGGAAGCACACAAGTAGAGATTTTTGCTTTTATTTTTAGAATTAGGAATTTAATTGGGTTTGTAAATATTGCACTTTACGCCCTCTGCGAAGGGTATTCATTTGTTGTAATAGTTAGTTGTTTTACTCTTCTTGAACATTTTACATTTCAAATAATTCAGCAATAAAGATTAGTTTAGACTTGTGTGTTTGAATACAAAATATTCCCATTCCCTGAGTTCGACCCGGTCTCATCCACTAGTGAGAACCGGTTTTTATTATTTGATGTCTGGTTTTCACATGTTTTACATTTAAAAATCTTTTCAAAATTACAACGATTTAAAAAAAGACATCAAATTTTTGGCGCCGTTGCCGGAGAACGGCGTAATATTAGTATTCACTTTATTGCCTAGTGTTTGTGTTGCATTTAGGTTTAGAACCACGTATGTGCATATCTTAGAGATGAGCTTACTTTTCTGCACAACCCACCTATTAGGATCCCCTTAGAGGTGATTGTGTACGATTGGTACCGTACACATAGATTTCATAATTCTTTGCATAATCTCTGTTATGTGTAACTGCGTGGTGTTTGTTTAGTTTTTGTTGTTTTTAGTTCACTCGCTTTGTGGTTTGGCCGCTTAGTGCGTTAGTTAGGTAGAAAACCCAAAGTTAGGACGTGTGCTACACCGGTCTACTCAAAGGTGTACGCAATGGCTGACGATCATCAATTGATCCGTCCTTTGAGGGAGTACTTCATGCCAAATACGTATACTCCCGCCTCCTGCATCACGAGACCTGATGTAGGAGCGAGCCATTTTGAGATTAAGGCCAGTGTGATTCAAATGTTACTTTCGTTTTATGGCCTTAGCAATGAGGACCCATATCGTCATCTCGATGAATTTCTTGAGATTTGCTCGACTGTGCGAATCAATAACTTTGGAGATGATGCTATGCGGTTGACTTTGTTTCCGTTCTCTCTCAAAGATAAAGCCAAGCACTGGCTAAAATCTCTTGAGACGGTTCGTATTACTACTTGGGAAGGAATGCAAAGAGAATTTTTAAAAAAATATTTCTCAATTGGTAAGACAAACCAGTTTCGTAAAGCTATAACCAGTTTTTCTCAAATTGAGGGAGAACAATTTCACGAGTCTTGGGAGAGATTGAAAGATCTTCTCCGCAAGTGTCCCCATCACCAGGTGCCTCGTTGGCAGTTGGTGCAGTATTTTTATGACGGGCTTACTGAGAAGCATCGTCAAATGGTTGATTCGTCTTGTGGGGGCACTTTTATGCTCAAGAGTGAGGACGAGGCGTGGTCTTTATTTGAGACCTTGAGTGAAAACACGATGCATCATACCTTGTCTTCACGGCTCGATAGGACTACACCTGTATCTAGTGGTTCTAGGAAAGTTGGGATTTCCGAAGTTGGGTCCAAGTTAGAATTGCGTACCAAGGTTGACCAGTTGACTAGGAAGTTAGATCAATTCCTAGCCAATTCTTCGAGAAATCCAATAGAAAGAGTGTGCGAGCTATGTGCTAGCCCTGCACACTGTGTTGTGGATTGTCTGGCAGCGCCATTATATCCTGAATTCGTTCAGGAGCAGGTGAATGCTGCCCAAGGTTTCGCTAGACTCATGCCTGATTCATTTACACCATCATATACCCCAGGTTGGCAAAATCAATCCATTCCCCCATCCCATCAGCCCTCCCAGACACAGTATAGACCCAGTAACCCTTCACAAGGTTACTCGCATCTCATTTTTCCACAGGTTCATCACCCAGCCCAACATGCTTATACTCAACCCCATCCTCATAAGCCTTCATTTAGTCAATCCTTCCAAGATAGGATATTACAAGTTTTGAGTTCCCATACGCAGTCAATAGTCAAGCTAGAGACTCAAATGGGACAGTTGGTTGAGACCTTCAGTAGGCAAAACGAGGGGAACCCATCTAGTAATTCTGTTATCTCAAAGGGAGAGAATTCCATGTCATTTGACTTGCATCCCACTGCTTCACATGATGAGCAAGTCAAATCTGATACATCCCTTCAGAGCGGGAAGGTGTATCTCCCCACTCGGGAATCGACTCATGCGCCCCATATCATTTCCACTGACAAGTCGATTTTCATTTTTCCTCAGCAGAAGGGGCAAGGCCCTCAGTTGTTACAGTCTTCACATAAAGCCCCATTTTCTCAGCCTTTAGGATCACCAATTTTTACTAAGCAAGAGGAGCAAATGCAGAAGGTGCTTGACCAAGTCAAGCCATATCATATTCACCACTTGTCTGAAGTAGCATTCATTGATACTCGGTCGGTCCTGGACTCTCATTTCTTGACCAGTCTCTCAGATGAGACTAATCTCTGTTCTTCACGTCGAGAGAGTTATGATCCTACAGTTAGAGGTAGACGGGATGGAAACACAGTGCGTAGTGTCACAGATGACACTCTTTTCTTCATAGAGCCCGGTTGAGTCTGACTTCATGTCCATTGATCCCATGGACGATGAAGGATTTTTCTAGGGATCCGTCTGGCTGGGGACGTGAAATTTAGCGCTTTATGGGAGGCAACCCATATCTTGTATATTATTAGATTTGCTTAGAATTTATAGATTTTATTTTGTTTTTACTTCTTCATGAGTTTTTCATGTTGTTTTTGTTTCATTCATGAGTTTTATGTTTTGTCATGTATACATTGCATTCATTACATTCATAGAACATGTATTTTTAATTCATGTCAGGTCATTCTACTCTTTTCCCTTATTTATTTCTCTCATGTGCATTCACGTAGTTTCATATAAGCATGGGGGAGTGCCACTGGGACAGTGTCATTCAAGCATGGGGGAGGGTGTAGTTTGCACACCTTGATATTTTTGTTTACGTTCTTGCACATGTTTACACATCTTTCATGAAAAGTAGATTTTTAAAGAAAGAGTTTGAACTTATATGAATGTTATTTCAAATCTGATGTTTTTAGAGGATTTTTAAGCCCCACGAAAATTTTTTCTGAGATAGATCTAAAAATTATGGTTGTTTATGTGGATTTCAAAGAAATGATGATAGATACATGTTAGAATTTATTTTGAATCATAAATATGAATATGCACAATTCTATTTTTGAAAAAATAAGCAAATGAACAAAAGCGTAAAAAAAGAGCTCAAAAGAGAAAAAAATAGCATGCGTTAGGTTGTTTGGATAATTCCACAATCCGTAGTAGATGGAACTTAGATGTAAGTTGAAACTTTTAATTCCATTTTCGAAAAGGAGAGTGGAAAATTTTGTGATCCTAAGTAACTGAGAACAGATACAAGTTGCAATATTTGACTCTCATGTTATAAAGGTGATTGAAGGAAGTCACTTTTATGTCTTAGTTGATATCTTTTTGTATGTATTGAAAAAGTATAGAAGATATTCACATTGCACAAGGCATAAAAGCAGACCACACACAAGCTATAAGAGAAGAATAAGTGCACAAAAAGAAAAAGCGTGAAAAAAAAAAAAATTGAGAAAAGAGCTGAAAAAGAAAGAAAAGTTCAGTGCTTAGAAGTATGATTGAGAAAACCTGTGCAGAAAACATATGAGTGAGGATAAGTAAATAATAATATGTTTTTATTGGATTTTCTAAGAATAAAACATAAATAATTGTGATATTTAGAAAAGTGAAAGAAATTCTTTTTCTGTGGTGGTATATAAAAGATTCTAATTATATTGTGATTTTGAAATAACAGGAAATATTTGTGAAAATAAAGTCTTTGATTACCTACTACTTATGAGGATGTGTAATATTATGCATACATGACAGAGATGTTTGTGGGTAGCATCACTGCTGTTATCGTCGCGAAAATTTTCCCCCGTCTTCCCTTCCTTGCGGAAAAGAGAAAGAGGGAACGCTTTCGCGCTTCAAACTTGACCGGATTTTGGAAATGTTTTGAAATACTCGCCTCCGTTTTGAAAATTGCGGGAAAATCCATGGGATGGGGCTCGACCTGTCGGTACGAGGTTCGACCGTTTCTGCCGCCTTTAACAGGGGTAATCGAACCAAAGACCAAAATCGTGCTTGACTTAGTTAAATTATCAAAGTTATGTTCTATCCTAAATGCACAGAGAATTCAGGCATGTGCTATGAGATTTTGGAAAATGCAGCTTGGGGAAACATGATGTATGCTTGGAAAATATTTGGAGTTGAAAAGATTCTCTCAGAAAAAAGCTGAAAGTCAATTTCTCAGGAAACTCAGATAAAAAGGGTTTTTGAAAACATGAGAAAGCTTATAAAGATGTGAGAAAATCAGGAATAGTTGAAAATCTTGGGAAAATGGAAGTGATTCTTGAGAAGAGATGGACTTTTTGAAAAGGGAAGCACTTCTTAGGAAAACTTGGACTTTGAGAGTTTTCTTAGGAAAATGATGGAAGATTTATAGGAAAGCTCATTGGAGAAGGAAATTCAAAACCTGGGAAGTTGAAATCCTGGGAATTTTACCCTTTTGAAATACTTGGAAATCGATTTTGGATCTTGGAGAAAGATTGGAAAACTCTTTTGAATCTCTTAAGAAAATATCATTTTCCAGGGAAAACTGTGGAAAACTTTGTCTTTGGAAAACCGATTTTTGAAAAATCCTTAGAGTTTCTTGAGAAATTGATTTCTTGAGAATGAAGTTTTCTTGAGAATGAAGTTTTCTTGAGAAAATCTTGAGAAAATCAATGATTTCATAATGCAAATGACATGAGTGAATGAATGCCCTTTGAAAAGATTTTCTAAGAGATTTGTTGGAAAAATGTGCATTAAGTCAAGATAAATCCTTCACATATCCTGACTGTGGCCATGAATATGTTCAGAATTTAGTTGATTTGATGCACATGATTTTGAAAACTTTGGAAATATGATGTGCATTTTAAGATAGCCTAAGAGTGTAGGCTCAATGTGACTAGTAGAAAGATGATGGATCTGGGTCTCGTCCATATTCCGACTAGGGCCGTAAATATGGATTCCACCGAGTTCATCAACTCCCTAAGAGTTGGTGCACGTGCCATTCGTGAACATCCATAGTGCTTTTGAAATAACAATGCATGAATCATATAAGCAGGATATTGCATAAATTTTAAACTATATGATATGCATCCTAGTCTAAGCAGGAAATTAACTCTCTTATTCCAAAATTTACATTATTACATCACTAAATAAATGAAATAAAAGAAATTTGCAGACTTCAGCTCCTTCTTTTGAATGTCCCTGCCAAACTTGAAATAAAGTTAGCTCAAATATGTGGGTTTTTCCAAGATTTTCCAATAATATTATGAAATTATTGGACTTAATTGGATATAAACCCTATTCTCATGCTTCCTTGATATTTGAAATGATGAAAATGCTAGAAATTCAGTAGAAAACAATTTGAAATTCGGAATTGAGGTTAAAATGACCAAAATACCCCTAATTATAAAGTTATACCTTTAAAATCAGGGTTTTTTGAAGGAAAACTTGGTAAAATTGAGAATTTGAAATTCAAATTGAATCAAATGATGATGAAATGCAGTAAGAGACATGATGACATGCTGCTAAACACATTATGACTGTAAAATCAGAATTTGGCATTTTGCAATTTATCCAATTAACGAATTTCGCTTGTTTTTTCGCTTGGATCCGGGTCCTGCGGGACCCTGTTTTGGTATTATGGCTAATCCGAACCTCAAATGAATTCCAAATTACACCAAATTCGGTGTGAAGCATCTAAACACTCTGATAAACAGCCTAGAATTCTAAAATGCACGAAATGATATGATTTAAATGCTAACATTCAAGGAAAGTCCTAAAATGATGGATTTTGCCTATGGATCCGAACCAAATGCAATGCCTAATATGATAATGCAAGATTTACACCATGGAAACTTCTGATATTTTGTATACTGCTAAAAGACCCGAAATGGAACATTTTTGGTTTTTATAGCCTCGGGATTTGAGCCATGGTGAGTTCAGAAACAGGGATTTAGTTCTGACAGAGGTAAAAATCATACTAATCTGATGAAAAATGCTAAACAAATAAAAAACGGCCATGGAAATTTATGAACTTAATCAGAGCTATGCACGACACCTACATGAACAACTTTTATGTTTATGACTTCGGCATTTGCTCAAAGGAAACATAGATAAAAATATAACTATTTCTGCCTAAACTAACAGAACAAACAAATGTAGCAAAACAGGGGGCTGACAAGAAAAATCTGAAGCAGAGGCCAACACTGTTCTCAAAATTACAGGCTTTCAGATTCAAACAGCGGACATCTCGGACACCACTTTCACGTTTTACAGTTTTGGATTTGGAGCAACACATAAAGAGAAATCATAGCCCTAAGTCGATCCAAGATCTCAGAGGCTCAAATTAGGCTCTGACACGTGTCCTGAACTCTCGGATTTTTGTCAGACATAAAAAAAAATCCGAAAAATATGACAAAATCATATTAAACACTAGACATTCTCCCGAGTTCATAACATTTTTCGGATCGAAAATCGGATCTCCCATGAGGTATATCTTGATTTTTAAAATCGGCAAATGATTTTCAAAACGTATCCCGGGTAATAAAACCCGACTTTCCATTTTGAATGTTTACTACAGTAAACAAATTCAAATGGCTCCGAATTTTTGGAAAACTTTTAGGGACACCTAAGGGAGCATTCCGTGATTTTTTTGGGATTTTTAATAAAAAAAAAATGCATGAAATGACGTATGGACTGACTGACAAAAACAGAGACCTACTGAAAATAAGCAGAATTGAAAAAAAGGCTAAATTAATCCTAATTAATTCATGAAATATGCTAAATGAATGTAATAAAATGCTAATTAAACCTAGCTAACTATATGAATGTTAAAAATCATCAAGGAAGCATAACAAAACATTTTTATATATGTCGTTTTATGAGAATAGCTCAATCCATCCCTCGGATGAGCTCTTTCTTCAAACAACCCCTGATTCGAAATATGGAATCCAATCAATGGGAAAAGAAGTGCACCTTGCTTCGTTACGCAGCGTAGGAGCTCTTGAAAGGGGCAGCTATCACGAGCTTCCTTCGTCCTTCGCTTCGAGCTTCGGATGGTCCACCAAAATCGACCTCTGTTGGAATCGAATTGGCCACAACACGAGCTCTACTCCACCTTCTTCAATGCGCCAAAGGGGGCACGATTTCCAAAGTTCAAAATCGGATTTTAGGAAGGCTAGGTCGGATTTTCCAAGTTCACAAGAGCTAAAAAAAAATGATCTCTCAGGCTGGGCGTGAACCCTTGTTTTTATAAATTTTCTGAAAATTTTTGAAATTCAAACAGGTTGGATCTGAGCCCTCCATGTGTCGCCATCTCAGGGGGTGCCACCTGAGGGGTTTGAAATTCGAATTTGCCTTCTGCAGGGAGCCCTCAGGTGGCGCCACCTCAAAAGGTGTTTTAATTTTTGAAAAAAAAATAAAAAAATAGAAATTTTGTGGGTGAGACACCTCAGCAGGGGGGATTTAGAATTTTTCAAAAGTTTGCTTGATTCTCTCTGCAGAGAGCCCCCAGAAGGCACCACCTCAGAGGGTGCTCTCTTGGAATTTGAAATTCAAACTCACCTTTTGTAGGGAGTCCTCAGGTGGCGCCACCTCATGGTGGGCTACCTTTATTAAAAATAAAATAAAAAATGAAAATGGAGCCAAGTGGAGTCCTGGAATGGTGCCACCTCAAAAGGTGTTCTGAGGTGTAAAGTTGGAACAGTAGGGGCATGCCATGTGGCGCCACCTCTGGGGAGTTCAAATGTTTGAAATTTTGCTTTTCTGCAGGAAAGGAGGGGTTGACACGTGTCCTCTGCAGGAGACACACTTCAAGTGGCGCCACCTCAGAGGAGACAAACTCCACTTTTTCTAGACAGGACAACCTATGACACTTGGCATCTCTTGGTAGTCTTTGAAATGACACATGGCGCAGGATGGATAGGGTGACACATGGCAGATAAATGGGATGACATGTGGCGGCTTCTGAAGGTAGCCCCACACTGACACTTGGCATGAAAATGAGAGGAGAGAGAAATGACAAGTGGCACCAATCCAGGGGACAAGGCTCCTATATTTTTGGGTTTTTCTCAAAATTCAAATTTTTCAAAAGGAAAGCTTGTGTGACACCACCTCAGTGTGGGTCCCACATTGCTTATTTATTGAAATAAGGATAAAACAACAAAACCTCTTTTTGGAATTTTTATAAAATCTGGACTAATTGGTAAAACAGGAAATTTTGGAAAGAGTTGACCCCTGTAGGGCAATTTTGTAAAAGGAGGATATTTGAAATTGTAAAAAGGGGCAAAATCTGAGGTGAAGTGGCTGAAATCCATATTGAAAACTATCCAGATCGTTTTCCTGAGAAAATATTTTGAAATTCAGAGTCCTGGGGGTAAAATGGGAAGAATTGATAATTTTGAAGACCCAGGGTTTTGAAATCAATTTTGAGAAGAGTTGAAATTCTAATCTGGATTGAAAATTTTGAAATCGAGAGTTCTGGACCTCGAAATGACATGCTGTGCTGTGCAGTGATTTGAAATGCTCATGCAATGATATGCAATGTCATGTCTTATGAAATGCAATCTTGAATCAAGACCTGGAGATGTCTGTCTCCTGTCAGGAATAAAATTTTGAACATCTGAGTTAAAATAGAGAAATTTTGAGAGTTTCAGATGAAATTTGGACTTTTGCAAGGTCCGGGCTCAGAAAATGACCATTTTGCCCTCCAGCGATTTCAGAGGCTGGATGATGATGCTTGGTGAAGATGTCGGGGAGGTGAGTGAAAATTTGGGGTGTTTACAGATGCCCCTCTTTGCTACTAAGCCGGCTCATGGCCGAGCTTAGTGGCAAAGAAAACACACCAAATTTTGGGCTATATATAAAAAAATGCCCCAGTTAGAAGGATCTGACTGGGTGTGAAGAAATTAGCCCGAGGAGGATGGTAGATATGAAGTGAAGAATGGAGAGAAAAGATTTGCTTTGTGAGAGAAAAGTTCAGGTTTATGCCCTTGACTTGGATGGGACAGAAATACCTCGCATGGAACGAAGCTCAGGTTTGACCCTTAACCTGATTGGGGGATGGAATATCTCATTGAAATGAGACTCAGGTTTGTACCCTTAACCTGATTGGGCGGAAAATGAAATACCTCTTTGATTGAGGCTCAGGTTTATACCCTTATCCTGATCGGGCGGAAAATGAAATACCTCTTTGATTGAGGCTCAGGTTTGTACCCTTATCCTGATCGGGCGGAAAATGAAATACCTCTTTGATTGAGGCTCAGGTTTGTACCCTTATCCTGATCGGGCGTTGAAATGGAATACCTCATCAAAGGAGGCTCAGGTTTGTACCCTTATCCTGATCGGGCGGAAAATGGAATACCTCTTTGATTGAGGCTCAGGTTTGTACCCTTATCCTGATCGGGTGGAAAATGGAATACCTCTTTGATTGAGGCTCAGGTTTGTACCCTTATCCTGATCGGATGGAAAATGGAATACCTCTTTGATTGAGGCTCAGGTTTGTACCCTTATCCTGATCGGGCGGAAAATGGAATACCTCTTTGATTGAGGCTCAGGTTTGTACCCTTATCCTGATCGGGTGGAAAATGGAATACCTCTTTGATTGAGGCTCAGGTTTGTACCCTTATCCTGATCGGGCGGAAAATGGAATACCTCTTTGATTGAGGCTCAGGTTTGTACCCTTATCCTGATCAGGTGGAAAATGGAATACCTCTTTGATTGAGGCTCAGGTTTGTACCCTTATCCTGATCGGGCGGAAAATGAATAGAATCCTCGAAGGAAGAGACCATGATGGAACCTTTGGATTTTGCACAATAAATCCAATAGGGTTTTTGCAAAAGGAAGGAAAATGGGGTCCCTAAAGCTTGAAAAGGGATTGATTTTTGGGCGTCTCATTGCTGAGACTAAATAGCTTTTGAAATTGCCTTTTGCGGGGAATGATTGGTAGTTCGACCTCGAACCGAAATGGGACTGTCTATGGTTGGACAGTGGGGACACAGGGAAGTGCGCAAGTCTGAGAGTCCATGCTCTCGAAGAAGGGAAGGAATCAAGTCCTTAGGAGGGATTTAAAATTGGTGTCAGGATGCATCAAAGACGGATATCGAGCTCTCACTTCACGTCAGGATGGATAGAAAATATTATCACAATATTGGAAATTTTGTTGTTGATTCAAAATATTTGAAAATGTTGCACATTGTTGCAAAGATATTCCTTCTTTTCTACCTAAAGCATTACCTCCAAACAAGGTTCACTTTGTAGAATCGAGACTTGAAATCCAAATTGCTTGCAATTGACCTTCTTCAAGGAAGTTATCAATTTTCTTGATATGAGCAGGAAAGAGAATTTGATATTATGAAAGCAATTGATGAAAGAATATTGATAATAGAATTTCACAAAGTTAAAGAGGATTCTTGATAAATTTGGCAGTTTGATATCCTGGGAGCTTCTCTCTTGACAATCTTTCTGCACTCTTTTGGCTCTCTGGGTTTTTGCTACATTCTCCTTCATTTTGGAGATGTTCTGACTTTTTCTCTCTTTCTTTTTCCTCTCTTTCTCTCTTTTGGGAAGGGTACGTCACAAACTCCTTCAACTTGGAGATGTTTCGATCCTTCTTGGATGATGGGTTTGGAGATCTTTGGGCGATAGCTGAAATTAAATATCTTTTAGGGATTGTCGAGAGGTTCATCGCATCTGCCTTCATCTCGACAGTGCTTTGGACTTTCCCTGGAAGGATCCGTCACAAACTCCGTCATCTTGGAGATGTTTCGAATCTTCTTTGGCCCCGGGGGTCTACTCGCCTAATTCGCCTTCATCTTGACGACAGGTGAGGGATCCCTTTTGCGGATACTTAATTGCAGCTTAGGTGATTTTGAGTGGACAGAGCTTGGGTAAATGCTCTCTTTTCTAGCACTCAGGATATTTCCACTGCCTTGTCTTTACAAGAATAATCCTTAAAGTTGCATCATTGACTGCGATCAACATCGATCATCTACGGCTTTTCAATAACATTGAATCTTCTTTTCTGGCCATATCGAGGATTTATCCTTCATTCTTTTGGTTGGCCAATAGAAAGAATTTGAAGTTTGAATCCCTTTTCGCAAAAGCTTCACTCTTTTGGAAGTGATGCTGAAGGTAAATTGAGATAGAGATTAGTGCAATAAAAGATTCTGAAATCAACAATTGATTGACAAATTTGACAAAATTTTCTTGAAATCCTTGGTGAAAATGAGTATTTGAAATCCGGCTCAATACATCCGTGACGAAAATTCTCCTCTCTTTTTCCCCAAAAAGAGAGACTCAGGCTTAGCCCTTACCTGAATGGGAAATGGGAAATACTCCTCTCTTCCCTAAAGAGGAGGTGTTTGCAAAACGAACTTTCGAAGAGAAATTGAGCTTTCGTCAAAGCTCCCTAATATTAGGCTTCTCTTATGGAAAGAGGGCCGATAATAGTGAGGTCTGAAAATTGGGTCATGAAAGGAACGAGTCCATCACACTCTCCCTGCAAAGAGGGTCTTTCATGACGAAAAATGGCCTAGTATGAAATTGGGGGGTCACAAGAAAACGAGTCTCCGTCGAGCCTCTCCCTTTGAAAGGGTTCCTCGTGTGAAATTGGAAATTGTTTTGCAAACGGTTCACAAAGACGCGAGTCCCTTCAAACTCTCCCTAAAAGGTGCTAAGTGAACAAATTGGATAGCATGCGAAAAGAACGAGCTCCCTCAAACTCTCTCTAAAAAGGGTCTCTCGCAAGAGAAAATGATTGAAATTGAGATTGATTGACCCAAAGGTCGAAATTGGAAATTGGAAAATTGGTTGTTGGAGATTGAATGACCCGAATGTCGAAATTGGATGACCTGGCGGTCGAAATTGAGAATTGATTTGACCAAAAAGGTCGAAATTGAGGGTTGGTTGACCGAAAAGTCGAAATTGTGTGACCCGAAGATCGAAATTGAGAATTGATTGACCCGAAGGTCGAAAATTGGGAATTGATTGACCCGAAGGTCGAAAATTGGAAATTGGAAATTGAAATTGAGAATTGGAAATTGGATGACCCGAAGGTCGAAAATTGGAAATTGATTGACTTGAAGGTCAAAAATTAGAAATTGCATGACCCGAAGGTCGAAACATGGAAATTGGTTGACCCGAAGGTCGAAATTGAAGAATTGAGTGACCCGAAGGTCGAAATTGAGAATTGGATGACCCGAAGGTCAAAAATTTGAGAATTGAGTGACCCGTAGGTTGAAATTGAAGAATTGCATGATTCGAAGATTTAAATTAGAATTTGGAGGACAAAATATCAAATTCAAGCAATTGACGGACCCTGATGATTGAAATTACTTGGATTAACAAAGGAGAATAATGACTTCGAGTCAGAGCTCAAATAAAATACAGAGATCATGAGTCGGAACTCGGATCAACAAAGGAAAATGGAAGGCTCGAATCATAACTCAAATAAGATAATGAGATCACGAGTCGGAACCCGGATCAACAAAGGAAAATGAAGGACTTGAATTAGAGCTTGGATAAGATAAAGAGAACTCGAGTCGGAACCCGGATCAACAAAAGAAAATGAAGAACTCGATTCAGGGTTCGAGTAAGGTAATGAGATCACGAGTCGGAACCCGGATCAACAAAAGAGAATGACAAGCTCGAAAAGATCTCGAGTCGGAACCCGGATCAACAAAGGAAAATAAAGAGCTCGAATCAAAGCTTGAACAAATAAAGAGATCTCGAGTCGGAACCCGGATCAACAAAGAAAATGAAGAGCTCGAATCTGAGCTCGAATGAATAAAGAGATCTCGAGTCGGAACCCGGATCAACAAAGAAAATGAAGAGCTCGAATCTGAGCTCGAACAAGGTATAGAGATCACGAGTCGGAACTCGGATCAACAAAAGAAAATGAAGAGTTTGAGTCAAGGCTCGAATAAGGTAGAGAGATCACGAGTCGGAACCCGGATCAACAAAGGAAAATGAAGAGTTCGAGTCAAGGCTCGAATAAAGTAGAGAGATCACGAGTCGGAACCCGGATCAACAAAGGAAAATGAAGAAATCGAGTCAAGGCTCGAATAAGGTAGAGAGATCACGAGTCGGAACTCGGATCAACAAAGGAAAATGAAGAGTTCGAGTCAAGGCTCGAATAAAGTAGAGAGATCACGAGTCGGAACCCGGATCAACAAAGGAAAATGATTTGAATAAAAACCCGAGTCGGAACTCGGTTTTCCAAGAGGTTGAAAATGTGCCAGCTTGAATACTGGATTTTGAAATAATACCAGTTCGAGTGCTGGGTTTTGGTTCAGTATTGGCGATGATCTTTGGATCATTAGGAATTGTGATGGGACTGTTTGTTGAAATCCCAATACTGACCGGATTGTTATTAATGCAATTGCATGCCAATGAATATGAGTTGATGCCTATGAATGCGCATGTGCATGAAATGAGGAATTTGTTTATCCTGCCTGCATATGGAACAAAATTTTAAAATGCCCCAGTGTAACTGGGAAAGAAAGTTGGATCATTATTTGAAGGAAACAGGAAGGATTACAAGAGAAGGATAAATGTTTCAAGTATAAAACTTTTTCAAGTGTCGAGCATTAATAGGATCTGGCAATTCTACTCCATCGGCATTGATGAGCCGATATGAGTTGCGGGGTAATGTTTCTTTGACAACATAAGGGCCTTCCCAATTTGGCGACCATTTGCCGCCAGGACGATGCTTGAGATAAGCTGTGGATCGAAGTACTAAATCATTGACTTTGAATCTTCTTTCGATGATAGACTTCGCATATTGCCTGGCTACTCTCTGGCGATAGGATTGAGCATGCTCTGCTGCTTTTAGCCTTCTCTCGTCGAGTAAGTCTAGTTGCACTAGTCGCTGCTGCTGGTATTGATCAAGAGGTAATTGCAGAAGTGAAGCAAATTTCAAAGCGGGCTTCTGAACATGTAGCGGCAATACTACTTCTGTTCCATAGACCAGTTCTGATGGAGTAGCATTCGTTGGTGTATGAATGGTGGTTCGATAGGCCCACAGTGCATCGTGGATCTTCTCATGCCAGTCACGGCCTGTTTCCACAGTTCGCTCCAAAATACGAATTAAAATCTTGTTGGTGGCCTCTGCCTGACCATTCCCTTGAGGATAATATGGAGCGGAAAAATGGTGATAGATCTTGAATTTTGAGCAGAATGTCTTCATCTTTTCATTCTTGAAATGACTGCCATTGTCTGACACAATGTCATGTGGGATGCCGAAACGGCAAATGATGTTCTTGTGAATAAAAGAGACCATGTGTCGGCCTTCTACTGTGCGGAGACTGATGGCTTCTACCCACTTGGTGAAATATTCTGTTGCGGCAAGGAAGTATTTGTGGCCATTTGAAGCTGAAGGAGTGATGGGACCTACGACATCGAAGGCCCACATAGAAAATGGCCATGGAGAGACAACAGACTGTAAATAAGTTGCCGGAGCATGAATAGAAGGTGCGTGTATCTGGCATTGCACACACTTCTTCACATAATGATAACAGTCTTGTTGCATAGTCTTCCAGTAGTACCCTGCTCTGATGATTTGCTTGACAAGGGTTTGGTAACTGGCGTGGCCACCACAAATACCTTCGTGTGCTTCTCGCACGACTTCTTTGGCTTCGTCTTCATCTAAGCATCTGAAATACTCTGAACTGAATCCACGACGATAGAGGACATTGGCCAAAATGAAGTATCGAGTAGACATACGCTGGACTGCTCGCTGCTCTTTCTTTGAGAGTTCTGGAGGAAATTCACCGGTTTCTATGAAAGTTTTGATGTTGTAATACCAAGGCTTCTTCTTTTGTTCAGCCTGGTTTACCTGTTCCGCTGGAATGAAGGCAGGTTGGTCAAGTCTGCCAATTTCAAAAGAGCGACAAGATTCTCCGTTCTTGAATGCCATAATGGAGCCTAAACTGGCTAGGCTATCGGCCACTTGATTAAAATCTCTCTTGATATGGAAGAGCTGGAATTCTTCAAACTTGCTGATAAGAGCTGAAACAATTTTCTGATAGGGAAATAACTTCTGATCTTTGACTTGCCATTCGACTCGAACTTGATTGACAACAAGTAATAAGTCGTCGTAGGCATGCACTCTCTTGACATTGAAGTCTAGCAGAATCTTTAGACCTTGAATCAGGGCTTCGTATTCAGCCATATTGTGAGTGCATTGAAAGTCTAGCTTGAGAGAAAATGGAATCATCTCCTTCTCAGGAGTGATTAATAAAATTCCGATGCCTATTCCGGCCATGTTCTTAGAACCATCGAAAAATAAGTTCCAGACTGGAGATTGCTGGATATTGCAAATTTGCTCATCAGGGAAGTCATCTTCGGCTTTCACTTCTTCGGCCAGAGGAAAATCCGCCAATTGATCTGCAATTGCTTGGCCTTTGATTGATTGTTGCGAGACGTATTCTAAGTCATACTGCATCAGTAAGACTTGCCATTTGGCGACTCGTCCGCTTAGGAAAGGTTGCTCTAAAATGTATTTGAGGGGATTGAGTTTAGACAGGATTTTGACTTCTGATGCTAGCAGGTAGTGTCTTAGCTTCTGACACATCCATACCAGAGCTAGGCAGGTCTTCTCTATTTGAGAGTATCTCTTTTCATAATCTATGAAAGTCTTGCTCACGTAATAAATGGCGTGCTCTATCAGGCTGCCTTCTTTGTATTGCGCCAAGAATCCGCCGCATGCGACTTGATTGACTGAGATGTATAACAGAAGAGGTTTTCCCAATTCTGGCGGCTTTAGGATGGGAGGATTAAGAAGATACTTCTTGATTCGATCGAACGATTGCTGGCACTCTGGTCCCCATTCGAACTTAACTCCTTTTCTGAGTAAGTGGTTGAAGGGCTCACATCTCATCGCCAAATTGGAAATGAATCGCCGGATTGACTGCATACGTCCTTGAAGGCTACGTAATTCTTTGAGATTCTTTGGGAGAGGCATATCAATGATAGCCTTTGCTTTGGCTGGGTCAACTTCAATTCCCTTTTTACTTACCAGAAAACCCAACAGTTTGCCTGATTCGACTCCAAAGACACACTTTTGCGGGTTAAGCCTTAACTTGTAAAGAATAAGTCTTTTAAAGACTTGATCAAGTGCTTCGAGGTGATCTTCTCCCTCTTTAGATTTTACGAGAATATCATCAACATACGCATCCATGATTTTGCGCATTTGATCGTGAAAGATGACAGCCATTGCCCGTTGATACGTTGCTCCAGCATTCTTGAGCCCAAAAGGCATGACTGTGTAGCAGAAAGTGCCCCAAGGCGTAGTAAATGAGGTTTTTGATTGGTCGCGGGCGGCCAACTTAATCTGATTGTAGCCGGAATATCCGTCCATGAAAGAGAACATGGCATGTCCTGCCGTGCTATCGACTAGAAGATCGATGCTTGGAAGTGGATAGTTATCCTTCGAAGTTGCCTTGTTGAGGTCTCTGAAGTCTATGCAGATCCTCACTTTGCCGCTTTTCTTTGGGACGACGACGATATTGGCTAACCAATCTGGGTAGTCAATAGCTCGGATAAATCCTGCTTTGAGCAGATCTTCAAGTCCTTCCTTGACTTGCTGTTCTATTCTGGGATCCATTTTTCTCAGCTTCTGCTTGACTGGCTTAGCATCCGGCTTTAAGACAAGACGGTGTTCGACTAATTTGGGGTCTAAGCCTGGCATGTCTTCATATGTCCATGCGAACACTTCTTCATGCCGCTTGAGAAAATCTGTAAGCCTTTTCTTTTCTTCTAAACTCAGACTGGTTCCGATCTGGAGAATTTTTGGATCTTCCTCTGAACCGATATTGACACCTTCAGTTGGATCTTGTACTAGAGGAGATGGTTCGTCCTGCTTCTGAACTGCGGCGAACTCCGGTAATTCCTGAAGAGACTGATCATATTCTGCACGATCATCAGACTGCTTTGCAATCTTATCATTTTCGGTGCTTGCTTTGATTCTGTGAATTGCTGTCGACTTCTGAAAGGCCTTGGGATTGAGAACGAGCTTCTTGATTGTCCGAGAAGTCATTCTGAAATTTTGGAGAAGAAATTTGGTTCAGACAAATTGGCCTATAGTAAGGCAAGCAATCATTTGAAGAGAACCATACATAAAATGGCATTGAATTATAAAATGATGAGACAGACAAAAAGGGAGTAGATGGCATTCCGGATAGACAAAGAAACTTGAAATTTTATTGATTAAATTGATCAATGACATTGGTAAAATGAGACATTTATTTGGAAAAGAATAGAAAGGAAATAACAAAGGGTCTTCATTGTGCCCCTTTGACAAAAACAGTCTTCTTTGATGAGCTTCCGCCGGCAAACCCTAGTCCTGCTCTGTGGGGACGATGTTTCTGGATCATTGGCTCGATGCGGCCATCTTCATTCTTGCCGAGTCCCTTGAAGGGTTGATAGCCATGCTTCAGGAGTAAATCGAATCCCTTTCTTGACTTCATGAATTGAGGAAACAAGGGATGACCCTTAATGGTGCTATAGTCGATTCGACCTCCAACCTTGAAGAATTGAGGACCTTTCTATCGTGTCGTGGCTACTGTGTGCAAAGATGACTCTGATGGTGCCTGAAGTATTTCTCGATTCTCCCCGAGATTGATCTCTTTACTTTCCCTGATGCTGGGAATATCTGCATTGAATGATGGCCGAGGAATCATGGGCTGCGGGAGCCTTTCTTCTGGGTCTTCTCCCAGTATTGTGGTAATCATTCCACCTTTTGACCACTTCACACATTGATGGAGGGTAGAAGGCACTGCATTAGCATTGTGAATCCATGTCCTTCCGAGTAGCAAGTTGTAGGTTGGTGGTACGTTAACCACGTGAAAAAGCACTGAATGCACTGAATAATTGATAAACACTTCCAGAAATATCTTGCCCTTGGCCGTTTGACCATGATTGTCAAACCCATAGATAGTGATGGGATCTGGAATGTATTCCTCGTCCTTGATCCCTAATGCTTTTGCTGTCATCTCGGGACAAATATTGAGGCTACTACCTCCATCGACCAGCACATGCGATACCGTCATTCATCTGACTCGAACGACAATGTACAAGGCATTATTATGAAAGGAATGAGGCTTTGGAAGGTCCTCATCTGAAAAAGTGATTGGTGCATTGGTCATGGCGGAGTTCACAATCTGTGCCATGTCTTCAGGAGTAGTGCTGGGCTTAACTTTGATTTTTCTGAGTAAATCCTCCAGTACTTGCTGGTGCTTGCTAGAATTCTTGGCCAAGTCAAGGATGGAGACATTGGATAAAGCAGTCAGAGGCTTCTGACTTGACTTCTCTGGCCTTGGTCTAACGATTTGCTTGAAGAAGTCAGGAGTTCCCTTTGATTTGGGAACTGACTTCACAGGCGCGTCCGCAACTTTCATTTTACCGAATGCTGAAATTAAGTCCATCTTCTTAGAATCTGGAGCTGCTTGTCGTAGCACCGACACCTGATGCTGAACTTGGATGTAAGACCCGCAATTTTTCAGTATCTTTCTGAAGAAATTCATGAGGCATTTTCAAGTAAAAATAACATCTGAACCCGAAATACAAATCAGATCGATTTGTACGAACCAGTTATACTTGAGATATTCGTCGCTTTGCGAATATATGCTCAAACACTCTGGAAGCCATAACCTCTTAACTAAACAAAAACAAAGGATTTCCTCGAGCCAACTTTCTTAGTTACGTCAATACGAAGAGAATGGCGTACTCAGAATTTTTCGGAAAAAAATCGCCGGAAACCCGAAATTCTTGCGGGACCCACGGAAATATTGGTGGGACCCACAGAAATATTCCTCAGAAAATATCTGGTGGGACCCACAAAAATATCCCATGGAATATCCAAGTGGGCCCCACACCAAGGAACCTCTTGAAATTAAAAAGAAGCCAAGGGGGTAGAAGGGGCATGAGAAAATCCAAGAGGAGGTGGGCTTGGGCTATAAATAGCCCTCCCCACTCTCTCTCTTCTCATAAAAATCGACCCCCTCTCTCTCTTGCCTTCTCTCTCTCTCCTAAACCTCCCCTACCTAGCCTAGCCCACCTGAGCCCACCTGAACTGGTCTGAGCCTGCCTGACCTGGTCCTAACCCACCTGACCTGGGTCTGAACCCACTTGACCTGGTCCAAACCCAGTTGACTTGACTTGAACCTAGTTGGGTTTAAAGTCAAAGTCAAAGTCCTTTTTGGTCCAGATTCCGGTTTGGATTTCTGAACCCAGACTTAGCCTACTTGAGCTGAGTTCGAACCTGCTGAACCCAGTTGACTTGGATCGAACCCTGTTTGGTTCAAACCACTTTGGTTGAGTAGCTTGACCTACTCTACCTCTTTCTCAACTAAGTCAGCTTCATCTGACTTAGTCTGACCTCTCGAAGGAACGCTCGAAGCCAAAGAAGCAACCCGGAGCCGTTTCTTCCACGATTTGAAGTAAGTTCGCTTCGTTGATCCATCTCTCTCAAGTATTTGACTGTTTGTATATAGAATATACTTTCTGAAGTAGTATCTTGCTTTAGTTCTTGATTGAGCCCTTTTTGGACACTTCGGTGTTCACCCGCTCGTCTCGTAACTATCGTCGGATATATCTATGTTCAAACACGCAGTATTTGCGTTCTTCAAAATGGTATCTCGCTTTAGTTCTTGGTTGAGCCCTTTAGGACACTTCGGTGTTCACCCGCTCGCCTCGTAACTATCGTTGGATGCGGATCTAGGTGTATATCTGCTGATTCTGCCGACGCGTCTTATATCGCACAGGCTATGTAATTTACCTTTGCCGTCGCGTCGTATGATGCCAAGGCTCCTGCTTTCTGCAATGTATTTACTTACGCCGTCGCGTCGAACGATGTCAAGGCTTCTGCTTTGTTATATATGTAGAATATTTCATTCAGTTACACACCCTGAACAATAGTATATGCATTTCTTTACGCCGCCGCTGTATAAAGCACAGGCTTCTGCTTATACTACATATATAGCGCATAAATGAGCGTTCAAATGGAGATCAACTCCAAATCGCACATGCGATTCCTTGACCGCTCCTCGTTCAAGATTCTGCTTGACGAATGAAGCCCCTATTGGAAAGGCTTCGGTTTTTGGCAAAATGCTCTTTACGTAATGACTAAGCCAATTTCGTATGGCCTGGCTATGGTCAAGGGTTCCTGCAACCTTGATGGATGCAAAGTACGCACAACGGTGCGCATCCATTTTCCGAATTAAGCGTGGCGATTTCCTACCAAAGAGGGGAGATGCCGCTGAAATGGATAAAAGAAACGCACGCTTTCTCCGTAAAAGAGAGGAAGTGCTGCTGAAATTTCTGAAAAAGCTAAGAATAGCTCAGAAAGAACGTAACAGGATACTCTGACATATAGCAGAGTGCTACCCAGTTCATGGTTTGCCTCTACAACGTAGAAGGGTTCGTCGCACCACTGCCGGTAGAGCAGGGGAGGTGCTGACGAAATGGTTGGCAGAAGAGCTGCCGGAACCAATGGAACGGCATAATGATGTCCGTTGATGGAACGATGCCAGATCGGCTCGTATCCTTGTGCCTGCAAGGGCACCTTGCTCGTAAGGGCCGCTGAGCTGGAGTAGAGGTTGCGCCTTGGCTAGGTTTGGACTCGTTGCGTAAAAATACGCCGAGTAGCCGATCTATTTAGATCGAGTCATATGCATTCTCATTGAGAACGGTTACACAACCATACTCGTAAGGGCCGAAGAGCCAGTGTGTGTTGTTTCCACCCAAAGAGGTGTGATGCTCGTGGTGGCCGAAGTGCCAAAGAGCGGTGTTCTGCATGCATATGAATAAGACTTAAGGTCGCACATACCCCGCAGTTGAAGATCGTGTTAGGGGTACCCCCTCAGTAATGACTGTGTTGGGGAAGACTGAATGGGGTCAGGTACATACTCCCATAGTGCTGAAAGCACGGGCTGCCTAAATGGCATGCAGATTCTGTCCAAGTAATTGTAAGACTGGCAGACCCCTTCAGGAATTATGCTCACTGTGTAATGACAGTGATGGTACAGCCTTGAGTGACATGTATTTTACTTTGGACCTGATAGAGTCCACGATGGCCTCAGTCACTCATGGGTTTTGGGGTCGTGGTTATCCTTAAGATCTAAGGATTGAACCCAACTACTGCAAGTAGAGGATGCATCCGAATATGGGCCTAGTAGGATTCTCCCAGTTGAAACACACTGCCCTACTATGGATAGGGTCAACAGGCCTCTGGGGTATCTAAAATACATAGAATAATCAACCCCCAGAACGTCGCGTTGATGCCCGGACAATAGCTCTACCTGCGTACCAAAGGCGGGAGCGGTTAATTATCAAACAATGCATTAGTTCTAGGTACAGCGATGCTTTGAATGTATGAGTGGATGACGTGTTGAGTCAGTCCTGCATAACCTTTGTGAAGGTGTCATGTTCGGTATACTACTGGACCGACTGGGCAAAGACCCGTGTTGTATCCGCACGACTAAGCGAAGCTCAAAGAGTTGTCCTTAGATGCGTGGGATACGGATGTGCCAAGTATGAAGACTTGAGCTAGACATCACTTTGAGACCCGGAAGAGGTCATGGCTAAGTCGTGGAGACTTATGCGGCTATTCAAATCACAGCCCTGAAAAGGCTTGCTCTAAGTCATGAAGACTCGAGCGGATGTTCAACTCATAGCCCTGAGGAGGCTCCTGCGATATACGCTAAGTCTTGGAGGCTTGAGCGTCGTTATTGCGCATTGCGACCCTGAGTGGTCATTATCGTACTTGAGTTGAATGGTTACATGATTGCATGCTTACCAGACCATCAGTGGTTCTGACCCCGTTTTATGGGGATTTCAGGTGTTGGACCTGCGTGGCGATATGCGGAGCAAGGCGGCATCGAGTTCCAGGGTTTCTCTATACAGAGTTGTACTGCTTCCTTTTTATTGAACCTACACTGCTCTCCTAAGCAGTAGTGTTGTAATAAACATATGTTTTCGATAAAATGGAACACTTTGGTGGTCAATGAGTTGCTTGGCCACATACCTGCAACGTGCTCGGAGTTTTCTAAAACTGACGACTCATTATCGTCTGATTCCGCTGCTAAAAGCTTTTCTAAGTTCTGCTGCAAAGAAAAAAAAAAAAGAAATTCATGAAAATTTTAACTTAGCTTTGTTTTAGAAATCCGGGGCGTTACAGAATTGGTATCAAAGCATGAGTCTAAGAAACCTGGTTCAAGATCCGTCATGTTTGCGGTATCGCACTGTAAGTATAAATCTTATACTTTCTCTAATTTGGGTGTATTTGTGTGAATAGATAAAATGGCTCCTAGGACGAGGAGAACCATGCCGAGCGAGGAGTCCCATACGCAGGGCTTCCTGCTGGAGACACTCAACAGGCTTGTGTCTGCCATTCGTGAATCAAGGCAAGCACCAGCCCCACCTCGCAATGAGAACCTTGGAGGAATAACATATGAAAGGTTCCTCAAACTCGACCCACCTGTTTTCGTTGGCAGTGCCGATCCAGAGCTTGCAGAAAGCTGGATCGAGGAAACAGAGCGGGCATTCCTGGTATTGGGAGTACCAGAGGATAGAAAGACTAACTTCGGCACATATAGGCTGAAGGATAATACACGAAAGTGGTGGGATACCACTAAGCTTATCCAGTTCTCACAAGTCGAAGTCATTCCTTGGACTGACTTTCGGAGAACTTTCTTGGATAACTACTTCCCGTTGCACTCCAGAAATAAGAAAAAGATGGAGTTTCTGAAACTAGAGCAGGGTGGTATGAGTCTTATCGACTATACTACCAAGTTTCAGAACCTTGAGCGGTACTGCTCTCGGTTATTCGATACTGACCAAGAGAGGGCCGACAAATATATCAATGGATTTCGGGAAGGGCTACGATCTCGAGTCATAACTAGCATGCCCCAAACATTTCAAGCCGCTATGGCAGCAGCTTCAAAGATTAGTGCAGACTGGGAGCGATGCAAAGGGGTCGTAGTAAAGCGACCGGTAGCAAGTAATGGGAACAACAAGAGGACGTTCCCCGGTGGCCAAGAATCACGACCAACTTTTTATAAGAGGGATTTTCAGGAGAACAACTTTACTCCACCGGCCGAGCGGCCATTACAGATGGTAGAAGCCAATCAGCCCTACCGACAGTCTAATTTTCGATGCCCGAGGTGTAGCTCAGATCACCCCGGAGGGGTTTGTCCTCGCGATACAGGGGGTTGCCTGTATTGCGGCAAACCAGGGCATCGTGTAACAGAATGCCGCAAGAAGGCCTCAGATCTTCAACGAAGAAATATGGGATCTGGAGGACCCTCTCAACAAATACAACAACAACGACTGCCACTACCCAGGATAGAGCAGAAACCTGTGGCAGGTCGTGTCTATGCGGTGACAGCCGAACAACTCACGGATAATGATCGTATCAAGGAATCTGAATACCTTGATAGATAGAGTTGTGTTGGGTAAGAAGCAATTGAAAGACGATCCAATGAATGCTTGAGACAAGTGGCTTATGACCTTGTGTACGGTCATCTGGATAGATATGTATCCTTGCTCTGTAAAGTAATTTTTGTCAAATAAAAATCTTAAGTGCTTATGCCCAAAATTTATGGCTATAGACCCCATGATTGAAAAATTAAGTTTGCGTAATTAGAACGTTAAAAGTTACTTAATAAAATAAACCATCGAGAAATTGTTCCCAAGAAGAGAGTTCTGTGAGGTTTTACATATTCAAGATCAGATCGTCTAGCCAGAGTGAGCCTGTGAGGGTATACAGCTCCGTGCGAGTGTATATGTTCCAAAATCAGTAGCTTAGCTAGTATGATTCTGTGAGGGTGTACTGATCCAATATCAGGTGAGTCTGACGAGGGCGAACCTGTGAGGAGGTACGTTTCCAATACCAGGTAGTCTGACAGGGGACTTATTCCAATATGGTTAATCTCTAGAAGAATGATCTATGTGTATGGAATAGTTACACAAGATGGCTATATTGATAGCCGGTTGGAAGAACATTGATTCAACAAAACTATCGTGGTTGTAGCATAATTTGAACTCAGATATGAGAAGCATACCTAAATTGATCGAGAATCATGATATGAGGTTATGATTGAAATAAATATGATGTTGAACTAAGTGAATAACATTATGAATCTAACATATGGGAGAAATATCCCGAGTTACGCACTTAGTACACTTAACTGAATTTCGCGGACGAAATTCCTTTAAGGGGGTAATGATGTAAGACCCGCAATTTTTCAGTATCTTTCTGAAGAAATTCACGAGGCATTTTCAAGTAAAAATAACATCTGAACCCGAAATACAAATCAGATCGATTTGTACGAACCAGTTATACTTGAGATATTCGTCGCTTTGCGAATATATGCTCAAACACTCTGGAAGCCATAACCTCTTAACTAAACAAAAACAAAGGATTTCCTCGAGCCAACTTTCTTAGTTACGTCAATACGAAGAGAATGGCGTACTCAGAATTTTTCGGAAAAAAATCGCCGGAAACCCGAAATTCTTGCGGGACCCACGGAAATATTGGTGGGACCCACAAAAATATTCCTCAGAAAATATCTGGTGGGACCCACAAAAATATCCCATGGAATATCCAAGTGGGCCCCACACCAAGGAACCTCTTGGAATTAAAAAGAAGCCAAGGGGGTAGAAGGGGCATGAGAAAATCCAAGAGGAGGTGGGCTTGGGCTATAAATAGCCCTCCCCACTCTCTCTCTTCTCATAAAAATCGACCCCCTCTCTCTCTTGCCTTCTCTCTCTCTCCTAAACCTCCCCTACCTAGCCTAGCCCACCTGAGCCCACCTGAACTGGTCTGAGCCTGCCTGACTTAGCCTGAGCCTGCCTGACCTGGTCCTAACCCACCTGACCTGGGTCTGAACCCACTTGACCTGGTCCAAACCCAGTTGACTTGACTTGAACCTAGTTGGGTTTAAAGTCAAAGTCAAAGTCCTTTTTGGTCCAGATTCCGGTTTGGATTTCTGAACCCAGACTTAGCCTACTTGAGCTGAGTTCGAACCTGCTGAACCCAATTGACTTGGATCGAACCCTGTTTGGTTCAAACCACTTTGGTTGAGTAGCTTGACCTACTCTACCTCTTTCTCAACTAAGTCAGCTTCATCTGACTTAGTCTGACCTCTCGAAGGAACGCTCGAAGCCAAAGAAGCAACCCGGAGCCGTTTCTTCCACGATTTGAAGTAAGTTCGCTTCGTTGATCCATCTCTCTCAAGTATTTGACTGTTTGTATATAGAATATACTTTCTGAAGTAGTATCTTGCTTTAGTTCTTGATTGAGCCCTTTTTGGACACTTCGGTGTTCACCCGCTCGTCTCGTAACTATCGTCGGATATATCTATGTTCAAACACGCAGTATTTGCGTTCTTCAAAATGATATCTCGCTTTAGTTCTTGGTTGAGCCCTTTAGGACACTTCGGTGTTCACCCGCTCGCCTCGTAACTATCGTTGGATGCGGATCTAGGTGTATATCTGCTGATTCTGCCGACGCGTCTTATATCGCACAGGCTATGTAATTTACCTTTGCCGTCGCGTCGTATGATGCCAAGGCTCCTGCTTTCTGCAATGTATTTACTTACGCCGTCGCGTCGAACGATGCCAAGGCTTCTGCTTTGTTATATATGTAGAATATTTCGTTCAGTTACACACCCTGAACAATAGTATATGCATTTCTTTACGCCGCCGCTGTATAAAGCACAGGCTTCTGCTTATACTACATATATAACGCATAAATGAGCGTTCAAATGGAGATCAACTCCAAATCGCCCATGCGATTCCTTGACCGCTCCTCGTTCAAGATTCTGCTTGACGAATGAAGCCCCTATTGGAAAGGCTTCGGTTTTTGGCAAAATGCTCTTTACGTAATGACTAAGTCAATTTCGTATGGCCTGGCTATGGCCAAGGGTTCCTGCAACCTTGATGGATGCAAAGTACGCACAACGGTGCGCATCCATTTCCCGAATTAAGCGTGGCGATTTCCTACCAAAGAGGGGAGATGCCGCTGAAATGGATAAAAGAAACACACGCTTTCTCCGTAAAAGAGAGGAAGTGCTGCTGAAATTTCTGAAGAAGCTAAGAATAGCTCAGAAAGAACGTAGCAGGATACTCTGACATATAGCAGAGTGCTACCCAGTTCATGGTTTGCCTCTACAACGTAGAAGGGTTCGTCGCACCACTGCCGGTAGAGCAGGGGAGGTGCTGACGAAATGGTTGGCAGAAGAGCTGCCGAAACCAATGGAACGGCATAATGATGTCCGTTGATGGAACGATGCCAGATCGGCTCGTATCCTTGTGCCTGCAAGGGCACCTTGCTCGTAAGGGCCGCTGAGCCGGAGTAGAGGTTGCGCCTTGGCTAGGTTTGGACTCGTTGCGTAAAAATACGCCGAGTAGCCGATCTATTTAGATCGAGTCATATGCATGCTCATTGAGAACGGTTACACAACCAGACTCGTAAGGGCCGAAGAGCCAGAGTGTGTTGTTTCCACCCAAAGAGGTGTGATGCTCGTGGTGGCCGAAGTGCCAAAGAGCGGTGTTCTGCATGCATATGAATAAGACTTAAGGTCGCACATACCCCGCGGTTGAAGATCGTGTTAGGGGTACCCCCTCAGTAATGACTGTGTTGGGGAAGACTGAATGGGGTCGGGTACATACTCCCATAGTGCTGAAAGCACGGGCTGCCTAAATGGCATGCAGATTCTGTCCAAGTAATTGTAAGACTGGCAGACCCCTTCAGGAATTATGCTCACTGTGGAATGACAGTGATGGTACAGCCTTGAGTGACATGTATTTTACTTTGGACCTGATAGAGTCCACGATGGCCTCAGTCACTCATGGGTTTTGGGGTCGTGGTTATCCTTTAGATCTAAGGATTGAACCCAACTACTGCAAGTAGAGGATGCATCCGAATATGGGCCTAGTAGGATTCTCCCAGTTGAAACACACTGCCCTACTATGGATAGGGTCAACAGGCCTCTGGGGTATCTAAAATACATAGAATAATCAACCCCCAGAACGTCGCGTTGATGCCCGGACAATAGCTCTACCTGCGTACCAAAGGCGGGAGCGGTTAATTATCAAACAATGCATTAGTTCTAGGTACAGCGATGCTTTGAATGTATGAGTGGATGACGTGTTGAGTCAGTCCTGCATAACCTTTGTGAAGGTGTCATGTTCGGTATACTACTGGACCGACTGGGCAAAGACCCGTGTTGTATCCGCACGACTAAGCGAAGCTCAAAGAGTTGTCCTTAGATGCGTGGGATACGGATGTGCCAAGTATGAAGACTTGAACTAGACATCACTTTGAGACCCGGAAGAGGTCATGGCTAAGTCGTGGAGACTTATGCGGCTATTCAAATCACAGCCCTGAAAAGGCTTGCTCTAAGTCATGAAGACTCGAGCGGATGTTCAACTCATAGCCCTGAGGAGGCTCCTGCGATATACGCTAAGTCTTGGAGGCTTGAGCGTCGTTATTGCGCATTGCGACCCTGAGTGGTCATTATCGTACTTGAGTTGAATGGTTACATGATTGCATGCTTACCAGACCATCAGTGGTTCTGACCCCGTTTTATGGGGATTTCAGGTGTTGGACCTGCGTGGCGATATGCGGAGCAAGGCGGCATCGAGTTCCAGGGTTTCTCTATACAGAGTTGTACTGCTTCCTTTTTATTGAACCTACACTGCTCTCCTAAGCAGTAGTGTTGTAATAAACATATGTTTTCGATAAAATGGAACACTTTGGTGGTCAATGAGTTGCTTGGCCACATACCTGCAACGTGCTCGGAGTTTTCTAAAACTGACGACTCATTATCGTCTGATTCCGCTGCTAAAAGCTTTTCTAAGTTCTGCTGCAAAAAAAAAAAAAAAAAGAAATTCATGAAAATTTTAACTTAGCTTTGTTTTGGAAATCCGGGGCGTTACATTGGAGATCTTGCGCAGAACATGGCTTGATATGTTCATGCAGTAGAAAGGGTTGTGCAGACACTACTGCTGTGGTGTGCGAAGGGAAGGGGTGATTGAGGATGTCCATTTTCTCTTCTTCTTCTCCTTCTACTAATAGATTCTTTTCAATGAGATCTTGCACGATGTTTTTGAGAACAAAGCAGTTTTCGGTATTGTGTCCCACTGTCCTGTGGAACTTGCAGAACTGATCTTTCCATTTCCCCATGGGCACAGGGGGATCGGCCAATCTGGGCAATTTGACCATCTATTTCGATAGCATGTACTCGAGCACATCCTCGAGTGATTGGTCAAGAGGAGTAAACTTTCTGTCGTAACTCCATCCTTCATGTTTGGTCTTCTCACGCAGTTTCGGCCCTTGATCCTGCTGAGGAGGCTTGCTGTACTGAGGAGCAGGCTTTGCTTTCTGGTCCTTGTTGTTCGGATTGCCGGTGCTGTAGCAGTAATCTTTCTTCTGCCCTTTGTATCGATTTTGGCTTTTGTTGTTGTTGTTGGCAGAATAAGTGAAGTGAGCTTTCTTTTTCTGCTCACCATGGGAGTTGTTCTTGGAAAAGGTGAAGCCTTCATAGACTCCATTTTCCACACTCAGCTCGAGCCATTCGGCTCGTTCAGTCAGCTCAATGAAGGTCCTGGACGGCGCTGTGGAGATTAATCCTCTTAACGGCTGCGAGAAATTGTTGAGGATTAAGGACAATGCATGCCTTTCCGAGATAGGATCTCTCATCTTGTTACAGGCTGATCTCCACCTGTGAATGAAGTCCCGTGCTTTTTCATTCTCATTCTGCCTTAAATTGCAGAGATGACTTAATGTAGGCAGTGCTTCTGTGTTGAACAAGAAGCGTTCAATAAAGAGATTCACAACTTTGTCGAACTCCTTGAGCTCGATGGGGTTGATATGCTCAGCATACCACTTAGCTGCAACTCCTTCCAAGCTGCGGGGGAAGCATAGAAATAATGCTCGGTTATCCCTCTTAAACCGAGAGCATTCAGCAAAGAAAGTGGCGAGGTGCGCTTTTGGGTCGCCAGAACCATCGAATTTGATGAATTTACGGGGGAGATTCTCCAGATCATCATCCTCTTCTAAGCCGTCATAAAAATCCTCACTGGTGAAGACTTTCTTGCCCTTGTCGCGGGCTTGCAGATCCTTGACAACTCGGGCCATTTCTTTAAACTGCGCTTGCAAAGGCTCTTCTTTATCTCTGCTTTGTGACCTGCGGCTTTTACTTTGGCCACGCTTCTGAAATGCCGGAGGCACCTCATATTCTTCATCTGTGTTTTCAGTGGAATCTGATTCATCTGAAATCTCTTCTGACTGGATCTGCTTCTTGGGAGCCTTCTTACCCCTGTGACCATGGAACTTTTCTCTGAATGGGTTTCTTTCTGAGCTGGTCCCGGGCTGCTCATTCATCATTTTGTTCATCATTTTTCTGAACATGGCATACATTTGAGGGTCTATGCCATCGTCTTCTTGTTGCTGCTCTCGACTCTTCTCAGATCGAGGGGAACTCATCTCTTCTTCCGAGGCTGACGAGTACTGGGATGCCGTGGTTCTTTTGCCTGATCTTGTCTCAACCATCAAATGATATGGATGCTCTCTGCAGGGCAAAGACCTGATTAGATTATGAAGGAATTGAGCTCTTGGAAGAAATATTTGCTGAAAATATGGTAGACAATTTGGAAAAGATGTCCCATTACTAGGGACTGAGTCGTCGTGGGAATCACGACAATTGTGTTGCCATTCCTTCTGCAAAAGAAATAAACAACGAAAATATGCCTTGCTACCTAGGCGAGGTCGTCAAACCACAATAGAAGGAAAGAGAATTTTATTAAAATGAGAAAAATAAGATTTTATTGATCTTGACAAAGAGGTGGGGGACAAACAATTTGCCACCATTCACGATAGTCGGCAGACACTCTAGGACCTGGAAAGATTTTGAGAGAGACAAAGGAATCCCAGCCGTAGCGGGCAGAATGATATGCCCTGGACCATTGTGCGGAGGTGAGGTCAAACTCTGCCATAGCTCCTGATAACAGTCGGGCTTCGACATATTGCTGCCTCTGGGAGAACTGTCGAACACATCTCTCTGGTTGGTAGTAAGTGCAGAAGAATGGTCCCAGCAACTTGAACCGCTTGCCATAAGCGTACGTATATCTGGGAGGAGACAGCTGCCGATCAAAATAGTCCCAAACTACGTCATCTTCTTGAATGTTGTTGATCATAGACCGGTACTGCGCCACTGGAAGGAGTTCTTGACCATTGTATCTGAAAGAGCTTGCTCGGGCTGGAACGTGTTGGAAAAACCAGGACTGAAGTGCGTAGATGCATCCTTCAACTAAAATGGACTCTCCCAGTGAGAATCGAGTCAGACCTCGATAAAGGAAGGCGAGCGCTGCCATGGCTATAGAGAGGCGATTGGTTTGCCGACTTCCCCATCTTCTCATAAGTTGGATTATCCTGATGTCCATGTAGTTTTGTCCATCTGGGAAAAGGGAAAGTCCTACAGTGCATAGAACCATTGCATTCTGAATCTTTTCTTTGGCTGTTCTTGAAAGCGAGCTGACTTCGACGAAGGTCCCGTACTGGCGGTACAACTCAAGTATGTCAACATATTCATTTCCTTCTAACTGGATCAGGGGCCAAGATCGGCGGCCTGTCATACGAGCTAAGGAGTCTCGGGGGTCCAAACCCTTGACATTGATAAGGAATTGATGCTCTAAGGGGTCTCTTGGTTGACCGGCTGGTTCTGGCAACCCCATGATTTCTGAAAATTCATCCATTAAAACAGTCATCTCTCCCCACGGGAACCAGAAGGTACACGTTCGAGGATTCCATCGCTCCGCCATTGCATGGATCAGGTTGCCATTGATGGTCTGCTTTCCGACTGCTGATGCCAGCTCTAATCCGCACTCGCTCAAATGGTCCGGGAACATTCGGGAAAAGCTCTTTAGCCAGGAATAATACCACCGGGGAATGAAAGTTCCGGTGCTAAGGGCTCGATGTTCAGGACGACCTTGTCGCACCTCGAAGGAGATGTGACCTTCAGGAAAGATAGGATCGACTTGACTGGATGCCATTGAACTGAAAACAGAGAAAGACTCAGAATGAGACTTAGGAAAATGTGAGAAATTTTGAAAAATTTTGCAGGCAGGATAAAAATGCATCTAGAAATTCGAGATCCAGTAGAAAGGTAGAATGTAAAATCGCTTGGAGTTTTGAAAGAAATTGGATATTTGAGAAAATCATCCAGGGTTTGAGAAAAACATCTTGTGGAAAATAAGGATGTTTTGAAAAAGGCCTAATGAGTTAAAACATTGGGAAATAAAGAATTGAGAAAATCATACATACAATCTCATCCTGCACAAACATTTATGCACATTCAGCACTCCCTAAAAGGCTGACTCTAGATGCATCAATTTGAAAACAGCTGTAAGACCCTAATCCTAACTCTAGGTTCAGATCATCTTTGTCCAATCCAGTTATGCCGATATACCCGAATCGAAATCCGAGGTACGTGGCATAGAATTTCAACTCCGGTTCTAAGGTAAGGTTTTCCAACATCCTTGAGCGCCTACCGATATACTTCGGACTGTGGCCCGCGGTACGTGGTAGGGGGGTGTTAACCCAAATAGGTGGCCCAGTTGTGAGGCTCTGTCCCGAACTATGGTCCTGGAAGAGAGCTCAACAACGTGAAGACCGGGTAATGATAGGTAAGGGAGTTTTGAAAAAATGATCACATGCAAGAAATAGAGGGCTCTAAATCCTAGAGAGATAGCTTTTGAAAACTTTGAAGAAGCATACATTGTTTGCATTCAGATCCTAAATTGAGGAGAGTTGTGTTTAGACCTAAGTCTATATGAGCATGAAAATTTCTCCTCAATATGGTCCTACCAAACCATGCCTAAGCTATATGCATTTAATGTCAGCTGGGTCAGAATCTAGGCTCCTAGGCTCACATGATATTGAAAGTAAAAGAGCTGACATTTTATGAACATAATTTTGATAATTGAACTAAGTCAAGCATAATTTAGGTCAGACAAGGACAGGTCCCATCACGGTCGCCAAACCTGTTATCGTCGCGAAATTTTTCCCCCGTCTTCCCTTCCTTGCGGAAGAGAGAAAGAGGGAACGCTTTCGCGCTTCAAACTTGACCGGATTTTGGAAATGTTTTGAAATACTCGCCTCCGTTTTGAAAATTGCGGGAAAATCCATGGGATGGGGCTCGACCTGTCGGTACGAGGTTCGACCGTTCCTGCCGCCTTTAACAGGGGTAATCGAACCAAGGTCCAAAATCGTGCTTGACTTAGTTAAATTATCAAAGTTATGTTCTATCCTAAATGCACAGAGAATTCAGGCATGTGCTATGAGATTTTGGAAAATGCAGCTTGGGGAAACATGATGTATGCTTGGAAAATATTTGGAGTTGAAAAGATTCTCTCAGAAAAAAGCTGAAAGTCAATTTCTCAGGAAACTCAGATAAAAAAGGGTTTTTGAAAACATGAGAAATCTTATAAAGATGTGAGAAAATCAGGAATAGTTGAAAATCTTGGGAAAATGGAAGTGATTCTTGAGAAGAGATGGACTTTTTGAAAAGGGAAGCACTTCTTAGGAAAACTTGGACTTTGAGAGTTTTCTTAGGAAAATGATGGAAGATTTATAGGAAAGCTCATTGGAGAAGGAAATTCAAAACCTGGGAAGTTGAAATCCTGGGAATTTTACCCTTTTGAAATACTTGGAAATCGATTTTGGATCTTGGAGAAAGATTGGAAAACTCTTTTGAATCTCTTAAGAAAATATCATTTTCCAAGGAAAACTGTGGAAAACTTTGTCTTTGGAAAACCGATTTTTGAAAAATCCTTAGAGTTTCTTGAGAAATTGATTTCTTGAGAATGAAGTTTTCTTGAGAAAAGCTTGAGAAAATCAATGATTTCATAATGCAAATGACATGAGTGAATGAATGCCCTTTGAAAAGATTTTCTAAGAGATTTGTTGGAAAAATGTGCATTAAGTCAAGATAAATCCTTCACATATCCTGACTGTGGCCATGAATATGTTCAGAATTTAGTTGATTTGATGCACATGATTTTGAAAACTTTGGAAATATAATGTGCATTTTAAGATAGCCTAAGAGTGTAGGCTCAATGTGACTAGTAGAAAGATGATGGATCTGGGTCTCGTCCATATTCCGACTAGGGCCGTAAATATGGATTCCACCGAGTTCATCAACTCCCTAAGAGTTGATGCACGTGCCATTCGTGAACATCCATAGTGCTTTTGAAATAACAATGCATGAATCATATAAGCAGGATATTGCATAAATTTTAAACTATATGATATGCATCCTAGTCTAAGCAGGAAATTAACTCTCTTATTCCAAAATTTATATTATTACATCACTAAATAAATGAAATAAAAGAAATTTGCAGACTTCAGCTCCTTCTTTTGAATGTCCCTGCCAAACTTGAAATAAAGTTAGCTCAAATATGTGGGTTTTTCCAAGATTTTCCAATAATATTATGAAATTATTGGACTTAATTGGATATAAACCCTATTCTCATGCTTCCTTGATATTTGAAATGATGAAAATGCTAGAAATTCAGTAGAAAACAATTTGAAATTCGGAATTGAGGTTAAAATGACCAAAATACCCCTAATTATAAAGTTATACCTTTAAAATCGGGGTTTTTTGAAGGAAAACTTGGTAAAATTGAGAATTTGAAATTCAAATTGAATCAAATGATGATGAAATGCAGTAAGAGACATGATGACATGCTGCTAAACACATTAGGACTGTAAAATCAGAATTTGGCATTTTGCAATTTATCCAAATAACGAATTTCGCTTGTTTTTTCGCTTGGATCCGGGTCCTGCGGGACCCTGTTTTGGTATTATGGCTAATCCGAACCTCAAATGGATTCCAAATTGCACCAAATTCGGTGTGAAGCATCTAAACACTCTGATAAACAGCCTAGAATTCTAAAATGCACGAAATGATATGATTTAAATGCTAACATTCAAGGAAAGTCCTAAAATGATGGATTTTGCCTATGGATCCGAACCAAATGCAATGCCTAATATGATAATGCAAGATTTACACCATGGAAACTTCTGATATTTTTCATACTGCTAAAAGACCCGAAATGGAACATTTTTGGTTTTTATAGCCTCGGGATTTGAGCCATGGTGAGTTCAGAAACAGGGATTTAGTTCTGACAGAGGTAAAAATCATACTAATCTGATAAAAAATGCTAAACAAATACAAAACGGCCATGTAAATTTATGAAATTAATCAGAGCTATGAAAGACACCTAGATGAACAACTTTTATGTTTATGACTTCGGCATTTGCTCAACGGAAACACAGATAAAAATATAACTATTTATGCCTAAACTAACAGAACAAACAAATGTAGCAAAACAGGGGGCTGACAAGAAAAATCCGAAGCATGGGCCAACACTATTCTAAAAATTACAGGCTTTCAGATTCAAACAGAGGACATCTCGGACACCACTTTCACTTTTTACAGTTTCGGATTTGGAGCAACACACAAAGAGAAATCATAGCCCTAAGTCGATCCAAGATCTCAGAGGCGCAAATTAGGCTCTGACACATGTCCTGAACTCTCGGATTTTTGTCAGACATAAAAAAAAATCCGAAAAATATGACAAAATCATATTAAACACTAGACATTCTCCCGAGTTCATAACATCTTTCGGATCGAAAATCGGATCTCCCATGAGGTATATCTCGATTTTTAAAATCGGCAAATGATTTTCAAAACGTATCCCGGGTAATAAAACCCGACTTTCCATTTTGAATGTTTACTACAGTAAACAAATTCAAATGGCTCCGAATTTTTGGCAAAATTTTAGGGACACCTAAGGGAGCATTCCGTGATTTTTTTGGGATTTTTAATAAAAAAAAATGCATGAAATGACGTATGGACTGACTGACAAAAACAGAGACCTACTGAAAATAAGCAGAATTGAAAAAAAGGCTAAATTAATCCTAATTAATTCATGAAATATGCTAAATGAATGAAATAAAATGCTAATTAAACCTAGCTAACTATATAAATGTTAAAAAACATCAAGGAAGCATAACAAAACATTTTTATATATGTCGTTTTATGAGAATAGCTCAATCCATCCCTCGGATGAGCTCTTTCTTCAAACAACCCCTGATTCGAATTATGGAATCCAATCAATGGGAAAAGAAGTGCACCTTGCTTCGTTACGCAGCGTAGGAGCTCTTGAAAGGGGCAGCTATCACGAGCTTCCTTCGTCCTTCGCTCTGAGCTTCGGATGGTCCACCAAAATCGACCTCTGTTGGAATCGAATTGGCCACAACACGAGCTCTACTCCACCTTCTTCAATGCGCCAAAGGGGGCACGATTTCCAAAGTTCAAAATCGGATTTTAGGAAGGCTAGGTCGGATTTTCCAAGTTCACAAGAGCTAAAAAAAAATGATCTCTCAGGCTGGGCGTGAACCCTTGTTTTTATAAATTTTCTGAAAATTTTTGAAATTCAAACAGGTTGGATCTGAGCCCTCCATGTGTCGCCATCTCAGGGGGTGCCACCTGAGGGGTTTGAAATTCGAATTTGCCTTCTGCAGGGAGCCCTCAGGTGGCGCCACCTCAAAAGGTGTTTTAATTTTTGAAAAAAAAATAAAAAAATAGAAATTTTGTGGGTGAGACACCTCAGCAGGGGGGATTTAGAATTTTTCAAAAGTTTGCTTGATTCTCTCTGCAGAGAGCCCCCAGAAGGCACCACCTCAGAGGGTGCTCTCTTGGAATTTGAAATTCAAACTCACCTTTTGTAGGGAGTCCTCAGGTGGCGCCACCTCATGGTGGGCTACCTTTATTAAAAATAAAATAAAAAATGAAAATGGAGCCAAGTGGAGTCCTGGAATGGTGCCACCTCAAAAGGTGTTCTGAGGTGTAAAGTTGGAACAGTAGGGGCATGCCATGTGGCGCCACCTCTAGGGAGTTCAAATGTTTGAAATTTTGCTTTTCTGCAGGAAAGGAGGGGTTGACACGTGTCCTCTGCAGGAGACACACTTCAAGTGGCGCCACCTCAGAGGAGACAAACTCCACTTTTTCTAGACAGGACAACCTATGACACTTGGCATCTCTTGGTAGTCTTTGAAATGACACATGGCGCAGGATGGATAGGGTGACACATGGCAGATAAATGGGATGACATGTGGCGGCTTCTCAAGGTAGCCCCACACTGACACTTGGCATGGAAATGGGAGGAGAGAGAAATGACAAGTGGCACCAATCCAGGGGACAAGGCTCCTATATTTTTGGGTTTTTCTCAAAATTCAAATTTTTCAAAAGGAAAGCTTGTGTGACACCACCTCAGTGTGGGTCCCACATTGCTTCTTTATTGAAATAAGGATAAAACAACAAAACCTCTTTTTGGAATTTTTATAAAATCTGGACTAATTGGTAAAACAGGAAATTTTGGAAAGAGTTGACCCCTGTAGGGCAATTTTGTAAAAGGAGGATATTTGAAATTGTAAAAAGGGGCAAAATCTGAAGTGAAGTGGCTGAAATCCATATTGAAAACTATCCAGATCGTTTTCCTGAGAAAATATTTTGAAATTCAGAGTCCTGGGGGTAAAATGGGAAGAATTGATAATTTTGAAGACCCAGGGTTTTGAAATCAATTTTGAGAAGAGTTGAAATTCTAATCTGGATTGAAAATTTTGAAATCGAGAGTTCTGGACCTCGAAATGACATGCTGTGCTGTGCAGTGATTTGAAATGCTCATGCAATGATATGCAATGTCATGTCTTATGAAATGCAATCTTGAATCAAGACCTGGAGATGTCTGTCTCCTGACAGGAATAAAATTTTGAACATCTGAGTTAAAATAGAGAAATTTTGAGAGTTTCAGATGAAATTTGGATTTTTGCAAGGTCCGGGCTCAGAAAATGACCATTTTGCCCTCCAGCGATTTCAGAGGCTGGATGATGATGCTTGGTGAAGATGTCGGGGAGGTGAGTGAAAATTTGGGGTGTTTACAACTGCAAACCCTCACGAGACCTTACTCGTCCACTGGGGTAACCCAGGGGTTGAAAGGGCTTGTTGCATGAGCTAAATGCAACCGTGATTCCTACGAAAGTGAGTTAGGTGATAGTTTGATTTCTTGCATTTTTCTAATTTGCTCGAGGACTAGCAAAACATAAGCATGGGGGTATTTGATCATGCATATATTTTAGGGATATTTCATATAAAAATATGCATGATTTCATGAGAAAATGATTTAAAACCCAATTTTATGTTAGTTTCGAGTAAATGTGCTAAAATGATTTAAAAATAGAAAATGCATGAAAAATAGTTTTATTTTACATTTTAATGCCTATTTTAGTGTTTGACATAATTGTAGTAGTTTAGTTTTTGAAAATCATAAAAAAAAATTAGAGTTAAAATAGACTTAGTTTTGTATTTTCTAAAACATAGTCATTTTGAGTTGTTTTGTAAATAACTTTTTGAAGAGAAGTTTTTGAAATGCAATTTTACAAAGAAGAGGGACTTATGGAGAAAAGTTCAAATCTTTAAATATGATACGTAGGGGGAAGAGAAGCTTGTCTTCTCTCTTTTGCCCAAGCCCTCTCTTCTTCCCCTTCCTCTCCACCTCTTCTTACCTCTTCTTCTCCTTCTCCCTATTTTCCCCTCTTTTTCTCATCTTCTTTCAGGTGGAGAATTCCAACAAAGGCTGAAGCAAGAGAGAGGATTCTACCTCTCTTCTAACCCTTCCAGGTTACGTATTAAATTCTTCTTCTTCTTCTTCTTCTTCTTCTTCTTCTTCTCGCCTCTCTGAATTTTCATTTGAACTCATGTTTTGGAATGCATATTTCATGTTTTGATTTACTGTATGTAGATTCAGAAATTTCCAGATTGCATTGTTTAATATTTTTTTTTTCTGCAGGTTTTATTGCATTTGATCTATTGCATTTGATTCCAATTTTTCTTGATTGTGATTTACTGTTTTTCTTGATTTCGATTTACTGTTTTTCTTCTTTTTCTTATGATCGATCGCAATTTGAAAAAAAAAAAAAAAATCGATCATCTCATCGATTACATCCAATTGATTCTGGTTTTGATAAGCTTGAACTTCATTTGAGCATTTGAATGATGATCAACGGAACTCCAGCTACCGGAATCGTAATCTGATATTGAGCAAAAATCGGGATCCATTCCAGCTAACCGAAATCCATTTTTTTTCACAATAATTTTTCCAGTCACCATGAAAATCTGTCTCACGGTGGAATAAAATCATCTGACTTCCGATGATTGAAACATAGCATGTGTGAGCATTGATCGATCAAACTGATTTCTTGTATTAATCAGAGAACTGGAATAACTCCAGCCAATTGAAATATTATTGAGCTCTGTTGCTGGCCGGAATCCCGATTTTTGGCGTCTATGTTTTGCCAGAAATAGATCGCCTAATCTATCCGACGATTTGGCATTGGTTTAAGCATTGAATCTCCAGTAATCTCCTGCATAAGCTGTGAAATCATGAGTTCAGCCATGAGTTACAGAGGAATCGTGATTCCTCTAGATTAATCGTGATTTACAAAAGAAATTGTTGAACTTCACGGATGTTCAATGTTTTCCGGCGATATCATTCCGGCGGCTAAGGCTGAATGAAATCCAACACTCGTGAACACAAGTCTCAGCATCTTTGCTACAGGTAAGCCTGATCTATCCGGCAGTTTAGAGTTGTTTCTGAACTCTTTCATTTGCTGGTAAAATTTTTCATTTTCCGGTGATCCCTTGCACTGCAAATGATCGATTAGGAATTTCATTAATGCTTTGGATATTGCCTCTTCGGTGGACACTGCATCTTCAATCGATCATCTGAATTTGATCAGCCGAATGAAATCAAAAGTTCTGATAGCAGAGTTCCAAATTTGCTGTACCTGATTTTCGGTGAATAGGATTGACTTAATCAAGGTTTTTATGTTTTGAATTAATCAAAATTACTCAAAATTAATCAAAAAATATTTTTCAGAGTTAATCAAAGTTGAATTTGATTAATACATGATTGATAAAATTGTTTTTTTTTGTGACTGTGTGAAATTCCAGAAGATAGATTTCAAAAGATCAATGTTTCTGTCTAATAACTGTATTTGGAATTTCAATTGAAATTCATTTTGTGAATGTTTTTGATGGCATTGATTTTTACTGTTTCCAGTAGAAATTCAAATAGTATTCATGTCTTACAGTTACTAATTGTTTGAGTTGCTGAATTTTAAACAGTGAAAGCTTTACATGTGGTTGAATTGAGCAAAAGCTATTCCTGATTAACTCCTGTGTTTAAATCTTTGGTTGAGTCATGATTGTTCTTGATTAATAAACAAATATTTGATAAACAACAATTTGATGCATCTACTGTGTGAAGTAGTAGTATTCGTATATAGTATTAACATTAGATAACATACTTTGCATTTGATAATAGTTAGCATTGTTAATTGTTTTGTTCTTAGATTAAGTAGTTAGGAAGTGGTAATATTACATGTTTAGCATATGATTTAGTATGTAGTAATCAATGCCATATGAAATTGTCATTGCATGTTCTTTTACATATCTTTCATTGTTTTAGTATTTAGTTAGTATATTCTGTTTAGTTTCTATATTTCTCTCTTGTGCTGCTCGTGTTCCTTTGAATTGTGCAGGATAGCACAGGAGTGGAGCTGAAGAGATTACGTGACACGAGGAAGCACACAAGTAGAGATTTTTGCTTTTATTTTTAGAATTAGGAATTTAATTGGGTTTGTAAATATTGCACTTTATGCCCTCTGCGAAGGGTATTCATTTGTTGTAATAGTTAGTTGTTTTACTCTTCTTGAATATTTTACATTTCAAATAATTCAGCAATAAAGATTAGTTTAGACTTGTGTGTTTGAATACAAAATATTCCCGTTCCCTGAGTTCGTACCGGTCTCATCCACTAGTGAGAACCGGTTTTTATTATTTGATGTCTGGTTTTCACATGTTTTACATTTAAAAATCTTTTCAAAATTACAACGATTTAAAAGAAGACATCAGTTATCAACAAATGGATGTAAGGGTGTTCCTAGACCTCGTCGCCCCTGCATACACTGGTACTAAGACCAGATGTAAGCACACGACCTAAATCTAAATCTAAACTAACACAGGTACTAAAATGTAAATAACACAAATAACAGCAACTAAAAAAAAACAACTATGCTAACTACTTATGTCAGAACTATATAACTAAATAAATAAACTAACAAAGTAAACTATTCTAAAACACTGAAAAGATAAATACAGGAAATCACAAACTAAGTTTTTCTAAAACCCACCTGTCTAATCGCTCCTTGCAGAATGAATAATAAGTGAATCCTAGAAAAAACTGTACGTGAATCCTATATTTACTAACTATGTTAATCCTATATTCACTTACTAATCCTACTAACTAAAAAATAAAACAACTAAGTAACTAACTAAAACAGATTAATAAATTAAACTCTAAGAAATAAAGTAAGTAATTCGCCGTTCCCCGACAACGGCGCCAAAATTTGGTTGATATTTTGAAATGGTATTTTTAAACAATAATTTCAATAAAAACTTTGAAAAATCGTCAACCAAAAGTATAAAAACCGACTTTCCACAAAGTCGTAAGTACGGGTCGAATCCTCATGGAACAGGAATTACTCAGAATATTTCTCAAAATTTAATTTATTAATTATAAATTACAATCTACAATTACATAACTAATAACAATACAATGAATCACTAAAAGGATTGAAAAAGCAATCTAATCTTCAGTTGCACGCCAAGGGTATTTTGGTCCTTTCGCCAATTAGACAATCCTCGTGCTTGGACAATGAACCCTGGAAAAATGAGTATGCTTTTCAACCTAAAACAAAGGAAAATGAAAAGTTAGTAATTAATTCTACTAATGTGAATTATAAATGAAACTAAGTCTATTTTTTAAGAAATTAATAAAACAAATTCTAATTATAAGAAAACAAGTAAATAAAATATTAAACTAATTCTAAAATCAGCTAAACTAAGGCTAACAATTCTGTATGATGCAGATTCAGCTCCTAAGATGCAGAAAATACTGAAAACAATACTAAAATGCCGAAACTAAAGAAATTACAAATATGCCCCTGACTAGTGTAAAATAGAGTTCTGGCAGATTGTCGGAAAACCACTGTTTGACAGGGAAAAAGAGGTCCGATTTTCCCGAAATTTATTCTGTTCTGTAACTAACAGATTAAATAATCTGACAGTTTTTACAGAATGAAAAACTGATATCTGGAACTCCAGATATAAGCGTTTCAAAACTGGAAAAAATCAGGATATCGAAAGTCCCGAAATTTAAAAACCAGAAAAAGCGGTTTTCACAAAACGCTTAAAAATCAGACCAAACTAACTCGGATCGAGCTGAAATTTGGTCTGCAGTTAGATAACACGCGAATAAAGTGAATAGAAAAAGAATTTTCTAAAAACTCAGATTTTTGCACATGAAATGACGACAGTGCAATGGGGCAAAAATCAGGTTTTTCTTTCAATACACTATTCACCCTATGAATCTATTTTAAACACTATGAATGCAATATAAATGTAATGCAGACCTAAATGACACTAAATAACAGATTATATGCTGATATTAACTACGATGAAGCTAAATGAAGTCTAAATGAGATATGATATACACTTTATGACTATAAACTAAATGAGCTAATAATGCAAATATAACTAAGGTACTAAAACATGCATTTAACTATATGAATAAGTAATGCAATAACTATAAACTAAATGCAACTGAACTAACTAAATTACTAATATAAACGAAATCAATTAACAATCACACGTTAAACCAACAATGATAAACTTTAACTAAAATGATTAAGTAACTAAACTAGCTATTCTAAAGGTACTATGAATTAAATTTAAAGAGAATGAAGCCACTAAAGAACAATAAGGTGCGGATTTAAGATAGGACTAGGGTCGACTAGGGTTGACTCGACTAGGCGCGGTTGACTCAACTAGGCTCGGTCTTGACTTAGCTAGGCTCGGTTTGGGTTAGGTACGCGACTCATCTAACTAAGTCAATCAGATTGACTAGGTTAGGTTAGGTGAGGTAGGCTAGGTTTTGACTTAGCTAACTGGGTCCGGTTGACTCAACTAGGTTCGGTTTTGACTAGGTTAGGTTTGGTTTTAACTAGGTTAACTAGATTGATTAGGTTTGACTACTATAATAAAAACCTAAAAATTAAAACCTAATTAATTAATAACATTAATGAATCTATACCCTTTACACGCCTCATATATAAAACCTAATTAGAACTTACCTAACTAATAACCTATTTACTAACATAAGGTTAACACCATTAACTAATTTATTTAATTCTAAGTTATGCTAGCTCACTAGGTACAGTTATAGAGAGGGGCCCTTTAATGACTAGACACGGATTTGGAAAAACCAACACCCTCCTTAATGGTAATTAAAAATCAATTTAAAAAGTTGAAGAGGCAAAAACGTCCAGCCTAGAGAGGAATTGCTCTCTTTAATGGCATTTAAAAAAATCAACTTGGAAAGTGGAGAAAGTAAATCCGTCCAACTCAAAGGATTTAATACTTTTCCCTCTTGGGTTTTACAAATCAATTTGGGAATTGAAGCAATCCAACCTAGAGTCTCGCACGGTTTTAGCCTTCCAAAAAAAAAAACTTTAAATAGCTCTTACTCCTTTCTCAAAATCGTGTGCACCTCTTTTAGAAGGAAATTGGAAACTTCAAATTTTGTTTCCCGAATTAATTGTAAACATTAATTCCTCTCTACTTTGGATGGATATCCAAATTCAAACCTTCTTAAATTGCTTTTCACGAAATTAGAGGAGTTCAATTTTTCCAAAAACGTTTCAAAACTGTAATTGCCTAATTACCCTCCTAAAAAAACGCCAATACCTAATTAAGGATGTTCTAGGCTAACTAAATTAATTTCGACCTAGGGTAGTGAAAGGTTAGTAATTGAATGACAACACAACTTCCTAAAATAAATAAATGCTACACCTACTTCAAGACTTACCTAAATGGACTCCAAAAAACGTCTACAACACTAAAACCTAATACACTGAATGTAGACACCCTAATAAACCTACATAACTGCAATTAATACTTACTAAAAACGGCCTAGAGCTCAATTGGAGCTCTAATGGCTGCCGCCCCTCCTTGAGGAAGAAGAAGACCTAAAATTAAAAAAAAAAATCAAAATATCAAAGAACCAATTATACTAAGACTACCATGAAAATTGTGCATCTAAATGAACATCTAGATAAAAATAACAGCCTAAACTATCTAAATTCTACACACTTTATCTAAGATGCTGGAAATCATAATAATATAAAACAGCCACTTTTCTAACAATTATTCTAATGAGCAAAGCATAGAAAATTAAAACTACGAAAAATCAATTTTATAAACAAGATCTAAACTATCATAGCATGAAGAACTAAAAGGACATGAATTTCTATGATAACAATTATAAAAAAAAACTCTACCAAGAAGAGATAACACCACAACTAAGAAACAATAACTCGATTTTTTTTTCAATAACAATCAACACCCAAAACATAAAATGACTAAAACGATATTTAAACTAATACTAAGCTAATGCTATTGACCAACACAATCTTATGAACCGCACTACACACAGCAAACCACACGAATTGCTTGATCTAAATACACACACTTAACAAAAAGGAACTTCTAAATCAAAGAGGGTTTGAAAAACAAATCACACGACAATATAGACTCAAACCAAAATAGATCTGCAGTAAACTCACTGGAATCTGATGTTAATGAGGACTGCTAACCCAGTTTTACTGCAGAAACCGATCAAAGACTAGAATTAAAAATGAACCAAGATCGGCTAGAATGGATCTAGCCGATTTATGGGTTTTCAATGAAAAACGCCCTTTGATATAGACCCAATGCCCAAAATAAATCAAGCTAATCTTTTTAAAACAATTTTTCTTTATTGGATTTTCTGTAGAACAGAACTACAGACACCTTTGGACAGACTTGAAGAATCGGCTAGATGATGATCTAGCCGATTTTCACGATTTGGGTGAAAAATGTTGAAATTCAAGATTCAAACGGATCAAACAATGAAATAAACCTAATCTAACGTGCTGATCTGTGCACGTGATCTATCCTAAGGGTGAAACAAAAAGAAAAAAACAAGAAACACACAGAAAAATAGTAAAATAAAATCAACACACACAATTCGGTTTTAGCTAGAAGAGAAGGGAGAAAAAGACTTACCTCTCGGGCGATCCGACGATCGTGGGGAAGAAGAAGAGCGGACAGTGGCTTGGTCTTGACGTTTGGAACGGTTTGAATATGCTGTAACTTCACCAAGAACATAACTTTTGCAGCTGCTACACATTGGAGATCCACCGAGGATGGGATGGGCGCCGATTTTCGAACGGAGGGCTCTGAAAACCAGATGGAGGTAGGGTCGGTTCACCTTGATGGTGTGTTTTGCACTACCAATCAAGGTTAGTAGTCTGCACCTCTGCTACATCTGCAAAAACACAGAAAATGGTGAAAAACACAGCAAGGAAGAAGAAGAGATGTATAGAAATAACAAGGGAGATCAAAATATGCTTGATTTCCAAGCATAAACCGGTCTTCAATGGCCAAAATGTGATGAAATGGAAGAGGAAGATGATGCTGGAGCTATAGGCACTGTAGGGGGCGTCAAATCCAAGACAAAGACGCCTAGGGTTTGCTAAAAACTCTATTTTATACTTTTGATAGTTTTCAAAAACACTGTTATAAAAAAATAATTTTCTATGCGCCTCTTTCTGGGGGGTGTAAACACCCCAAATTTTCACTCACATTCTTGACATTGCCCTTAATCGGCACATTTCAGTTCTCCAGAAGCAATGAAGGGCAAAATAGTCATTTTTAAAGATTGAACCTGGCAGAAAGTCCTAAATTTCACTCTTGAGCCTCAAAATTTCTATATTTAGGTTCAGAGACATCTTCAAATGGCAAAATTTCAAAATCCTCTTTCTGGACAAAGAGTTAGAATTTCCAAGTCCGAGCTCAGAGTGACATTTCACTGAAACATGTCTTTGCATCGCATTGCATGAACACTTTGCATCGTTTCATTGCATAGCATATCAGTTTGAGATCCAGAACTCCTGATTTACAAAATTGTCCATCCAGATTTGATGTTTAAACTTTTTCAAATTGATTTTTAAAACCCTGGGTATTCAAAATTACCAAATTTTCCCATTTTACCCCCAGGACTTTGAATTACAAAATTTTTCTCAAGAAAACAATCTGGATATCTGGATATTTATTTTAAAGAGTTTATCTCAGAACTGTTTGCAAAAGATTTTAAATCTCTTTAAATTTTTTTATTTTTTTTTACTTTTATCCATATTTTGCCTTGAAAAACCATTTTTTCCAAATTCTTGAAAAACAAATAATGTTTTACCTCGTATTTTCAAATAAATGGAGCGGGACCCGCCTTTGAACTAGCATCATACTCAGAATCTCAGGCAAGTTGTTTATTCTCAAGCGGGACCCACCTGGAGTTCATACCAATTTGCAAATTTGTCTTTTTTATTTCTTATTTATTTTTATTTTTTTTAGTTAGTGGGCCCACACACATGTGGCACCCCAATTGAAAATAAAAGACTTTAAAAAACAAAACAAAAACTTTATTTTCAAAAGGATTTTAAAAGTGGGTTGAGGTGGCATTTCCATAAAAGCCTCTCATTTTTTTTTTATTTCTTTTTATTTGTTTAAATAAAATTTCTTTTTTAGAAGGAGGCAGCCTTAAATGGCACAGCCGAACTTCCAAAAAAAAATAAAAAAAAAAGTAATAAATTTGATTTCTATCTAAACTTAGGAAATAAAACAAGGTTTTGGAAAAACCAAAGAGGCGCCTCTTTTAAAAATAGCAAGCTTTCAAAGCAATGAGGCATCGGTTTCACGCCTTTGCAAAATTGTCAACAAAATTTTCAAAAAAAAATTAACGGAACCTGATTAAGGGGGAAGGGGATGCGTTTTTTTTTGGGGGGAGGAAGGAAAGTTTTAAAAAGAGGGGGACAGGGCATTCACGAGGGAGGAGGATCTTTTGATTTGGATTTTCGGTTTTTGGTAGGGAGCTCAAAGGGGAAAGGGAATAGGCGTTTTCAGACCTTCTTCAGCCCATCTTCAGCCACAGGTCGTCCACCACCCAATCTTCATCTTCTTCAGCCAACTTCTGCATCTCTTTCAGCCACAACAGGAGGTCCAACGGCTGCTGCCCAGCCCTCTTTCAGCCCAGCCGCAAGGGATATACCAGATCCAGCAGAAGAACCAGCCATCTCCAACCTACCAACAAGATCCCATCCTTCTTCAGCCAACGTGTTCTGCCTCCTCTTCAGCCCAGCCATCTCGGTCTTCCACCTCCAGCTTATTTCAGCCCTACCAACAGAAGCCCAAGCCGCAGGAGCTCCTTTGCCGTGGTCTTCCATCACCAGGAGCGCCATCCTCTATCCAACGTGAAGGAGCTCTTCTTCATTCCAGCCACAGCAGAGAACGCCCCTTTTCTGTTGTCTATAGCGTCCATTGGTGCAAGAGATCCAGCAACCTTTAGGTCTTATCGCAGGAAGCACTGGCCAAAAATCTTTTTACGGTTTGTTTCATTCTTTATATTGCCCCTTTCCTCCATCCAGCGTAAAAAAAAACTTTTTATAGAAAATAAAAACAGTATATCGCATGTTTTTCCTTCCTCTTTCCAATTTTGAGATTTGATTCTCATTGTTTTTTCTGTTTTTGCTATTTTGATTTTTCTTTTCCTCGTTCTTTTGATTATTCAAGTGTTGATTTGATCTTTTATTCTAATTCATAGTAATTTTGCTTTGCTTTCCATTCACTATAGGATGTCCTGTTCTGCAAAAATTTTATTTCCCGTGTTATCATATTATATACAGTTTTTCAAGTTTTAGTTGTTACACGATTTCCTGTCATTTAATCACTTCTTGTTTTCTTACAAAATAATTTTTTGTCTTTAGTTATTTCACGTTCCAGTTTTGAAATTAATTTCCTGTTTTCCAATTTTTTTTTCATTTCCAGTTGTGTATTGCCTGATTGCTTCAAGTCATTTCCTATTGTTGTAATACTAAGTTCCCTAGTTGTTTTCAATCTGAATTTCCTGTTTTTATTTCTGAATGCCTTGTCTGTTTCTATTCTGATTTGTTGTTTGTTTCATTCTTTAAATTTTTGTTTTACATTGCAGTTATTTTCCTATTTGACATTGATCTTCCTGTAATTCTGATTTTGTTAATTCTTTGCTTTTTAATTTTCTGTGTTCATTTACTTTCGCAGTGTCATGTCTTTGATTTCCTCAGTTTTTGAAATGTTTGATTTCCTGCTGATCGTCATTTTCTAATTACATGTTTACTTTCTGTCTTTGTGAGGTTTTCGTAGATTTTAATCTTATCCCTTATTGTTTGATATCATTCAAACATAGAGATCTCAACCCTTAACTGGAAGTGGCTGCACCTGGGAGCTGATTAAGTTGCTGCCAAAAACCTGTTTCAAGAAGCTATGGAAAAATTGTTTTTTTTTAATGAAGCATTTCTTTTGAAGGCCAAGTCTGGCCAATATACGCGTGCTCAAGAAGATATACCTCGGATCTATGCATAGATTGATTGGTAGATAGAACTATTCATTGATATCTACAAAAAGGGAAATCCATCAACCCCTTGTAAACAATTTGTTAAGCTGTCCATTTTCTGCTGCAAGTGTGCAGTCTTGATATTCGGCCACTTTCATGGATGGATATTTTAATATCCGTTCATGATTTCCTGACCATCTTTTGCACGCGTCATTATTGATATATAGGGAAGCTCCATACCCATTTTTATTGGAAATTGTCATGTAATTTGGGAATTACAGCCTTGTGAAATCCCCTACAGAAACTATATATACCTGTAATTTCTGGTTTTACCCATTATATGGAATTTCCATTAAACCTATATATTTTCTCATTATATGTATATATATATCTATATATATGTATATCTATCGTATATCTACCTATATGTATACGTATATATGTATATATGTATATATATGTATATATATATGTATATATATACTTATATATATATATGTATATATCCCTTCATGTGCACTTGTCATCACATATATTTTCTTTTCTCTTACTTTTTGTAAATATATCTTCATTATCATATATCATTCATCATAAATTCAAGTATTTCTACATTTGCTTGTATATCTTTGTTATATATAGTATATATGTTCATTTCCTTGGTTATTTTGTACTAACTCTCATTTTGCAGGAAAATCTAGAAGATGTAGATTCCTTGGCTCCATTTCAATTTTCTTTTACTTTATGTTATGCAATGTAATAATCCAATGTAAACCTTGGAATAAGATTTACTTTTACTGCTTAGATTAGGCCGCATCTCATATAGTTTGATTTCAGTAGTATCCTGATTCTATGATGCATAAATCTCAAATTTTCAAAATTCACCGTGGATGAACACGAATGGCACGTGCACCAACTCTTAGAGAGTTGATGAACTCGGCGGAGTCCATATTTACGGCCCTAGTCGGAATATGGACAAAACCCAGATCCATCATCTCTCTACCAGTCACATTGAGCCTACACTCTTAGGCTATCTTGAAAATGCACCTCATATTTCCAATGTTTTCCAAATATTGTGAATTAACTCAAATAAACCCTGAATATATTCATGGCCACAGTCAGAATATATGAAGGATTTACTTTGGCTTAATCCACATTTTTCCAATAAAATTTTCAGAAATCTTTTCAAAAGTGCATTCATTCATTCACATCATCTGCATCATTTGTTTTTCTCAAAAGATTTTCACTTCATGGAATCGATTTTTCTCAAGAAACTATGATGATATTCGAAGTTGGATTTTCCAAATCAAAGTTTTTCCTATGATTTTCCTTGGAATGTTATTTTCTTAAGATTCTTTTCAAAAGGAATTTCTCATCTTTCTCAAAAATCAAAGTTGATTTTCAGACATTTCAAAGACAAGATTCTCAAGATTTCAATTTCCTAAGTTCTAAATTTCCTTCTCCAATGAATCTTTTCTATAAATTTCCTATCATTTTCTTAAGAAAATTCTCAAAGTCTGCATTTTCTCAACAAGTGTTTTCCTTTTCAAAAGTTCATATTTTCTCCAGAATTCTTAAAATTTTCCTGAGATTCTCATTTTTCCAAGTCTTAACAAATTTTCTTAAAATTTTCCTAAGATTCTCATTTTTCTAAGTCTTTATAAACTTTCTCAAGATTTTCTCGAGATTTTCATTTCTTCATGGTTTTCCAAGTCCCTTATAATCTTTCTCAAGATTTTCTCGAGATTCTCACTTCTTCAATATTTTCCAACTCTTTATAAACTTTCTCGAGATTTCAAACCTTCTTCGTCTGAGTTTTCCTGAGAGATTGATTTCCATCTTTTCCTGAGAAATGCTTTTCAATTCCAAATGTTTCCTAAGCATACATCATATTTTCCAATTTACATTTTTACCAAATCTCATAACACATGCCTGAATTCTCTGTGCATTTAGGGTAGAACACGATTTCGATAATTTCACTAAGTCAAGCACAATTTTGGTCCTTGGTTCGATTACCCCTGTTAAAGGCGGCAGGAACGGTCGAACCTCGTACCGACAGGTCGAGCCCCATCCCATGGATTTTCCCGCAATTTTCAAAAAACGGAGGCGAGTATTTCAAAACAATTTCCAAAATTCGGTCAAGTTTGAATCGCGAAAGCATTTCCCTCTCTGTTTCGCAAGGAAGGGAAGACGGGAAAAATTTCGCGACGATAACAGGTTTGGCGACCGTGATGGGACCTGTCCTTGTCTGACCAAAAAAGTGCTTGACTTAGTTCAATTATTGAAACCGTGTTCACAAAATGTCAGCTCTTTACTTTTGATATCATGTGAGCCTAGGAGCCTAGATTCTGACCTAGCTGACATTTACTGCATATAGCTTAGGCATGGTTTGGTAGGATTATATTGAGGAGATATTTTCATGCTCACATAGACTTAGGTCTAAACACAACTCTCCTCAATTTAGGATCTGAATGCAAACAATGTATGCTTCTTCAAAGATTTTCAAAGTCTATCTCTCTAGGATTTAGAGCCATCTATTGCTTGCATGTGATCATTTTTCAAAACCCCAATTACCTATCATTACCCGGTCTTCACGTTGCTGGGCTCTCTTCCAGAACCCTAGTTCGGGACAGAGCCTCACAACTGGGCCAGCTATTTGGGTTAACACCCCCCTACCACGTACCACGGGCCACAGTCCGAAGTATATCGGTAGGCGCTCAAGGATGTTGGAAAACCTTACCTTAGAACCGGAGTTGAAATTATATGCTACGTACCTCGAATTTCGATTCGGGTATATCGGCATAACTGGATTGGACAAAGATGATCTGAACCTAGAGTTAGGATTAGGGTCCTACAACTGTTTTCAAAATAATGCATCTAGAGTCAGCCTTTTAGGGAGTGCTGTATGTGCATAAATGTTTGTTCAGGATGTGATTGTTTGTAGGTTACCTCTATTTCCTTACATTTTCCCAAAATATTTTCAAATATCCATATTTCTCACATTTTCTTTTATTTCCTCAAACCCTGGAAGATTTTCCTCAAATATCCCATTTCTTTCAAAACTCCAGGTGATTTTTCATTCTTCCGTTCCACTGGATCTCGAATTTTCCAGCTACATTTTTTTTTTCCTACCTGCAAAATTTTTCCAAAATTTCACAATTTCCTAAGTCTCATTCTAAGTCTTCTTCTGTTTTCAGTTCGATGGCATCCAGTCAAGTCGATCCTATCTTTCCTGAAGGTCACATCTCCTTCGAGGTGCGACAAGGTCGTCCTGAACATCGAGCCCTTAGCACCGGAACTTTCATTCCCCGGTGGTATTATTCCTGGCTAAAGAGCTTTTCCCGAATGTTCCCGGACCATTTGAGCGAGTGCGGATTAGAATTGGCATCGGCAGTTGGAAAGCAGACCATCAACGGCAACCTGATCCACGCAATGGCAGAACGATGGAATCCTCGAACATGTACCTTCTGGTTCCCATGGGGAAAGATGACCGTTTTAATGGATGAATTTTCAGAAATCATGGGATTACCAGAACCAGCTGGTCAGCCAAGCGATCCATTAGAACATCAATTCCTGATCAATGTCAAGGGTTTGGACCCCCGAGACTCCTTAGCTCGTATGACAGGCCGCCGATCCTGGCCTTTGATCCAGTTGGAAGGGAATGAATATGTCGATCTGCTCGAGTTGTACCGCCAGTACGGGACCTTCGTCGAAGTCAGCTCGCTATCAAGAACAGCCAAAGAAATGATTCAGAATGCAATGGTTCTATGTACTGTAGGATTATCCCTCTTCCCAGATGGACAAAACTACATGAACATCAGGATAATCCAACTTATGAGAAGATGGGGAAGTCGACAAACCAATCACCTCTCCATAGCCATGGCCGCGCTCGCTTTCCTATATCGTGGTCTGACTCGATTCTCACTTGGAGAATCCATCTTAGTTGAAGGATGCATCTACGCACTTCAATCCTGGTTCTTTCAGCATGTTCCAGCCCGAGCAAGCTCTTTCAGATATAATGGTCAAGAACTTCTTCCAGTGGCACAGTACCGGTCTATGATCAACAACATTCAAGAAGATGATGTAGTCTGGGACTATTTTGATCGGCAACTATCTCCTCCCAGATACACCTATGCTTATGGCAAGAGGTTCAAGTTACTGGGCCCATTCTTCTGCACTTACTACCAACCAGAGAGATGTGTCCGACAGTTCTCCCAGAGACAGCAGTACGTCGAAGCCCGATTATTATCAGGAGTTATGGCAGAGTTTGATCTCACTTCCGCGCAATGGTCCGGGGCATATCATTCTGCCCGCTACGGCTGGGATTCCTTTGTCTCTCTTAAAATCTTCCTTGGTCCTAGAGTGTCTGTTGATTATCGTGAATGGTGGCAAATTGTTTGTCCTCCACCTCTTTGTCAAGATCAATAAAATCATGTTTTCTCATTTTAATAAAATTCTCTCTTTTTCTATTATGGCTTGACGACCTCGCCTAGGTAACAAGGCATATTTTCGTTGTTTGTTTCTCATGCTAAGAATTGACAACACAATTGTCGTGATTCTAATGACGATTCAGTCCCTAGTAATGGGACATCTTCTTCAAATTGTCTACCATATTTTTCAATAAATATTTCTTCCAAAAGCCAATTCCTTCATAATCTAATCAGGTCTTTGCCCTGCAGATAGCATCCGCAGCAAAATCTGAGAGCATCTATATCATTTGATGGTTGAGACAAGATCAGGCAAAAGAACAACGGTATTGCAGTACTCGTCAGCCTCAGAAGAAGAGATGGGCTCCCCCCGATCCGAGAAGAGTCAAGAGCAGCAACAAGAGGATGACGGCATAGACCCTCAAATGTATGCTATGTTTCGAAAGATGATAAATAAAATGATGGGTGAACAGGCTGGGACTAGTGCAGAAAAAAATCAATCCAGAGAAAAGTTCCACGGGCACAAGAATAAGAAGGCTCCCAAAAAGCAGATTCAGTCAGAAGAAATCTCAGATGAATCTGAATCAACTGAAGACACTGAGGAAGAATATGAGGTGCCTCCGGCATTTCAGAAACGTGGCCGAGAACAAAGGAGGAGCCGCAAAGCAAAGAATCAAGTTACAGAGGAACCCCTGCAGTCGCAATTCAGGGAAATGGCCCGAGTTGTTAAGGATCTCCAAGCCCGTGACAAGGGCAAGAAAGTCTTTACCAGTGAGGACTTCTATGACGGCCTCGAAGGGGATGATGATCTTGAAAACCTTCTCTGAAAATTTATCAAGTTCGATGGTTCTGGCGATCCGAAAGCTCATCTCGCCACTTTCTTTGCAGAATGCTCTAGGTTCAAAAGGGACAACCAAGCATTATTTCTGTGTTTCCCTCGCAGCTTGGAAGGAGTTGCAGCTAAGTGGCATGCTGAGCATATCAATCCCATCGAGCTCAAAGAGTTCGATAAAGTGGTGAATTTATTTATTGAACGCTTTTTGTTCAATACAGAAGCGCTCCCGACATTAAGTCATCTCTGCAGTCTGAGGCAGAATGAGAATGAAAAAGCAAGGGACTTCATTCACAGGTGGAGGTCAGCCTGTAACAAAATGAGAGATCCTATCTCGGAAAGGCACGCACTGTCCTTAATCCTCAACAACTTTTCGCAGCCTTTAAGAGGATTGATCTCCACCGCACCATCTCGGACTTTCATCGAGCTGACTGAACGAGCCGAATGGCTCGAGCTGAGCATAGAGAATGGAGTCTATGAAGGCTTCACCTTTTCCAAGAGTAATCCCCAAGGTGAGCAAAAGAAGAAAGCTCACTTCACCTTCTCTGCCAACAACAACAACAAAAATCAGTATAAAGGGCAGAAGAAAGATTACTGCTATGGCACAAACAATTCCAACAATAAAGGAGATCAGAAAACAAAGCCTGCTCCTCAATACAGCAAGGCTTCGCAGCAAGACCAAGGGCCGAAATTGCGTAAAAGGTTAAGCATGAAGGATGGAGTTATGACCGAAAATTTACTCCTCTCGACCAATCACTCGAAGATGTGCTCGAGTATATGCTGTCGAAAGAGATGGTCAAGTTGCCTAGACTCGCCGATCCCCCTGTGCCTATGGGGAAATGGAAGGATCAATTCTGCAAGTTTCACAGAACAGTGGGACATAGCACTGAGAACTATTTCGTTCTCAAGAACATTGTGCAGGATCTTATCGATAAAAATCTATTGGTAGAAGGAGAAGAAGAAGAAAAAATGGACATTCTTAAGCAGCCTTTTCCTTCACACAACACAGCAGTAGTATCTGCCCAACCATTCCTGCCGCATGAGCACATCAAGCCATGTTCTGCACAAGATCTCCAGGTTCAGCACCAGGTGTTAGTACTTCGACAAGCAACTCCTGATTTTAAGAAGATGGATCTAATTTCAGCATTGGGCAAGATGAAAGTCTCTGAAGCATCGGTAAAGTCAGCCCCCAAATCAAAGGGACTTCCTGATTTTCTCAATCAAATCATCAAGCCCAAGCCGGGGAATTCAAGTCAGAAGCCTCTGACCGCTCTGTCCAATGTTTTCATTCTTGATTTGGCCAAGAGTTCTTGCAAGCATCAGCAAGTACTGGACGATCTGCTCAGAAAAATCAAAGTTAAGCCCAGTACTACTCCTGAAGACATGGCACAAATTGTGAATTCAGCTATGACTAATGCGCCGATTACTTTCTCAGATGAGGACCTTCCAAAGCCTCATTTCTTTCACAATAATGCTCTTTACATCGTCGTTAGGGTAAGGGGAATGACAGTACCCCATGTGCTAATAGATGGAGGCAGCAGCCTCAATATATGTCCTGAGATGACCGCAAAGGCGCTAGGCATTAAGGAAGAATAATACATTCCAGACCCTATCACCATCTATGGGTTTGACAACCATGGTCAGACGGCAAAAGGCAAGATATTCCTGGAGGTGTTCATCAACTATTCAGTGCATTCAGTGCTTTTTCATGTAGTCAATGTGCCACCCACCTACAATTTGCTGCTCGGAAGGACATGGATTCATAATGCAAATGCAGTACCTTCCACCTTACATCAATGCGTAAAATGGTCCAAAGGTGGAATGATTACAACTGTGCTCGGAGAGGACCTGGAAGAAAGGCTCCCACAGCCTATGATACCTCGACCATCATTCACTGCAGATATTCCTAGCATCAGAGAGAATGAAGAAATCAGTCTCAAAGAAAGTCAGGAGATACTCCAGGCAACATCAGAATTATCCCTGCACACTGTAGCCATGACCCGGTGGAAAGGTCCCAAGTTCTTCAAGATTGGAGGTCGTGTCAGCTACGACACTGTCAAAAATCATCCATTGTTTCCCCAATTTATGAAAGCAAGAAAGGGATTTGATTTACTTCTAAAGCATGGTTATCAACCCTTTAAAGGACTGGGCAAAAATGAAGATGGTCGTGTCGAGCCAATGATCCAAAAGCATCGTCCCCACAGGGCAGGATTAGGGTTTTCCGGCGGAAGCTCACCAAAGAAGACTATTTTTGTTAAAGGGGCACATTGAGAATCGTTGTTGCATTTCCTTTCTATTCCTTTCAAAATAAATGTCTCAATGTCTTTTATCAATTCAAATCAATAAAATGTCAATTTTCTTTGTCTATTTGGATGTCATCTGCCTCTTTTGTCTCTACATCCTCATTTTATAACTCAATGTCATTTTATGCATAATTCTTTTTAAATGATGGTTTGTCGTATGATGGACGATTTTTCCTGAATCCCATTTCTTATCCAAAATTTCAGAAATGTCTTCCCGAGCAATCAAGAAACTCCTTATCAATCCAAAGGCTTTCCAGAAATTGGCAACAATTCACCGAGTCAAAGCAAGCACAGGAGATAGCAAGGTTGCAAAGCAGTTAGATGATTATGCAGAATTTGATCCGTCTCTTCAGAAATTACCAGAGTTCGCCTCAGTTCAGAAGCAAGATGAACCATCCGCTCTAGTACAAGATCCTACTGAAGATGTCAATATCGGCTCAGAGGAAGATCCCAAGATTCTCAAGATCGGTACCAGTCTAAGTCCGGAAGAGAAAGAAAGGCTTACAAAGTTCCTCAAGCAACATGAAGAAGTGTTCGCATGGACATATGAAGATATGCCGGGTTTAGATCCCAAATTCGTCGAACACCGACTCATTTTGAAGCCAGATGTAAAGCCAGTTAAGCAAAAGCTGAGAAAAATGGATCCTAGAATAGAGCAACAAGTCAAAGAAGGACTTGAAGATCTGCTCAAAGCAGGATTTATCCGACCTATTGACTATCCAGATTGGTTAGCCAATATCGTCGTTGTCCCAAAGAAAAGTGGCAAAGTCAGGATTTGCATAGACTTCAGAGATCTTAACAAGGCAACTCCGAAAGATGACTATCCACTGCCAAGCATTGATCTTCTGATTGACAGCACAACAGGGCATGCCATGTTCTCCTTCATGGATGGATATTTCGGCTACAACCAGATTAAGTTGGCCGTCCGCGACCAATCAAAAACTTCCTTTACTATGCCTTGGGGTACTTTCTGCTATACAGTTATGCCTTTTGGGCTCAAGAATGCTGGAGCAACATATCAACGGGCAATGGCCGTTATCTTTCATGATCAAATGCGCAAAATCATGGATGCGTATGTTGACGATATTCTCGTGAAATCTAAAGAGGGAGAAGATCACCTCGAAGCCCTTGATCAAGTCTTTAAGAGACTCATTCTTTACAAGTTAAGGCTTAACCCGCAAAAATGTGTCTTTGGAGTCGAATTAGGCAAACTGTTGGGTTTTCTGGTCAGTAAAAAGGGAATTGAAGTTGACCCAGCCAAAGCCAAGGCTATCATTGATATGCCACCCCCGAAAAATCTCAAAGAGTTGTGTAGCCTTCAGGGACGCATGCAATCAATCCGGCGATTTATTTCCAACTTGGCGATAAGATGTGAACCTTTCAACCACTTGCTCAGAAAAGGAGTGAAGTTCGAATGGGGACCAGAGTGTCAGCTATCGTTCGATCGGATCAAGAAGTATCTTCTCAATCCTCCAATCCTGAAGCCGCCAGAGTTGGGAAAACCTCTTCTGTTATACATCTCAGTCAATCAAGTCGCATGTGGTGGATTATTGGCACAATACAAAGAAGGCAGCCTGATAGAGCACGCCATCTATTACGTGAGTAAGACTTTCGTAGATTATGAAAAGAAATACTCTCAAATAGAGAAGACCTGCCTAGCTCTGGTATGGATGTGTCAGAAGCTAAGACACTACCTACTAGCATCAGAAGTCAAAATCTTGTCTAAACTCAATCCTCTCAAGTATATTTTAGAGCAGCCTTTCCTCAGCGGATGAGTCGCAAAATGGCAAGTCTTATTGATGCAGTATGACTTAGAATATGTCTCGCAGCAATCAATCAAAGGCCAAGCAATCGCGGATCAATTGGCGGATTTTCCTCTAGCAGAAGAAGTGAAAGCCGAAGATGACTTCCCTGATGAGCAAATTTGCAATATCCAGCAATCTCCAGTCTGGAATTTATTTTTCGATGGTTCTAAGAACATGGCTGGAATAGGCATTGGAATCTTATTAATCACTCCTGAGAAGGAGATGATTCCATTTTCTCTCAAGTTAGATTTTCAATGTACCCACAATATGGCTGAATATGAAGCCCTGATTCAAGGTTTAAAGATTCTACTAGACTTCAATGTTAAGAGAGTGCATGCCTACGGTGACTCATTACTCATTGTCAATCAAGTTCGAGCCGAATGGCAAGTGAAAGATCAGAAGTTATTCCCCTATCAGAAAATTGTTTCAGCTCTTGTCAGTAAGTTTGAAGAATTTCAGTTATTCCACATCAAGAGAGATTTTAATCAAGTGGCCGATAGTCTAGCCAGTTTAGGCTCCATTATGGCATTCAGAAATGGAGAATCTTGTCGCTCTTTTGAAATTGGCCGACTTGACCAACCTGCTTTCCTTCCAACAGAACAAGTAAACCAGGCTGAGCAAAGGAAGAAACCTTGGTATTACAACATCAAAACTTTCATAGAAACCGGTGAATTTCCTCCAGAACTCTCAAAGAAAGAGCAGCGAGCAATCCAGCGTATGTCTACTCGATACTTCATTTTGGCCAATGTCCTCTATCATCGTGGATTCAGCTCAGAATATTCGAGATGTTTAGATAAAGAAGAAGCCAAAGAAGTCGTGCGAGAAGCACACGAAGGCATTTGTGGTGGCCACGTCGGCTACCAAACCCTTGTCAAGCAGATCATCAGAGCAGGTTACTATTGGAAGACTATGCAACAAGACTGTTATCATTATGTGAAGAAGTGTGTGCAATGCCAAATACACGCACCTTCTATTCATGCTCCGGCAACTTATTTACAGTCTGTTGTTTCTCCATGGCAGTTCTCTATGTGGGCCTTCAATGTTGTAGGTCCCATCACTCCTTCAGCTTCAAATGGCCATAAATATTTTCTTGCTGCAACAGAATATTTCACCAAGTGGGTAGAAGCTATCACTCTTCGCACAGTAGAAGGCCGACATGTGGTCTCTTTTATTCACAAGAGCATCCTTTGCCGTTTCGGCATCCCACATGACATTGTATCAGATAACGGCAGTCATTTTAAGAATGAGAAGATGAAGACATTTTGCTCAAAGTTCAAGATCTATCATCATTTTTCTGCTCCATATTATCCTCAAGGGAATGGTCAGGCAGAGGCCACCAACAAGATCTTAATTCGTATCTTAGAGCGAACTGTGGAAACAGGTTGTGATTGGCATGAGAAGATCCACGATGCACTATGGGCCTACCGGACCACTATTCGCACCCCAACGAATGCTACTCCATCAGAATTGGTCTATGGAACAGAAGTAGTATTGCTGCTACATGTTCAGAAACCCGCTTTGAAATTTGCATCGCTTATGCAACTACCTCTTGATCAATATTAGCAACAGCGACTGGTACAGTTAGACTTGCTCGATGAGAGAAGGCTGAAAGCAGCAGAACATGCTCAATCCTAGCGCCAGAGAGTAGCCATGCAGTATGCAAAGTCTGTCATCGAAAGAAGATTCAAAGTCAATGAGTTAGTGCTTCGATCCACAGCCTATCTCAAGCATCATCCTGGCGGTAAATGGTCGCCAAATTGGGAAGGCCCATATGTCGTCAAAGAAGCATTACCCCGCAACTCATTTCGGCTCATCAACGCCGATAGTGTAGAATTGCCAGATCCCATTAATGCTCGACACTTGAAAAAGTTCTACACCTGAAACATTTAGTCTCCTCTTGTAATCTTCTCGTTTCCTTCAAATAATGATTCAACTCTCTTTCCCAGTTACACTGGGGCATTTTTAAAATTTTGTTCTGTATGCAGGCAGGATAAACAAATTCCTCATTTCACGCACTTGTGCATTCATGTGCATCAATTCATATTCATTTGCATTCAACTACATTAACAACAATCCCAGTCAGTATTGGGATTTCAATAAACAGTCCCATCACATATTCTAATGATTCAAAATTGGAAGGTAATCACCAATACTGAACTAAAACCCAGTGCTCGAACTGGTATTGTTTCAAAATCCAATGTTTAAACTGGTACATTTTCAAAATCCCAAACTTTCGAAAAACCGAGTTCCAACTCGGGTTTTTATTTCACATCATTTTCTTTTGTTGATCCGGGTTCCGACTCGTGATCTCTATATTTTATTCGAGCTCTGACTCGAACTCATCATTCTCCTTTGATCAATCCAAGTCATTTCAACCATCACGGTCTGTCAATTGCTCAAATTTGACATTTTGCCCACTAATTTCCAATTTCAATCTTTGGATCAGGCAATTCTCCAATTCCGACCCCTAGGGATCACCCAATTTCCAATTTCAATTCTCAATTCTCAATTCTCAATTCTCAATTCTCAATTTTGACCTCCAGGTCATTTAATTTCTAATTTTCGACCTTCGGGTCACTCAATTCTCAATTCCTACCTTCGGGTTACACAATTTTGACCTTTTGGTCTATCAATTCTGAATTTCGACCGTTAGGTCATTCAATTATCCAATTTCGACTTCCGGGTCATCCAATTTCCAAACAAGCAATTTTCCAATTTCCAATTTCGACCTTTGCGTCAATCAAATTTCAATATCCAATTTCGATCATTTTCTCTTGCGAGAGACCCGTTTAGGGAGAGTTCGAGGGAGCTCGTTCTTTTCGCATGCTATCCAATTTGTTCACTTAGCCCCTATTTAGAGAGAGTTTGAAGGGACTCGTGTCTTTGTGAACCGTTTGCAAAACAATTCCCAAGGAACCCTTTTTAAAGGGAGAGGCTCGACGGAGACTCGTTTTTTTTGTAACCTCCCAATTTCATACTAGGCCATCTTCGTCATGAAGGACCCTCTTTGCAGGGAGAGTTTGATGGACTCGTTCTTTTCATGACCCAATTTTCAGACCTCACCATTATCGCCCCCCTTTCCATAAGAGAAGCCTAACACTAGGGAGCTTTGACGAAAGCTCAATTTCTCTTCGAAAGTTCGTTTTGCAAACACCTCCTCTTTAGGGAAAAGAGGAGTATTTCACATTTCCCATTCAGGTAAGGGTTAAGCCTGAGTCTCTCTTTTGGGGAAAAAGAGAGGAGAATTTTCGTCACAGATGTGTTGAGCCGGATTTCAAATACTCACTTTCACTAGGGATTTCAAGAAAATTTTGTCAAATTGTCAATCAAATTATTTGTTGATTTCAGAATATTTATTGCACTAATCTCTATCTCAATTTACCTTCAGCATCACTTCCAAAAGAGTGAAGCTTTTGGCGAAGAAGGATTCAAAATCCAAATTCTTTCTATTGGCCAACCAAAAGGATGAAGGATAAATCCTCGATATGGCTAGAAAAGAAGATTCAATATTTTTGCAAAGCCATAGAGGATTGATATTGATCGCAGTCAATGGCACATTTTTATAGACCATTCTTGTGAAAATGAGGCAGTGGAAATATCCTGACCGCTAGAAAAAGAGAGAATTCATCCAAGCCCTGTATCCTCAAAATCACCTAAGCTGCAATTAAATATCCGCAAAAGGGATCTCTCACTTGTCATCAAGATGAAGGTGAATTAAGCGAGTAGACCCCCGGGGCCAAAGAAGATTTGAAACATCTCCAAGATGACGGAGTTTGCGACAGATTCTTCCAGAGAAAGTCCAAAGCACTGTCGAGATGAAGGCAGATGCGATGAACCTCCCGACAATCCCTAAAAGATATTTAATTTAAGCTATCATCCAAAGATCTCTAAACCCAAGAGCCAATATCGTAAAAAAAAAAAAGGGATCAAAACATCTCCAAGTTGAAGGAGCTTGTGACGTACCCTTTCAAAAGAGAGAAACAGAGGAAAAAGAAAAGAGAAAAAGGTCAGAACATCTCCAAAATGAAGGAGAAATGCAGCCAAAACACAAGAGAGCCAAAAGAGTGCAGAAAGATTATCATGAGAGAAGCCCTCAGGGTATCAAACTGTCAGATCTATCAAGAATCTTCTTTAAACTTGTGAAATTCTATTATCAATACTCTTTCATCAATTGCTTTCATAATATTGAATTCTCACTTTCCTGTTCATATCAAGGAAATCGATAGCTTCCTTGAAGAAGGTCAATTGCAAGAAATTTGGATTTCAAGTCTCGATTCTACGAAGTGAACCTTGTTTGGAGGTAATGCTTTGGGTAGAAAATAAGGAATATCTTTGCAACAATGTGGAACATTTTCAAAAAACTTTGAATCAACAACAGAATTTTCAATATTTTGACAACATTTTCTAGCTATCCTGACGTGAAGTGAGAGCTTGATATCCGTCTTTGATACATCCTGACACCAATTTTAAATCCCTCCTAAGGATTTGATTCCTTCCCTTCTTTGAGAGCATGAACTCTCAGATTTGCACACTTCCCTGTGTCCCCACTGTCCCACCATAGACAGTCTCATTTCGGTTAGAGGTTGAACCAACAATCATTTCCCGCAAGAGGCAATTTCAAAAGCTGATTTTAGTCTCAGCAATAAGACGTCCAAGATTAACCCCTTTTCAAGCTTTAGGGACCCCATTTTCCTTCCTTTTGCAAACCCTGTAGGATTTATTGTGCAAAATCCGAAGGTTCCATCATACCAATTCATTTTCCGCCCGATCAGGATAAGGGTATAAACCTGAGCCTCATTCAAGGAGGTATTCCATTTTTCGCCCGATCAGGATAAGGGTATAAACCTGAGCCTCCTTCAAAGAGGTATTCTATTTTCCACCCGATCAGGATAAGGGTATAAACCTGAGCCTCATTCAAGGAGGTATTCCATTTTCTGCCTGATTAGGTTAAGGGTACAAACCTGAATCTCATTTTAATGAGATAATTTCATTCCCCCAATCAGGTCAAGGGTTAAAACCTGAGCTTCGTTCCATGCGAGGTATTTCTGTCCCATCCAGGTTAAGGGCAAAAACCTGAACTTCGCTCTCACAGAGCAAATCTATTTTCTCTTTATTCTCCATTTCATATCTATCATTTTCCTCGGGCTTAATTTCCTCATACCCAGTCAGATCCTTCTAACTGGGGCATTTTTTTTATATATAGCCCAAATTTGGTGTGTTTTCTTTGCCACTAAGCTCGACCCTAAGCCGGCTTAGTAGCAAAGAGGGGCATCTGTAAACACCCCAAATTTTCACTCACATTCTTGACATTGCCCTTAATCGGCACATTTCAGTTCTCCAGAAGCAATGAAGGGCAAAATAGTCATTTTTAAAGATTGAACCTGGCAGAAAGTCCTAAATTTCACTCTTGAGCCTCAAAATTTCTATATTTAGGTTCAGAGACATCTTCAAATGGCAAAATTTCAAAATCCTCTTTCTGGACAAAGAGTTAGAATTTCCAAGTCCGAGCTCAGAGTGACATTTCACTGAAACATGTCTTTGCATCGCATTACATGAACACTTTGCATCGTTTCATTGCATAGCATATCAGTTTGAGATCCAGAACTCCTGATTTGCAAAATTGTCCATCCAGATTTGATGTTTAAACTTTTTCAAATTGATTTTTAAAACCCTGGGTATTCAAAATTACCAAATTTTCCCATTTTACCCCCAGGACTTTGAATTACAAAATTTTTCTCAAGAAAACAATCTGGATATCTGGATATTTATTTTAAAGAGTTTATCTCAGAACTGTTTGCAAAAGATTTTAAATCTCTTTACAATTTTTTTTTTTTTTACTTTTATCCATATTTTGCCTTGAAAAACCATTTTTTCCAAATTCTTGAAAAACAAATAATGTTTTACCTCGTATTTTCAAATAAATGGAGCGGGACCCGCCTTTGAACTAGCATCATACTCAGAATCTCAGGTAAGTTGTTTATTCTCAAGCGGGACCCACCTGGAGTTCATACCAATTTGCAAATTTGTCTTTTTTATTTCTTATTTATTTTTATTTTTTTTAGTTAGTGGGCCCACACACATGTGGCACCCCAATTGAAAATAAAAGACTTTAAAAAACAAAACAAAAACTTTATTTTCAAAAGGATTTTAAAAGTGGGTTGAGGTGGCATTTCCATAAAAGCCTCTCATTTTTTTTTTATTTCTTTTTATTTGTTTAAATAAAATTTCTTTTTTAGAAGGAGGCAGCCTTAAATGGCACAGCCGAACTTCCAAAAAAAATAAAAAAAAGTAATAAATTTGATTTCTATCTAAACTTAGGAAATAAAACAAGGTTTTGGAAAAACCAAAGAGGCGCCTCTTTTAAAAATAGCAAGCTTTCAAAGCAATGAGGCATCGGTTTCACGCCTTTGCAAAATTGTCAACAAAATTTTCAAAAAAAAATTAACCGAACCTGATTAAGGGGGAAGGGGATGCGTTTTTTTTTTGTGGGAGGAAGGAAAGTTTTAAAAAGAGGGGGACAGGGCATTCACGAGGGAGGAGGATCTTTTGATTTGGATTTTCGGTTTTTGGTAGGGAGCTCAAAGGGGAAAGGGAATAGGCGTTTTCAGACCTTCTTCAGCCCATCTTCAGCCACAGGTCGTCCACCACCCAATCTTAATCTTCTTCAGCCAACTTCTGCATCTCTTTCAGCCACAACAGGAGGTCCAACGGCTGCTGCCCAGCCCTCTTTCAGCCCAGCCGCAAGGGATATACCAGATCCAGCAGAAGAACCGGCCATCTCCAACCTACCAACAAGAGCCCATCCTTCTTTAGCCAACGTGTTCTGCCTCCTCTTCAGCCCAGCCATCTCGGTCTTCCACCTCCAGCTTATTTCAGCCCTACCAACAGAAGCCCCAGCCGCAGGAGTGCCTTTGCCGTGGTCTTCCATCACCAGGAGCGCCATCCTCTATCCAACGTGAAGGAGCTCTTCTTCATTCCAGCCACAACAGAGAACGCCCCTTTTCTGTTGTCTATAGCGTCCATTGGTGCAAGAGATCCAGCAACCTTTAGGTCTTATCGCAGGAAGCACTGGCCAAAAATCTTTTTACGGTTTGTTTCATTCTTTATATCGCCCCTTTCCTCCATCCAGCGTAAAAAAAAAACTTTTTATAGCAAATAAAAACAGTATATCGCATGTTCTTCCTTCCTCTTTCCAATTTTGAGATTTGATTCTCATTGTTTTTTCTGTTTTTGCTATTTTGATTTTTCTTTTCCTCGTTCTTTTGATTATTCAAGTGTTGATTTGATCTTTTATTCTAATTCATAGTAATTTTGCTTTGCTTTCTATTCACTATAGGATGTCCTGTTCTGCAAAAATTTTATTTCCGTGTTATCATATTATATACAGTTTTTCAAGTTTTAGTTGTTACACGATTTCCTGTCATTTAATCACTTCTTGTTTTCTTACAAAATAATTTTCTGTCTTTAGTTATTTCACGTTCCAGTTTTGAAATTAATTTCCTGTTTTCCAATTTTTTTTTTCATTTCCAGTTGTGTATTGCCTGATTGCTTCAAGTCATTTCCTATTGTTGTAATACTAAGTTCCCTAGTTGTTTTCAATCTGAATTTCCTGTTTTTATTTTTGAATGCCTTGTCTGTTTCTATTCTGATTTGTTGTTTGTTTCGTTCTTTAAATTTCTGTTTTACATTGCAGTTATTTTCCTATTTGACATTGATCTTCCTGTAATTCTGATTTTGTTAATTCTTTGCTTTTTAATTTTCTGTGTTCATTTACTTTCGCAGTGTCATGTCTTTGATTTCCTCAGTTTTTGAAATGTTTGATTTCCTGCTGATCGTCATTTTCTAATTACATGTTTACTTTCTGTCTTTGTGAGGTTTTCGTAGATTTTAATCTTATCCCTTAATGTTTGATATCATTCAAACATAGAGATCTCAACCCTTAACTGGAAGTGGCTGCACCTGGGAGCTGATTAAGTTGCTGCCAAAAACCTGTTTCAAGAAGCTATGGAAAATTTGTTTTTTTTTAATGAAGCATTTCTTTTGAAGGCCAAGTCTGGCCAATATACGCGTGCTCAAGAAGATATACCTCGGATCTATGCATAGATTGATTGGTAGATAGAACTATTCATTGATATCTACAAAAAGGGAAATCCATCAACCCCTTGTAAACAATTTGTTAAGCTGTCCATTTTCTGCTGCAAGTGTGCAGTCTTGATATTCGGCCACTTTCATGGATGGATATTTTAATATCCGTTCATGATTTCCTGGCCATCTTTTGCACGCGTCATTATTGATATATAGGGAAGCTCCATACCCATTTTTATTGGAAATTGTCATGTAATTTGGGAATTACAGCCTTGTGAAATCCCCTACAGAAACTATATATACCTGTAATTTCTGGTTTTACCCATTATATGGAATTTCCATTAAACCTATATATTTTCTCATTATATGTATATATATATCTATATATATGTATATCTATCGTATATCTACCTATATGTATACGTATATATGTATATATGTATATATATGTATATATATATGTATATATATACTTATATATATATATATGTATATATCCCTTCATGTGCACTTGTCATCACATATATTTTCTTTTCTCTTATTTTTTGTAAATATATCTTCATTATCATATATCATTCATCATAAATTCAAGTATTTCTACATTTGCTTGTATATCTTTGTTATATATAGTATATATGTTCATTTCCTTGGTTATTTTGTACTAACTCTCATTTTGCAGGAAAATCTAGAAGATGTAGATTCCTTGGCTCCATTTCAATTTTCTTTTACTTTATGTTATGCAATGTAATAATCCAATGTAAACCTTGGAATAAGATTTACTTTTACTGCTTAGATTAGGCCGCATCTCATATAGTTTGATTTCAGTAGTATCCTGATTCTATGATGCATAAATCTCAAATTTTCAAAATTCACCGTGGATGAACACGAATGGCACGTGCACCAACTCTTAGAGAGTTGATGAACTCGGTGGAGTCCATATTTACGGCCCTAGTCGGAATATGGACAAAACCCAGATCCATCATCTCTCTACCAGTCACATTGAGCCTACACTCTTAGGCTATCTTGAAAATGCACCTCATATTTCCAATGTTTTCCAAATATTGTGAATTAACTCAAATAAACCCTGAATATATTCATGGCCACAGTCAGAATATATGAAGGATTTACTTTGGCTTAATCCACATTTTTCCAATAAAATTTTCAGAAATCTTTTCAAAAGTGCATTCATTCATTCACATCATCTGCATCATTTGTTTTTCTCATGATTTTCTCAAAAGATTTTCACTTCATGGAATCGATTTTTCTCAAGAAACTATGATGATATTCGAAGTTGGATTTTCCAAATCAAAGTTTTTCCTATGATTTTCCTTGGAATGTTATTTTCTTAAGATTCTTTTCAAAAGGAATTTCTCATCTTTCTCAAAAATCAAAGTTGATTTTCAGACATTTCAAAGACAAGATTCTCAAGATTTCAATTTCCTAAGTTCTAAATTTCCTTCTCCAATGAATCTTTCCTATAAATTTCCTATCATTTTCTTAAGAAAATTCTCAAAGTCTGCATTTTCTCAACAAGTGTTTTCCTTTTCAAAAGTTCATATTTTCTCCAGAATTCTTAAAATTTTCCTGAGATTCTCATTTTTCCAAGTCTTTACAAATTTTCTTAAAATTTTCCTAAGATTCTCATTTTTCTAAGTCTTTATAAACTTTCTCAAGATTTTCTCGAGATTTTCATTTCTTCATGGTTTTCCAAGTCCCTTATAATCTTTCTCAAGATTTTCTCGAGATTCTCACTTCTTCAATATTTTCCAACTCTTTATAAACTTTCTCGAGATTTCAAACCTTCTTCGTCTGAGTTTTCCTGAGAGATTGATTTCCATCTTTTCCTGAGAAATGCTTTTCAATTCCAAATGTTTCCTAAGCATACATCATATTTTCCAATTTACATTTTTACCAAATCTCATAACACATGCCTGAATTCTCTGTGCATTTAGGGTAGAACACGATTTCGATAATTTCACTAAGTCAAGCACAATTTTGGTCCTTGGTTCGATTACCCCTGTTAAAGGCGGCAGGAACGGTCGAACCTCGTACCGACAGGTCGAGCCCCATCCCATGGATTTTCCCGCAATTTTCAAAAAACGGAGGCGAGTATTTCAAAACAATTTCCAAAATCCGGTCAAGTTTGAATCGCGAAAGCATTTCCCTCTCTCTTCCGCAAGGAAGGGAAGACGGGAAAAATTTCGCGACGATAACAGGGGGTTTTCTGCAAAACTTTTTGAAATGGATATGGATAGGCGTGTGGGTTGGATTTTGGGTTTTCTAAAGGTTGATCCAAGGTCCGAACAGCCTAATTGGGTCGGATATGGATCCGATCTACCTCGAAATCCATGCCCAAACACTGAAATCGTCATAACTCTCTCATTTTAACTCTGATTTCTCTGAAATTCGAACCATAACCCCTTACTATCAAAATGCATCTAAACATGGGTTTAAAACCTTAAACTCGTTACAAAATACATGAAAAACGTGTTAACATGATGTGCATTTCATGCATCATCACTAAACATCCCATTTTGTTCTGCAGAGGGTATTGGCATGGTTGTGTGATCCAGACGAGATCAAAGACTGTGCCACTTAGGTACATTAATTACAAACACTGAGTAAGAAATGAATTCCATAAAGTCTGCCAAAGAGAGATCTCAGACCAGTAAGGATAAGATCGATCTCGCTATATATCTGTTGTTCAAAAAAATGATGATCGAGATATTATCCGAGCAAGCTGAGGCCAATTTCAAAAACGTTCTTGTTAAAGAAGAGGCATCTATCACCATCCCTATAAGCATCATTGGCAACCACAGCAGCACAAAGAGTTTTAAACCCAGCAACAACAAAAACAGAGGCAATCAAAGCAGCAATTTAGAAGAGTATAGGGAACGGAAAGGAAAGTATTCCAAAATCCAGGATAGACCTTTTCAATCCAGCCCTCATCAAAAGGAAAAAAATCAATAAAAACTGGAGCGATGATCAAGATTTCACTCCTATAGACGAGCCACTCGACAAAGTCCTTGAATACATGTTGATCAAGGGATTAGTCAGGCTTCCAAAAGCCATAGATCCTCCCACCATCATGGGAAGATTCATGAACCAGTTCTGCAAATTCCATCGGGCGGTAGGGCATGACACTGATCGTTGTTTCGTCTTCAAAAACATTGTGCAAGACTACACTGATAAGAACCTCTTTGTTGAAGACAGAGAAGAAGAACATCAAGTAGCCCTAACCAAGCAAGTTCAGTCCAGTTCCCAGAAAGAAGTCAACACTCAACAGAAATCAAGCAATCCGAAGAAGATAAAGCATGATGGTTGGGGTTATGATCGCGAGTTTACTCCTTTAGGTCAGCCAATCGAAGAAATTCTTGGATATCTGCTCATGAAGAATATGATCAAACTTCCAAGGATTGCTGATCCTCCCATCACCATGGGAAAATGAAAAGATTGTTTCTGCAAGTTCCATCATGCAATTGGGCACGATACTGAACGTTGCTTTGTTCTCAAAAACATTATATAAGACTACATCAATAAAGAGCTTTTGGTGCCAGTAGAAAGAGAGGGACAACTTGCAGTCCTGACCAAGCCTTTCCCAGATCACTCAGAAGAATGACAATGTCAATGCCAATGCCCTCTCATTTCTGTCATTTTTACTTTTGTCAGGACGATATAGTTCTAATTGCTTTCCTTTTTTAAGTTGTCATCCCTTTTAAGGCATCAATAAAATCATCACCTTTTTTTCGTTTCGGGGTGTCACATTCTTTTCATGATTTCTCTAAATTCCCATGTAATATATCTCTTGTAAATAATTTTTTTTTTTAAAAACTTTTGTTTACCTTTCTTCTTTCGCAAAATTCTTTTTATATTTTCCCGAATCCACAGAAATACTCATTACTAACTCTGATTTTCTTCTTTTGTCGTTCTCAAAAGAGCCTTCTTTAAATTTTATTCCCTCTTCCCAATTATACTGGGGCATCTTTTGAAAATTTGTTTTCAAACATTCCGTATGCAGGAAGGATCAAATAAAATCTATCATCTTTCATCTACACTTCATTTGCATTTCATTCGCATGTGCATTTCAGTTGCATTAATTATGCACCCAATTCACTTCCCATTCAGGATAAGGGATAAATCCTGAGACTATGAATGATTTCTCATCCTAATCATCAATCCCTAACTTCAGTTTACAATCTCTGTCGATTTTTTCTCAAAATTCTTTAGATATAATCTTCTTTCCAAAATCCAGTCCCCGCACTAGCGATTTGCAAAATTTGATCCTCTAATCGAGTTCTCTTCTGAAGATCTGAATTCCGATTCAGACTTCTTTTTCTCTCAAACCCAACTCTCAGGTTGATCCATTTTTCTTTTAGAAATTCGAGTTCCAACTCAGATTTCTTTCTTTTCAAAATCCAACTTTCAAGTTGGTTTATTATTTTTCTTTTGAAGATCCGAGTTCCGACTCGGGTTTTCCTTTAAATTATTTTTCCTTTGAAGATCCGAGTTTTGACTCGGGTTTTCTGTCAATTTTTTTTTTTGAAGATCCGAGTTCCGACTCGAGTTTTTCTTTAAATTATTTTTCCTTTGAAGATCCGAGTTCCGACTCGAGTTTTTCTTTAAATTATTTTTCCTTTGAAGATCCGAGTTCCGACTCAGGTTTTCCTTCAAATTATTTTTCCTTTGAAGATCCGAGTTCCGACTCGAGTTTTCCTTTAAATTATTTTTCCTTTGAAGATTCGAGTTCCGACTCGGGCTTTCCTTTAAATTATTTTTCCTTTGAAGATCAGAGTTCCGACTCAGGTTTTCCTTTAAATTATTTTTCCTTTGAAGATCCAAGTTCTGACTCGGGTTTTCCTTCAAATTATTTTTCCTTTGTTGATCCGGGTTCCGACTCGTGATCTCTTTACTATATTCAAGCTCTGACCAGAGCACTTCATTCTCCTTTGTTGATCAGAGTTTCGACTCGAGATCTCTTTACCTTGTTCAAGCTCTAACTTGAGCTCTTCATTCTCCTTTGTTGATCCGGGTTACGACTCGTGATCTCTTTACTTTATTCGAGCTTTGACTCGAGCTCATTATTTTCCTTTGTTGATCCAAGTCATTTTGACCTCCGGGTCACCCAATTTCCAATAATCAATTTTCCAATTTCCAATTTAAATCTTTGTATCATTCAAAATCTCAATTTCGACCGTTAGGTCATCCAATTTACAATTTTGACCTCCGTGTCACCCAATTTCCAATTTTCAAATTCAATTTCCAATTTTGACCTCTAGGTCATTCAATTTCCAATTTCGACCTTCAAGTCACTCAATTGTCAATTTTGACCTCCGGGTCACACAACTTCGACCTTTGGGTCAATCAATTCTTAATTTCGACCGTTAGGTCATCCAATTTAAAACCTTTGGGTTACCAAGTCTATTTCAATCATTTTTGACCTACGAGTCACATTTGCCAATCTAGGTCGTATTCATTCCGCCTATTGGCCCAATATTCAATTTCAATCATTTTCTCTTGCAAGAGACCCTTTTTATAGGGAGATGTAAACACCCCAAATTTTCCTCATCCATCCTCAAACAACCCTCCTCGTGCAGTGCCAACCCTGTTAGGTCAGTGTAGGAGTCAAACCCTGAGTCAGTTTCAGAAAATCACCATTTTACCAACTTTCATTAGGAAAATTATCATTTTATCCCTAGGTCATCCTAGACACCAGTCAGTCGGAGTCAACCAAGCTCATTGGTTAGTTTAGAACATTTAAAATATCAGTCATCTCAAGCTCATCTGAGCTCACAATGAACAGACCATTTTCATTTCTGACAATTCCTGCCAAAATGGGATCATTTCTTCAGAAATGAGCTCATTTCTTGCTCAAATCCAAGCCAATTGTCTCCAAGTCAGTCATTTATAGTCAGTCATACTCCCCAGAGTCTAACTTGAACTCACCAGGAGTTCAAGCGCTCCAGTTTCAGTTCAAAACCATTTCCAAGTGTTCAGGTGCCCATTTTAGTTCATTTCAGCTCTTTCAGCTGAAATTGAGCCGAGTTCAGTCAGTTGAGCTAGTGTTTGAGCCTCGATTTTAGTTCATCTCAGTATTATTGACCTTTGTTCTAGCTCAAATCTAGCTCAAATTCATAATTCACTTCACTCCAGTGACCATTCCGTACCATTTCTCTAAAAATGGCAGTTTTTCTTGAAAATTTAGTCAGAAAGGTCAGTTGAGTCAGTGTCTGGTCAGTTCAGTTGAGTTCTAAAACTATAAAACCTAGTTCAATCCAACTCGTTTCAGTTCATTTCAGCTCAAACCCTGATTTTCAGTGTCACTCTAATCCAGTAGAGTCCAAAAATTATTTCTTCAACCATTTTGCAAATTTTATCAGCTTTTGTGCTTTTTAAACTGGTATAACTGCCAATTGGGGTCTAATATCCAAAATTCTGCATTCAGGGGCTGCATTTCGCATGTCATTTCTCATCATTTCATATCATTTCTCAGCCTTTCATAACATTTCATAACATTTCATAACATTTCATTTCATTTTCGAAGTCCAGAACTCCAGTTTTATAAATTTCAATCCAGATTGAGCTTTAAAATTTTTCAGAAATCAATTTCAAACCTTGGGTTTCCAAAATTGATATTTTTACCCCCGAGAGTCTAAATTTAGAAATATTTTCTCAAGAAAAATAATCTGGATTTATTTCAAACTCAAATTTTCAAATTCTACACTAGATTTGCTTCACAACGGGGTATTGAACTTCAAAATCCAAGCTCGTTTCAAAAACTGCCAAAAATAGCTCATTTTGTTGGAAGCATTTTCTCAAGAAAAACAATCTGGATTTCTTTCAAAATTACATTTTCCAATTCTACATTGGATTTGCTTCACAACGGAGTATTGAACTTCAAAATCCGAGCTCGTTTCAAAAACTGCCAAAAATAGCTCGTTTCGTTTGGAAACTTTCTGAAAAGACTATTTTACCCCTCTAATCGTCAAAATGAATTTCAAAATCAAAATTTGGACCCGCTCTGAGATGGCCCATCCATTTGCATTCTCTTGTTTTAATTTATAAGAAAAGAAAAAAAAATTATCTTTTTCTTTATTTTTTGTTGTTTGTTTTTTTTTATTTTATTTATTTATTTTTTTTATTATGTTATTCTTCCTAAGGTGGGACCCACAAGGTGGTCACCCAAACCTTCAGCCCCCTCTCCTTTCCTTTTTCTTTTTCCCTTTCTCTTTCCCTTTCTTCTTCCTTTCTTTCCTTTTCTTTTTCTTCTTTCTTCCCTTTCTTTTCTTCTTCCCTTTCTTCCTTCCTTCCTTCTTTTTTTTTTCTTCCAGCCATTCACGTAAGGCTGCCTAAAAAGGTCATTGATTATTATGAGAAACTTAGGTTTTAATTTTATTAAAAACTAAGTTATCAAAAGGAAAAAGGGGAACCTACGGCTGCCCAAAGAAAAGGAATTCACGCCTCCTCTCTCTCTCTCTCTCTCTCTCTTTTGGCTGCAGCCCTCCTTGCTGCATCTTCATCCAGCCAACAGCCACAGCACTTCCAGCCATTACCAACCTCCTTGGCAGCTTCATCTGCCATCTCTCTCAGCCACTGCCAACAGCCTTCATCACCACCAATAGAAACTGAACTTCCAGCCATTCAAGCTCCAGCCATTACCAACCTCCTTGGCAGCTTCATCTGCCATCTCTCTCCAACTCTCTCTCTCTCTCTCTCTCTCTCTCTCTCTCTCTCTCTCTCATCAAGGTTATCTCTCCAAGAAAACTTAGGAAAATCATTATTTTTCCTAAGTCTTCAACCAAAAGGTTCATACGGCTGGGCACTTTTGGCTTCTCCAGCCCATTGATGCCCTTTGGTTTTCTCTTGCCTCTTCCTTTGCTGCTACAGCACCAATACCTTCATCATCATCCCTTTGTAGCAGCTGCAGCCACAACGCAAGACCACTTCCAGCCGATCTGTCTACGTTGAAGCAGCCTCCAGCCGGCAGCAACCAACTCCATTCCAGCCACCATCATCCTCCTTCTTTGGTGCAGCTGCAAGACACCTCCTTCAGCCTTTCACTTTGGCAGCACCACTTCAACACCTTGCAGCCATCTCAAATCGATTCCCAGCAGCAACAAGACAGCCTTCTCCATTTGCTGCAGCAAGACCCCAAGGTGAGTGTTTACCCTTTTCATTAGTCCTTGTTAAAGCTCTATGATATTCACCCTTGTCGCCTCTTGATATGGGTTTTTAAATCTCATTTTCGTAATAGGAAATATTGAATCAGACCAAGGATTAGATCTACAGCTACATGAAAGTTTTTTTTTTTTTTGCCATGGTTTTAAATTAATAACTGTAGAAAGATTATAATCTTATGTATGGGGACTAAACGAGTGATGAGGTTCATCCATTCGATGGATCGAACCTCTCACTTCGAGAGTCAAAAAAAAAAAAAAAAAGAGTTCATATCTCCCTTTTCTTTCTCGTTTTAAGTTTTATTTTTATATTGTTTATTTGTTTTAAACATTATAGTTAGTTCATTTCATAGAAATAGCATGTCCAATTCATGATTGTTGTTATTTGTCCATTTGTTAATAAATTCTTGATTTGTATATGATAGTCTAGTAATCATTGTATGTTCAGTTTTCGTCAATAAATTATGTATATTTCAGAGTAATTAGGTTCATATGTCTTTGTCTCACTGTCAAAAATTTGATTCAATCCGAGTTTCGGAACCCCTCTAAATAAATCAAACCCTAAATCGGGTTTTCTGTCATCCAGAAATTTCAATTTCTGCTTTAGCAGAAAAGAACCTACGGTACCGCCCTTGTGGGAGATCCGAATCGTCCTACAAAAATCACAGTGGATTCATAATTAAATCTACTTGTTATTTGAAAATTTTTATGTTTTTCCAAGCAGTTTTTCCTTCTTACAAAAATCGGATTTCCCAGACCCCTGGGAAAATCTCGATTTTCCTTTGTCAGGGTATAGACAGGCCTTAATGCATCAAGTCCGCCAAATATGTAACCTGTCTGCAAAACCTTTCAACATGAAAGTTGTTCCTAACATAATTTTCTATCATTTCCCAAAATTTGGGAATATGTTGATTTGTTTCATTATTTTTCCCGGATTTTCTCTTTCTGTCTAACAGATTCCAATGTCCAGAAATTCCAGAGATTTAGGTCTCTGATAACAGTGTGGCCTTTTCCAAACCGTAACCCTAATCCCAATGGTGTCAAAAAATTAAATCTTCCTCTGTTTGTCAGGGACATTTTACCACAATTTAAGCCATTTTCCCATCTGTCTGTTATTTTTCCCACATTTTCTACCGAAACCTGTCTGTTTCCTTCATTTACTAGAGTCGCCGGATTCCGATCCGACTTGCCAGAGTGGTACAGCTCCGACCATAGGTCAAAACCAGAAAGTGTAAAAATCAAAAATCCTTGAATTACTATCCTCTGTCATCCCATAAAATTTGGGAAATTTTTATGGAATTTTGATATCCGAAATCCCCTTTAGAATCAGCATTTTAGGTAAAATTTTGATTTTCTTAGGACTTTAACTATTTTCCATATTAAGAAAATACAAAAAAAATATATTTTCGAGCTTCATTCTGTTTTTAGGGTTATTTTAGGTATCCATGCCAAATTTGGATTAATTCCAAGTTCATTTGCTCCATGTGTTAGTTTATCTTTAAATTCAGAAGCGAAAATCAGGCGAAAATCAGGTTAAATTTGATATTTTATGATATTTTCGTTATTTTAAGGTTTTTATCATGTACATAAGCATGTAGAATCATATTAGGGTTAATTTTAATCTCATTTGCATTTCATATTTTTCAATTTTGCAAAATTTATTTCAGAAAACCCTGGTTTCAAGGCCATAGTCTTGTTATCAGGGGTATTTTGGTCATTTTGACCTAAATTTCGAAATTTCAATTGCTAATTCTCCAAAATTTCATGCATATCATCATATTTTATCATATTATGTTTGATTTATTTCATTTGATTTTCAAAATTCCAAAATTTACAAAAATTCTTTTATAAAACCCTGATTTCAAGGTCATCAGGGGTATTTTGGTCATTTTGAACCCCAATTTCGAATTTTCAAGTTTATTTTCAAAATTTATTCATTATTTATTATGTTTATATCAAAGGGGGGTATGAATTTGTGTTTATATCTGAATAATATCCGATAATTTCTCATATTTTCGGATAAATTCAGAATAACCTACATTTTTGTGCTAACCTTGTTTTTTAGTTTTGCAGGAACATTCAAGAAGAAGACTTAGATTTTATTTTTTTATTTCAATTCAATGTAACCTCAAATGTAATAATTTGGAATAAGAGTTACTTTTCTGCTTAGAATAGGGCTGCATTGCATATAGTTTAATTTATGCAAATTTCGATATTTGATGTATGATTCATGTGCATTTATTTCAAATCCACTATGGTTTACACGAATGGCACGTGCACAAGCTTTTATAGAGTTTATAAACTCGGTGGGATTCGTATTTATGGCCATAGTCAGAATACGAAGAAAACCAAGATTTATGATCTTTATATCAGCCACATTCAGCCTACACTCTTAGGCTAACTTCAAAAATGCACTGCATTTCTCAAAGTTTCAAAAGGATTTCCCAATTCCTCAATGAAATTCCCTTTTCAAATTCATATTCATTCATTCATATCATTCAAATTGCATTATTTTCAAACTCATTTTCCAATTTCAATTTCAGAAAATTCAATTTTCTCAAGAATTTCCAAGTCTTTCTCAGGATCTGATTTTCTCAAAATCCTAAGTTTTCAAATGACATTTCAAAGCATTTCCCAAGTTCAAATCAATATTTTCCTATGTTTTCAAATTCTCAAATTTTAAAATCCCAAGTTTTCAGAAATCGATTTTCTTATATTTTTCAGCTTTCCTGAGAATTCATTTTCCATTTCAAAAGTCATTTTCCAATAAATTTCTTAGATTTTCTCAAGATTCTCAAATCCATTTTCTCATAAAAGCAATTCCAAGTTTCCAATCTCAAAACCAATTTTCTCAGTTTTTCAAGCTTTCCTGAGAAATCACTTTTCAATGTAAATTTCTGATTTCCAATGAAATTCAATGATTTTCCCAAAAACTCCAATTTCAAGCACTTTTCCAATCATTTTTCCAAATGCATTTCAATTTTCCAAAGCAAACATCATAGTTTCTCAAACTTGCATTTTTTAAAAATTTCATAGCACAAGCCTGATTCTTTGTGCATTCTAGGAAAAATAGAGCATAATTTAGCTATTTGAGTCAAATTAAAGCACGTAATTGATCCTTGGTTCAATTACCCCTGGTAAAGGCACCAGGAACGGTTGAACCTCGTACCGACAGGCGGATCCCATTCCACGGAATTTTCCCGCAAATTTTAAAAACGGAGACGAGTAAATTTTCAAAATCATTTTCAAAACTTTGGTCGAGTTTGACTCGCAAATTCGTTTCTCTCTCGCAAGGGAGGGGAAAAATTTTGCGATGATAACAGGTTTGGCGACCGAGATGGGACCTGTCTTTGTCTGATCAATTTTGTGCTTTGACTTAGTTCAATTATCAAAATCATGCTCTACAAAATGTCAGCTTTATTTTCTGATATCATGTGAACCTAGGAGCCTAGACTTGAACCCAGCTAACATGGATTGCATGTAGACTAGGCATGGTTTGGGAGGACCATATTGAGGAGAATTATGCACGCTCACATAGACTTAGGTCTGAAATACAACACTCCTCAATCTAGGACTTGTGTGAAAACAATGTTTGCTTCTTCAAAAAAATTCAAAATTCTATCTCTTTAGGATTTAGAGCCCTCTGTTTGTCTGCATGTGATCATATTTCAGAAACCACCCCACCTATGTCTACCCGGTCTTCACGTTGCTGGGCTCTCTTCCAGAACCATAGTTCGGGACAGAGCCTCACAACTAGGCCACTTATTTGGGCTAACGCCCCCCTGCCACGTACCAAGGGCCATAGTTCAACGTATATCGGCAGGCGCTCAAGGATGTTGGGAAAACACAAGCCTAGACCCGGAGATGAGTTTTATGCCACGTACATCGAGCCTCGGCTCGAGTATATCGGCATAGCATGATTGGACACAGTTGATCTAAGCCTAGAGTCAGGATTAGGGTCCTAAAGCTCTTTCAAAATCAATGCATTTAGAGTCAGCTTCTTAGAGATTGCTGTATGTGTATAATTGCTTGTAATTGAATGTATGATATTCATTTTCGCCTTATTTTATCATATTTTTCCAAAATACCGAACAATTTTCCAAAATACCTCATTTTTCATCTTTTATGAAATATCTCCTTTTTCTCAAAAAACAAAAAAAACCCTGGACAATTTTTCTAAATTATCCACCTTTTCCTTCAAAACTCCAAGAGATTTTCCATTCTTTCGTTCCTCTGGACTTCAAATTTCCAGCTTTCATTTTATCCTGCCTGCAATTTTCAAATTTCTTGTATTTTTCCAAAGTCTAATTTCAGTCTTCTTGTCTTTCAGTCCAATGGCATCCAGTCAGCTCGATTCTGTTTTTCCTGAGGGTCACATCTCCTATGAGGTGCGACAAAGTGTTCCTGAGCATCGATCTCTTAGCACCGGACCCTTCTTTCCCCGGTGGTACTATGTCTGGTTCAAAAATTTCTCTCGTATGTTTCCAGACCACTTGAGCGATTGTGGGTTGGAATTGGCATCTGCAGTGGGAAAGTTGACAGTCAACGACAATCTGATTCATGCACTGGCAGAGCGGTGGAATCCGCGCACTTGCACGTTCTGGTTCCCGTGGGGCGAGATGACACTACTGATGGATGAATTTTCAGAGATTATGGGACTTCCTGAGCCAACCGGTCAGCCTGGAGATCCGTTAGAGCAGCAGTTTCTGATCAATGTCAAGGGTCTGGACCCCAAAGATGTCGTAGCTCGCATGACAGGGCGCAAGTCTTGGCCACTGATTGAAGAAAATGGGAATGACTACGTGAGTCTGATCGAGATCTACCGACAGTATGGAGAATTCGCAGAAGTCAGCTCGTTGTCCAGGACAGCTCGAGAGAGAATTCAGCATGCGATGGTTTTGTGTACTGTGGGACTTGCTTTCTTTCCAGATGGACAGAATTATGTGGATGTCAGAATAGTTCAACTTTTGAGAAGATGGGGAAGTCGACAGACCAGCCGTCTCTCGATAGCCATGGTCGCGCTTGCTTTTCTATACAGAGGACTGACCCGCTTCACACTTGGAGAGTCCATCTTAGTCGAGGGATGTACTTATGCTCTTCAATCCTTGTTCCTTCAGCATGTACCGACCAGAGCTAGTTCATTCAGATACAACGGCAAGGAGCTCCTTCCAGTTGCGCGGTACCGATTCCTGATCGACTATCTGCAGGAAGAAGAAGTGGTGTGGGACTATTTTGATCAAAAATTATCGCCTCCCAGATACACCTATGCATATGGCAAGAGATTCAAGTTGCTTGGTCCATTCTTCTGTGCTTACTATCATCCGGAGCGGTGTGTTCGACAGTTTTCTCAGAGACAAAAGCACATAGAGATGCGGCTGCTATCAGGAGTCGTGCCAGAGTTCGACCTTACATCAGCACAGTGGTCCGGAGCATACCGTTCTGCCAGATATGGCTGGAACTCTTTTGTTACTCTTCCGCTTTTTCCCGGTCCTCGTGTCTCTGCTAGTTATAAAGAGTGGTGGCAAATTGTCTGTCCGCCCCCTCTTTCTCAAGTTTATTATTGATGCAATCATGTTTTCTTTCAATAAATAAAAATCTTGCAAATTCTTCAATTCTTGGTTTGACGACCTTGCCTAGGTAACAAGGCTTAATTTTCAGTTGTTTATTTTCTTTGCAAAGGAATGACAACGCAATTGTCGTAATTCCAGCGACGTCTCAATCCCTAGTAATGGGATATTCTTTCAATTGTCTACCGAAATTCTCAGCAAATATCTTTCTTCCAGTCAAAAGCTCTTTCGAAAGCTTAACCCTCAATTTTGCCCTGTAGAGAGCATTCGTGACATTCAATGGTTCAGACAAGGTCAGGGAAGAAAACTGCATTAGTTGAAGGCATCACATATTCAACAGCTTCGGACGAAGAAATGGATTCCCCGCGCTCAGGCAAAAATCAGGGGCAACAGGTTGAGGATGACATTTATCCTCAAATGTATGCCATGTTTAAGAAGATGATGACTAAGATGCTGACAGAACAAGCTGAAGCCAGTACAGAGAAAGCACAGGTGAAGCAAAAGACAAAAGGCTGGGCAGTCAAGAAAGCCTTGAAGATATCCAAGAAGCCCGCCCAGCATGTTAATGCAACTGATGAAGAGGAATCAGCGGAAGATTCAGATGAAGAGTTTGAGATCCATCAGGCATTCCGCAAGTCTGCCCAGGGGCAGGGGTCAGCCCACAAATTCAAAGAGCAGTCTGTCAATGACTCTGACCAGCCGCAGTTCAAAGATGTGGTCAGAATGCTTCGAGACCTGCAGGCCCGCGACAAGGGCAAGAAAGTCTTCACTAGTGAAGACTTCTATGATGGTTTGGATGGGGACGACAATCTCGAGAATCTCCCCAGAAAGTTTATCAAATTTGATGGTTCTGGCGATCCTAAAGCTCATCTCGCCATGTTCTTCGCTGAATGCTCCAGATTTAAGCGAGACAACCGTGCACTTTTCCTATGTTTCCCTCGCAGTCTGGAGGGAACCGCAGCTAAATGGTACTCGGAGCATGTAAATCCAATTGAATTGAAAGAATTTGACAAAGTGGTAAACATGTTCATTGAGCGATTTCTCTTCAATGCTGAGGCACTTCCCACCCTCAGCCATCTTTGCGGCCTTAAACAGAGAGAAAATGAGAAGGCCAGAGATTTTATCCACCGATGGAGGTCAGCTTGCAACAAGATGAGGGACCCCATATCAGAGGGACATGCTTTGTCCGTAATTCTGAGTAACTTCTCACAGCCTCTAAGAGGTCTCATCTCTACTGCACCATCAAGGACATTCATTGAACTGACAGAGCGAGCCGAATGGCTCGAGTTGAGCATGGAAAATGGTTTCTACGAAGGCTTCACTTTCACCAAGAACAACGGCCAAAATGAGCAGAAGAAGAAGACTCACTTCACTCATTCTGTCAGAAATAATAATTGGAACCACTGTAAGGGGCAGAACAAAGATTTCTGTTATGGGGCAGAAAGTTCCAACAAGAACGATCAGAAAGGCAAGTCAGTCCCTCAATTCAATAAGCCACTTCAATTAGAACAGGGACCGAAGCCCCGAGAAAAAGTAAAGCATGAAGGGTGGAGTTATGACAGGAAATTCACTCCACTAGACCAATCCCTCGAGACTGTGCTCGAGTATATGTTGACCAAGGAGATGGTCAAACTGCCTAGGTTGGTTGATCCCCCTATTCCCATGGGGAAATTCAAAGATCAATTTTGTAAATTTCACAGAACAGTGGGGCACAATACTGAGAACTGCTTCGTTCTCAAGAATATTGTTCAGGATCTCATCGATAAGAATCTTCTGGTAGAGGGTGTCGAAGATGAAAATATGGATATTCTGAAGAAACCCTTTCCCCATCATTCTACAACGGTCATTTCTGAACAGCCTTTTCAGCCACAGGAGCATATCAGGCCATGCTCTAAAAAGGATATACAAGTCCAACATCAGGTCCTTGTGCTGCAACAGGCTCAGTCCAAAGCTCAGAAGATGGACCTCATTGCAGCCTTTGGAAAAATGAAAGTATCTGACAAATCCGCTGGGGTATCTCCTGAGGTGGCTAAAAGAATGCCATGGCTCCCCAAACACTTTATTAAGCCCGCCCCGGCGAAAAATGAGACATCCACACCACAGCCGATAACTGCATTATCCAATGTCTCAATTTTGGACTTAGCTCAAGCCTCCACCAAACACCAGCAGGTGTTGAATGATCTGTTGCGGAAAATCAAAGTAAAACCGAGCATAACTCCTGAAGACATGGCCCAGATAGTCAATCAGGCCATGACAAATGCTCCAATCACTTTCTCAGATGAAGATCTTTCTAAGCCGCATGTGTTTCACAACAACGCTTTGTATGTTGTGATTCGAGCCAGAGGAATGATTGTTCCTCATATGCTGATAGATGGAGGCAGCAGCCTCAATATATGCCCAGAAATGACAGCCAAAGCTTTGGGCATTAGAGAAGAGGAATATATCCCGGACCCGATCACCATCTACGGGTTTGATAATCATGGCCAGACAGCTAAAGGGAAAATTTTCTTGGAAATTTTCATTGACTACTCGGTCCACTCTGTCCTCTTTCATGTGGTCAATGTACCCCCAACGTATAATCTGTTGTTGGGACGACCGTGGATTCACAACACGAACGCGGTGCCGTCTACTTTGCATCAGTGTGTCAAGTGGTCAAAAGGTGGAATGATCACAACAGTCTTGGGCGAGGATCCGGAGAAGAGGCTTGCACAACCTATGGTTCCTAGGCCCACTTTCACTACTGATATCCCTAGCATTAGGGGCATTGATGAGGTCAGCTTTGAAGAAAATTCAGGAATACTGCAGACGGCTGAACAACCAGCACATACAGTGGCCATGACTCGATGGAGAGGCCCACAGTTTTTCAAGATTGGAGGACGAATTGACTATAGTACATTCAAAGATCATTCACTGTTCTCCCAATTTATGAAGGCCAAAAAGGGATTTGATCTGTTAGTAAAGCATGGTTATCAGCCTTTTCAAGGCCTGGGAAAAAATGGGAATGGTCGTCTCGAGCCGGTAATTCCTCAGCATTATCCTCATAGGGCCGGATTGGGCTTTAGTGGCAGAAGATCTCAGAAGGGCACTATCTTTATCAAAGGGACGCACTAAGGGCATCTGCTTGTCTTTCATTTCTATTCTTTTGTTTTCACATTTAGGATGATATCCCGTTTCATTTCAATCATTGTCCTCAATTCAATCTTTCAATAAAGTTGCAAATTTCCTTTGTCTATCTGAATGCCATTTGTCTCTTTACTTCTCGTTATCAAATCTTTGAAAATTTGCCATTATTCTTCTCTTTTATCTTTCAAATTATTTTCTTAACAAAAGTAATTTGTTTTATGATAGGAGATTTTCCTGAATTGATTTATTCTCCAATTTTCAGAATGTCTTCCCAATCTATCAAGAAGCTCGTTCTTAATCCAAAGGCCTTTTCAAAGCCAACAGTGATTCATCAGGTTAAAATAAGAGCAGAATGTAGTCAGATTACAAAGCAGTCAAAAGAACCTGCAGAATTTGATTCAGCTCTTCAAGAATTACCAGAATTTGCAGCAATTCACAAACAAGATGAGCCATCATCCTTAGTTCAGGATCCGACAGAGGATATCAATATTGGATCAGAAGACGATCCTAAAATTCTCAAGATTGGCAGCAGTTTGAGCCCGAAAGAGAAAGAAAGGCTCACCCGTTTTCTCAAGCAACATGAAGAAGTGTTCGCGTGGACGTATGAGGACATGCCAGGTCTAGATACCAAATTGGTTGAGCATCGTCTCATCCTAAAACCAAATGTCAAGCCGGTTAAGCAGAAACTGAGAAAGATGGATCCTCGAGTGGAACAACAAGTTAAGGAAGGTCTAGAAGACCTACTCAAAGCAGGGTTCATTCGAACCATTGACTATCCAGATTGGCTAGCAAATATTGTTGTTGTTCCCAAGAAAAATGGTAAAGTTCGAATTTGCATCGACTTCAGAGATCTCAATAAAGCGACTCCTAAGGATGATTATCCACTTCCTAATATTGATCTTTTGATTGATAGCATAGCAGGTCACGCTATGTTCTCTTTTATGGATGGATATTCCGGATATAATCAGATCAAGTTGGCCGCTCGTGATCAGTCCAAGACATCTTTCACTACTCCTTGGGGCACTTTTTGTTATACAGTCATGCCATTTGGGCTTAAGAATGCTGGAGCCACTTATCAGCGTGCTATGGCCGTTATTTTCCATGATCAGATGCACAAAATCATGGATGCCTATGTCGATGATTTTTTGGTAAAATCCAAAGAAGAGAAAGATCACATCGAAACTCTCAATCAAGTTTTCAAGCGGCTCATTCTTTACAAGCTAAGACTCAATCCACAAAAATGTGTTTTTGGAGTCGAATCTGGCAAATTGTTAGGCTTTCTAGTCAGCAAAAAGGGGATAGAAGTTGATCCCGCTAAGGCCAAAGCTATCATTGACATGTCTCCTCCGACTAATTTGAAAGAATTGCGTAGCCTTCAGGGACGTATGCAATCAATTTGGCGATTCATATCCAATTTGGCCATGAGATGTGAGCCTTTCAATCATTTGCTCAGAAAAGGAGTGAAATTCGAATGGGGACCAGAGTGTCAGCAATCGTTCGAACGCATCAAGAAATATTTGCTCAATCCTCCTATGTTAAAGCCGCCAAAATTAGGGAAACCCCTACTGCTATACATTTCAATTAATCAAGTGGCTTGTGGCGGATTCTTGGCGCAATACGAAGAAGGCAGTCTGATAGAGCATGCCATTTACTATGTGAGCAAAACCTTCAATGATTATGAGAAGAAATACTCTCAGATAGAGAAGACATGTCTAGCTCTGGTTTGGATGTGTCAGAAATTGAGACACTATCTGTTGACATCTGAAATCAAGATCCTATCCAAATTAAATCCTCTCAAGTATATTCTAGAGCAACCCTTCCTCAGTGGACGGATTGCCAAATGGCAGGTTTTATTGATGCAATATGATTTGGAATATGTCTCTCAGCAATCTATCAAGGGCCAAGCAATTGCAGATCAATTAGCAGATTTTCCTTTAGAAGAGGATGTTAAAGTCGAGGATGATTTCCCCGATGAGCGGATCTGCAATATTCAACAATCCCCAATTTGGAATTTATTCTTTGACGGTTCCAAGAATATGGCAGGCATAGGAATCGGGATTCTGTTGATCACACCTGAGAAGGAGATGATCCCCTTTTCTCTCAAATTAGATTTTCAGTGCACTCATAATATGGCCGAGTATGAAGCTTTGATACAAGGTCTGAAAATTTTACAAGACTTCAATGTCAAAAGAGTGCATGCTTATGGCGACTCTTTGCTCGTCGTCAATCAAGTCTTAGCTGAATGGCAAGTGAAGGATCAGAAGTTACTTCCTTATCAGAAGATCGTCTCAGCTCTTGTTAGCAATTTCGAAGAATTCCAAATTTTCCATGTCAAGAGAGACTTCAATCAAATTGCAGACAGTTTAGCCAATCTGGGATCCATCATGTCTTTCAGGAACGAAGAATCTTGTCGCTCCTTTGAAATTGGCAGACTTGATCAACCTGCTTTCGTCCCAGTAGAGCAGGTAAACCAAGCTGAGCAAAAGAAGAAGCCCTGGTATCATGACATCAAGAATTTCATTGAAACTGGCGAATTTCCTCCAGAACTCTCAAAGAAAGAGCGGCGAGCAATTCAGCGCATGTCTGCTCGATATTTTATTCTTGCTGACGTCCTTTATCGTCGTGGGTTCAGCTCTGAATATTCCAGATGTTTGGACGAAGAAGAAGCCAAAGAAGTTGTGCAAGAAGCACATGAAGGTATCTGCGGTGGTCATGTTGGCTACCAAACTCTTGTCAAACAAATCATCCGAGCAGGCTATTACTGGAGAACTATGCAACAAGATTGTTATCGTTTTGTGAAGAAGTGCGTTCAATGCCAGATGCATGCACCTTCCATTCATGTGCCAGCGACATATTTGCAATCTGTCGTCTCGCCATGGCCGTTTTCTATGTGGGCTTTTGATGTTGTTGGCCCCATTACTCCTTCTGCTTCAAATGGCCATAAATATTTTCTTGCTGCAACAGAATATTTTACTAAATGGGTAGAAGCAGTCACTTTACGCACAGTAGAAGGTCGACATATGGTCTCATTCATCCATAAGAATATCCTATGTCGTTTCGGCATACCACATGATATTGTGTCAGATAATGGCAGTCATTTCAAGAATGAGAGAATGAGGACTTTTTGTTTGAAGTTCAAAATTCATCATCATTTCTCCGCTCCTTATTATCCTCAAGGAAATGGCCAAGCAGAGGCCACCAATAAGATTTTGATTCGAATCCTGGAGCAAACTTTTGGAAACAGGCCGTGACTGGCATGAAAAGATTCATGATGCATTGTGGGCGTATCGAACCACCATTCGAACTCCAACTAATGCTACTCCGTCAGAACTTGTCTACGGAACCGAAGTAGTATTGCCTCTACATGTTTAGAAACCTGCTCTGAAATTTGCATCACTTCTCGAATTACCTCTTGATCAGTATCAACAACAGCGGCTAGTACAGCTTGATTTGCTAGATGAAAGAAGACTCAGAGCAGCAGAGCACGCTCAATCATATCGTCAGAGGATAGCCAGATAATATGCAAAATCAGTCATTGAAAGAAAATTTCGAGTCAATGATCTAGTGCTCAGATCAACGGCTTATCTCAAGCACCGCTCAGGTGGCAAGTGATCACCAAATTTGGAAGGTCCCTATGTTGTCAAAGAGGCATTACCTCGTAATTCATATCGGCTCATAAATGCCGACGGAGTGGAATTACCAGATCCCATCAATGCTCGACATTTGAAAAAATTCTATACTTAAACCATGTCTTATTCTTTGTAATTCCTCCAAATTTTGTTCAATAATGGTTAAATTCTCCTTTCCCAGTTATACTGGGGCATTTTTTTAAAATTTTGTTTTTATCTACAAATATCCTGTATGCAGGCAGGATAATAAAAACTCTCATTTTGCACGCATGTGCATTCATTTATATCATTTTCATATTTGCATACATCTGCATTCATTGGCATGCATTTGCATCAAGTTCGCTACCCATTCAGGATAAGGGATAATCCTGAGACCCCGACAATCATTCTCGTTACAATTCCCAAATACTTTAAGAGCATAGGTCTCTTTTAAAAATTCAAATTTCAAATTAAAAACAAGGTATATTTTCAAAACTCAGTGCTTGAACTGGTACAATTTTGAAATCCAGTGCTCAAACTGGTACACTTCCAAAATCCAGTGCTCGAACTAATATATTTTTAAAATCCAATGTCTATGTTGACATATTTTCAAAACCCGGTATTCATGCTGGTGTTCTTTCAAGATTGAGCACTTGTGTTAGTGTCTCACTGGTGGGTCGTATCAGTCAACCTCTCGGGTTCAGTCTTTGTGCTGATCATTCATCAAAGTTCAAATTCCAATTGCCAATTCGGCCCTCGAGCCACCCAATTTCCAAATTTCCAATTTCGACCTCCGGGTCAACCAATTTTCAAATTCGATCTTCGGGTCACTCAATTTCCAATTTCGACCTTCGATACAATCAATTTCCAAAATTTCCAATTTCGACCTTCGGTACAATCAATTTCCCAATTTCCAATTTTTAAATTCCAAATTTCCAATTTCGACTTTTTGGGTCAACCAATTTTGACCTTCGAGTCAATCAATTTCCAGTTTCCAAATATCAATTTCCAAATTTCCAAATTTCCAAATTTCCAATTTCAAATTCCAAATTTCAAAATTTCAAAATTTTCAAATTCCAATTTCATACCAATTCCAATCATTTCCTCTTGCGAGAGACCCTTTGTACAGGGAGAGTTCAAGGGAGCTCATTCTTTTCGCTTGCTATCCTTTGTTCACCTAGCCCCTTTTCAGGGAGAGTTTGAAGGGACTCGTGTCTATATGAACCGTTTACAAAACAAATTTCCAATTTCATACAAGGAACCCTTAATTCAGGGAGAGCTTCGACGGAAGCTCGCTTTCCTTGTGACCGCAATTTCAAACTAGGTCATTTCATCATGAAGGACCCTCTTTTCAGGGAAAGTGTGATGGACTCGTTCCTTCATGACCAATTCACCGACCTCATCATTACCGGCCCCCTTTCCAAAAGAGAAGCCTAATGTTAGGAAGTTTTGACGAAAGCTTATTTTCTCTTCGAAAGTTCATTTTGCAAACACCTCCTCTTCAGGGAAGAGAGGAGTAATTCCTATTTCCAATTTCTGAATCTTCTCCTTTGGGGAAAGGAGAAGAAAATTTTTGTCATGGGTGCGTTGCGTTGTGCTTCAGATGCTCGCTCTCACCAAGGATTTCAAGAACATTTTGCCAATTTGTCATTAAATATTTGTTGATTTCAAAATTTTTATTGTACAAAAACATTACTTCAGAATACCTTCAGTATTACTTTCGAAAGGACAAAGCTTTCGCGAAGAAGGATTCAAAATTCAAAATTTTTCTATTGGCCAACCAAAAGGATGAAGAATAAATCCCCGATATGGCCAGCAAAGGAAATTCAATATTGTTGCAAAGCCATAAGTGATCGGTATTGATCGCAGTCAATGGCACATTTTTAAAGATCATTCTTGGAAAATAAAGCAGTCGAAATATCCTGGGTGATACAGAAAAATCCATTCAATCCCTATATCTCCTCAATCACCTAAAGCTGCAATTAAATATCTGCAAAAGGGATCTCTCAACTGTCGTCAAGATGAAGGCGAATTAGGCAAGTAGACCCCCGGGGCCAAAGAAGATTTGAATCATCTCCAAGATGACGGAGTTTGTGATGGATCCTTCCAGGGAAAGTTCAGAGCACCGTCAAGATGAAGGCGACTGCGATGAGCCTCCCGACAAACCCTAAAAGATATTTAATTTCCGCTATCATCAAGAGATTTCCAACCAATGAGCCAATAACCATCGATATAATTCCGGAGAGAAAAAGAAGGATCAAAACATCTCCAAGATGAAGGAGTTTGTGACATACCCTTCCAAAAAAAAAAAGAGAGAGAGAAAAGTCAGGACATCTCCAAAATGAAGGATGATGTAATAAAATCCCCAAAAGCCTAAGAGAGCTCTAATTCTGCCAAAAAAAAGAAAAAAAAAAAGAAAAAAAAAGATCATCATGAGAAAAGAATCCGAGGATATCAGACTGCCGAATCTGTCAAGAATCTTCTTTAAAATTTGTGAAATTCTATTATCAATATTCCTTCACCAATTGCTTTCACAATATCAAGAATACTCTCTTTTCTATTCATATCAAGGAAATTGATAGCCTCCTTGAAAGAAAGTCGATTGCAAGAAATTTGAATTCGAATCTGGATTCTACGAAGTTACGCCCAGTCAGAGGTAATACTTCAAGTAGAAAAGAGGGAACATTTTCAAAACAATGTGCATCATTTTAAATTATTTTGAATCAACAATAATTTTTAATATTTTGACAATATTTTCTAGCTATCCTGACGTGAAGCGAGAGCTTGAGGTTCATCTTTGGCGCATCCTGACATCAGTTGTTATCTCTTTTAAGGACTTGATAACGAGAGTTTTCAAGATTCCTTCCCTTCTATTGGTATAATCTGAGCGCATGGGCTCTCAGATTCGCACACTTCCCTGTGTCCCTACTGTCCCACCATAGACAGTCCAATTTCGGCTTGAGGTTAAGGCACAAATCATTTTCTCGCAAAAGGTCATCAATTTCAAAAGTTATTTAGTCTCAGCAATGAGGCACCCAAAATCAAACCCCTTTTCAAGCTTTAGGGACACCAATTTCATCCTTTTGCAAAACCCCTATCGGATTCATTGTGCGGAAATCCGAAGGTTCCATCATGGTTTCTTCCTTCGAGGAATCCATTTCATTTTTCCGCCCAATCAGGATAAGGGTACAAACCTGAGCCTCCTTTGATGAGGTATTTCATTTTCCGCCCAATCAGGATAAGGGTACAAACCTGAGTCTCCTTTGATGAGGTATTTCATTTTCTGCCCAATCAGGATAAGGGTACAAACCTAAGCCTCCTTTGATGAGGTATTTCATTTTCCGCCCAATCAGGATAAGGGTACAAACCTGAGCCTCCTTTGATAAGGTATTTCATTTTCCGCCCAATCAGGATAAGGGTACAAACCTGAGTCTCCTTTGATGAGGTATTTCATTTTCTGCCCAATCAGGATAAGGGTACAAACCTGAGCCTCCTTTGATGAGGTATTTCATTTTCCGCCCAATCAGGATAAGGGTACAAACCTGAGCCTCCTTTGATGAGGTATTTCATTTTCCGCCCAATCAGGATAAGGGTACAAACCTGAGCCTCCTTTGATGAGGTATTTCATTTTCCGCCCAATCAGGATAAGGGTACAAACCTGAGCCTCCTTTGATGAGGTATTTCATTTTCCGCCCAATCAGGATAAGGGTACAAACCTGAGCCTCCTTTGATGAGGTATTTCATTTTCCTCCCAATCAGGATAAGGGTACAAACCTGAGGCTCCTTTGATGAGGTATTTCATTCCCCGGTCAGGTTAAGGGTTAAACCTGAGCCTCGTTTCTATGCGAAGTATTTCCCGTCCCATCCAGGTTAAGGGCAAAACCTGAATCTCACTTCTTTTGAAGTAAATTTTTCTTCTTCATTCTCCATTTCATATCTACCATTTTCATCAGGGCTAATTTCTTCATACACAGTCAGATCCTTCTAACTGGGGCATTTTTATAGCCAAAATTTGGTGTGTTTTTCTTTGCCACTAAGCTCGTCTTCAAGCCGGCTTAGTAGCAAAGAGGGGCATCTGTAAACACCCCAAATTTTCCTCATCCATCCTCAAACAACCCTCCTCGTGCAGTGCCAACCCTGTTAGGTCAGTGTAGGAGTCAAACCCCAAGTCAGTTTCAGAAAATCACCATTTTACCATCTTTCATTAGGAAAATTATCATTTTATCCCTAGGTCATCCCAGACACCAGTCAGTCGGAGTCAACCAAGCTCATTGGTTAGTTTAGAACATTTAAAATATCAGTCATCTCAAGCTCATCTGAGCTCACAATGAACAGACCATTTTCATTTCTGACAATTCCTGCCAAAATTGGATCATTTCTTCAGAAATGAGCTCATTTCTTGCTCAAATCCAAGCCAATTGTCTCCAAGTCAGTCATTTATAGTCAGTCATACTCCCCAGAGTCTAACTTGAGCTCATCAGGAGTTCAAGCACTCCAGTTTCAGTTCAAAACCATTTCCAAGTGTTCAGGAGCCCATTTTAGTCCATTTCAGCTCTTTCAGCTGAAATTGAGCCGAGTTCAGTCAGTTGAGCTAGTATTTGAGCCTCGATTTTAGTTCATCTCAGTATTATTGACCTTTGTTCTAGCTCAAATCTAGCTCAAATTTGTAATTCACTTCACTTCAGTGACCATTCCGTACCATTTCTCTAAAAATGGCAGTTTTTCTTGAAAATTTAGTCAGAAAGGTCAGTTGAGTCAGTGTCTGGTCAGTTCAGTTGAGTTCTAAAACTATAAAACCCAGTTCAATCCAACTCGTTTCAGTTCATTTCAGCTCAAACCCTGATTTTCAGTGTCACTCTAATCCAGTAGAGTCCAAAAATCATTTCTTCAACCATTTTGCAAATTTTATCAGCTTTTGTGCTTTTTAAACTGGTATAACTGCCAATTGGGGTCTAATATCCAAAATTCTGCATTTCGCATGTCATTTCTCATCATTTCATATCATTTCTCAGCCTTTCATAACATTTCATTTCATTTTCGAAGTCTAGAACTCCAGTTTTATAAATTTCAATCCAGATTGAGCTTTAAAATTTTTCAGAAATCAATTTCAAACCTTGGGTTTCCAAAATTGATATTTTTACCCCCGAGAGTCTAAATTTAGAAATATTTTCTCAAGAAAAATAATCTGGATTTATTTCAAACTCAAATTTTCAAATTCTACACTAGATTTGCTTCACAACGGGGTATTGAACTTCAAAATCCAAGCTCATTTCAAAAACTGCCAAAAATAGCTCATTTTGTTGGAAGCATTTTCTCAAGAAAAACAATCTGGATTTCTTTCAAAATTACATTTTCAAATTCTACATTGGATTTGCTTCGCAACGGAGTATTGAACTTCAAAATCCGAGCTCGTTTCAAAAACTGCCAAAAATAGCTCGTTTCGTTTGGAAACTTTCTGAAAAGACTATTTTACCCCTCTAATCGTCAAAATGAATTTCAAAATCAAAATTTGGACCCGCTCTGAGATGGCCCATCCATTTGCATTCTCTTGTTTTAATTTATAAGAAAAGAAAAAAAATTATCTTTTTCTTTATTTTTTGTTGTTTGTTTTATTTTATTTTATTTATTTATTTTATTTATTATGTTATTCTTCCTAAGGTGGGACCCACAAGGTGGTCACGCAAACCTCCAGCCCCCTCTCCTTTCCTTTTTCTTTTTCCCTCTCTCTTTCCCTTTCTTTCCTTTTCTTTTTCTTCTTTCTTCCCTTTCTTTTCTTCCCTTTCTTTTCTTCTTCCCTTTCTTCCTTCCTTCCTTCTTTTTTTTTTCTTCCAGCCATTCACGTAAGGCTGCCCAAAAAGGTCATTGATTATTATGAGAAACTTAGGTTTTAATTTTATTAAAACCTAAGTTATCAAAAGGAAAAAGGGGAACCTACGGCTGCCCAAAGAAAAGGAATTCACGCCTCCTCTCTCTCTCTCTCTCTCTCTTTTGGCTGCAGCCCTCCTTGCTGCATCTTCATCCAGCCAACAGCCACAGCACTTCCAGCCATTACCAACCTCCTTGGCAGCTTCATCTGCCATCTCTCTCAGCCACTGCCAACAGCCTTCATCACCACCAATAGAAGTTGAACTTCCAGCCATTCAAGCTCCAGCCATTACCAACCTCCTTGGCAGCTTCATCTGCCATCTCTCTCCAACTCTCTCTCTCTCTCTCTCTTTCTCTCCCTCCTCATCAAGGTTATCTCTCCATGAAAACTTAGAAAAATCATTATTTTTCCTAAGTCTTCAACCAAAAGGTTCATACGGCTGGGCACTTTTGGCTTCTCCAGCCCATTGATGCCCTTTGGTTTTCTCTTGCCACTTCCTTTGCTGCTACAGCACCAATACCTTCATCATCCTCCCTTTGTAGCAGCTGCAGCCACAACGCAAGACCACTTCCAGCCGATCTGTCTACGTTGAAGCAGCCTCCAGCCGGCAGCAACCAACTCCATTCCAGCCACCATCATCCTCCTTCTTTGGTGCAGCTGCAAGACACCTCCTTCAGCCTTTCACTTTGGCAGCACCACTTCAACACCTTGCAGCCATCTCAAATCGATTCTCAGCAGCAACAAGACAGCCTTCTCCATTTGCTGCAGCAAGACCCCAAGGTGAGTGTTTACCCTTTTCATTAGTCCTTGTTAAAGCTCTATGATATTCACCCTTGTCGCCTCTTGATATGAGTTTTTAAATCTCATTTTCGTAATAGGAAATATTGAATCAGACCAAGGATTAGATCTACAGCTACATGAAAGTTTTTTTTTTTGCCATGGTTTTAAATTAATAACTGTAGAAAGATTATAATCTTATGTATGGGGACTAAACGAGTGATGAGGTTCATCCATTCGATGGATCGAACCTCTCACTTCGAGAGTCAAAAGAAAAAAAAAAAAGAGTTCATATCTCCCTTTTCTTTCTCGTTTTAAGTTTTATTTTTATATTGTTTATTTGTTTTAAACATTATAGTTAGTTCATTTCATAGAAATAGCATGTCCAATTCATGATTGTTGTTATTTGTCCATTTGTTAATAAATTCTTGATTTGTATATGATAGTCTAGTTATCATTATATGTTCAGTTTTCGTCAATAAATTCTGTATATTTCAGAGTAATTAGGTTCATATGTCTTTGTCTCACTGTCAAAAATTTGATTCAATCCGAGTTTCGGAACCCCTCTAAATAAATCAAACCCTAAATCGGGTTTTCTGTCATCCAGAAATTTCAATTTCTGCTTTAGCAGAAAAGAACCTACGGTACCGCCCTTGTGGGAGATCCGAATCATCTCACAAAAATCACAGTGGATTCATAATTGAATCTACTTGTGATCTGGTAATTTTTATGTTTTTCCAAGCAGTTTTTCCCTCTTACAAAAATCGAATTTCCCAGACCCCTGGGAAAATCTCGATTTTCCTTTGTCAGGGTATAGACAGGCCCTAATGCATCAAGTCCGCCAAATATGTAACCTGTCTACAAAACCTTTCAACATGAAAGTTGTTCCTAACATAATTTTCTATCATTTCCCAAAATTTGGGAATATGTTGATCTGTTTCATTATTTTTTTCCGGATTTTCTCTTTCTGTCTAACAGATTCAAATGTCCAGAAATTCCAGAGATTTAGGTCTCTGATAACAGTGTGGCCTTTTCCAAACCGTAACCCTAATCCCAATGGTGTCAAAAGATCAAATCTTCCTCTGTTTGTCAGGGACATTTTACCACAATTTAAGCCATTTTCCCATCTGTCTGTTATTTTTCCCACATTTTCTACCGAAACCTGTCTGTTTCCTTCATTTACTAGAGTCGCCGGATTCCGATCCGACTTGCCAGAGTGGTACAGCTCCGACCATAGGTCAAAACCAGAAAGTGTAAAAATAAAAAATCCGTGAATTACTGTCCTCTGTCATCCCATAAAATTTGGGAAATTTTTATGGAATTTTGATATCCGAAATTCCCTTTAGAATCAGCATTTTAGGTAAAATTTTGATTTTCTTAGGACTTTAACTATTTTCCATATTAAGAAAATACAAAAAAAATATATTTTCGAGCTTCATTCTGTTTTTAGGGTTATTTTAGGTATCCATGCCAAATTTGGATTAATTACAAGTTCATTTGCTCCATGTGTTAGTTTATATTTAAATTCAGAAGCGAAAATCAGGCGAAAATCAGGTTAAATTTGATATTTTATGATATTTTCGTTATTTTAAGGTTTTTTATCATGTACATAAGCATGTAGAATCATATTAGGGTTAATTTTAATCTCATTTGAATTTCATATTTTTCAATTTTGCAAAATTTATTTCAGAAAACCCTGGTTTCAAGGCCATAGTCTTGTTATCAGGGGTATTTTGGTCATTTTGACCTAAATTTCGAAATTTCAATTTCTAATTCTCCAAAATTTCATGCATATCATCATATTTTATCATATTATGTTTGATTTATTTCATTTGATTTTCAAAATTCCAAAATTTACAAAAATTCTTTCATAAAACCCTGATTTCAAGGTCATCAGGGGTATTTTGGTCATTTTGAACCCCAATTTCGAATTTTCAAGTTTATTTTCAAAATTTATTCATTATTTATTATGTTTATATCAAAGGGGGGTGTGAATTTGGGTTTATATCTGAATAATATCCGATAATTTCTCATATTTTCGGATAAATTCAGAATAACCTACATTTTTGTGCTAACCTTGTTTTCTAGTTTTGCAGGAACATTCAAGAAGAAGACTTAGATTTTATTTTTTTATTTCAATTCAATGTAACCTCAAATGTAATAATTTGGAATAAGAGTTACTTTTCTGCTTAGAATAGGGCTGCATTGCATATAGTTTAATTTATGCAAATTTCGATATTTGATGTATGATTCATGTGCATTTATTTCAAATCTACTATGGTTTACACGAATGGCACGTGCCCAAGCTTTTATAGAGTTTATAAACTCGGTGGGATTCATATTTGTAAACACCCCAAATTTTCACTCACCTCCCCGACATTTTCACCAAACATCATCATTCAGCCTTTGAAATCGCCGGAGGGCAAAATGGTCATTTTCTGAGTTCGAACCTTGTAATAGTCCAAATTTCATCTGGAACTCTCAAAGTCTCCCTATTTTAGCTCAGATGTTCAAAATTTTATTCCTGACAGGAGACAGGCATCTCCAAGTCTTGGTTCAAGATTATATTGCATAAGACATGTCATTGTATAGCATTGCATGAGCATTTCATATCACTGCACTGCACAGCATGTCATTTCGAGGTCCAGAACTCTCGATTTCAAAATTTTCAATCCAGATTAGAATTTTAACTCTTTTCAAAATTGATTTCAAAACCCTGGGTCTTCAAAATTATCAGTTCTTCCCATTTTACCCCCAGGGCTCTGAATTTTAAAATATTTCCTCAGGAAAATGATCTGGATAGTTTTAATATGGATTTCAGCCACCTTATCTTAGATTTTGCCCTTTTGACAATTTCAAATATCTTCCTTTTACAAAATTGCCCTACAGGGGCCAACTCTTTCCAAAAATTTCTGTTTTACCAATTAGCCCAGATTTTATGAAAATTCCAAAAAGAGGTTGTTGTCTTGTTCTTATTTCAATAAAGAAGCAATGTGGGACCCACACTGAGGTGGTGTCACATAGACTTTTCTTTTGAAAAACCTGAACTTTGAAAAACCCAAAAAAATAGGAACCTTGTCCCCTAGATTGGTGCCACTTGTCCTTTCTCTCTCCTCCCATTTACCTGCCATGTGTCAGCATAGGGTTCACCTAAAGTTGGCGCCACATGTCACCTTCTCTCTTCTGCCATCCTTTGACACGTGTCAGTGTGGGACCACCTTAAGATGCCGCCACATGTCATTAGTCATCCTCTTTATTTTATGCCACGTGTCAATGTCTACCATCTTCACCCTGTGCCAAGTGTCATTCCAAGGTCACCATGAGATGCCATGTGTCATGTGTTGTCCTGTTCAGAAAAAGTAGAACTTGTCTCCCCTGAGGTGGCACCATTTGAATTATGTCTCCTGCAGGTGACACATGTCACTCTCTCCTTTCCTCAGGAAAAGCAAGCGACACGTGTCAATCTCTGCTCCTTTCAGAAAAAACAGAGGACACATGTCTCCCTCCTATTTTTCTCAGAAAAGTAGATGACACATGTCATCTCCAGCTTCCTTTAGAAAAAGTAGAAGACACATGTCACTCCCTGCTTTTCTCAGAAAAAGCAAGTGACACATGTCACCCTCTGCTCTTCTCAGAAAAAGCAAGGGACATGTGTCTCTCTCTGCTCTCTTCAGAAAAAGCAAGTGACACATGTCACTTTCTGCCTCCTTCAGAGAAAGCTGGAATTCAAATGTTCAAACTCCAGTCTAAGGTGGCGCAAATCCTGAACTTCACCTTTTCTATTTTGTGTGAGATGGTGCCACGTGTCCCTTTCCCTCCTTTTCCTCCCTCTTGCCACATGGCATTGTAGGAGCCACCCTGAGGTGGCGCCACATGTCCATCCTCCATTCCTCCAGGGCCAACCTCCATTTGAAATTCAAATTCTCCTCTGAGGTGGCACCATTTGAGCAGGCCTCTCCAGACAGCTGACACTTGTCTGCCACATGTCCAGACCTCTCTGCATCAGAAAAAGTAGAAACCCCCCCCCTATGAGGTGGTGCATTTTGCTTCCTCCCTTCATGTTCTCCTGCCACATGGCATCATAGGAGCCACTCTGAGAAAATGCCACATGTCAGCCTCTCCTTTCCTGCAGAAAAGTAGAATTTGAATTCTTCTGAGGTGGCACAGTCTGCTTCCTCCACTCCTATCCCTCTGACACATGTCAAGCACCTCCAGAGATGGCGCCACATGGCATGCTCCTACTGCTTCCAACTTTACACCTCAGAACACCTTTTGAGGTGGCGCCAATCCAAAGTCCCACTTGGCTTCAAATTTTATTTTTATTTTATTTTTAATAAAAGTAGCCCACCATGAGGTGGCGCCACCTGAGGGCTCCCTGCAAAAGCCAAATTCGAATTTCAAAACCCCCAGATAGCACCCTCTGAGATGGCGCCACATGGAGGGCTCAGATTGAGCCTGTTTGAAATTCAAATTTTTCAGAAAATCTATAAAAACAAGGCTCCATGCCCAGCATAGAAGGACCTTTTTTTTAGCTCTGGTGAACTTGGAAAATCCGACCTAGCCTTCTTAGAATCAGATTTTGAACTGTGAAAATCGTGCCCCCTTTGGCGCATTGAAGAAGGTGGAGTAGAGCTCGTGCTGTGGCCAATTCGATTCCAACAGAGGTCGATTTTTGTGAACCATCTGAAGCCTGGAGCGAAGAACGAAGGAAGCTCGTGATAGCCGCCCCTTTCAAGAGCTCCTACGCTGCGTAACGAAACAAGGTGCACTTCTTTTCCATTGATTTGATTCTATAATTCGAATCGGGAGTCGTTTGAAGAAAGAGCTCATCCGAGGGATGGATTGAGCTATTCTCATAAAACGACATATATCAAATGTTTCATTATGCTTCCTTGATGAGTTTAACATGCATGTAGTTAGCTAGATTTAATTTGCATTTTATTTCATTCATTTAGCATATTTCATGAATTAATTAGAATTAATTTAGCATTTATTTCAATTCTGCTTATTTTCAGTAGGTCTCTGTTTTTGTCAATCAGTCCACACGTCATTTCATGCATTTGTTTTTTATTAAAAATCCCAAAAAAATCACGGAATGCGCCTTTAGGTGTCCCTGAAATTTTGCCAAAAAATCGGAGGCATTTGAATTTGTTTACTGCGGTAAATATTCAAAATGGCAAATCGAGTTTTTTTACCCGGGATGCGTTTTGAAAATCATTTGCCGACTTGTAAAATCGAGATATACCTCATGAAAGATCCGATTTTCGATCCGAAAAATGTTATGAACTCGGGAGTATGTCTAGTTTTTAATTTGATGTTTTAAGATTTTTCTGATTTCTTTTAATGTCTGACAAAAATCCGAGAGTTTGGGACACGTGTCAGAGCCTAATTTGGGCTTCTGAGAACTTGGATCGACTTAGGGCTATGGTTTCGCTTTGTGTGTTGCTCAAAATCCAAAACTATAAAAAGTGAAAATTGTTTCCGAGATGTCCTTTGTTTGCATCTAAAAGCCTGTGATTTTTAGAACAGTGTTGATACCTGCTTCGGATTTTTTTTGTCAGTCCCCTGTTTTGCTACATTTGTCTGTTCTGTTAGTTTAGGCAGGAATAGTTATATTTGTATCTGTGTTTCTGTTGATCAAATGCCAAAGTCATAAACATGAAAGCTGTTCATGTAGGTGTATTGCATATCTCTGATTAATTTCATAAATTTCTATGGCTGTTTTATATTTGTTTGGCATTTTACATCAGATTAGGGTGATTTTTACCTCTGTCAGAACTAAATCCCTGTTATTGAACTCACCATGGCTCCAATCCCGAGGCTGTAAAAACAAAAAATGTTCCATTTCGGGTCTTTTAGCAGTATGAAAAATATCAAAAGTTTTCATGTTGTAAATCTTGCATTATCATGTTAAGCATTGCATTTGGTTCGGATCCATAGGCAAAATCCACCATTTTAGGACTTTCTTTGAATTGTAGCATTTAAATCATATCATTTCGTGATTTTTAGCATTCTAGGCTGTTTATCAGAGTAAGTATATGCTTCATACCGAATTTGGTGCAATTTAAAATCCATTTGAGGTTCGGATTAGCCACAATACCAAAACAGGGTCCCGCAGGACCCGAATCCAAGTGAAAAACAAGCGAAATTCGTTATTTTGAGTAAATTGCAAAATGCCAAATTCTGATTTTACAGTCCTAATGTGTTTAGCAGCATGTCATACTGCATTTCATCATCATTGAATTCAATTTGAATTTCGAAATCCCAATTTTACTAAGTTTTCCTTCAAAAAACCTTGATTTTAAAGGTGTAACTTTAATTTTAGGGGTATTTTGGTCATTTTGACCCCAATTCCAAATTTCAAACTGTTTTCCACTGAATTCCCTGCATTTACATCATTTTAAATATCAAGGAAGCATGATCATAGGGTTTATATCCAATTAAATCCAATAATTTCATAATATTATTGGAAAATTTTGGAAAAACCCACATATTTGAGCTAACCTTATTTCAAGTTTGGCAGGGACATTCAAAAGAAGGAGCTGAAGTCTGCAAATTTCTTTTATTTCCTTTATTTAGTGATGTAATGATGTAAATTTTGGAATAAGAGAGTTAATTTCCTGCTTAGACTAGGATGCATATCATATAGTTTGAATTTATGCAATATCCTGCTTATATGATTCATGCATTTTATTTCAAAAGCACTATGGATGTTCACGAATGGCACGTGCACCAACTCTTAGGGAGTTGATGGACTCGGTGGAATCCATATTTACGGCCCTAGTCGGAATATGGACGAGACCCAGATCCATCATCTTTCTATTAGTCACATTGAGCCTACACTCTTAGGCTATCTTGAAAATGCACATCATATTTCCAAAGTTTTCAAAATCATGTGCATCAAATCAACTAAATTCTGAACATATTCATGGCCACAGTCAGAATATGTGAAGGATTTATTTGGACTTAATGCACATTTTCCAACCAATCCCTCAGAAAATCTTTTCAAAGGGCATTCATTTACTCATGTCATTTGCATCATGAAATCATTGATTTTCTCAAGATTTTCTCAAGAAAACTTCATTCTCAAGAAATCGATTTCTCAAGAAACTCTAAGGATTTTTCAAAATCGGTTTTCCAAAGACAAGTTTTTCCACAGCTTTCCCTGGAAAATGATATTTTCTTAAGAGATTCAAAAGAGTTTTCCAATCTTTCTCCAATATCAAAATCGATTTCCAAGTATTTCAAGGGTAAAAATTCCTAAGATTTCAATTTCCCAAGTTTTGAATTTCCTTCCCTAATGAGTTTTCCTATAAATTTTCCATTATTTTCCTAAGAAAACTCTCAAGGTCCAAGTTTTCCTAAGAAGTATTTCCCTTTTCAAAGGTTCACCTTTTTTCAAGAATCACTTCCATTTTCCCAGGATTTTCAACTATTCCTGATTTTCTCACATCTTTATAAGCTTTCTCATGTTTTCAAAAACCCTTTTTATCTGAGTTTCCTGAGAAATTGACCCTTTTCCTGAGAGATTCTTTCCAACTCCAAATGTTTTCTAAACATACATCATGTTTTCCAACTTGTATTTTCCAAAATCTTATAGCACATGCCTGAATTCTTTGTGCATCTAGGATAGAACACGATTTTGATGATTTAACTAAGTCAAGCATAGTTTTGGTCCTTGGTTCGATTACCCCTGTTAAAGGCGGAAGGAACGGTCGAACCTCGTACCGACAGGTCGAGCCCCATCCCATGGATTTTCCCGCAATTTTCAAAAACGGAGGCGAGTATTTCAAAAGCATTTTCCAAAATCGGTCAAGTTTGAAGCGCGAAAGCGTTTCCTCTTTCTCTCTTCCGCAAGGAAGGGAAGACGGGGAAAAATTTCGCGACGAAAACAGTATTTATGGCCATAGTCAGAATACGAAGAAAACCAAGATTTATGATCTTTATATCAGCCACATTCAGCCTACACTCTTAGGCTAACTTCAAAAATGCACTGCATTTCTCAAAGTTTCAAAAGGATTTCCCAATTCCTCAATGAAATTCCCTTTTCAAATTCATATTCATTCATTCATATTATTCAAATTGCATTATTTTCAAACTCATTTTCCAATTTCAATTTCAGAAAATTCAATTTTCTCAAGAATTTCCAAGTCTTTCTCAGGATCTGATTTTCTCAAAATCCTAAGTTTTCAAATGACATTTCAAAGCATTTCCCAAGTTCAAATCAATATTTTCCTATGTTTTCAAATTCTCAAATTTTAAAATCCCAAGTTTTCAGAAATCGATTTTCTCATATTTTCCAGTTTTCCTGAGAATTCATTTTCCATTTTAAAAGTCATTTTCCAATAAATTTCTTAGATTTTCTCAAGATTCTCAAATCCATTTTCTCATAAAAGCAATTCCAAGTTTCCAATCTCAAAACCAATTTTCTCAGTTTTTCAAGCTTTCCTGAGAAATCACTTTTCAATGCAAATTTCTGATTTCCAATGAAATTCAATTATTTTCCCAAAAACTCCAATTTCAAGCACTTTTCCAATCATTTTTCCAAATGCATTTCAATTTTCCAAAGCAAACATCATAGTTTCTCAAACTTGCATTTTTTTAAAATTTCATAGCACAAGCCTGATTCTTTGTGCATTCTAGGAAAAATAGAGCATAATTTAGCTATTTGAGTCAAATTAAAGCACGTAATTGATCCTTGGTTCAATTACCCCTGGTAAAGGCACCAGGAACGGTTGAACCTCGTACCGACAGGCGGATCCCATTCCACGGAATTTTCCCGCAAATTTTAAAAACGGAAGCGAGTAAATTTTCAAAATCATTTTCAAAACTTTGGTCGAGTTTGACTCGCAAATTCGTTTCTCTCTCGCAAGGGAGGGGAAAAATTTTGCGATGATAACAGGAGAGTTTGAGGGAGCTCGTTCTTTTCGTATGCTATCCAATTTGTTCACTTAGCCCCTTTTCAGGGAGAGTTTAAAGGGACTCGTGTCTTTGTGAACCGTTTGCAAAATAATTTCCAATTTCACACAAGGAACCCTTTTTTTAGGGAGAGACTCGACGAAGACTCGCTTTCCTTATGTCCCCCCCAATTTTTCTACTAGGCCATTTCATCATGGAGGACCCTCTTTTCAGGGAGAGTGTGATGGACTCGTTCCTTCATGACCCAATTTACCGACCTCACTACTATCGGCCCCCTTTCTATAAGAGAAGCCTAATGTTAGGGAGCTTTGACGAAAGCTCAATTTCTCTTCAAAAGTTCATTTTGCAAACACCTTCTCTTCACGGAAGAGAGGAGTAATTTCCATTTCCCATTCAGGTAAGAGCTAAGCCTGAGTCTTGTCCTTTGGGGAAAGGAGAGGATAATTTTTGTCATGAATGCGTTGAGCCGGACCTCAAATGCTCTCTTTCACCAAGGATTTCAAGAATATTTTGTCAATTTGTCAATCAATTACTTGTTGATTTCAAAATCTTTATTTCACAAATCTTTACCTCAGAATACCTTCAGCATTACTTCCAAAAGGGAAAAGCATTTGCGAAAAAGGATTCAAAATTCAAATTCTTTCTATTGGCCAACCAAAAGGATGAAGGATAAATCCACGATATGGCCAGAAAAGAAAATTCAATGTTATTGCAAAGCCATAAATGATTGATATTGATCGCAGTTATGGCACATCTCTAAAGACTATTCTTGTAAAAATGAGGCAGTGGAAATATCCTGAGCGCTAGAAAAAGAGAGAATTCACCCAAGCCCTGTCTCCTCAAAATCACCTAAGCTGCAATTAAATATCTATAAAAGGGATCTCTCAATTGTCGTCAAGATGAAGGTGAATTATGCGAGTTAGATCCCAGGGGCCAAAGAAGATTTGAATCATCTCCAAGATGACGGAGTTTGTGATGGATCCTTCCAGGGAAAGTCCAAAGCACTGTCAATATGAAGGCAGATGTGATGAACCTCCCAACAATCCCTAAAAGATATTTAATTTTCGCTATCATCCAAAGATCTCCAACCCATGAGCCAAATATCATCAACATAATCTCTGAGGCAAAGAAGGATCAGAACATCTCCAAGTTGAAGGAGTTTGTAACGTACCCTTCCAAAAAGAGAGATAGAGAGGGAAAAAAAGAGAGAAAAGTCAGGAGATATCCAAGATAGAGGATGATGTAATAAACTCTGCCGAAACCCAAAAGAGTGCAGAAAGATTATCATGAGAGAAGCTCCCAGGATATCAAACTGCCAAATCTATCAAGAATCTTCTTTAAATTTATGAAATTCTATTAACAATATTCTTTCATCAATTGCTTTCGTAATATTAAATTCTCTCTTTCCTGTTCATATCAAGGAAATTGATAGCTTCCTTAAAGAAGGTCAATCGCAAGCAATTTGGATGCTAAATCTTGATTCTAGGAAGTGAATCTCGTTTGGAGGTAATACTTCAAGTAGAAAAGAAAGAATATTTTTGCAACAATGTGCATCAATTTTAAATACTTTGAATCAACAACAAAATTTTCAACATTTTGAAAATATTTTCTAGCTATCCTGGCGTGGAGTGAGAGCTTGATGTCTGTTTTGATACATCCTAACACCATTTAAATCCCTCTTTATGACTTGATTACGGGAGTTTTCAAGATTCCTTCCCTTCTTTTTATAATTTGAGAGCGTGAGCTCTCAAATTCGCACACTTCCCTGTGTCCCCACTGTCCAACCACAGATAGTCCAATTTCGGTGTGAGATCGAACCACCAATCATTTTCTCGCAAAAGGCAATTTCAAAAGCTGATTTTAGTCTCAGAAATGAGGCGCCCAAGATCAATCCCTTTTCAAGCTTTAGGGACCGCATTCTCCTTCCTTTTGCAAAACCCCTGTCGGATTTATTATGCGAAATCCGAAGGTTCCATCATGGTCTCTTCTTTCGAGGATTCCATTCATTTTTCGCCCAATCAGGTTAAGGGTATAAACCTGAGCCTCATTTGATGAGGTATTTCATTTTCCGCCCGATCAGGTTAAGGGTACAAACACGAGCCTCATTTGATGAGGTATTTCATTTTCGGCCCAATCAGGTTAAGGGTACAAACCTGAGTCTCATTTCAATGAGATATTCCATTCCCCAATCTGGTTAAGGGTCAAACCTGAGCTTTTCCCATGCGAAGCATTTTCTGTCCCATCCAGGTTAATTAAGGGCAAAAACCTAAACTTCACTGCCATAGATCGAATCTATTCCTCTTTGTTCTCCATTTCATATCTACTATCTTCACCAGGCTAATATCTCTATACCCAGTCAGATCCCTCTAACTAGGGCATTTTATATAGCCCAAATTTGGTGTGTTTTCTTTATCACTAAGCTCGGCCACACGCCGGCTTAGTAGCAAAGAGGGGCATCTGTAAACACCCCAAATTGTACTCTCCTTCCTGATATCTCCACCAATCATTATATTTGTTACGACAATGAAGCCATACATGATACTTCAAGTACAAGGTTTTGATGATGAGCAAGTGGAATCAACTGCATTTCAGCTAAGGCTATGAAGAAATTGAAGAATTCGGTGAAGAATCCTTGAAGACTAGTGTGCAAATGTTTAAATCATTAAAAGTCTTAGATTCTTGTAAGAGCCTTACTTAGAGTGCATATTTAGGTTGCATTTCACCTTAAAAGTCTTTAGAAAAACTTTTCTAAAAGAAACTCTTTTGAAAATCTTTTTAGAAAACTCTTTTCTTAAATTTTCATGTTTATTAGTCGACCAATAGACTTATCAGTCGACTAATCCTTTTGCGCCATATTTTCTAAAAAGTCATTCGTGTCAAATTAGTCGACCGAAGGTTTTATCAGTCGACTGGACAGAATGTCTGTTTTCTGGAAAATTAGCAGCAGTCGACTAATGGCTTTTCAGTCGACTGAACAAAACATGTGTTTTCTGTAAAATTTAGCAGCAGTCGACTAATGCTTTTTATCAGTCGACCGAACAGAATGTTGGTTTTTCAGAAGTTTTTAGCAGCAGTCGACTAAAAGGTTTTTCAATCTACTGATGATATTATCAGTCGACTAACTTTTCTCAAGTCGACTAAGTTTCAAAAGTTCAGATTTTCAAACGGCTCGATTAACAGATCAGTCGACCGACGATAACTGTCAGTCTACTAATAACTAACTATTAGTCGACTAACTAATGTTTCAGTCGACTAATTTTGCCGTTTTCCTGAAACTTCAAAAAGGCGTGTCTTTTCATTTTTCAAACGTTTTGATCGTTCGAAATGGACCGTTTTGACACCCTTTCATACTCTCAATGTATGGAATCTTTTAACTATAAATATGAGTGCATTTTACACTCAAAATCAACAATTCAATCGATTTGAATCTTGCTTTTCACTCCTATTCATTCAAGTATTTGTTTTCTCACTCACGTGATATTTTCACTTCAGTTTTTCACTCAAATCACTTTGAGAGATAGTGAATTCGTGAGTAGAGTGTTTCAACAACCTCAAAAGTCATTTGCATCTCATTTGCATTCAAAAGGAAGGCTCATAGGTTGTATTGTAAGTTGTTATTTCTTTTCTGTAAAAAGAAGGACTCCTTGGTATAAAGGAGTTGTTTGCTTTCAGTAGGATTGTTACTGAAAGTGGGACCGGTTATGGTCTGTGTGATCTTGTAGTTTACAAGGTTGATAGTGGAAAATCTCAAGCGGGTTTTGCTTGGGGACTGGATGTAGGTTGGGTTTGACCGAACCAGGATAAAATCTTGTGTTCATTGTGTGTTTGCTTTGAGATTTGCAAAATCATTCAATATTCCGCAGAAATTTTTAAAAGCACTATTCACCCCCCCTCTAGTGCTCGTTGCCTCGATCCTAGTGCACTTTCATTTGGTATCAGAGCACAGGTTTGCTATTACTTTGATTTGACTATCATCTAGCATGGCAACTACAACATCTCAGCACAAAGAAGGAAGCTCCTCTGTTCGTCCTCCTCTCTTCGATGGAACAAACTATGGATACTGGAAAGTAAGAATGACAATATTCCTGCAATCCATGGATCTCGATATCTGGAGAGTTGTTTCAGAAAAGTACCAAACTCCATCAACTGATTTCAGCCGATGGATCGATGATGAAAAGAAGACTGCTTCACTTAATGCCAAGGCAATGAATGCCTTATATTGTGGCGTTGACAAGGTAGAGTTCAATTGCATCTCTCAATGCTCTACAGCAAATGAAATCTGACATACTCTTCTCATGACACACGAAGGTACGTCAAAGGCAGAAGAATCTAATGAAGAAGTCGCCAACATGTGTTTTGTAGCACAAGAAGATTCGGTAAGTCAATTTGACTATGATGAGTTATTTGAAGCATTTAATGATTTATATGCTAAATTTAAGAGTCTTAGTTCTAAAAATAAAGAGTTAAAAACTGAAAATTTAACTCTTGACTCTCAAAATAAAGTGTTACTTCAAGAAATAGAAGATCTCAAGAAGAAAAATTCTTGCCAAGTACTTGAGATAAAAGAAATTGGAGTTAGAACCAATATCTTACAAAATGAAATATTTAGTCTTAAAGAAAAGTCAAAAGATCTTCTTTCTATAGTGACCAAATTCACAAATGGTCAAGAGAATCTAGAAAAACTTCTTGGTTCTCAAAGATGCTCGGTTAATAAAACCGGTTTGGGATATAGCTTCTTTGATACTCAAAATAGACCAAACCTTGTGGTGAAAAATCAAAGACATTATTCTCAACCTTTTGTTCATAAAACTAAACTTTCTAGTTCTAATAGAAATGCATCTAGAAATGATTATTCTAGAAATGTTTATTCTAAATCCTTTTATAGAAAGAATATTTATTATCAAAGGAAACCAAAATCCAAATGGATATGGGTTCCTAAGACTAACTCTCATGGACCCGAAAATAGAAAGGGGTCAAATGCTCTATTTTCTGATTTTGTTGTAGGTACACAACATAAGGAGCAAATGGATATTGGACAGCGGCTGTTCCAAACATATGACTGGAAGGCCGGAGTTATTTTCCACCCTCCAAAATAAGGATGGAGGAACCGTCACCTTTGGTGACAATAACAAGGGAAAAGTGATAGGTATTGGTAATATTGGTAATCCAAAATTTCCCTTGATAGAAAATGTTCTTTTAGTGGATGGTTTAAAGCATAATTTAATATCTATTAGTCAATTATGTGATAAAGGTTTTCATGTTTCTTTTGAAAATAATTTATGCTTAATTTCTGATTTTCAATCTAAAAAGATCATTTTTAAAGGTAAAAGAAGAAACAATGTGTATGAACTATATCTAGATGAATTACCCTCTTTTAATGAAAAATGTCTTATTGTTTCAAATGAAATTCAATGGTTATGGCACAAGAGACTTGGACATGTTAATTTTAAAATTATTTCAAAATTATCCAAGAATGATCTTGTAAGAGGCCTACCTAGAATACCATATAAAAAGGATCACTTATGTGATGCTTGTCAAAGGGGTAAACAAATCAAGAGTTCTTTTAAAGCTAAAGATATAGTTTCAACAAAACGTCCTCTTGAACTTTTACATTTAGATCTATTTGGACCATCTAGAATTCAAAGTTTGAATGGTAGCAAGTATGCTTTTGTTATAGTAGATGATTATTCTCGGTTTACATGGGTGATTTTTCTAAAAAGCAAAAATGATGCTTTTTTAGAATTTTCTAAACTTTGTAGAAGAATTACAAATGAAAAATCTACATCTATTATTAAAATTCGTAGTGATCATGGTGGCGAATTTGAAAATGAATCTTTTCTAAAGTTTTGTGATTTACATGGTATCTCTCACAACTTTGCTTTTCCTAGAGCGGCTCCACAAAATGGAGTTGTTGAAAGAAAGAATAGAACTTTGCAAGAATGTGCTAGAACCATGCTTCAAGATAAAAATTTACCAAAATATTTTTGGGCTGAAGCAATTAATACAGCATGTTATGTCTTAAATCGTGTTCTTATTCGACCAATTTTACATAAGACATGTTTTGAATTGTATTATGATCGTATACCAAAGATCTCATATTTCAAAATTTTTGGTAGTAAATGTTTCTTGTTAAATACCAAAGAAAATCTTGATAAGTTTGATTCAAAATCAAATGAATCAATATTTCTTGGATATTCTTCTAGAAGTAAAGCATATCGTATTTTCAATAAAAGAACATCTTGTATTGAAGAATCTTTACATGTTGCATTTGATGAGAATTGTGAGCAGGTTATTCCTCTAAGCGAAGAAGAAGAAGGAATACTTCAAGAAGAACCCTTGATAGAGAGTACTTCTCAAGAAAATATTCCTCTTCAACCGGTTTGGAAAGAAGTTCCTAATTATCCACATGAACAAGTTATTGGTGAAATAAAGAGTGGTGTTCAAACTAGAAGGCAGTTAGAAAAATATATTGCAAATGTTGCTTTCATATCTAAATTAGAACAAAAGAATATCAATGAGGCATGTGATGATGAATTTTGGCTTTTAGCCATGTCTGAAGAACTTAACCAATTTACTAGGAATGATGTTTGGGATCTAGTTGATAGACCAAAGGATCATCCAATAATTGGAACAAGATGGGTCTTCCGAAATAAGCTGGATGAAAATGGTGAAGTCATTCGTAACAAAGCAAGGCTTGTGGCACAAGGCTATAATCAAGAAGAAGGCATAGATTTTGATGAAACCTATGCACCAGTGGCTCGATTAGAGTCAATTCGTATGATGCTTGCTTTTGCTAGTTACATGAACTTCAAGTTATATCAAATTGATGTTAAGAGTGCATTTTTAAATGGACACATCAATGAAGAAGTTTATGTAGAGCAACCTCCAGGCTTTGAAAATGAGAAATATCCAGAAAAGGTCTACAAATTGAAAAGAGCTCTGTATGGACTCAAACAAGCACCAAGAGCGTGGTATGAAAGACTACGAAATTTTCTAGAACAATCTGGTTTTTCCATTGGTCGGGTAGACTCCACTTTATTTATTAAACATTTTAATTCAGATATTCTTATTGTGCAAATTTATGTTGATGACATAATATTTGGTTCTACTAATGATTCTCTTTGTAAAGAATTTGCTAAAGCTATGCAGGAAGAGTTTGAAATGAGCTTGATGGGCGAATTAAACTACTTCCTTGGACTTCAAATAAAGCAAACTGAAGAAGAATCTTCATCAATCAGGCTAAGTATACAAAAGAACTTCTCAAGAGATTTGGGATGGACTCATCGAAATCAAGAAGAAATCCTATGAGTACAACTACTTCTTTTGATAAAGATGAAAATGGTAAAAGTGTAGATACTAAGCTCTACAGAGGTATGATCGGATCTCTATTATACTTAACTGCTAGTCGACCTGATATTATGTTTAGTGTTTGTATGTGTGCAAGATTTCAAGCTTATCCAAAGGAATCTCATTTAACTGCAGTAAAACAAATTCTTCGTTATTTGAAAGATACTTCAGATTTCGGTTTGTTTTACCCAAAATCATCTTCCTTTGATTTAGTTTCTTATAGTGATGCAGATTTTGCAGGAAGTAAATCTGATCGCAAGAGTACTAGTGGAACTTGTCATTTCTTGGGAAATTCCTTAGTCTCTTGGTTTAGTAAAAAGCAAAATTCAGTATCACTCTCAACAACTGAAGCTGAATATATAGCGGCTAGTTTAGCATGTTCACAAGTACTTTGGATGAAACAGACCTTAAAAGATTTTGGTTTAAACTACTCCACAACAACTATTTATTGTGATAACACTAGTGCTATAAACCTTTCGAAAAATCCTATTCAGCACTCAAGAACTAAGCATGTTGAAGTTAGACATCATTTTTTAAGAGATCATGTGTTAAAAGGAGATATTTCGTTAAATTTTATTTCCACTAAAGAACAACATGCCGATATCTTCACTAAACCTCTTAAAACTGAAGATTTTATGAGAATTAGGAGAGAACGAGGTATTTGCTCGTTTTTAGATTTATAAAAATGCTGATTTTTGAACAAAATCTCGAAATCGCACTATATTAGTCGACCGATAAAATTTCAGTCGACTGATGTTTTATATTTTGGAATGTATCGCACCATATTAGTCAACCGATATATTTCTAGTCGACTGGTGATATTTTTAGAATAAGTCGCACTTTTTAGTAGACCGATAAAGTTTTAGTCGACTAAATTTTTTTTAATTTTTAAATGAAGGGACCCGACACCCCTTGGATTTGTTTTAAAACCCATTTTTTTTTTTTTAAAAAGAGGCATCGTTTCACTTCGTACCTTTTCATTTTTTCTTAAAAACGAAACCCTTAAACCAAAAACCCCTCTTTCTCTTTTGCCTCTCTCTCTCTCTTCCGAAAAACCCTCGGAGTGTCGTTCGACTCCATCATCGCCGGGATTTTCTTACCGTAACAGGGAGACGCCGGAATCTTGTGGCCGTGATCTTGAAACGCTGGAACCCTCTTGCAGTGACTGGCGCATCTTCAAAACACGCCGGAACTCTCTTGCCGTGTTTTAAAATAGAGATACGAGTTAAAAGTCTATTTCTGCTTATGCTATTTTTGCCCTTACTTTTTTTTATTCTGACAAAGGGGGAGAAAAAGATAAAGATAGCATTACATTGAAATTGCAGGAGATCTTGAGAAAAAGATGATAGCAATTACATTACAGGAGATCTTGCATGAGAAATGCAAAATTAAGAGAAAAAGAAAGCTTTGAATGAATGTATTTCTAAATACATGAAGAAATGATGAATGGAAATGCAAACCAATCGATATGTGATATATGTGATTTAAATGTGCTAACTTTTAATGTTTTGCAGCATATTGATAGGGGGAGTAAAATCTCCATCTATGCATCTAAATGCTTCATCTTTGATTAAGTTTGTCATCATCAAAAAGGGGGAGATTGTTACGACAATGAAGCCATACATGATACTTCAAGTACAAGGTTTTGATGATGAGCAAGTGGAATCAACTGCATTTCAGCTAAGGCTATGAAGAAATTGAAGAATTCGGTGAAGAATCCTTGAAGACTAGTGTGCAAATGTTTAAATCATTAAAAGTCTTAGATTCTTGTAAGAGCCTTACTTAGAGTGCATATTTAGGTTGCATTTCACCTTAAAAGTCTTTAGAAAAACTTTTCTAAAAGAAACTCTTTTGAAAATCTTTTTAGAAAACTCTTTTCTTAAATTTTCATGTTTATTAGTCGACCAATAGACTTATCAGTCGACTAATCCTTTTGCGCCATATTTTCTAAAAAGTCATTCGTGTCAAATTAGTCGACCGAAGGTTTTATCAGTCGACTGGACAGAATGTCTGTTTTCTGGAAAATTAGCAGCAGTCGACTAATGGCTTTTCAGTCGACTGAACAAAACATGTGTTTTCTGTAAAATTTAGCAGCAGTCGACTAATGCTTTTTATCAGTCGACCGAACAGAATGTTGGTTTTTCAGAAGTTTTTAGCAGCAGTCGACTAAAAGGTTTTTCAGTCTACTGATGATATTATCAGTTGACTAACTTTTCTCAAGTCGACTAAGTTTCAAAAGTTCAGATTTTCAAACGGCTCGATTAACAGATCAGTCGACCGACGATAACTGTCAGTCTACTAATAACTAACTATTAGTCTTCTAACTGATGTTTCAGTCGACTAATTTTGTCGTTTTCCTGAAACTTCAAAAAGGCGTGTATTTCCATTTTTCAAACGTTTTGATCGTTCGAAATGGACCGTTTTGACACCCTTTCATACTCTCAACGTATGGAATCTTTTAACTATAAATATGAGTGCATTTTATACTCAAAATCAACAATTCAATCGATTTGAATCTTGCTTTTCACTCCTATTCATTCAAGTATTTGTTTTCTCACTCACGTGATATTTTCACTTCAGTTTTTCACTCAAATCACTTTGAGAGATAGTGAATTCGTGAGTAGAGTGTTTCAACAACCTCAAAAGCCATTTGTATCTCATTTGCATTCAAAAGGAAGGCTCATAGGTTGTATTGTAAGTTGTTATTTCTTTTCTGTAAAAAGGACTCCTTGGTATAAAGGAGTTGTTTGCTTTCAGTAGGATTGTTACTGAAAGTGGGACCGGTTATGGTCTGTGTGATCTTGTAGTTTACAAGGTTGATAGTGGAAAATCTCAAGCGGGTTTTGCTTGGGGACTGGATGTAGGTCGGGTTTGACCGAACCAGGATAAAATCTTGTGTTCTTTGTGTGTTTGCTTTGAGATTTGCAAAATCATTCAATATTCCGCAGAAATTTTTAAAAGCACTATTCACCCCCCCTCTAGTGCTTGTTGCCTCGATCCTAGCGCACTTTCAATATTTTGGTTCTTCGAGATCACTGGAGGGAAAAATGGTCATTTTCTGAAATTAGACCTTGCAAAAAGTCCAAAAATTCATTCCCAAGTCTCAAAATTTCTCTATTTGGGCTCAGAAACATCTTCAAACTGCAAATTTTTAGAATCCTACTCTTAACAAGAAGCTAGAATTTCCAATTTCTAATTCAAAGTGGCATTTCATGAGACATGTCTTTGCATATCATCGCATGAGCATTTCATATCATTTCACTGCACAGCATGTCATCTTGAGATCCAGAATTTTTTATTTTCAAAATTATCAATCCAGATTTAAGTTTTAAATATTTCAAAATTGATTTCAAATCCCTGGGTTTTTCAAAATAGTCAGTTCCCCTCGTCTTAACCCCCAGGACTCCGAATTACAAAAGTTTTCTCAGGAAAACGATTTGGACAGTTTTGATATTGATTTTCAAATTTCGTTAGTTGGAAAGGAGGGGACACGACTTTAAACTGAGAAGATTTTATTTCAAACTTTTGCAAAAAGACTTTAAAGTTCTTTACAAAATCTCTGCATTTTTTAACGTTTTGCCCTGAAGGACCATCTTTCTTCTAAATTTTTGAAATCAAACCAAATTTTACTTCATATTTTCTAATTAGCCTATTATAAAAATCCCAAAAAAGAATTTATTTATTTTGATTTTGCTTTTTATTTCAAATGACGAAATGACGTGGGACCCACCCTGAAGTGGCGTCACAATCAAATTCCCAGGTATTTCTCTTGTTTCAATCTTGATTTCAAGCGAGGCCCACCCTGAGGTGGCACAAATTTATAAATCCTTCTCTCTAATTTTTAGTCTTTATTTATTTTTACATAATAATCAGTGGTCCCATGCATAGGTGGTGCCCCACTAGAGCTTTCTGTAAAGAAAAACAAATAATTTTTTTTTATTTCAAAAAGTTTTCAAATCCGGCTGAGGTGGCACCACCTTAAAAAAAAAATTATTTATTATACTTTCATTTTTTTTATTTTTTTATTTAACACGTAGCTCCCAAATGGTGCCACTGTAAAACCCTAAAAGTTCACTTTACCTAAGTTTTAGGTAAATAAACTCAAAATTTCTGCAAGCAAAGAAGTTGTTCCCCTCTGAAAACGGCGAGCTTTCATAAGTTTACAAATTTCATTTTTTTTAGATTTCAAACGATTTCAAAAATTTGTTATGAAACTTCAAAATCTCCAATTTTTCTGAAAGGCCTCCTCTGAAATCCTTAAAAAGCCCCTCATTAGTCGCAGAAGGGACGACTACTCCCCCAGCTCTGGAATTCCCTTTTTTTTTACGACCTCTCTTCCTTCTTCTCAGCAGGGGATCGGACCCCCGTTCCCTCTCAATCTCTCTTCCCCCTTTACTTTCCCTCTTTCCCCTTCCTATCGCATGACTCCCCATTTTCCCCTCACAACTTTCTATATCCCATCTTCCTTAAGCCAAAGAATCGGGCGACTCTCCCTATCTCGAATCCCCATTTGTTCCTCTTTGATGCTCCCCTTTACGATCTCTTTCCTCTGTTCTCCTTCAACAGAAGAATAGAGAAATTCCAACAAATCTGCATATTTTGAAGAACTGTCATCCGAGGATGTGTAGTTCAAGCACTCGGGTATTTAATCAGGCAAGGTCTTATGTTGGTAATATGCCATTATGTTTCACTAAAGTTAGCATCTAATTGTTCATAAGATCTGTATATAAAAGAACAGATTCGTCCCCTGTGAATTGAGTCATGCTACAGTTCCATACCATCAAGATATCGACAATGATGATGGGTATCTGTAAGAGATTTGTTTACTATGCCAATCTTATGCAATTTCTGAACCATGAAGTTTTATCTATTTTAGAATTAGCTTTGCTTCATTGCTATCCCATTCTTATATCACTTATATCTCAACAATTTTTTTTTTATCTTATTTGCACATTGTGTTTCCATATTGCTATAGTCCCTCTTTGTTAGTAGTGAACCCATCAGGTGGGTCTTGTATTATTACTACCCAATTTGTACAAGCAAGAGGACAAATTTTGTTGATGTTAAGACCACCGAAGTGATGAAGGCTAACTTGATGATGGCCAGGTTGAAATCCAGTTGGATTCAATAAAAGCTTCTACGTTACCTATGTGTGTTTGCCATCAGAAAGAAAGCAGGGTCAGTTTATAAAGGGTAACCTGTTCATTTGTGTAATGTCTATTAATCACTTTTGCATACATTACATCTCACATTTTTTTTATAGCATATGCTCTGTATTTGCTTTCTAAATTTGTGTCAGTTTATTATCCTTGTTTTGCAAATTTCCTGCATATATTCTGCAATGTTATGCATATACTCTGCAATGTTCCACATACATTATGCATCGATTCACTGCAACTTTTGATTTACATTCCTGCATTCATCATAATGTTTGATTTGCTTTTTAGTACAATACCTACTGTAGGTTTCTCTGCAAATGCCTCTCGTTAATATTAGCTGGACGCCCTTCAACACATTGCCATACCTCCAACACATCTTTGCCACCTCATAGCCATTGCCATATTGTCACTCATCCCCTGCTTATTAACATCACTACCTACGTACCTATTTTGTATACCTAATATTAACAACATACATACTTCTAAAAATCATGTTGTTATCTTGTATTAACATTCAACTACAGTAAAGTGACTATTCCTCTGTGAGTTTTATTTGAAGTATATATACATACTGGTTATATTTACATATATTAGTACCCATTTCTACACATCATGGTAGACTAACCTTTATATATTAACATGTAACTTGCTCACTGTATGCTCTATACCCTGTCATCTGTTGCATTTTCATCCGCAACCTAGGTATGTTCAAGATTGTGACCCTATGTTAATCACAACAGTACATCTAAGTACCACGACCTCCTATGCCACTTCATTTGTTTTCCGTAATCCATCCCCACCACACTGTTTGCATGTTTACCTCATACCTCTCTACATATCTACCCAATGTTGTCAGCATTTGCACATCTGCCATTTATAATCCAATTGTAATAGTGTTAGATATGGGGTCTTAACTTGCTGAAATAGACTAAACAAAGGTCATTTTCTGTTTGTTTGATTTACTGTGACTGATAGCTATAGTAAAAAAAAAAATGAAGAGGTCAAAATTAGTCGAGTAGTCAAGTAATTCATATCAAGGCGTCATTCATTATTATTCATATAATTCCTTAGATTCATTTAGGTCATCTCTGTACATAAACCAAGTTGTGATCATACATATTGCAACTGTAGCAATACATGCATTCAAGCCACATATGCATTCTCCATTTCAATAAAGTGTGAATATACTTAGATGAACTCATATATAACCTATTAGGCATTCCCTCATAAAGTTTAGGCTTTCATATTTAGTTAATTTTATACCTATTTTCCTTCTTCTCATTAGTTTTGTATATGCATATCCCCATGCATCTTCTCCTTAAACATAGATAGGTCACTTCTTTATTGAATATCTATATTGCCTTAGATAAATGTATCTACATTTAAATAGTCATATTCTCATGCATTTAGAGATAATGCAAATTTTCATTTAATTTGAGTATTGCATCTAGGCATTTCTATAAGCATCCCAGTCGTACCTATGACATTATATTTTCATTAAATGGTACATTTCCATTGTAGTTCATGTATAGTCATTTGCGCATTGTCATCAACATGAAATTCTCCATCTCTCTTTTTGTATACCGTATTGCTCGTATTAATTCATGTTGCAGGAAAATCTGGAAGATGTGGCCTCTTTTGGCACTATCATTTATTTATTTATTTATTTATTTGTCAACAATGTAACAATCGATTGTAAAATTTGGAATAATATTTATTTTTCTGCTTAGATTAGGATGCATATCATATTGTTTGAATTCCTGCAATATCCTAATTATGTGATTCATGCATTGTATTTCAAAATCACTATGGATGAACACGAATGGCACATGCACCAACTCTTAGAGAGTTGATGAACTTGGTGGAGTCCATATTTACGGCCCTAGTCGGAATATGGACGAGACCCAGATTCAGCATCTTTCTACTAATCACACTGAGCCTACACTCTTAGGCTATCTTCCAAAGATTCGCTGCATATCTTCAATTTTACAAAATATTTTAGAATTGAATAAGTAAATTACAAACATATTTATGGCCATAGTCAGAATATGTGATAATATTACCTTAGTTTAATTCTAAAACTGCATATTTTCCTGAAAAGACATTCATTCATTCAGGATAGTTTGCATCATGAAATCGCCTGCATTTCTCAAACTTTTCTCAAGAAAAATTTCACTCCATGGAAATTGATTCCTCAAGAAACTCTGAAAACTTTCAAAGTTGGATTTCTCAAGTCAAGTTTTCCACGATTTTCCCTGGAAAATGTTCTTTTCTTAATATTCATTTTCAAAAGGAGTTTCTCATCATTCTCAAGAATCAAAATCGATTTTCAAATACTTCAAGGCTGAGATTCTTAAGATTTCAGTTTCCTGAGTTTTGATTTTCTTTCTCCAAAGAGTTTTCCAACGAATTTTCAATCATTTTCCAAAGAAAATTTTCAAAGCTGGAGTTTTCCTGGCAAGCATCTTCTCTTTCAACATTTATCTTTTCTCAAGAATTCGCTCTATTTTCCCAGGATTCTCATTCCTTCATGATTTTCTCAAATCTTTATAAACTTTCTTGAGATTTCAAATCTTTTTATCAGAGTTTTCCTGAGAGATTGATTTCCATCCTTTTGCCTTAGAAACATTTTCCAACTCCAAAACATTTTCCAAGCATACATCATGTTTTCCCAACTTGCATTTTACAAAATCTCATAGCACATGCCTGAATTCTCTATGCATTTAGGATAAAATATTATTTTGATAATTCAGTTAAGTCAAGCACACATTTGGTCCTTGGTTCGATTACCCCTGTTAAAGGCGGCAGGAACGGTCGAACCTCGTACCGATAGGTTGAGTCCCATTCTACGGAATATTTCCCGCTATATTTCAAAACAGAGGTGAGTATTTCAAAACTTTTGTCAAGTTTGACTCGCGGAAAGGTTCTCCCCTCTCTCCTGCAGGGAAGGGAAGAAATTTTGTGACGATAACAATGGGTCAAGAAGGTCAAATCTCAACAAAAATGATCAGAAGGGTAAGTTGATCCCTCAATACGATAGACAACCTCAGCAAACCCTTGAACAGAGTCTGAGACTTCAAGAAAAGCCGAAGCACGAAGGGTGGAGTTATAATCGCAAAATTACTCCCCTGGATTAGTCTCTCAAAACAGTGCTAGAATACATGCTGGGCAGCGATATGATTAAGCTCCCCAGGGTAGCTGATCCACTAGTGGTCATGGGGAAGATGAAGGACAAATTCTGCAAGTTCCACCGAACAGTGGGACATGATACGGAGAATTGTTTTGTTCTCAAAAACATCATACAAGATTATATTGATAAAAATCTGCTAGTAGAAGGTGTCAAAGATGAGAAAATGGGAATACTGAATCAACCTTTCTTTCAGCATTCAACTGCAATGATATCTGATCATCCTTTTCAGCCACAAGATCATATCCAACCATGTCCTAGCAACGATATTGATGTACAACATCAGGTATTAGTACTACATAAGACCCAGTCCAATTCTCAGAAGATGGACCTTGTCTCCACCTTCAACAAGCTAAAAATTTTGAAGGAACCTACCGGAGTATCCTCTGATGTGGCCAAAATAATGTCATGGTTCCCCAAGAGCTTTATCAAACCCGTTTCAGGAAAAGAGAAAGCATAAGAAGAAAAGGTCGATACAGTGCAAAGACCAATCACTGCCCTCTCCAACATCCCAATTCTTGAGTTGGCACGTGTCTCTCCCAAGCATCAGCAAGTCCTGGATGATTTATTGCGGAAAACCAAGGTCAAACCAGGCACCACTCCCAAAGACATGGCTCAGATCGTTAATCAGGCCATGACCATTGCTCCCATAACTTTCTCAGATGAGGATCTGCCCAATCCTCACACATTTCATAACAATGCTTTGTATATTATAGTGCAAACCCGGAGAATGATTGTACCCCATGTGCTTGTAGATGGAGGTAGTAGCCTCAACATTTGCCCTGAAATGACTGCCAAGGCTCTGGGTATCAAAGAAGAAGAATACACGCCAGATCTGATCACCATTTATGGATTTGATAATCACGGACAGACAACAAAGGGCAAGATTTTCCTGGAAATATTTATCAACTACTCTGTTCACACAGTGCTTTTTCACGTTATCAATGTGCCACCAACGTATAATCTTCTACTGGGGCAAACGTGGATTCACAATGCCAATGTAGTGTCATCCACCCTACACCAGTATATTAAGTGGTCTAAAGGCGACATGATCACTAATGTCCTGGGGGAAGATCCAGAAGAAAGGCTACCACAACCCATGATTCTCAGGCCAACCTATACTGCTGACATCCCTAGCATCAGGGAAAGCGAAGAAGTTATCCTCAGTGAAAGTCTCGAAATGTTAAAATTAGAGGCAGCTCCAGAGGTGAAGAATACTGCAACAATGGTTTGATGGCAAGGGCCACATTTCTTCAAAATCGAAGCTCGTCTCGATTACAACACTTTCAGGGACCATCCTCTTTTCCTGCAGTTTATAAGAACCAAGAAAGGGTTTGACCTATTACTGAAGCATGGTTATCAGCCTTTCTAAGGCTTGGGCAAGAACGAAGATGGCCAGCTAGAGCCAGTGATCCTTGACCATCATCCGCGCAGGGCAGGATTGGGGTTCATGGGAAAAAGATCTCATAAAAATATTATCTTCATTAAGGAGATTCATTAAAAGCTTCTATCATCTGTCTTTCTCCTTTTTATTTCTACAGTTTGTAGGGACGATGTCCCATTCTGGTTCATTTTAAATGTCATCATTTCATTTTAAATCTTCAATAAAGCTATCAATTTTCTTGTCTATTTGGATGTCATCTCTCTCTTACTCCTCTATAATTTGTTTTAAAAATTCGTCGTTCTTATCCTTTTTTTTATTATTTCATGTGATTTATGCCATAATGAATAAACTTTTTCTAAAAAGCTATTCCTTTTCAAAATTTCAGAATGTCTTCCCAATCAATAAAGAGATAAGTTGTCAATTCTTCAATCGTGTCGAAACCTACAAAAATTTATTGGGTCAGGGTAAGAGCAGAGGACAGTAAGGCCACAAAGCAGTCAGAAGAAATGGTAGAATTTGATTCATCGCTTCCAGAGTTGCCAGAATTTGCAGCAATTCAGAAACAAGATGAGCCATCAACCCTAGTTCAGGATCCAACTAAATATATCAATATTGGTTCAGAGGATAGTCCTAAAGTTCTCAAGATCGGCACCAGTCTAAGCATGAATGAGAAGGAAAGGCTCATCGGTTTTCTCAAGCAGTACCAAGAAGTGTTTGCATGGACTTATGAGGATATGCCAGGGTTAGATCCTAATTTGGTGGAACATCGCCTCGTTTTGAAGCCTGATGCGAAACCAGTTAAGCAGAAGTTGAGGAAGATGGATCCTTGAATCGAGCAGCAGGTCAAAGAAGAACTTGAGGACTTGCTCAAAGCTGGATTCATTCGAGCAATAGATTATTCGGATTGGTTGGCAAATATCGTAGTAGTTCCCAAAAAGAATGGCAAAGTTTGAATCTGTATCGACTTTCATGATCTCAATAAAGCTACTCCAAATGATGACTATCCGCTCCCAAATATCGACCTCTTGGTCGATAGCATGGCAGGTCATGCCATGTTCTCCTTTGTGGATGGATACTCCGGATATAATCAAATCAAATTGGCCGCTCGTGACCAATCCAAAACATTCTTCACTACGCCATGGGGCACTTTCTGTTATACAGTCATGTCGTTTGGGCTCAAGAATGCCGGAGCAACCTATCAACGCGCAATGGCCGCCATCTTTCATGACCAAATGCACAAGACCATGGATGCATACGTTGATGATATCCTAGTCAAATCCAAGGAAGAAGAAGATCATATCGATGCTCTAAATCAGGTCTTCAAGTGACTCATTCTTTACAAACTAAGACTCAACCCTTAGAAATGTGTCTTCGGAGTTGAATCAGGTAAGTTGTTAGGCTTTTTGGTCAGCAAAAAGGGGATAGAAGTGGATCCTTCTAAAGCAAAGGTCATCGTTGACATGCCTCCTCCAACTACTCTCAAAGAGTTGTGTAGCCTTCAGGGACGTATGCAATCAATTTGGCGATTCATATCCAATCTTGCCATGAGATATTAGCCTTTCAATCATTTACTCAGAAAAGGAGTAAAGTTCGAATGAGGATCAGAATGTCAGCAATCGTTCGAACGCATCAAGAAATATCTTCTTAACCCACCCGTTCTGAAGCCACTAGAATTGGGAAAGCCTCTTTTGTTGTATGTTTCAGTTAACCAAGCCTTTTGTGGCGGATTCTTGGCACAGTATGAGGACGGCAGTCTGATCGAGCATGCCATCTACTATGTAAGCAAGACTTTTATTGACTATGAAAAGAAGTACTCTCAGATAAAGAAGACATGTCTAGCACTGGTTTGGATGTGTTAGAAATTTAGGCATTACTTGTTAGCATCAGAAGTCAAGATTCTCTCAAAGCTTAATCTTCTCAAGTACATTCTCGAGCAACCGTTTCTCAGTGACCGAATTGCCAAGTGGCAAGTTCGATTAATGCAGTATGACTTGGAATATGTTTCTCAGCAGTCCATTAAAGGTCAGGCTATCGCTGACCAGTTAGCCAATTTTCCTTTGACAGAAGATGTAAAGACAGAGGATGATTTCCCTGATGAACGCATCCATAATATCCAACAGTCTCAAGTTTGGAATCTATTTTAATATGGTTCCAAGAATATGGCTGGCATAGGAATCAGAATCTTGCTAATCACACCAGAGAAAGAGATGATCCCTTTCTCTCTGAAACTGGATTTTCAATGTACCCATAATATGGTTGAGTATGAAACTTTAATACAAGGTATGAGAATTCTGCAAGACTTCAATGTTAAGAGAGTACACGCTTTCGGTGATTCATTGCTTGTCGTCAGCCAAGTCAAAGCCGAATGGCAGGTAAAAGACCAAAAGTTGCTTCCTTATCAAAAGATCGTTCTAGCCCTCGTCAACAATTTTGAAGAATTTCAGCTTTTCCATATCAAAAGAGAGTTTAATCAAATAGCTGACGGTTTAGCCAGCCTAGGCTACATTATGTCTTTCAGGAGCGGAGAATCCTGCCGTTCTTTTGAAATTGGCAGACTTGATCAACCTGCCTTCATTCCAGTAATGCAAGTCAACCAGGTGGAACAAAAGAAGAAGCCTTGGTATCAAAATATTAAAAACTTCATTAAAACTGGTGAGCTTTCACCAGAATTGTCAAAGAGGGAACAAAAAGTGATTCAGCATATGTCTACCCGTTATTTTATTTTGGCCGATGTTCTTTATCGTCGTGGGTTCAACTCTAAGTATTCCAGGTGCTTAGATAAAGAAGAAGCCAAAGAAGTCGTGTGAGAAGCGCATGAAGGCATTTGCGGTGGACATGTTGGCTACCAAACTCTTGTTAAGCAAATCATTCGAGCAGGATATTATTGGAAAATCATGCAACAAGACTGCCATCGTTTTGTAAAGAAGTGCATTCAGTGTCAAATACACGCACCTTCCATTCATTCGCCAGTCACATACTTGCAATCAGTTGTGTCTCTATGGCCATTCTTTATGTGGGCCTTCTATGTCGTAGGTCTCATCACTCCTTCTGCTTCCAATGGTCATAAATATTTCTTTGTCGCAATAGAGTATTTTACCAAATGGGTCGAAGCCGTCACTTTGCGTACGGTGAAAGGTCGACATGTGGTCTCGTTCATTCATAAGAACATTCAATTGTCGTTTCGGTATACCGCGCGACATTGTGTCAGATAATGGTACTCATTTCAAGAATGAGAGAATGAAGATCTTTTGTTCAAAATTCAGAATTCATCATCATTTTTCAGCTCCTTATTATCCCCAAGGGAATGGTCAGGCAAAAGCGACAAATAAAAGTTTGATCTGCATCTTGGAAAGAACCGTTGAGACGGGTCGTGATTGGCATGAGAAAATCCATGATGCACTCTGAGCATATCGAACCACCATTCAAACCCCGACCAATGCAACTCCTTCAGAACTTGTTTATGGGACCGAAGTGATGCTACCTTTTCATGTTCAAAACCTGCTCTTAAATTTGCATCTCTTCTAGAGCTAGCACTCGATCAATATTAGCAACAGAGATTGGTACAACTGGATCTACTCGATGAGAAAAGACTCAAAGCAGCAGAAAATGCCCAGTCTTATCGTCAGAGGATAGCAAGGCAATATGCCAAGTCATCAAAAGAAGATTCCAAGTTAATGATCGGGTCCTTAGATCAACGACTCATCTCAAGTATCGTCCACGAGGCAAATGGTCACCAAACTAGTAAGGACCCTACGTGGTAAAAGAAGCATTATCACGTAATTCATATCGTTTGATAATGCAGATGGGGTAGAATTACCCGATCCTATCAATGTCCGACATTTGAAAAAATTCTACACTTAGAAAACTTATATTTTATCCTCTGTATTCTTCAATGAATTTTCTCTAATAAATGATCGATTATGTTGTTATCAAAATACTCTTTTCTTCTCAGAATACACTGGGGCATTTTTGTTATAAACTCATCTTTCATTCAAAATGCCTGTGTGCAGGTAGGATCAAATAAAATCTTTCATCATTTGCTTACTCGTATTCATTCGCATTTATCCACATAATATTTGCATTCATTTACATTTGTTTGCATTCGCTTGCATCCATTTTGCATCTATATCAAATTCTCATGCAGGATAAGGGATGAATCCTGAGACCCATCGCATTTGTCCAGGTCATCATGAGGGTGAAGATTGAAAATCCTCCATTACAATCAATTGGTAATCTTTTAAAATCCACTGCTTGTACTGATAATCTTTTAAAATCCAGTGCTTGTACTGGTAATCTTTTAAAATCCAGTGCTCGTACTGGTAATCTTTTAAAATCCAGTGCTCGTACCGGTAATCTTTCAAAATCTAGTGCTCGTACTGGTAATCTTTTAAAATCCAGTGCTCGTACTGGTAAACTTTTAAAATCCAGTGCTCGTACTGGTAATCTTTTAAAATTCAGTACTCGTACTGGCAATTTTTCAAAAACCAGTGCTCGTACTGGCAATTTTTCAAAATACAGCGCTCGTACTGGTAATCTTTTAAAATCCAGTGCTCGTACTAGTAATCTTTTAAAATAAAGTGCTCGTACTGGCAATTTTTTAAAATCCAATGCTCGTACTGGTAATCTTTTAAAATCCAGTGCTCGTACTGGTAATCTTTTAAAATCCAGAGCTCGTACTGGTAATCTTTTAAAATCTAGTGCTCGTACTGGTAATCTTTTAAAATCCAATGCTCGTACTGATAATCTTTTAAAATCCAGTGCTCGTACTGGTAATCTTTTAAAATCTAGTGCTCGTACTGGTAATATTTTAAAATCCAGTGCTCATACTGGTAATCTTTTAAAAACCAGTGCTCCTATTGGTAATCTTTCAAAATCCAGTGCTCGTATTGGTAATCTTTCAAAATCCAGTGCTCGTACTGCTAATCTTTTAAAATCCAGTGTTTGTACTGGTAATCTTTCAAAATTCAGGGCTCGAACTGGCAGTCTTTCAAAATCTAGTACTCATACTGATAATCTTTTAAAATCCAGTGCTTGTACAGGAAATCTTTTAAAATTCAATGCTCGTACTGGGAATCTTTCAAAATTCAGTGTTCGTACTGGCAATCTTTTAAAATCCAGTGCTCGTATTGGTACTTTATCAAAACTTTGGCCTTCATACTAGTCGCAATCCAAACACTAGACTCACACTAGGGTTTAGACCCAATGTTAATCTTCAGATCTGCAAACTAAACAATCTTTGTCAAACCCTTGAGTCACTCCATTCTGTTCATCTGATCTGCTGTCACCAATTCTGTCAGATCCCTGGTCATCAATTTCGTTAAGCAAACCTTCGGGTTATCAAATTCTATCAAAGCCAATCATTATTTTTCTGACCTTTGGGTTGCATCTGGCAATCATGATCTTTCAGGATTCAACTTTTATGTTGAACTATTCCAAAATCAAATCAATCATTTTCTCTTGCAAAGGACCTTCTTCTAGGGAGAGTTCGAGGAAGCTTGTTCCTATCGCATTCAACCAATCTCTTTGTTCGCAAGAACCCTTTTCTAGGGAGAGTTTGAAGGGACTCGTTTCTTTGCGAACTGTTTGCAAAATAAAAAACCAACTTTACACAAAAGAACCCTTTTTCCAGGGAGAGCTTCGACGGAAGCTCATTTTCCTTTTGTGGCCCCTAATTTCTCATTTTGGTCAACCCCTTTACAGAGAATCCTCTTCTAGAGAGAGTGTGATGGACTCGTTTCTCTGTGATACTTTCTCAACTTCATTTTCGGCTGCCTTTCCATAAGAGAAGCCTAGAAATAAGGAGTTTTGACGAAAACTTTATTTCTCTTTGAAAGTTTATTTTGTAAACACCTCCTCTTCAGGGAAGAGAGGATTATTTTTTATTATCCGTTCAGGTAAGGGTCAAGCCTAAGTCTCTCCTTTGGGGAAAGAAGAGGAGAATCTAGCCATAGATGTGTCATATAGACCTCAAGCGATTTCTTTCACCAAGGATTCCAAGAATATTTTGCCAATTTGCCTTAAAAAATAGTGGTTGATCTCAAAAATCTTTAATTGCATAAAAAGAATTACCTCAGATTACCTTTAGTATTACTTCCAAAAAGAGTGAAGCTTTCACAAAAAGGATTTAAAATCCAAATTCTTTCTAGTGGCCAACCAAAGGGATGAAGAATAAATCCTCGATATGGCCAGCAAAGAAAATTCAATGTTGTCGCAAAGCCATAAGTGATTGATATTGATCGAAGTTATGGCACATTTTTAAAAAATCATTCTTGTAAAGATAAGGCAGTCAAAATATCCTGGGTGATACAGAAAAAATTCATTCAATTTCCATATCTCCTCAATCACCCAAGCTGCAATTAAATATCTGCAAAAGGGATCTCTCAATTGACGTCAAGATGAAGACAAATTATGTGAGTTAGCCCCTCGAGGTCAAAGAAGATTTGGATCATCTCCAAGATGAAGGAGTTTGTGACGGATCCTTCAAGGGAAAGTTCAGATCATCTTCAAGTTGAAGGCAAATGCGATGAGCCTCCTAACAAACCCTAAAAGATATTTAATTTTTGCTATCATCAAGAAATTTCCAACCAATGCGCCAATACCATCAAGATAATTCCTGAAAGAAAGAAGGATTGAAGCATCTCTAAGATGAAAGAGTTTATGACGTACCGATAAAAAAAAAAACAGAAGAGAGAGAAAAGTCAGGACATCTCCAAAATGAAGGATGATGTAATAAACTCCCCAAAAATCCAAGAGAGCTCCAATTTTGTCAAAAAGAGAGTGCAGAAAGACCATCATGAGAATAAAATCTCAGGATATCAGACTGCCGAATCTACCAAGAATCTTCTTTAATTTTATGAAATTCTTTTATCAATATCCTTTCAATAATTGCTTTCATAATGAGAATTCTTTCTTTTTCGTTCATATCAAGAAAATTGATAGCTCCTTGAAAGAGAGTCAATTGCAAGCAATTTGAATTCGAATCTTAATTCTACGAAGTTAAGTCTAGATGGAAGTAATACTCTAGGCAAAAAGAGGGAGTATTTTTCATATATGTGTGCTTATTTTCAATCATCCTTGAATTAACTACAATTTTTATTTTATTGGCAATCTTTTTAAATTATCCTGACATGAAGTGAGAGCTTGATGTCTATTTTGATGTATTCAGGCGTTGTTTTTATCACTTTTAGGATCAGATGATGGGAGTTGTCCAAGATCCTTCCCTTCTTGTTTTGATCTGACTGCTTGGGCTCTCAGATTTGCACACTTCCCTGTGTTCTCCACCATAGACAGTTCCCGTTCAGGCTAAGGGTTAAACCTGAATTGTTTCTGCAAAAGGTCATCTGTAGATCAATCCATTCAGTCTCAGCAATGAGACGCCCAAGATCAATCCCCTTGCAAACTTCTCTCGGATTTATTGTGCAAAATTCAAGGGTCCCATCATGGCTTCTTCATTTGAGGATTTCATTTATTGTCCCCTTTCAGGTTAAGGGTTAAACCTGAGCCTCGTTTTTCCACAAGGTATTGTCCCCTTTTAGGTTAAGGGTTAAGCCTGAACCTCGTTCTTCTACTAGGTATTTTTCATCCCATCCAGGTTAAGGGCTAAGCCTGAGCCTCATTTCGATGAGGTGATTCTTCTTCTTTACTCTCTGTTCTATATCTGTCATTACCGTCGTGATCAATTTTTTCATACTCGGTCAGATTCTCCTAACTGGGGCATTTTTATAGTCCAAATTTGGTGTGTTTTTCTTTGCCACTAAGCTCGGCTTCCAACCGGCTTAGCAGCAAAGAGGGGCATCTGTAAACACCCCAAATTTTTACCATCATCTAGTGTTTACATTTCATCGCAATATCATTGCATGCATTTGACATGTCATCTCAATGTATTGCATACATTGCATCTCATTATCGAGATTCAGAAGTCTTGTTTTCAAAATATTAATCCAGATTTGAGTTTTAAAAACTTTTCTTTCAAAATCAATTTCAAAACCTGGGTTTTAAATCAATATTTTTCCATTCGCCAACCCCAGGGTCTTATATTTCAAGATGTTTTTCTCATAAAATAATCTGGATTTGTTTTAAACTCAATTTCAATGGATTTCAATTCTTAGATGAGACCCATTTAGGTGGTGTCGCTTCTAGATTCTTTTACTTATCAAAAATCTCAAAAATTTCAAAGTCCTAGTTGGATCAGGACTCTTTTTCGAGAATCCCAGTCAGGTTAGGACTCTTCTTCAGAGTTTCAGTCGGATTAGGACTCTAATCTTTTGCAGCTATTTTATCCATTTTCAATCAAATCTTTCAAAATGAGTCAAAAACTCAGAGTTTTAGTTGAACCAGGACTCTTTTCAGAGAGTCCTAGTTGGATCAAGACTCTGACCTTGATTTCAATTTTGCGAGAATCTTTCCAAAATCTCTTCATTTATCTTTTCAAATTTCAAGATTGTCACACTTCTACCACTAAATTTCAAAATTCTGGGATTTTATCCTAGAGTCCTGATCAAATCAGGACTCTATCCCAGAGTCCAGATCGAATCAGGACTCTATCCTGAGTTCGTTTTCTCACTTCATTTTCACTGGTTTTCAAAAGCTTTGTTTAAATCTCATCATTTACTTTCTAGAAAACCAAATTTTTTTAAAGTCCTAGTCAAATTAGGGCTCTTCCTTAGGGTCCTAGTCAAATAAGGACTCTGAACCAAAACTTCAATTTTAGCCTACTTTCATCTGCTTTTTAATATCTCCTCAGTTGTTTCTCAGAAAATCCAAAAATCTGAGAATCCTAATTCAATTAGGACTCTATCCTCAGAGTCCCAGTTGAATCAGAACTCTGTTTTATTTCAATATTTGTTATTGCTTTCACTATTTTCACAAGTTCTTCCATTTGTTTTTCAAAAAATACCAAAAAAAAATCTAGAGTTTCAGTCCGATCAGGATTCTATCCCAAAGTCTTAGTCCAGTCAGGAGTGTATTCTGAAGTTTGTTTTCACTTCTATTTTAATTCATTTCTATTTGTTTTTAAAAAAATAGGTCATTTTACAGAGTCCAGTTAATTCAGGACTCTATTTCAGAGTTCTGATTGAGTTAGGATTCTAACCCTGATTGTGTTTTCTGAGTTATTTTACCATTTTTGATAAAATCTTTCAAAAACTCCTTTATTTGGCTTTCAAAATCCTAAAATCGCAGAGTCCTAAAAATTCAATACTATAGCCCAGAGTTCCAGTTCGATTAGGACTCTATTTTCAAGCCTTTGAATCTCATTTATTGATTTTAACCCCTTTTCCAAATCATTTTCAGTCTTTGTTTCAAGTTTTTCAAAACTTCGATGTGGGGCCCACTCAATTGACGCCATATCTGGAGGAGTTCTGACCCAGTCAGAACTCTGTGCTTTTTCAAAACCTTCAATCTCAAAGTCCAAACTTATTTTTTAATATATTTTGAACAACTCTCAATTTTAAGTTTTAAAATCATTTTTGAAAATTTGAGGGGGGCCCACTCTAGGTGGCGCAACGTTCGACAAAGTCAGGGTTAGACTAGGGTTAGTGAATGTCCTAGTTAGTTTAGAGGTTTAGAAAAATCAAAATCCATTTTGAAAATCCATTTTTAACTTTGGCTTTTAACTATTAGTTTTAAAAGTTTTAATTAAATCTTTAAAAACCTAAATGTGGGCCCACGCTAAGTGGCGCCACATTTGGAGGTTTTCTAGGATAATTAGAAGTCTAATTAGATCTTAATTAGGTTAATAAGGTTAGGGGTAATTAGGTAATCCTCTAGGAAAATCGCCCCCCCTTTTAGAGTCCAATTTTTTTAAAACTCTTAAATTAAAACCTAACTCTTTTTTTATAAATAGTCACCATAGGGGGGTCGACCCCCCTATCTCTCTCCTTTTGGATTCTTGGAGCTTAGCTCTCCACTCTCCAGCCCTTTCTCCTTCCTCTATTGCAACTGCAACCTCAAGGTAAGGTTTTTCATAAATTTTTTTACTTTACTTAATATTTTTTCATGTTTTAACATGGATTCCACCATTGGCGCCTTCCCTTTCATAGATTAAACCATGGAATCACTATCAAAAACCTCAAGATCAGTCCAAGAAGATGATCTAACCCTGTTTTACTATTTTTTCAGGCATTATAGTCCGTTATGATTGTTTAGGAACATGTTTTTTGTGTTCTTAGCCAATGAGATACGCGATTTACCCGTTAAATGGGTTAAATCCGCACTTTCAAAGGCAAAATCAATTCCAACCGTGGATTCCCTGTACTTTTTATTTTTTTTATCATCATATTAATGTTTATTTCATGTACTACAACATCAAAATAGATTTTGTTTTCCAGTTCAAGTGTTTTTTTATTGATTTTCATTGATTAAATCATGTTTTATTAGGGTTTCTTAGATTTCTGTATATTTTAATCTTGGATGCATAAAAATCACGTTAGTTCGTATTTAAATATTTGTTTTTTTATTTTTATTTTTTTATATGTTATTCATGGGCATGTCAGTGAAGTTACGTAAACAAATCAGAGGTTTTAGGATTTGGTAACCCAGTCAGAAAAATAAAAGATCGAACCGTGATTTTCAATCGTTATTGAAATTCATAGGTAACTTGCAGTTGTGTTATTTCTTTCATCTAATATTCGATTCAAGATCCGTAAAATGCATTAGCTTTGTGTTGATGTAGACTATTTACTGTAAAATATTCATAATTTTTTGCCTCTATTTGATATTTTTCCTCTGTCAAAAAGTCAGATCCATATTTTAAAACTCGTTATGATTTACTAAAACCCTAATCTGACTTGTACTGATCATAGATCTTTAACCGTAAATTTGATTCATGATCTGTAAAAAGGAAAGTTCACTATTTACTTTTCTTCTATTCACTACTGAAACTTCACAAATTTTTGATGAAATCTGATATTGTTTTCTGCATTTGCAACCGGAAGTACCTGTTTTAATTAATTTTATATTCGTTATATTCAAGTCCAGATTGCCGAAACGATATCTCCCTCATCGGAGATTACTTTTCCAATATGTAAAAAAGAGATTCTCTGTTTTTATGTATAATTTGTCTTTGTAAAATTTCAAAAATTTCTATGGAGTATTGACTTCTGATTAGGGTCTAACACTAAAATAAGTATGTATCCGTGGGCAAAAATAGCAAATTTTAGGGTTTTCTGCAAAATTTTAATTAAAATTTTTGTCAAAATTGAATATTTATGTTTCCAATTAAATTTTAGGGTTACAAAGATTTCACATGATGATTTTTATGAATTTTGGATATCGTTTGGTGCTTGAATCAATCAAATTGCAAAACAGGGTACCCGCACGATCCCGAAACACTACCAAAATCATGATTTTCATGATATTTCTTGATCTTCATGTATAAGTTCATGTTTGTAGGGTTTTTTCATGTTTAGAATCATATTAGAATGCTTCATAATCAATTTTGTGTTTATTTTATTTTATTTGAACCCTAAATTCAAAGTTTTTACCAAAATATTTTCTAAAAAAACCTAATTTCAAGGCCATAGTCTTGTTTTTAGGGGCATTTTAGTCATTTGACCTCAATTTTGAAATTCAAAACTTTGGTTTTCTCATTTTTAATCATATCATATCATCTATGGTTTAATTTATCCTCATTTGAATTTTAAAAGCTGTATTTTACAAAATATCTTCCTGAAAACCCAGATTTCAAAGCCATAGTCTTGCTATCAAGGGCATTTTGGTTATTTTGATCCTAATTTCGAATTTTCAAATCCCATTTCTATTATTTCTTCAACTTTATTTCATATTTCATCATGTTTATCTCAGGGAATCATGGAAAAAGGATTATATCTAGCAAAATTCAGTAATTTCTAGATATTACTGGATAAATCTAGAAAAGCCAACATATTTTCACTAACAAGTTTTCTAGTTTTGCAGGGACATTGAAGACTTTATTTTCTTGTATTTAAATTCAATTAGTGATGTAAAATGTAATTAAATTTGGAATAAGAATTTCAATTCCTGCTTAGAATTAGGATGTATTGCATATAGTTTGCTTTTGTAATTTCAATATCTGATGAATGTATCATTCATGCACATTTTTATAAATTCACCATGGTCTACACGAATGGCACGTGTACAAGCTCTTAGGGAGTTGACAAACTTGGTGGAATTTGTATTTATGGTCATAGTCAGAATACGAATGAGACCCAGATTTGTGATCTTCGTATTAACCACATTCAGCCTAAACTATTAAGCTAACTTCAAAATGCACTGCATTTCTCAAAACTCAAAAGGATTTTCTCAATTCCTCAAAGAAATGTCTTTCAAATCCATATTCATTCATTTTCAAATTCCAAATTCAATCCAGACAAATCGATTTTATCAAAATTTCCTAAGTCTTATTCAAAAATCGATTTTCTCAAAAACATTGAGTTTTCAAAGGATATTTCAAGTATTTCTCAAGTTCAAAATTCAATTTTCCAAGTCATAATATCTTCAATTTCAAAGTTTGAATTCAGAGAAGACCAGTTTTCCAAAGTTACTTGAAATTCCTTAGAAATTGATTTTCCTAAAAAACACTTGGATTCTTCAGAAATCGATTTTCATTTTCCTTAAAAATATTTTCCCAACTCTGATTCACGATTTTCCAAGCAACAACTTTTCCAAGAATTTTCCAAGTATTTCAATCTTTGAAGCAAACATCAAGTTTTCAACTTGCATTTTCAAAAAATTCATATCATATGACTGATTCTTTGTGCATTTAGGAAATAGAACACGATTTAGACAAGTTGAGCAAAGCTAAGCACACTTTTGATCCTTGGTTCAATTACCCCTGGTAAAGGTGCCAGGAACAGTTAAACCTGGTACCGACAGGCGAGTCCCATTTTTTGGAATAATGCTGCATTTTAAAATGGAGGCGAGTTATTTTCAAAATCTTTTTTCAAAGGTCAGTTTGACTTGCAAAAGTAAAATTTTTGCGATGATAAGAGTTCAGTTTTTCTTCAACGATTTGAGCCCCATCTTGAGTTTCCGTTCAAACCCAACTTCCTAATTTGGTTTAGTTTTTCCTTCGGGATTCAAGTTTTGACGTGAATTTTCTTTCCTTTAAGTCCTAATTGGTTTAGTTTTTCCTTCGGGATTCGAGTTTCGACTCAAATTTTCTTTCCTTTAAATCCAAATTGGTCTAATTTTCCTTTGGGGTTCGAGTTTCGACTCAATTTTTTTTTTCTTGAACCTAGAACCAGTGCTCGTACTGGTAATCTTTTAAAAACCAGTGCTCGTATTGACAATTTTTCAAAAACTAGTGCTCGTACTAGCAATTTTTCAAAATCCAGCGCTCGTACTGGTAATCTTTTAAAATTCAGTGCTCGTACTGGTAATCTTTTAAAATCCAGTGCTCGTACTGGTAATCTTTTAAAATCCAGTGCTCGTACTGGTAATCTTTCAAAATTCAGTGCTCGTACTGGCAGTCTTTCAAAATCCAGTGCTCGTACTGGTAATCTTTTAAAATCTAGTGCTTGTACTGGTAATCTTTTAAAATCCAGTGCTCGTACTGGCAATCTTTTAAAATCCAATGCTCGTACTGGTACTTTGTCAAAAGTTTGGCCTTCATACTAGTCGCAATCCAAACACTAGACTCACACTAGGGTTTAGACCCAATGTTAATCTTCAGATCTGCAAACTAAACAATCTTTGTCAGAACCTTGAGTCACTCCATTCTGTCAATCTGATCTGTTGTCACCAATTTTGTCGGATCCCTGGTCAACAATTTCGTCAAGCAAACCTTCAGGTTATCATATTCTATCAAAGTCAATCATTATTTTTCTGACCTTTGGGTTGCATCTGGCAATCATGATCTTTCAGGATTCAACTTTTGTATTGAACTATTCCAAAATCAAATCAATCATTTTCTCTTGCGAAGGACCTTCTAGGGAGAGTTCGAGGAAGCTCGTTCTTTTCGCATGCAACCATTCTTTTCGTTCGCAAGAACCCTTTTCCAGGTAGAGTTTGAAGGGACTTGTTTCTTTGCAAACTGTTTGCAAAATAACAAACCAACTTTACATAAAAGAACCCTTTTTCCAGGGAGAGCTTTGACGAAAGCTCATTTTCCTTTTGTGGCACCTAATTTCTCATTTTGGCCAACCCCTTTACAGAGGATCCTCTTCTAGGGAGAGTGTGATGAACTCGTTCCTCTGTGATACTTTCTCAACTTCATTTTCGGCCGCCTTTCCTTAAGAAAAGCCTAGAAATAGGGAGTTTTGATTAAAACTTTATTTTTCTTCGAAAGTTCATTTTGAAAACACCTTCTCTTCAGGGAAGAGAGGAGTATCTTTTTATTACCCGTTTAGGTAAGGATCAAGCCTGAGTCTCTCTTTTGGGGAAAGGAGAGGAGAATCTAGCCATAGATGTGTCATTTAGACCTCAAGCGATTTCTTTCACAAAGGATTCCAAGAATATTTTGCCAATTTTTCATGAAAAATAGTGGTTGATCTCAAAAATCTTTTATTGCATAAAACGAATTACCTCAGATTACCTTCAGTATTACTTTCAAAAAGAGTGAAGCTTTCGTGAAAAAGGATTCAAAATCCAAATTCTTTCTATTGGCCAACCAAAGGGATGAAGAATAAATATTCGATATAGCCAGCAAAGAAAATTCAATGTTGTTGCAAAGCCATAAGTAATTGATATTGATCGAAGTTATGACACATTTTTAAAAAATCATTCTTGTAAAGATAAGGCAATCAAATATCTTGGGTGATACAGAAAAAATCCATTCAATTTCCATATATCCTCAATCACCCAAGCTGCAATTAAATATTTTCAAAAGGGATCTCTCAATTATCGTCAAGATGAAGACGAATTATGCGAGTTAAACCCCCGGGGCCAAAGAAGATTTGGATCATCTCCAAGATGAAGAAGTTTGTGACGAATCCTTCCAATGAAAGTTCAGATCATCGCCAAGTTGAAGGCGAATGCGATGAGCCTCCTGACAAACCCTAAAAGATATTTAATTTCCGCTATCATCAAGAGATTTTCAACCAATGCGCCAATACCGTCAAGATAATTCCTGAAAGAAAGAAGGATCGAAGCATCTCCAAGATGAAAGAGTTTGTGACGTACCCTTCCAAAAAAAAGAGAAGAGAGAGAAAAGTCAGGACATCTTCAAAATGAAGGATGATGTAATAAACTCCCCAGAAATCCAAGAGAGCTCCAATTCTGTCAAAAAGAGAGTGCAGAAAGACCATCATGAGAATAGAATCTCAGGATATCAGACTGTCGAATCTACCAAGAATCTTTTTTAATTTTGTGAAATTCTTTTATCAATATCCTTTCAACAATTGCTTTCACAATGAGAATTCTTTCTTTTCCATTCATATCAAGGAAATTGATAGCCTACTTGAAAGAGAGTCAATTGCAAGCAATTTGAATTCGAATGTTTATTCTACGAAGTTAAGTCGAGATGGAAGTAATACTCTAGGCAAAAAGAGAGAGTATTTTTCATATATGTTTGCTTATTTTCAATCATCCTTGAATTAACTATAATTTTTATCTTATTGGCAATCTTTTTAAGTTATCCTGACATGAAGTAAGAGCTTGATGTCTATTTTGATGTATACAGGCGTTGTTTTTATCCCTTTTAGGATCGGATGATGGGAGTTGTCCAAGATCCTTCCCTTCTTGTTTTGATCTGAGTGCTTGGGCTCTCAGATTTGCACACTTCTTTGTGTTCTCCACTTTCCCACCATAGACAGTTCTCGTTCAGGCTAAGGGTTAAACCTGAATTGTTTCTGCAAAAGGTCATCTGTTTTAAAATCCATTCAGTCTCAGCAATGAGACGCCCAAGATCAATCCCCTTTTCAAGTTTTAGGGAACCCTCTTTCTTTCTTTTGCAAACTTCTCTCGGATTTATTGTGCAAAATTCAAAGGTTCCATCATGGCTTCATCATTTGAGGATTCAATTTATTGTCCCCTTTCAGGTTAAGGGTTAAGCCTGAGCCTCATTTTTCTACGAGGTATCGTCCCCTTTCAGGTTAAGGGTTAAGCCTGAACCTCGTTCTTCTACGAGGTATTTTTTATCCCATCCAGGTTAAGAGCTAAGCCTGAGCCTCATTTCGATGAGGTGAATCTTCTTATTTACTCTTTGTTCCATATCTGTCATTACCATCATGATCAATTTTGTTATACCCAGTCAGATTCTCCTAACTAAGGCATTTTTATAGTCCAAATTTGGTGTATTTTTCTTTGCCACTAAGCTCGGCTTCCAACCGGCTTAGCAGCAAAGAGGGGCATCTGTAAACACCCCAAATTTTTACCCTTATCCAATGTTTACATTTCATCGCAATATCATTGCATGCATTTGACATGTCATCTCAATGTATTGCATACATTGCATCTCATTATCGAGATTCAGAAGTCTTGTTTTCAAAATATTAATCCAGATTTGAGTTTTAAAAACTTTTCTTTCAAAATCAATTTCAAAACCTGGGTTTTAAATCAATATTTTTCCATTCGCCAACCCCAGGGTCTTATATTTCAAGATGTTTTTCTGATAAAATAATCTGGATTTGTTTTAAACTCAATTTCAATGGATTTCAATTCTTAGATGAGACCCATTTAGGTGTTGTCGCTTCTAGATTCTTTTACTTATCAAAAATCTCAAAAATTTCAAAGTCCTAGTTGGATCAGGACTCTTTTTCGAGAATCCCAGTCAGATTAGGACTCTTCTTCAGAGTTTCAGTCGGATTAGGACTCTAATCTTTTGCAGCTATTTTATCCATTTTCAATCAAATCTTTCAAAATGAGTCAAAAACTCAGAGTTTTAGTTGAACCAGGACTCTTTTCAGAGAGTCATAGTTGGACCAAGACTCTGACCTTGATTTCAATTTTGCGAGAATCTTTCCAAAAATCTCTTCATTTATCTTTTCAAATTTCAAGATTGTCACACTTCTACCACTAAGTTTCAAAATTCTGGGATTTTATCCTAGAGTCCTGATCAAATCAGGACTCTATCCCAGAGTCCAGATCGAATCAGGACTCTATCCTGAGTTCGTTTTCTCACTTCATTTTCACTGGTTTTCAAAAGCTTTGTTTAAATCTCATCATTTACTTTCTAGAAAACCAAAAATTTTTAAAGTCCTAGTCAAATTAGGGCTTTTCCTCAGGGTCCTAGTCAAATAAGGACTCTGAACCAAAACTTAAATTTTAGCCTACTTTCATCTGCTTTTTAATATCTCCTCAGTTGTTTCTCAGAAAATCCAAAAATCTGAGAATCCTAATTCAATTAGGACTCTGTCCTCAGAGTCCCAGTTGAATCAGAACTCTGTTTTATTTCAATATTTGTTATTGCTTTCACTATTTTCACAAGTTCTTCCATTTGTTTTTCAAAAAATACCAAAAAAAATCTAGAGTTTCAGTCCGATCAGGATTCTATCCCAGAGTCTTAGTCCAGTCAGGAGTGTATTCTGAAGTTTGTTTTCACTTCTATTTTAATTCATTTCCATTTGTTTTTCAAAAATTAGGTCATTTTACAGAGTCCAGTTAATTCAGGACTCTATTTTAGAGTTCTGATTGAGTTAGAATTCTAACTCTGACTGTGTTTTCTGATTTATTTTACCATTTTTGATAAAATCTTTCAAAAACTCCTTTATTTGGCTTTCAAAATCATAATATCTCAGAGTCCTAAAAATTCAAGACTATAGCCTAGAGTTTCAGTTCGATTAGGACGCTATTTTCAAGCCTTTGAATCTCATTTATTGATTTTAACCCCTTTTCCAAATCATTTTCAGTCTTTGTTTCAAGTTTTTCAAAACTTCGATGTGGGGCCACTCAGTTGGCGCCATATCTGGAGGAGTTCTGACCCAGTCAAAACTTTGTACTATTTCAAAACCTTCAATCTCAAAGTCCAAACTTATTTTTTAATATATTTTGAACAACTCTCAATTTCAAGTTTTAAAATCATTTTTGAAAATTCGAGCGGAGCCCAGTCTAGGTGTCACAACGTTCGACAAAGTCAAGGTTAGACTAGGGTTAGTGAATGTCCTAGTTAGTTTAGAGGTTTAGGAAAATCAAAATCCATTTTGAAAATCCATTTTTAACTTTGGCTTTTAACTATTGGTTTTAAAAGTTTTAATTAAAGCTTTAAAAACCTAAATGTGGGTTCACGCTAGGTGGTGCCACCTTTGGAGGTTTTCTAGGATAATTAGAAGTCTAATTAGATCTTAATTAGGTAATCCTTTAGGAAAATCCCCCCCCCCCTTCCCCTTTTAGAGTCCAATTTTTTTAAAACTCTTAAATTAAAACCTAACTTTTTTTTTATAAATATTCAGCATAGGGGGGTCGACCCCCTTATCTCTCTCCTTTTGGATTATTGGAGCTTCTCTCTCCTCTCTCCAGCCCTTCCTCCTTCCTCCATTGCAGCTGCAACCTCAAGGTAAGGTTTTTCAAAAAAAAATTTACTATACTTAATACTTTTCCATGTTTTAACATAGATTCCACCATTGGCGCCTTCCCTTTCATGGATTAAACCATGGAATCACAATCAAGAACCTCAAGATTGGTCCAAGAAGATGATCTAACCCTGTTTTACTGTTTTTTCAGTGATTCTAATCCATTATGATCGTTTAGGAACACGTTTTTTGTGTTCTTAGCCAATAAGATACGTGATTTACCCGTTAAATGGGTTAAATCCGCACTTTCAAAGGCAAAATCAATTCCAACCGTGGATTCCCTATACTTTTTATTTTTTTTATCATCATATTAAAGTTTTTTTCATGTACTACAGCATCAAAATAGACTTTGTTTTACTGTTCAAGTGTTTTTTTATTGATTTTCATTGATTAAGTCATGTTTTATTAGGGTTTCTTAGATTTTTGTATATTTTAATCTTGGATTCATAGAAATCATGTTAGTTCGTATTGAAATATTTGTTAAAAATTTCTGATTTTTTATATGTTATTAATGGTTATGTCAGTGAAGTACTATAAAAAAATAGAGGTTTTGGGATTTGGGATTTCTGTCAGAAAAATAAAAGATCGAACCGTGATTTTCAATCGTTAAAATCGTTATTGAAATTCATAGGTAACTTGCAATTGTGTTATTTCTTTCATCCAATATTGGATTCGAGATCCGTAAAATGCAGTAGCTTCGTGTTGATGTAGGCTATTTACTGTAAAATTTTCATAATTTTTTGCCTCGATTTGATATTTTTCCTCTGTCAGAAAGTGGGATCCATATTTTAAAACTCGCTATGATTTAGTAAAATCCTACTCCGACTTGTACTGATCATAGATATTTAACCGTAGATCCTATTCATAATCTGTAAAAAAGAAAGTTCATAATTTATCTATCTGCTATTAATTGCTGAAATTTCAAATTTTTTTGATGAAGTATGCTATTTTTTTATGTATTTTCAACCAGAAGTACCTGTTTTAATCAATTTTATATTCGTTATATTCAAATCTAGATTGCCAGAACAATATCTCCCTCACCAGAGATGATTTTTTCAATCTATAAAATGGAGATTCTTTATTTTTCTGTCTATTTTGTCTCTGTAAAATGTCAGAAATTTCCATTGTGTATTGACCCCTGATTAGGGTCTAACACTGAAATAGGTATGTATCTGCAGTCAAAAATAGCAAATTTTAGGGTTTTATGCAAATTCCGAATTAAATTTTTTGTCAAAATTGATTTTTTATGTTTCAAATCCAATTTTTGGGTTACAAGGTTTTCACATGTTAATTTTTATGAATTTTGGATATTGTTTGGTGCTTGTATCAATCAAATTGCGAAACAGCGTACCCGTAGGATCCCGAAACACATCCAAAATCATGATTTTCATGATATTTCTTGATCTTCGTATATTAGTTCATATTTTTAGGGTTTGTTCATGTTTAGAAACATATTAGGATGCTTCATGATCAATTTTGTGTTTATTTGATTTTATTTGAATCCTAAATCCAAAGTTTTTACCAAAATATTTTCTGAAAAACCCTGATTTCAAGGCCATAGTCTTGTTTTGAGGGGCATTTTTGTCATTTAACCTTAATTTTGAAATTCCAAACTTTGTTTTTCTCATTTTTAATCATATCATATCATCTTTGGTTTAATTTATCCTCATTTGAATTTCAAAAGTTGTATTTTACAAAATATCTTCCTGAAAACCCTGATTTTAAGGTCATGGTCTTGCTATCAGGGGCATTTTGGTCATTTTGATCTTAATTTCAAATTTTCAAATCCCGTTTCTATTATTTTTTCAACTTTATTTTATATTTCATCATGTTTATCTCAGGGAATCATGGAAAAAGACTTATATCTAGCAAAATTCAGTAATTTCTAGATATTACTGGATAAATCTAGAAAAGCTAACATATTTTCACTATCAAGTTTTCTAGTTTTGCAGGGACATTGAAGACTTTATTTTCCTGTATTTAAATTCAATTAGTGATGTAAAATGTAATTAAATTTGGAATAAGAATTTCAATTCCTGCTTAGAATTAGGATGCATTGCATATAGTTTGCTTTTGTAATTTCAATATCTGATGAATGTATCATTCATGCATATTTTTATAAATTCACAATGGTGTACAAAAATGGCACGTGCAAAAGTTCTTAGGGAGTTGACAAACTTGGTGGAATTCATATTTATGGCCATAGTCAAAATACGAATGAGACCCAGATTTGTGATCTTCGTATTTGCCACATTAAGCCTACACTCTTAAGCTAACTTCAAAATGCACTGCATTTCTCAAAACTCAAAAGAATTTTCTCAATTCATCAAAGAAATGTCTTTCAAATCCATATTCATTCATTTCATTCATTTTCAAATTCCAATTCCAATCCAGAGAAATTGATTTTCTCAAAATTTCCTAAGTCTTATTCAGAAATCGATTTTCTCAAAAACATTGAGTTTTCAAAGGATATTTCAAGTATTTCTCAAGTTCAAAATTTAATTTTTCAAGTCATAATATCTTCAATTTCAAAGTTTGAATTCAGAGAAGACCAGTTTTCCAAAGTTACTTGAAATTCCTCAGAAATTGATTTTCCTAAAAACCACTTGGATTCTTCATAAATCGATTTTCATTTTCCTCAAAAATATTTTCCCAACTCTGATTCATGATTTTCCAAGCGAGAGCTTTTCCAAGATTTTTCCAAGTATTTCAATCTTTGAAGCAAACATCATGTTTTTGACCTGCATTTTCAGAAATTTCATAGCACATGCCTGATTCTTTGTGCATTTAGGAAGTAGAACACGATTTAGACAAGTTGAGTAAAGCTAAGCATACTTTTAATCCTTGGTTCAATTACCCTTGGTAAAGGCGCCAAGAACGGTTGAACCTCGTACCGACAGACGAGTCCCATTCTTCAGAATTATCCCGTATTTTAAAACAGAGGCGAGTTATTTTCAAAATCTTTTTTCAAAGGTCAATTTGACTTGCAAAAGTAATTTTTTTGCGATGATAACAGTCTAGTTTTCCTTCAATGATTCGTGCCCCGTCTTGAGTTTTCGTTCAAACCCAACTTCCTAATTTGGTTTAGTTTTTCCTTCGAGATTCAAGTTTTGACTTGAATTTTCTTTCTATTAAGTCCTAATTGGTTTAGTTTTTCCTTCGGGATTCGAGTTTCGACTTGAATTTTCTTTCCTTTAAATCCAAATTGGTCTAATTTTCCTTTGGGATTCGAGTTTCGACTCAATTTTTTTTCTTTAAATCCAAATTGGTTTAGTTTTTCCTTCGGGATTCAAGTTCCGACTCGAATTTTCTTTTCTTAAAACCCGAATTGGTCTAGTTTTCTTTCAAAGATTTGAGTTTCGACTCGAATTTTTTAGTTTTTTTTTTTACAATTTGAGTTCCAACTCAATTTTTCTTTCAAATTCAAGAATCATTTTAGTCTTCCTTTGAAGATTCAAGTTTTGATTTGAACGTCTTTAAAATCCAAACTTTCGAGTTAGACTTTCCTTCCAAATCTAGTTTAGCACTGGTCCTTCCAAATCTAGCTTAGCACTGGTCCTGCCAAATCCAGTTCTAACACTGGTCCTTCAAAATCCAATTTTCAAGTTGGTCCTTCCAAATATAGTTCTAACACAGGTCCTTCAAAATCCAATTTTTAAATTGGTCCTGCTAAATCCAGCTTAGCACTCGTCCTGCCAAATCCCGTTCTAACACTGGTCTTTCAAAATCCAATTTTTACGTTGGTCCTGCCAAATCCAGTTCTAACACTGGTCCTTCAAAATCCAATTTTTGAATTGGTCCCGCTAAATCCAGCTTAGCATTGGTCCTGCCAAATCCAATTCTAACACTGGTCCTTTAAAATCCAAATTTTGAATTGGTCCTGCCAAATCTAGTTCTAACACTGGTCCTTTAAAATCCAATTTTTGAATTGGTCCCACAAAATCCAACTTTGTGTTTGTCCTTTTACAAAATCCAGCTTCGTGTTGGTCCTTTTATAAAATCTAGCTTCATGTTGGTCCTTTTACAAAATCCAACTTCATGTTGGTCCTTTTACGAAATCCAGCTTTGCGTTGGTCCTTTTACAAAATCTGACTTTGCGTTGGCTCTGTTACCAAATCTGACTTCGCGTTGGTTCTGTTACCAAATTCAGTATTCGTACTGGTTGCTCTTTCTGATCCAATCTTTATACTGATTTCGCATCAAGATTCAGACTCAATGCCAATTTTTAGACCTTCGGGTCAATCATTTTGTCAGGCAGACCTTCGAGTCACCCATGTTTACCAATCAAATCTTCGAGTCAATCAATTTTGTCAGATAGACCTTCGGGTCAACCAATTTTATCAAGCAAACCTTTAGGTTACCAATTCTATCAAAGTCAATCATTTTCTGACCTACGGGTCACTTTTGCCAATCATGGTCTTTCAAGATTCGACCTTCATGTCGAACTATTATGCCAATTGGATGAATATCAATTATCAATCATTTTTCTTGCGAAGGGCTCTTTTTTCATGGGGAGTTCGAGGGAGCTCGTTCCTTTCACATGCAATTTTTGTTTGTTCGCTGAACCCCTTTTCCAGGGAGAGTTTGAAGGGACTCGTGTCTTTGTGAATAATTTGCAAAACAATTTTTTATTGTCACACAAAGAACCCTGTTTGCAGAGAAAGTTTTGATGGAAGATCATTTCCTTTGTGGCCCCCCAATGTCTTTTGTTAGGCCATCCCGTCATCGAGGACCCTTTTTTGGGAAGAGTATGAGGGACTCACTCCTTTATGACAATTCATCGACCTTATCCAATCAGCCACCTTTTCATAAGAGAAGCCTAAAGTTAGAGAGTTTTGACAAAAACTTACTCTCTTCAAAAGTTTGTTTTGCAAATACTTCCTCTTCAGGGAAGAGACATGTATCTTTTTATTACCCATTCGGGTAAGGGTCAAGCCTGAGTCTCTCCTTTGGGGAAAGGAGAGGACAATTTAGTTATGGATGTGTCGATTGGATGTCAAGCGATTTTTTTCACCAAGGATCTCAAGAATATTTTGCCAATTTGTCATGAAAAATAATTGTTGATTTCAAAACTTTTATTGCACAAAATATTACCTTAAATTACCTTTAATCTTCTTTCCAAAAAGGATAAAGCTCTTGCAAAGAAAGAAGAAAATTCAAGCTCTTTTTTGTTGGTCAATGTTATCATCGTAAAATTTTTACTTTTGTGAGTCAAACTGACCTTTGAAAATAACTCGCCTCCGTTTTAAAATGCAGGATAATTCCGAAGAATGGGACTCGCTTGTCGGTACGAGGTTCAACCGTTTCTGGCGCCTTTACTAGGGGTAATTGAACCAAGGATCAATCTACTGCTTTGCTCTGTTCAACTTGTCTAAACCATATTCTAATTCCTAAATGCACAAAGAATCAGGCATGTGCTATGAATTTCTGAAATTCATATTTGAAAACATGATGTTTGCTTCAAAGATTGGAAAATATTTGGAAAATAAACTCTTTGAAAATCATGAATCATGATTGAGATACTGTATTTGAGAAAGTGAAAATCGATTTTTGAAGAAATATAAGGATTTTGTGAAAATCGATTTTGAGAAATGTGAAATAACTTTGGAAAACTTGAGTTTTTTGAATTCAAACTTTGAAATTGAAAATATAACTTAGAAAATCGAATTTGGAACTTGAGAAATACTTGAAATATCATTGGCAAATCAATATTTTGAGAAAATCGATTTTTGAATAAGGTAGGAAATTTTGAAAAAATCGATTTCCCTGAATTTGGAATTTGAACTTGCAAATGAATGAAATGAATGAATATGGACTTGAAAGACTTGATTTTGAGGAATTGAGAAAATTCTTTTGTATTTTTGAGAAATGCAGTGCATTTTGAAGTTAGCCTAAGAGTGTAGGTTGAATGTGGCTAATACGAAGATCACAAATCTGGGTCTCATTCGTATTCTGACTATTGCCATAAATACAAATTCCACCGAGTTTGTCAACTCCATAAGAGCTAGTGCACATGTCATTTGTGTAGATCATAGTGAATTTGAAATATGTGCATGAATGACAAGCATAACAGTTATGTATCAAAGTTCAAAACTATATGCAATGCATCCTATTCTATACAGGAATTGAAATTCTTATTCCAAATTTACATTTAATTTACATCACTAATAAAATTTAAATACAGGAAATAAAGAAAAATAAAGTCTTCAATGTTCCTGCAAAACTAGAAAAAGTGGTTAGTGAAAATATGTTGGCTTTTCTAGATATATCCAGTAATATCTAAAAATTACTGGATTTTGCTAGACATAAGCCATTTTCCATGATTCCCTGATATAAACTTAATAAAATATGAAATAAGATAGAATAAACATAAAAATGTAATTTGAAATTTCGAAATTGGGGTTAAAATGAACAAAATACCCCTGATAGCAAGACTATGGCCTTGAAATCAAGGTTTTCAGAAAGATATTTTGTAAAATGCAAGTTTTAAAATTAAAATGAAAATAAATCAAACTAAATATGATATGACATGCTTAAAAATATGAAAACTAGGTTTTAGAATTTCGAAATTGAGGTCAAATGACCAAATTACCCCTGATAGCAAGACTATGGCCTTGAAATCAGGGTTTTCTAAAATAGATTTTGATAAAATTTTGAGATTTATGATTGAAATAAGCATAAAATCAAACATGAAACATCCTAATATGATTCTAAACATGAACAAACCCTAAAACTACACACTTATGCATGAAAATCAAGAAATATCACCAAAATTGTGATTTTCTTAGTGTTTTTGGATCTTTCAAGTATCCCGTTTTGCAATTTTATTAATTCAGACATCAAATGAATTTTAAATTTCATAAAAATTGGCAAAGACACTTATTATAACCCTAAAATCAGATTGGAATTGCAAAAGTAATTTTTTGACATTATTTTAATCCAAAAATTGCATTAACAACCTAAAATAAGCTATTTTTAACCTAGGCTACATACCAGTTTCAAAGTTAGACCCGAATCAGGGGTCAATCCTCCATGAAAACTTTTACATTTTTACAGAGACAAACTAGGAAGAAAAATAGAGATTTCTCAATTTACAGATCGGAAAAACCATCTTTGGTTAGGGAGAAACCCTTCCGGCAATCTGAACTAAAATCTAACAAACCTAACAGGGGTTAAAACAGCTACTTCAGATTGCAAAATACAGACATAAATAGCAAACTTAATCAAAAATTTCTAAAATTTTAGAAGTAAATAGTAGACATAAAAATAATAATACTCACTTTTTACAGATTATGAATCGAATCTGTGGTTTGGGATCTATGAACAACACAAATCTGATTAGGGTTTTGGTAAACCCTAACAAGTTTTAAATTTAAAATCACACTTTCTGTCAGAGCAAAAAATACTAGACAGATATCAAAAAATCTCAAAATTTCACAGTAGATAGATCTAATCAATATTAATCCATGGCATTTTACAGATCTCAAATCGGATATAGGATGAGAAAAATATCATAACAGCAAATTACCCTTTTGATTTTAACAACGATTTTAAAGTTTTAAAACCCCGATTTAATGTCTGATTTTTTTGATAGGGAACCTGAATCCCAAAACCTCTTATTTTTTTACAGTAGTTTAATTACATATGCATGTATCACATATAAAAAAATCAAGAATTAACAGTAAATATTTCAGTCTGAAACAGCATGCTCTTTTCTGTTCTAAAATAAAAAACACACAAAAATCTAAGAAACTTAGGAAATCATGCATTAACTAATGAAACACAATACAATAAACACTAAAACAGTAAAATAAAAATTATTTTTATGATGGAAAACTTATAATAAACATGAATAAACAAATAAATAAATAAAGATCAGGGAATCAATGGCTGGAATTTGATGTTACCTTTAAAAGCATGGATTTAGCCCATTAAAAGGGTAAATCACATGTTTTATTGGTTAATAATGTAAAAACCAATACTAAAATTGATTTTAATGGATTAGAATCCTTGTAAATACCATAAAACAGAGTTAGATCACTTTCTTGAACCTCTCTTGAGGTTCTTGGACTTGAATCCATGGTTTAATCAATGGAATAGATGGTATTAATGGCTAAAATTGATTTAAAACTATTAAAAACATGAAATAAAAGCTAAAAATTAAAACAAATAATTACCTTGAGGTGGCTGCAATGGAGGAGGGGCTGGAGAGGAGAGAGAAGTTTCAAGAATCAAAGGAGAGAGAGTTGGGAAAATCGACCCCCCTATGGAGACTATTTATAGAATTTTTTTAGGTTTAAAAATTTAGAATTTTGAATTTTTTGGACTCTAACAAGGGGGGGCGATTTTGGGGTGGAGTTACCTAACTACTCCTAGCCTAGATTATCCTAATTAATGCCTAATTAACTGCTAGCCTGTCTTAGAAAATCCTCAAATGTGATGCCACTTGGCATTTTCCACATTTGGGTTTTTAAAGTTCTTTAAAAACCTTTAAAAACACTAGTTTTAAAATCCAAACTTCAAAATGAGTTTTTAAAATAACTTTTGACTCTTCTAAACCTCTAACACTCACCAAGACACTGACTAACCCTAGTCTAGCCCTGACTTACTCGAATATGGCGCCACCCCGAGTGGGCCCTATTTGAGTTTAAAAAAAAATGATTTAAAAACTTGAAATTGAGAAAGTTTTCAAAATATTTTCAAAAGTAAACTTTGAAACTAAAATTTTTGAAATGACATAGGGTTCTAACTAGGTTAGAACTCCTCTGGATATGGTGCCAACTAAGTGGGCCCACATCGAGTTTTGAAAATTTTGAAATAAACACTGAAAACAGCTTTGAAAAGGGGTTAAAATCAATAATTGAAATTCAAGATTTTGAAAATAGAGTCTCAAGCGAACTGGAACTTCGGGTTAGAGTCGTAAACTCTTAGGATTCTGAGATTTTGGATTTTAAAAGCCAAATAAAAAGTTTTTGAAAGAATTTATCAGAAATTGGTAAAACAAGTCGAAAAATACAGTCAGGGTTAGACTCCTAACTCGACCAAAACTCAGAAATAGAGTCCTGAATTAACTGGACTCTGTAAAATGACCTAAAATTTGAAAACGAATAGAAGAGATTGAAAATGGAAGTAAAACAGAACTTCAAAATAGACTCCTGACTGGATTAGGACTCCGGGACAGAGTCCTGATCGGACTGAAACTCTAGATTTCTGAGAAATTTGATAAACAAAGGAATTCAGAAGCGACACTACCTAAATGGGTCTCATCTGAGCATTGAAATCCATTGAAATTTGAATTTAAAATGAATCCAGATTATTTTCTGAGAAAATATTTCGAAATATAAAGTCCTGGGGTTGGAAAATGGCAGAATGTTGAATAAAAACCCAAGTTTTAAAATTGATTTTTGAAAGAAAAGCTTTAAAACTCAATTCTGGATTGAATATTTTGAAAACAAGAGTACTGGATCTCGAAAATGAGATGTAATGACATGCAATGCTATGCAATGCAATGAAATGGTATGCCGAAGTCATGCAGTGATATGCAATGACACAGGAAATGTAGACACTGAATGAGAGTGAAAATTTGGGGTGTTTACAGATGCCCCTCTTTGCTGCTAAGCCGGTTGAAAGCCGAGCTTAGTGGCAAAGAAAACACACCAAATTTGGATTATAAAAATGCCCCAGTTAGATGAATCTAACTGGGTATGAAAGAATTATTCCAAGTGATGATGGTAGATATGAAATAGAGAATAAGGAGAAAATTTTACTTCAAAAAGAAGTGAGATTCAGGTTTTGCCCTTAACCTGGATGAGACAGAAAATACCTCGTGTAGAAACGAAGCTTCGGTTTGACCCTTAACCTGACCGGGAAATGAAATATCTCATCAAAGTGAAGCTCAGGTTTAACCCCTTATCCTGACCGAAAAATGAAATACCTCATCAAAGGAGGCTCAGGTTTATACCCTTAACCTGATCGGGCAATGAAATACCTCATCAAAGGAGGCTCAGGTTTATACCCTTAACCTGATCGGGCAAAAATGAACAGAATCCTCGAAAGAAGAGACCGTGATGGAACCTTCGAATTTTGCACAATAAATCCAATAGGGGTTTTACAAAATGATGGAATTGGGGTCCCTAAAGTTTTAAAAAGGGGTTTGATTTTGGGTGCCTCATTGCTGAGACTAAATAACTTTTGAAATTGCCTTTTGCTAGAATTGGTGGCTTAACCTCAAGCCGAAATTGGACTGTCTATGGTGAGACAGTGGGGACACAGGGAAGTGTGCGAATATGAGATCCCAGGTGCCCCAGATTATACCGAAGAAGGAAAGGAATCTTGAAAACTCCCGTTATCATGTCCTAAAAGGGATGATGTCAGAATGCGCTAAAGATGAACCTCAAGCTCTCGATTCATGCCAGGATAGCTAGAAAATATTGTCAAAATGTTGAAAATTATTGTTGATTCAAAATGATTGGAAAATGATGCACATTGGTGCGAAAATATTTCTTCTTGTCTACCTGAAGTATTACCTCTGACTGGGCTTAACTCCGTAGAATCAAGATTCGAATTCAAATTGTCTGCGATTGGCTTTCTTTTAAGGAGGTTATCAATTTCCTTTATATGAGCAGAAAAGAAAGTATTCTTGATATTGAGAGAGCTATTGGTGAAAGAATATTGATAAAAGAATTTCACAAAATTTAAAAAAGATTCTTGATAGATTCGGCAGTCTGATATCCTGGGATTCTTTTCTCATGATGATCTTTCTGCACTCTCTTTTTAACAGAATTAGAGCTCTCTTGGACTTTTCGGGAATTACATCATCCTTCATTTTGGAGATGTCCTGACTTTTCTCTCTTTTCTTTTTTGGAAGGGTACGTCACAAACTCCTTCATCTCGGAGATGTTTCGATCCTTCTTTTCTCTCAGGGATTATATTGATGGTTATTGGCTCTTTGGTTGAAAATCTCTTGGTGATAGCAGAAATTAAATATCCTTTAAGGTTTGACGGGAAGCTCATCGCATCTGCCTTCATCTCGACAGTGCTCTGGACTTTCCCTGGAAGAATCCGTCACAAAATCCATCATCTTAGAGATGTTTCAAATCTTCTTTGGCCCCGGGGGTCTACTCGCCTAATTCGCCTTCATCTTGACGACAGTTGAGAGATCCCTTTTGCAGATATTTAATTGCAGCTTAGGTGATTGAGGAGATATAGAGATGGTATGGATTTTTCTGTGTCACCCAGGATATTTCGACTGCTTTATTTTTCAAGAATGGTCTTTAAAAATGTGCCATTGACTGGGATCAATATCAATCACTCATGGCTTTGCAACAACATTGAATATTCTTTGCTGGCCATATCGCGGATTTATTCTTCATCCTTTTGGTTGGCCAATAGAAAGATTTTGAATTTTGAATCTTTTTTCGCGAAAGCTTTGTCCTTTCGGAAGTAATACTGAGGGTATTCTGAGGTAATAATTTTTTGCACTAAAGATTTTTGAAATCAACAAATATTTGATGACAAATTGGCAAAAGTTTCTTGACATCCCTTGTGAAAGCGAGCATTTGAGGCACAACGCAACACATCCATGACAGAAATTCTCTTCTCCTTTCCCCAAAGGAGAAGATTTAGAAATTGGAATTAGAAATTACTCCTCTCTTCCCTGAAGAGGAGGTGTTTGCAAAATGAACTTTCGAAGAGAAATTAAGCTTTCGTCAAAACTTCCTAACATTAGGCTTCTCTTATGGAAAGGGGGTCGGTATTGGTGAGGTCAGTGAATTGTTCATCACACTCTCCCTGAAAAGAGGGTCCTTCCCGATGAAATGGCCTATTCTGAAATTATGGTCATAAGGAAAGCGAACTTCCGTCGAAGCTCTCCCTGAACTAAGGGTTCCTTGTATGAAATTGGAATTTTGTTTTGCAAACGGTTCACAAAGATACGAGTCCCTTCAAACTCTCTCTGGAAAGGGGCTAAGTGAACGAATTGGATAACATGCGAAAAGAATGAGCTCCCTCGAACTCTCCCTATACAAAGGGTCTCTCGCAAGAGAAAATTATTGGAATTGGTATTGGATGACCAAAAGTTCGAAATTGAAAATTGGAAATTTGATTTTTGGATTCTGAAATTTGGTATTTGAAATTGGAAGTTGGAAATCTGGAAATTGGAAATTTGAAAGTTTGAAATTTGAAATTTGAAATTGGAAATTGATTGACCTAAAGATCGAAATTGGCAATTTGAAATTTGAGGTTTGAAATTTGAAATTTGAAATTTGAAATTTGAAATTGAAAATTGGAAATTGGAAATTGAAAATTGGAAATTGGAAATTGGAAATTGGAAATTTGGAAATTTGGAAATTTGAAATTTGGTAATTGGGAATTTAAAAATTGGAAATTGATTGACTCAAAAGGTCGACATTTGAAATTGGAAATTGGATGACCTGGAGGTCAAAATTGTGAATTGGTTTACTGGGAACGACATGGGTTTTGTAGGGATTCAGCCTAAGAACGACATTGGTTCATTGGTAATGACATGGGTTCGATAGGGATTCAGCCTAAGAACGACATTGGTTCAATTGAGAACGACATTGGTTCACTGGGAACGACATGGGTTCTGTAGGGATTCAGCCTAAGAACGACATTGGTTCAATTGAGAACGACATTGGTTCACTGGGAACGACATGGGTTCAATAGGGATTCAACCTAAGAATGACATAGGTTCAATTGAGAACGACATTGGTTCACTGGGAATGACATGGGTTCTGTAGGGATTCAGCCTAAGAACGACATAGGTTCAATTGAGAACGGCATTGATTTACTGGGAACGACATGGGTTCTGTAGGGATTCAGCCTAAGAACAACATTGGTTCAATTGAGAATGACATTGGTTCACTGGGAACGACATGGGTTCAATAGGGATTCAGCCTAAGAACGACATTGGTTCAGTTGAGAACGACATTGGTTCACTGGGAACGACATGGGTTCTGTAGGGATTCAGCCTAAGAACGACATTTGTTCAATTGAGAACGGCATTGGTTCACTGGGAACAACATGGGTTCAATAGGGATTCAGCCTAAGAACGACATAGGTTCAATTAAGAACGACATTGGTTCACTGGGAACGACATGGGTTCAATAGGGATTCAGCCTAAGAACCTGGATCAAGAGGACTTCAACCTACAGATCAAATTTTTGATAGTGAGATTAGTTCCAAAGGGGTTCAACCTAAGAACCAGGGATCAATAGGAATTCAACCTATAGATCGAATTTTTGAGAATGAGATTGGTTTAAAAGGGGTTCAACCTATGAACTATCAATTCCATAAGGATTTAGCCTAAGGATCACATCGGTTTCGCAGGGGTTCGACCTACGAACTATCAATTTCATAGGGATTTAACCTAAGGATCACAGTTTAAGAAGGAAGAGTTGAACTTGTGAGCTTTGAATGAACCAAGTGCTAAACTGGGTTTTTGAGGGAAGATTCGAATCAGAATTCAAGTCTCTAAGGAAAAACTAGATGAATTGGATTTTGAAAGAGAGTTCAGGTCGGAACTCGGATCTTCTAGACCAATTTGCAGGATAGTTTGAGTAGAAGTTCAAACTTTTAAAGGAAAGCTAGGCGGATTGAATTTGGAAGAAAATTCAAGTCGGAACTCTAATTTTCTAGACCAACTCTGAAGGAAAAGAAAACTCGGGTCGGAACCCGAATCTTCGAAGGAAAACTAGGTCCATTGTGGAAGGAAAAGAAATTCGAGTCGGAACTCGAATCCTGGAGGAAAAATAGATCAACTTGGAAGGAGAGAAAATTCGATTCGGAACTCGAATCCCGAAGGAAAACTAGACTGGTTAGAGGGAAAGGAAATTTGAGTCGGAACTCAAATCTCGGAGGGAAGCTAGATTAACTAGAAGGAAAGAAAATTCGAGTCAGAACTCGAATCCCAAAGGAAAACTAGATCGTTTAGAAGGAAAGAAAATTCGAGTCGGAACTCGAATCTTGGAGGAAAACTAGATTAACTAGAATGAAAGAAAATTCGAGTCGGAACTCGAATCCCGAGGGAAAACTAGACCGGATAGAAGGCAAGTGAAATTCGAGTCGGAACTCGAATCTCGAAAGAAAACTAGATTAAATAGAAGGAAAGAAAATTCGAGTCGGAACTTGAATCCCGAAGGAAAACTAGACCGGTTAGAAGACAAGAAAATTCGAGTCAGAACTCGAATCTCGGAGGAAAACTAGATTAAATAGAAGGAAAGAAAATTCGAGTCGGAACTCGAATCCCGAAGGAAAACTAGATCAATGTGGACACTGAATTTGAAAGTGTACCAGTGCGAACACCGAATTTTGAAAATGTACAAGCATTATGTTTTGAAAAATTACCAGTATGAATACTGGGTTTTGGAAGATTCCCAGTACGAGCACTGGATTTTAAATGGTTACCAGTACGAGCACTGGGTTTTGGGAATTTATCAGCACGAACACTGGATTTTTTAAAAAATTACTAGCATGAACACTGTTTTTTTTTTTTTTTGAAAAATTACCAGCACGAACACTGGATTTTGAAGAATTACTAATTGATTTTGATAGAAGATTTTCAGTCTTCACCCACACGACGACTTGGACAACTGTCGGGGCCTCAGGATTTATCCCTTATCCTGAATGGGTAACTCAATGCAAATTGATGCAGATGAATGTGAATGAATGCATGCAAATGCAAATGAATGTAAGTGGGTGCATATGTGTGCAAAATGAGAGATTTGTTTGATCCTGCCTGCATACAAAAAGTTTTGAAGCCAATTTTCAAAATAATGCCCCAGTATAACTGGGGAGTGAGAGTTTGGATGAAAGGATAAGTAGTTGATATTTGAAGAATGCTTTCTGACTTTTGATTGATTCAGAGACTCTAAAGAGGATCATTCCTCCTGAAAAACATTTTGCAGAGAAGGAGAATAAAAGTGGCACCGAGCTTGCGGGAAAAATAGAAAACTTTATTGATATATTGAAGGAAAGTGACAACTCAAGGAAAGACAAACAGAATTGTATCATCCCATAAAAACAAGACAAGAAATTGGAAAAGCACTAGTATTATAAATTTTTTTGAATGATTGAGGAAAAGCGTGATCAGGATGATCGGTCCTCCTTTTCGGTCCTCCTTTTCATCTCCAACGAGGAGATTCTTGTCAATGCCGTCTTGAACAATATTTTTAAAGACAAAGCAATGCTCGGTCTCGTGACCCATTGTCCGATGAAATTTGCAGAACTGATCTTTAAACCTTCCCATGGTCACAGCAGGATCCGCTATCTTGGAGAGTCTAACCGTCCCTTTGGCTATCATATATTCCAAAACTTGCTCCAGTGGCTGTTCTAAGGGAGTAAAATTGTGATCGTATCCCCAACCATCATGCTTTGGTTTTCCTTGGAATTTTAATTCTAATTGGACACTTGAGGAAGAGTTGCCATTTCGCTTATCCATTTTATCCTTTCGACTCGCGAGGTCATTTCTCTCTGGGTTTGGGTCTCCCAAACCTCCAGCATGATTTTTTCTACCTCCTCTTTTGTTTTGTTCATTGCTATTTCTGGTGGAATTGGTAGAAAATGTGGAGTGAGCCTTCAGAGATCCGACTGTGTCTTTTGTGAGCATATATTCCAAAAAGGTCTCAAGTATTTGATCCAATGGGGCCATCTTGCAATCCTGGTTCAAATCATCACGCTGCACTTTTTGTCGAGTGCTTGATTTCTGCTGAGACTTGGGTAAGACAGTCGACTGGTATTCTTTCTTATTCTCAACGAAGAAATTCTTGTCGATATAATCTTGGACAATGTTCTTGAAGACGAAACAGTGGTCGGTATCATGTCCTACTGCCCTATGGAATTTACAGAACTGGTCCATGAATCTTCCCATGATTGTGGAAGGATTTGTGACTCTTGGGAGCTTTACCAATTCTTTGGCCAACATATATTCAAGGATTTCATCGAGAGACTGCTCGAGAGGAGTAAACTGGCGATCGCAACCCCAGCCATCCTGCTTTATCTTTTCTTTCTGTTGACTCAATTTTCCACTCTGCTTTAAAGATTTCTCTTTCTGACTTGTATGATTTCCTTTGTTATCTTTGCACCCATCGCGGTTGGCATTGACGAAGAAGGTAGAATTCATCTTCTTCTTTGAATCTTGATTATTCCTGACGGGGGTGATGCTCTTGTAGAAATCTTTGCTCCTGAAGACCTCCTTGCTCTTGTCGTGGGCTTGCAAAACTTTAATCTTCTTTGCCCTTTTCTTCAGTTGTATTTGGACTGGATCATACATTGCTTGATTTTTCAATTTATAGGTTGTCCCTTGTCTATGAGGGGATCTTTGAAGTGCTTGTTGAACTTCATACTCTTCATCAGTGTCACCTACCGATCCTGATTCATTAGATGTATCCTCTTGCTGGATATGTTTCTTGGATAGCTTCAGAACTTTCTTGACTGCCTGGCCTTTTGCCCTCTGCCTGACCTGAATCTTTTCTGTACTAACTTCGGTTTGTTCTGCCAACATTTTGGTCATAATCTCTTTGAACATGACATACATTTGGGGATTGATGCCATCATCCGCTTGCTGATTCTAATTTTGGATTGATCGAGGTGAGTCCATTTTTCTTCTGAAGTTGTTGGATATGCAATACCTTCGACTGAGGCAGTTTTCTTTCCGGGCCTTGTCTGAACCATTTAATATCACGAATACTCTCTGCAGGGCAAAATTGATGGTTAGGCTTTTGAAAGAGATTTGATTGGAGAAAAATATTTGTTGAGAATTTTGGTAGACAATTTGAAAGAGTATCCCATTACTAGGGATTGAGTCGTCGCTGGAGTTACGCAATTGCGCTGCTATTCTTTGCAAAATAAACAACTAAAAATATGCCTTGTTACCTAGGTGAGGTCGTTAAACCAAGGTGAAATGAAGATTAAATGGATTTTATTGAAAATATGATTTTAATAATACACTTGACAGAGGGGAGGGGGAGAGACAATTTTCCACCACTCCTGATAATCAGAGGACACTTGAGGACCAGGAAAAAAATAGTGAGAGTGACAAAGGAATCCCAGCCATGTCTGGCAGAATGGTATGCTCCGGACCACTGATCTGATGTGAGATCGAACTCTGGCAAGATCCCTGATAATAGACGGATCTCTACGCACTTTTGTCTCTGAGAGAACTGCCTAACACACCGCTCTGGATGGTAGTATGCGCAGAAGAAAGGACCAAGTAGCCTGAACCGCTTGCCGTATACATAAGTATATCTGGGATGTGACTCGTGACGATCAAAGTAGTCCCATACGACTTCTTCCTTCTGAAGGTTATCGATCAAGAACCGGTATCGCGCAACTGGAAGGAGCTTTTCACCATTGTATCTGAATGAGCTGGCTTGGGCTGGCACATGTCGGAGGAACCAAGATTGCAATGCATATGTGCACCCTTCGACTAGAATCGATTCTCCAAGTGTGAAGTGGGTCAACCCTCGGTATAGAAAAGCGAGTGCGGCCATGGCTATGGAGAGGCGGCTAGTCTGTCAACTTTCCCACCTTCGCAGAAGTTGAACTATCCTGATATCCATGTAATTCCGTCCGTCTGGAAAGAGAGCTAATCCCACAGTGCATAAGATCAGCGCATGTTGGATTCTCTCTCGAGCTGTTCGGGATAACAAGCTGACTTCCACAAATGGTCCATATTGTCTGTAGATCTCGAGCAGGTTTACATATTCATTTTCATCCTCTTCGATCAAGGGCCAGGACTTGTGTCCTGTCATGCGAGCTAAAGCGTCTCGGGGATCCAGACCCTTGACATTAATCAAAAACTGCTTCTCCAATGGATCTCCAGGTTGACCGGCTGGCTCGGGCAATCCCATAATCTCCGAGAATTCGTCCATCAATAAAGTCATTTCCCCCCATGGGAACCAGAAGGTACTAGTGCTCGGATTCCACCGCTCTGCCAGTGCGTGGATCAAATTGTCGTTAACTGTCTGCTTTCCCACTACGGACGCCAGTTCTAACCCACAATCGTCCAAGTGGTCCGGAAACATACGAGAGAAGTTCTTGAACCATGAATAGTACCACCGGGGAAAGAAGGATCCGGTGCTGAGGACTCGATACTCGGGAAGACTTTGTCGCACTTTGTAGGAGATGTGACCCTCAAGGAAGACTGAATCAAGTTGACTGGATGCCATCAGACTAGAAGACATAAAAATTTAGAATAAGACTTAGGAAAATATAGAGATTTTAAAAAAAAATGCAGGCAGGATAAAATGAAGTTGGAAATTCGAGATGCAGAAGAACGAAAGGATGAAAATCACCTGGAGTTTTGAAGGAAATAGAGAAATTTTATGAAAATCGTCCAGGGTTTAATGAAATATGAAGGAATACTTCATAAAATGGAGAATGAAGTATTTGAAAAAAATCATCCAAGGTGGACAGTATATGGAAATGGATTGTGGATTTCTGAAAAAATCATCCAATATTTTGGAAAATTGGGAAAATATGGAAAATAAAAAGAAATGACTACAACATATTTAATCACATCCTGCACAAACAAGTATGCACATACAGCATTCTCCAAAAGCTGACTCTAGATGCACAAATTTTTGAAATAGCTATAGGACCTTAATCCTAACTCTAAGGTTCAGATCAACTGTGTTCAATCATGTTATGCCTATATACTCGAGCCAAGGCTCGATGTACGTGGCATAAAATCAATTTCTCCTGTTCTAGGTTCAAGTTTTCCAACATCCTTGAGCACCTGCCGATATACTTTGGACTATGGCCCTTGGTACGTGGCAGGGGGGTTTTCACCCAAATAAGTGGCCCAGTTGTGAGGCTCTGTCCCGAACTATGGTTCCGGAAGAGAGCCCAGCAACGTGAAGACCGGGACAATATAGGTAGGGTGATTTTTGAAATATGAGCACATGCAAGAAAACAGAGGGCTCTAAGTCCTAAAGAGATAGAGATTTTGAAATATTTGAAGCAAACATTGTTTTCAATCAAACCTAGATTGAGGAGGGTTGTATTAGACCTAAGTCTATGTGAGCATGAAAATTTCCTCCTCAATATGGTCCTACCAAACCATACTTAGTCTATATGAGATCCATGTCAGCTGGGTTCAAGTCTAGGCTCCTAGGTTCACATGATATCATGAAATAAAAGCTGACATTCCATGGAACATGATTTTGACAATTTAAACTAGGTTAAACACACAATTGATCAGGCGAAGACAGGTCCTATCTCAGTCGCCAAACCTGTTATCATCGCAAAATTTTTAATTTTGCGAGTCAAACTGACCTTTGAAAAAGATTTTGAAAATAATTCGCCTCCGTTTTAAAATGCGGGATAATTCCGAAAAATGGGACTCGCCTGTCGGTACGAGGTTCAATCATTCCTGACGCCTTTACCAGGGGCAATTGAACCAAGGATCAATCTATTGCTTTGCTCTGTTCAACTTGTCTAAACCATATTCTAATTCCTAAATGCACAAAGAATCAGCCATGTGCTATGAATTTCTGAAAATGCATAATTGAAAACATGATGTTTGCTTCAAAGATTGGAAAATATTTGGAAAATAAACTCTTTGAAAATCATGAATCATGATTGAGATACTGTATTTGATAAAGTGGAAATCGATTTTTGAAGAAATATAAGGATTTTATGAAAATCAATTTTGAGAAATGTGAAATAACATTGGAAAACTTGATTTCTTTGAATTCAAACTTTGAAATTGAAAATATAACTTAGAAAATCGAATTTGGAACTTGAGAAATACTTGAAATATCATTGGCAAATCAATATTTTGAGAAAATCGATTTTTGAATAAGACAAAAAATTTTGAAAAAATCGATTTCTCTGAATTTGGAATTTGAACTTGCAAATGAATGAATATGAACTTGAAAGACTTGATTTTGAGGAATTGAGAAAATTCTTTTGTATTTTTGAGAAATGCAGTGCATTTTGAAGTTAGCCTAAGAGTGTAGGTTGAATGTGGCTAATACGAAGATCACAAATCTGGGTCTCATTCGTATTCTGACTATTGCCATAAATACAAATTCCACCGAGTTTGTCAACTCCATAAGAGCTAGTGCACGTGTCATTCGTGTAGACCATAGTGAATTTGAAATATGTGCATGAATGACAAGCATAACAGTTATGTAACAAAGTTCAAAACTATATGCAATGCATCCTATTCTATGCAGGAATTGAAATTCTTATTCCAAATTTACATTTAATTTACATCACTAATAAAATTTAAATACAGGAAATAAAGAAAAATAAAGTCTTTAATGTTCCTGCAAAACTAGAAAAAGTGGTTAGTGAAAATATGTTGGCTTTTCTAGATGTATCCAGTAATATCTAAAAATTACTGGATTTTGCTAGACATAAGCCATTTTCCATGATTCCCTGATATAAACTTAATAAAATATGAAATAAGATAGAATAAACATGAAAATGTAATTTGAAATTTCGAAATTGGGGTTAAAATGAACAAAATACCCCTGATAGCAAGACTATGGCCTTGAAATCAAGGTTTTCAGAAAGATATTTTGTAAAATGCAAGTTTTAAAATTAAAATGAAAATAAATCAAACTAAATATGATATGACATGCTTAAAAATGTGAAAACTAGGTTTTAGAATTTCGAAATTGAGGTCAAATGACCAAATTACCCCTGATAGCAAGACTATGGCCTTGAAATCAGGGTTTTCTAAAATAGATTTTGATAAAAATTTGAGATTTATGATTGAAATAAGCATAAAATCAAACATGAAACATCCTAATATGATTCTAAACATGAACAAACCCTAAAACTACACACTTATGCATGAAAATCAAGAAATATCACCAAAATTGTGATTTTCTTAGTGTTTTTGGATCTTTCAAGTATCCCGTTTTGCAATTTTATTAATTCAGACATCAAATGAATTTTAAATTTCATAAAAATTGGCAAAGACACTTATTATAACCCTAAAATCAGATTGGAATTGCAAAAATAATTTTTTGACATTATTTTAATCCAAAAATTGCATTAACAACCTAAAATAAGCTATTTTTAACCTAGGCTACATACCAGTTTCAAAGTTAGACCCGAATCAGGGGTCAATCCTCCATGAAAACTTTTACATTTTTACAGAGATAAACTAGGAAGAAAAATTGAGATTTCTCAATTTACAGATCGGAAAAACCATCTTCAGTTAGGGAGAAACCCTTCCGACAATCTGAACTAAAATCTAACAAACCTAACAGGGGTTAAAACAGCTACTTCAGATTGAAAATACAGACATAAATAGCAAACTTAGTCAAAAATTTCTAAAATTTTAGAAGTAAATATTAGACATGAAAATAACAATACTCACTTTTTACAGATTATGAATCGGATCTGTGGTTTGGGATCTATGAACAACACAAATCTGATTAGGGTTTTGGTAAACCCTAACAAGTTTTAAATTTAAAATCACACTTTCTGTCAAAGCAAAAAATAATAGACAGATATCAAAAAATCTCAAAATTTCACAGTACATAGATCTAATCAATATTAATCTATGGCATTTGACAGATTTTAAATCGGATATAGGATGAGAAAAATATCATAACAGCAAATTACCCTTTTGATTTTAACAACGATTTTAAAGTTTTAAAACCCCGATTTAATGTCTGATTTTTCTGACAAAGAATCTGAATCCCAAAACCTCTTATTTTTTTACAGTAGTTCAATTACATATGCATGTATCACATATAAAAAAATCAAGAATTAACAGTAAATATTTTAGTCTGAAACAGCATGCTCTTTTCTGTTCTAAAATAAAATACACACAAAAATCTAAGAAACTTAGGAAATCATGCATTAACTAATGAAACACAATACAATAAACACTAAAACAGTAAAATAAAAATTATTTTTATGCTGAAAAACTTATAATAAACATGAATAAACAAATAAATAAATAAAGATCAGGGAATCAATGGGTGAAATTTGATGTTACCTTTAAAAGCATGGATTTAGCCCATTAAAAGGGTAAATCACATGTTTTATTGGTTAATAATGTAAAAACCAATACTAAAATTGATTTTAATGGATTAGAATCCCTGTAAACACCATAAAACAGAGTTAGATCTCTTTCTTGAACCTCTCTTGAGGTTCTTGGACTTGAATCCATGGTTTAATCAATGGAATAGATGGTATTAATGGCTAAAATTGATTTAAAACTATTAAAAACATGAAATAAAAGCTAAAAATTAAAACAAATAATTACCTTGAGGTGGCTGCAATGGAGGAGGGGCTGGAGAGGAGAGAGAAGCTCCAACAATCAAAGGAGAGAGAGTTGGGAAAATTGACACCCGTATGGAGACTATTTATAGAATTTTTTTAGGTTTAAAAATTGGGAATTTTGAATTTTTTGGACTCTAACAAGGGGGGGCGATTTTGGGGTGGAGTTACCTAACTACTCCTAGCCTAGATTATCCTAATTAATGCCTAATTGACCCCTAGCCTATCCTAGAAAATCCTCAAATGTGATGCCACTTGGCATTTTCCACATTTGGGTTTTTAAAGTTCTTTAAAAACCTTTAAAAACACTAGTTTTAAAATCCAAACTTCAAAATGAGTTTTTAAAATAACTTTTGACTCTTCTAAACCTCTAACACTCACCAAGACACTGACTAACTCTAGTCTAGCCCTGACTTACTCGAATATGGCGCCACCCCGAGTGGGCCCTATTTGAGTTTTAAAAAAAAAACGATTTAAAAACTTGAAATTGAGAAAGTTTTCAAAAGATTTTCAAAAGTAAACTTTGAAATTAAATTTTTTGAAATGGCATAGGTTTCTAACTGGGTCAGAACTCCTCTAGAAAAGGTGCCAACTGAGTGGGCCCACATCGATTTTTGAAAATTTTGAAATAAACACTAAAAACAGCTTTGAAAAGGGGTTAAAATCAATAATTGAAATTCAAGATTTTGAAAATAGAGTCTCAAGCGAACTGGAACTCCGGGTTAGAATCCTGAACTCTTAGGATTCTGAGATTTTGGATTTTAAAAGCCAAATGAAAAGTTTTTGAAAGAATTTATCAGAAATTGGTAAAACCTTTCGAAAAATACAGTCAGGGTTAGACTCCTAACTCGACCGAAACTCAAAAATAGAGTCCTGAATTAACTGGACTTTGTAAAATGACCTAAATTTTGAAAATGAATAGAAGAGATTGAAAATGGAAGTAAAACATAACTTCAAAATAGACTCCTGACTGAATTAGGACTCCGGGACAGAGTCCTGATCCGACTGAAACTCTAGATTTCTGAGAAATTTGATAAACAAAGGAATTCAGAAGCGACACTACCTAAATGGGTCTCATCTGAGCATTGAAATCCATTGAAATTTGAATTTAAAATGAATCCAGATTGTTTTCTGAGAAAATATTTTGAAATATAAAGTCCTGGGGTTAGAAAATGACAGAATGTTAAATAAAAACCCAAGTTTTGAAATTGATTTTTGAAAGAAAAGCTTTAAAACTCAATTCTGGATTGAATATTTTGAAAACAAGAGTACTGGATCTCGAAAATGAGATATAATGACATGCAATGCTATGCAATGCAATGAAATGGTATGCCGAAGTCATGCAGTGATATGCAATGACACAAGAAATGTAGACACTGAATGAGAGTGAAAATTTGGGGTGTTTATAGTCAACCAAAAGGATGAAGAAAAATCTTCGATATGACTCACAAAGAAAAAATTCAATGATATTGAAAAGTCATAAGTGAACTGATATTGATCATAGCTATGGCATATTTTTAAAGATCATTCTTTTAGTAATAAGGCAGTGGAAATATCCTGGGCGATAAAAAGAATTCACTCAATTTCATATATCTTCAATCAATCAAGCTGTAATTAACTATCTGCAAAAGGGATCTCTCACCTATTGTCAAGTTGAAGATTGATGGAGGGTCTAGACCCCCGGGGCCAAAGAAGACTCGGATCATCTCCATGTTGATAGGATAGGTGATGTGGCCTTCTAGAGAAAGTTCAAATCATCGTCAAGTTGAAGGCTGATGTGGTGAGCCTCTCGTCAATCCCTAAAAGATATTTGATCACTGTTATCGTCAAGAGATTTTCAACCCAAGAGACAATTTTATCAATTTAATTCTTGGGACTTAAGAAGACTCGAATCATCTCCAAGTTGAAGGAGCATGTGACGTGTCCTTCCAAAGAAAATCAGAACATTACCAAGTTTGAAGGTTGATGCAATGAAATTCTCACCCAATCCCAAGAGAGCTTACTTTTTAGTTCTCAAAAGAGTGCAATAGATCATCAAGAGACCTCAATAAAAGAGATAATACTATTAATATAATTCTTTGGACCAAAGAAGACTCAGATCATCTCCAAGTTAAGGAACTTGTGACATGTCCTTCTTGGGAAAATCAGAACATCACCAAGTTGAAGGCTGATGCAATGAAATTCTCGCCAAACTCCAAGAAAGCTTAATCTCTATCTCTCAAAGAGAGTGCAAAAGATCATCACGGGTAAACCCCAGATACCAAACGGCCAACAATTATCTTTATTCATGTAAAATTCTTTTATTAATATCCTTTCATAAGTCATTTTTATGACATTGAGAACAAATTCCTTTTTTTTCATATCAAGGAAAATGATAGCTTCTTTGAAGCAACTCAATAGCAACAATTTGATTTTGATTCTAGATTCTACAGAGTTAGCCTAGTTGGAGGTAATACTCTAGGTAGAAGAGAAAATTTATCTTTCAAACAAATATGCTTATTTTCAATCATTTTGAATCAACTACAACTTTTATCTTATTGGGAGTCTTTTTAAGTTATCCTGACATGAACTGAGAGCTTGATGTCTATTTTGATATATCTTGGTATTGTTGTTATCCCTCTTTAGGACTTGATAACAAAAGTTTTCAAGATCCTTCCCTTCCTTTTAATCTGAGTGCCTGGGCTCTCAGACTCGCACACTTCCATATATTCCCTATTGTCCCACCATAGACAGTTTTTTTTTGTTTATTTTCAGTTCAAGGTCGAGCCAACATTTATTTTTCCAGCAAAAGGTTATTTCAAAAGCTATTTAGTCTCAGCAATGAGGCACCCAAGATCAATTCCTTTTTGAAGCTGTAGAGAACCCCATTTTCTTCCTTTTGCAAACCCCTCTTGAATTTATTATGCAAAATCCGAAGGATCCATCATGGTTTTTATTTTCAAGGTTTCCATTTTCCAGTTCAAGTAAAGGGTCAAGCCTGAACCTCATTCTTCCATGAGGTATTTTCCCCATTCATGCTAAGGGTCAAGCATGAACCTCGTTCTTCTATGAGTTATTTTTTCCCTTTCAGGATAAAGGTTAAACCTGAATCATCTTTTGCAAAAAGGCCAACTTTTAAAAGCTATTTAGTCTTAGTCACGAGGTGCCCAAGATCACTCTCATTTCCAAAGCTTTTAGGGAACCCCATTTTCATTGCCTTCTTTGTAGTCTCTCATTTTTCTATGAGGTATTTTTCGTGGTTTCCTCAATCTTTACTACTGAGGACTCCACTCTAGCTTCCCATTCAGGTTAAGGGTCAAGCCTGAGCCTCATTTCGATGAAGTAAATCTTCTTCTCTGTTCTCCATTTCATATCTACCATTGTCACCAGAGTTAATTCTTTCATACCCAGACAGATTCTTTTAACCAGGGCATTTTCATAGCCCAAATTTGGTGTGTTTTTCTTTGCCACTAAGCTCGGCTCTCAACCAGCTTAGTAGCAAAGAGAGGCATTTATATACACCCCAAATCTTTCTCATACATTTCTAGACACCCCCTTTCAGCAGACGCCAATCCCCTGTAGGTCAGTATAGGAGTCTAACCCTAAGTCAGTCCAGTTTAGGTGTCATTTTCCTCTTTTGTCAGAAAATTCTCATTTTACCCCTAGGTCACCTTAGATCCTTGCCAGTCAGAGTCGACCAAGCTCATTTTTAAGTTCAGAACAGTTAAAATGTTTTTTGTTTCTAGCTCACCTAAGCTCACGATGAGCGAATCCTATTCATTTTGGCTAAAATTGGTTTATTACCTCATAAATGAGTTCAATTCCAGGTCGAATTGTAGTTGATTGTCTCTAAGTTAGTCAATTCCAGTCGATCCTATTCCCTTGAGTCTAGCTTGATCTCACCAGGAGTTCAACTGCTCCAATTTCAATTCAATTTCATTTCCCGCAGTCTAGGAGTCCATTTTAGCCCATTTCAGCTGAAATTGAGCTAAATCCAATCAGTTGAGCTAGTGTTTGAGCTTCAAATTTAGTTTATCTCAGTATTACTGACCTTCATTCTAGCTCAAACCTAGTATATTTTTGTCACCCACTTCACTCTAGTGGTCATTTCTCACCATTTCTTTGAGAATTGTACCATTTCTCGATCATCCAACCTAGGATTTGATTGAGTCAGTGTTATTTTAGTTCCTTTAAGTTCAAAAACCTTAAGATTCAATGTAAACCATTTGAGACCTTTACAAACCTTGTTTTCAGTGTCACTCCATGGCCTTCAAGGCCAAAATTATTTCTCAAATCATTCTTGTCCAGAAATCCATTTTATCATTCCCCCAGCTGGTACAATTCCCAGTCTAGGCTCAAATCAATTCCTTTTCTAAGAATCTTAGTTATATTCGAGACCCATTTCATATTTGAATAGGATCCAATGATAGATCTGAATCCATTTTTCATCCTCGAAACGGAAATGTTCAATTTTTTGTCTTTGCCAGGGGTCCAGGACTTTAAATCCTTCATTCAGGGTTTATATTTTATAATCATTTTGGTTCATTTCACATCATTTCGTATCATTTTATGTCATTTCGTATCATTTTATGTCATTTTATCACATCACATTGCATGTCATTCTCGAGATCCAGATTCGATTTTAAAACCTTATTTTAAAATCAATTTCAAAAAACCTGGGTTTAAAATCAACATTTGTCATTTGGCTAACCCCCAGGATCTTATATTCCTTTATTTCAAAATATTTTCCCTAGAAAGTGATCAAGATTCATTTTAAACTCAATTTTTAACTAAACTCAATACTCGGATGGAACCCATCTAGGTGGTGTCGCTTCTGGATCACTTCTTTCATTTAGATTTCTCAAATTTTAGTTATTTCAGAGTTTTAGTTGATTTAGGACTTTGTCTTTTTACCTTTTAAAACCTTTTCAAACTTTCATTTTATTGGTTTTAAATCAAAGGTGGCCTTACCCCTCGCTCATTTCTTTCATTTTGGCCTTTTTTTTAGAGTTTTAGTCAGATTAGGACTCTATCCTGGAGTTTCAGTCTGTTTAGGACTCTATCTTTTACCTCTACTCTTACCTTTTTTCAAGAAAACTTTTCAAAATCTTTCAAAAGAAACCAAAATTTTAGAGTTTTAGTCAAATTAGGACTCTATTCCAGAGTTTCAGTTGGTTTAGGACTCTAACCCTGACTTCATTTTCCAGAAAATCTTTCAAAAACCTCTTTATTTATCTTTCAAAAAACCAAATTTCAAAGTTTTAGGACTTTATCTCAGAGTTTCAGTCAGTTTAAGACTCCAGTCTGGAGTTTTAGTTAGTTTAAGACTATGTTTAAACTTTTGATTTTTATTTGATGATTTTAACCTTATTTTAAAAACCCTTTTTAACCATCATTTTAAACATTTTCAAAACCCAAATGTGGGGCCCACATAGGTGGCACCACATTTGAGAGACTTTCAGTTCATTTAGGACTCTAGTTGATTTAGAACTTTGAATTTTATCTTTTGCTCCAAACTCCCTTTTTGAAAACCTTATTTTTAATCCCTTTATTTTTAAGTTTTAAAATCATTTTCTGAAAAACCAAATAAGGCCCACAGTTGGTGGCACCACATTTGAAGATATTTAGGTTAGTTTAGAGTTTAGTTAGTGTCCTAATTAAATTAAAAGTTTGAAAAAGTCAAAATTCATTTTAAAGCTCTACCTTTATTTTGGTATTTTAAAACTTCATTTTTAAATTTTGTAATTAAGTTTTTTTAAAACCAAATGTGAGCCCACAGGGAGTGGCGCCACATTTGAAATGGTTTTAAGGTTAAACTAGGACTCAATTCATGTTTATTTTAGTTGTTCAAACATCAAATCATGATTCATTGCATTATTTACACATTTTTTTTATATTTTTATCATAAATAATCCATGTTATTTCATTCTAGGGTTTTAGATTTGATATTTGTGATTCTGGCCGTCTGTTAATATATTTATTTCACTAGTTTATATTCATTAAAAAACTCTAAATTTTTTATGATGAAATCATGCATATGTATATGGTTTCCAATAAAAAAATTGGGATTTTTAAAGGTATGTAACTCTGTGTTCAAAAAACAAATTCGGAACCTATTTTCCGAGTCAGGAAAACACTATGGAAATTCAAGAGCATCTTTCCGAGGTCATATCTCCCTTGTTCAATATCCAATCGATGATCCGTAAAAAGGGTTGTTTCCGTATGAATTTCTAGTTTGTTCTGTGAAATATTTACAAATTTATATGGTAGATAGCTATTTTATTTTAGTTAAGAATCAGATCTATATTTCTGCAACTATCAATCATTATTTAGAATCAAAGCCAACTTCTCAGCATAATTTCTCCCTAACCGAAGATATGATAGATGATCCGTTAAAAGGGTTATTTCTATCAGAATCTCTAGTATATTTCTATAAAAGTTTATAAATTTTTTAATACTATTTGTTATGTTTTCCTGCACCCAAAACCAGATCTATCTGTTTCTCATCATTATGTATAGGCCAAAATCAGGTACGTAATGTCAGAATCATACCTCCCTAACCATAGATGATTTTTATGATATGTAAATGGGGTTATTTTTGTTCATCTGTCTAGTTTTTCATTGTCAAAATTCAAAAACTTTCATTGTTGTTTGATACTTGATTCAGGTCTGACACTGTGACAGGTACATGATCGCAGACAAATCGCATATCTTCATGTTTTTTATTTAATTTTTATATCAAAATGATCCCAAAAATTATATTTTTGATTTTATTTTAATTTTAGAGTTATTCAAAGTATCCATGTCATTTTTTATGAATTTTGGAATTCATTTGATGCATTATTTAGTTATTTCATATAAACAGGATATCGTAGAGTCTTGATTCAACTGAAACATGGGCAAAATTTTGATTTTTTTTAAAATATTTCAATTTTTTCATGAAAAGCTTGATATTGTTAGGGTTTGATCATATTCATAATCATGCTAGAGTGCTTTCCACCCGATTTGGTGTTGTTTTGAATTCGTTTGATCCCTAGATTAAGCATTTTACAAAAATATTTTCTGAGAAACCCTATTTTGCAATAAAGGTCAATTTTTAAGGGTATTTTGGTCAATTTTCTCTAAATTCTAGATTTTAAAGTTGTTTAACTTTGTTATTTATTCAGTTATACATCATTCATTATGTTATTTAATGATTTTTATTTCAATGCAGCATGGAAAAAGGCTAAGATCTGAATAAATCCCTCAATTCTAGATATTGTTGGATAAATCTATAAAAGTCTATATTTATCCACTAACAAGTTTGCTAATTTTGAAGGGACACTCACGATTGTGTTTTTCTTTATTTTCCTTTCCTTTCTTCAATTTATTATTAATGTAAATTATAAATTTGGAATAAGAAATTACTTTTCTGCTTAGATTAGGGTTACATTGCATATAGTTTATTTTTAATAATATCAATTGTATGATGGATGATGATTCATGCATATTCAAATTCACAATGGTCTACACGAATGACACGTGCACCCGCTTCTAAGAAGTTAATAAACTTGATTGAGTTCGTATTTGTGGTCATAGTCAGAATATGAACAATATTCAGATTTATCATCTTCTTTTAAGCCACAAACGACCTACACTCTTATGCTATTTTCAGAAATCATTGTATTTTCAAAAGTTTTCTAAGTATTTGCCCCTTTTAGAATCAATTGGAGTATATTCAATACATATTCATGGACATAGTCAGGAATATTGTGCTGAATTTATTAAAATTCTATAAGGCACCAAGTCTTTTTATCAATTATTTCTAAAAAATTCTTCAAAAAATATTTTCTCAAATTGCATTCATGCATCATCAAGGTTTAGAGTGCATCATGAAAAGATTTCACAGGGCTACATGCCCATCCCTTTTTCCAATTCTATCTTAGAAAAATTGGTTTTCTTAGTCACTTGAGTTTTTCTCAAAATCGATTTTCTTAAAACCCTTGGTTTTTCAAGAAATTTTCAATCTTTCAATTCATGATTCTCCAAAGTTTCAATACTTCTCAATTTCAGAATTCAAGTTCACAGAAATCAACTTTATCAGAGTCATTTGAGTTTTTTTCAAAATCGATTTTCTCAAAACATTAGGCTATCTTCAAAAGTCAATTTTCCGTTTCTTCACAAGTACTTTCCTAATGCAATTCACAATTTTCAAAGTGTCCTCTTTTCCAAAGAAAATTCCAAATATTTCAAGCATACATCATGTTTTCAGTCAAAAAAATTCTAAGTCATAGCATATGCCTGATTCTTTGTGCATTTAGGAAATAGAACATCAATTTAGACAATTGAGTAAAGCTAAGCACACGATTGATCCTTGGTTCGATTACCCCTGGTTATGGCACTAGGAACGGTTGAACCTCATACCGACAGGCGAGTCACATTCCTTAGAATTTTCCTGCATTTTAAAACGGAGGTGAGTTATTTTCAAAAACTTTTTCAAAGGTCTGTTTGACTTGCAAAAGTAAAATTTTGCAATGATAACAATGGTAACACTTGTAGATGTTCATCCAAAGTCATCGACCTTAGTTTATTCTCTTGTCGAGAGCTAAATCCGTTATATATTTAACTTGAGGCTTTAAGGCAACCAACATTGTATTTGATGTAGATTGGGTCAAATGTATACCAAGCACACTGCCAACCTATGATAGCAGGTCCTTGATAGGGTTTGGTAGGCCAATTTCTGAGATTGTGGGACCCATGCTGCCACATGGGCATGTTGTTGTCCCTTGATAAGATCTGATTTGAGGCCTAGATTGATCCAAAGGGATGAGATCAGAGTACATTGTTGTTGGTATATGGTCACTTGGGGCACTTGAGGAATATGATCATCCATGTCCACCCAATGCTCATCACTAAAATTCACTTCCATGACCGCATCGAATTTGGTTGGGTGAGGATGCTATAGTGGACGTTAGTGAGGAACATGATAGGCTCTCCCAAATTGTTCCTGACGAGAGGAGAGATTTGGGAAATCCTCAGAATAGGCACAAGTTGATCCGAGTTGAGTGTTCACCATAAAATATGGGTCTAGCATCATGAGAGATTCCACGTCAGCATAGCATGGCCCACTCCCTCAAGAAAACTTGCATTTTGGGTAAACAAAAGATATAGGATAACGAGTTGTAATGTCTCCTCTTCCACACACCCCACACACCCACACACACACACACTTTTTTGGGACTCAAAACTACCTCTTCACCTACCCAATCAGAATCCTCCTTGGCAATTCAAAGATTGCCATAATGGGATTTCTAGGGAACCAAACCTTGTGTGTTGGGCCCCTCACCCCTTGGCTGCTAATCATTCTGTCAAAAAAACATCTTTTCAACGACTAAAATGCACCATTTTCGGTGATACCATTAACAAAAAAATACGAGATGTAGTTGTGTTACCTCTGTCTCTGAAGAAGAGGCCACGAGCAGTTCCCCATTCAGGGGTCCTTCATGTTTAGCTTCATTTGATGAGGTCATACACTCAGCTGCACTATTCTTGATGGGGGATGTGATCACAATGTCCTTCCCTGTTCCTTCTCTTACTCGATGTGAAAATTGTTTGTTTACATGGATCAACCTTCCTCCTTGCAAGATGGGAATGGGACCAATGTATAAATCATCAGACACTCCTAAGCCCTATGGGCTTTGCCCACCCCTTGAATGATGAGGATGTATGATAAGGTTTTTGAACTGGTCACCCTTTAGTATTCCTGTTATATGTAGCCCTCACAATCATTTTATCATGATGCATTCTATAAATTGGAGATCTGTCCTTGGGTGCGATTGCTGAATAACATTCCACCAAATTTGGGTTATTATGAGACCAAAGATTGTTGTAGGATCTGCACTTCTTTCTTTGTGTGAAATTTAGAAATGCACATCTCTCACAGAGCCAATTACTCAACCATGCTTCTTTGTTCTTGTAGCCCACCAAAGCCTTCTTTAGCTTGTTGTATCCAACCTGATTTTTCTTAAGCCTCACATTAAAAAATGTTGTGTCCAACTTTCTTTGTTATCTCTTTTGAGCCACATAATACCCAAAGTTTAAAAAAAAAACTAATTTACCTCAAAACAAAGAGATTGGCATTACCCTTTCATCTCTTACCATCTTCATTACCATTTTATTCCCATTATTTTCCTAGTCCAATGACCTATATCCTATTATTTTCTTCAAAGCATTTGAAAAATGGTTGGCCACTTAAAAATATTCAATATGGATAAGTTTGATTCAAACTTCAAACGAGGAGGTTAAAGTTCATCAGAATGAAAAGTCCTAGACTTTTGTATATTTGGAGCTCTCATTCTCGAGCCTAGATGGCTGAGTCTTGTTCATTTGAAAGTTTTCAGAGTCTCAATCTTTGTGGCATTAGATTGGTAGCTATTGAAGCATGAACTTATAGATGTTGTTTTGAAATTTGAGGGTCAAATAAAGGAATTATCCTATTGAAAAAGTGTGAGCTTGTTTATTTTATGATGACTTCAATTAAGGACAAAAATTGGATAATGATATTGAATCAACATTGACAAAGAATCAAATTGTTGCTAAATAATATAAGTTGCACACTCATTTTGTGCTCACTTCTCTCATGTTTGCAACACTTTTTTAGCAAGCATTTGATCAAGTGATGAAAAGTACATTCTCCACATTTGTTTTAAAATTTTTAGCAAGGGTTAGCTCTTTTTTCTTTTCAAAAAAATAATTTTTTGGAGAATCATTTTTAGACTTAGGTCATCATTCACATGCATTTCATAAGTCCCACTTTGGCACTTAGCATTATGCCATGCACCATTATCATGTCATTTTTGTCTTGTCATTTGTTTTGCATAAAGTTATTTGAAATCATGTTTGGGTTATATTATTAAGAGGGTTCATACTATAGTCAATCATTTAAGTTGCCTCATTTAACCCTATAGAGTTCTATAAGTTGATCCTACAACAAAGTCTATTTTGATATTTTTTTTTGTAATGTTTTACTAATTTTATGTAAAATTGGGATTTCTCACTTTATCAATCATTGTCATAGCTTTTGCAAGAAGTGTCATTTTGAGTTAATTTTTTAAAATATGTCATTGCCTTAATGTATTTTGTTTATTTGTTTGTTTCATCTTGGGATTGATGGTTTCTCGTCGGCAAGACCTCTCAATTTGAATGGTTTTTATCAAGCCGGGGGGGGTCTTCATGTAAAACAAGGTTCCTACTTACTTTATCTTGAGAATGCTGGTTGATCATCAACAAGACCCTCCCACCTTGAACAGCTAGTCATTGAACCAAAGAGTGAGGACCATCTGGCAATGCATCTTGTCAACAATCATTTGTTCATCAAAACTATCATTATTATATGAAGAAAGCAAAGTTCATGTATCTATTGGATTGTTTTCTCAAAAAAATGATTTTTCATGAGTCAAAAAGTTCATCTTTAGAACTTGCTTCATGACCAGCTTGATCAGAAAGAGTCTAATCAAAACATTTGATCATACATCACCATGCCATATTATATGCATTTTTTTGCATACTACTACCAATTTTCTTTGTAGTTAACGTAGTCCTTAGGAACCCACTTGCCCCACTAGGTAAGCCTACTGTAAACACCCCAAATTTTCCACCTTCACTCACAAACCCTTTTCTCTTGCCACTAATGCACACTCTCTAAGTCCTTCAAGAAACCAATAAGTCGGCATCTGAGCTAGGGCTATTCAGAGCCTGAATTTTACCCTAAATTCAAATATTTCAAAATTCAATCTTCATTTTGGCTCAATTTCAATCATCAATTTTTGCCCACAAACAGAAATATTCAATTATTTGTCTCCGACAGGGGTTCAGGACTTCAAATCCCTCATTCAGGGTTTGCTTTTTGCATCTCATTTTGTATCATTTCGCATCATTTCATTGCATTGCATATCATTTCTGAGATCCAACACTCTTGTTTTTCAAAATCTTTAAATCCAGATTCGAGTTTTAAAACTTTTCTTTCTAAATTAATTTCAAAAACCCTGATTTTAGATCAATATTTACTATTTACCAACCCTCAGGATATTATATTCCTTTATTTCAAAATATTTTCTTTAGAAAGCAATCTGGATTCATTTTAAACTCAATTTTTAATTGATCTTAATTCTCAAATGAGACCCATCTAGGTGGTGTTGCTTCTGGACCCCTTCTTTCATCTAAATTTCTCAAATTTCAGAGTTTTAGTTGACTTAGGACTTTATCTTTTTACTTTTTAAATCTTTTTCAAAATTCTATTTTGGTTTTAAGCCAGAGGTAGTCTTATCCCTCATCAATTTCTTTCATTTTGGCCCAAAATTTTAGAGTTTCAGTCGGACTAGGACTCTATCACAGAGTTTCAGTCAGATTAGGATTTGATCTCATTACTATTTTTACCTACTTTCAAGAAAATCTTTCAAGATCTTTTAAAAGAAACCAAAATTTTAGAGTTTCAGTCAGACTAGGACTCTATTACAGAGTTTCAGTTAAATGATGACTCTACTTTCCATCCCTATTTTTAGCCATTTTCAAGAAAACCTTTCAAAATCTTTCGAAAAAAATCAAAATTTTAGAATTTTAGTTAGATCAAGACTATGTTCCAGAGTTCCAGTTGGATCAGGACTCTAACCCTGACTTCATTTTTTAGAAAATCTTTCAAAAACTTCTTCATTTATCCTTCAAAAATTCAAAATTTAAAATCTCAGGACTTTATTATAGAGTTTCAAAATTTTAGGACTCTGCCCCAGAGTTTCAGTCGGTTCAGAACTCTACTCTGATTTCCTCTTTTTACTTTTATTTAACTTATTTTTTGAAAATAGGTTCAATTATAAGAGTTTCAAAATTTTAGAACTCTATTCTAGAGTCTCAGTTGATTAGGACTCTGACCCTGATTTCATCTTTTTGTTCATTTTTACTAATCTCTAAGAAGTTTTTCAAAACCTCTTCATTTGCCTTTCAAAAACCAAAATTTAAGAGTTTCAAAATTTTAGGACTCTAGCCAAGAGTTTCAGTTGGTTTAGGACTCTAATTTTCTTGAATTTTATCCTTTGCTTTTATTCTCATCTGTTTCAAAAACTTTTTTAACCTCTATTTTAACCTATTCAAAAACTCAGATACGGGGACCACATACTTGTTGCCACATTCGAGAGATTTTTAATTCATTTAGGACTCTAGAGGATTTAGAATTTTGATTTTCACCTTTTGTTTTAAACCCTTTTTGAAAATCTTGTTTTTAACCCCTTTATTTTCAAACTTTAAAAAAATCATTTTCTAAAGACTTAAATGGGGCCCACAGTAGGTGGCACCATATTTGAAATAGGTTAGTTCAAATTTAGTTAGTGTTCTAGTTAGATTAGAAGTCTTAGAAAAGTCAAAATTGATTTTAAAACCCCATTTTCATTTTAATATTTTTAAACTTTGTTTTTAGCTTTTATTTAAAGTTTTAAAATCAAATGTGGGCCCACAATAGGTGGCGCCACATTTGGACTTGTTTTAGGCTAACTAGGACTCAATTAGGTTAATTAGAGTCTAATTAGAAAGTTTAAAAAGTCAAACCAAGCTGAAAAAATTTCCCCTCTTAATTGATTTAATTAGAAAGAGTTTTAAAAAATAAACTCTTTAATTAACCTTAATTAAGAAGGTTTTGAAAAACTATAAATAGGGAACTCTAGGGGGGTCAACCATGTTTTTGCTCTCCTCTTTCTATCTCTATCTCTTAAATTTGTGGCTCTATCTCTCCTCCATGTTCCTCCTCTTCCTCCATTTCTGCAACAAAGGTGAGTCTTCTCTTCTTCTTCTTTTTGCTTTATTTTATTTTTTTATTGATTTTCATCATTGTCGTCCCTATGTGTGAGCTTTTTCTTTATTTTTTTTTTGTTCAAGATCCATGCACTATGACCTAAGATGATAATCTACTGATCATCCATGGTTGTTTTCATACTTTTGATTCGTTGTTCATTGAAAATACGTTTATTATGCTAAATGCCCGAAAAAGATTGAGATTCGACCTTTTTATAGGTTGAATCCCTCTTTTAACGGCTAAATCAAATTCTAATAGTATTTCCCTAAATATTTTTTTATTTATTTTATCATATCAATGTTTATTTTATTTGTTCAAGCATCAAATCATAATTTGTTACATCATTTGCATATTTTTTACTGATTTTACATGCCTAGATTAGGGTTAATCATGTGCTTTATCGATAATATGTGAATCTCAATTCTGGGTGTGCGGGAATAGTGTTATTTCATATATGTTTTTCTATCAATAAAATCTGATTTTTTTAGGGTTGAATCATATATTTGTCAGTGAATTTTCATAAAAAAATCAGATTATTTTTAGATTTGTAACTCTGCTAAACAAATAAAAAACCGAAACCTTTTTCCTGTACCATAAAAATATTGTATAGAATCAGCAATATCTTCCTCATCGAAGATTCGATCGATGATCTGTAAAAATAAGTGTATTCATCAGGATGTGTAGTATATTATGTGAAATTTTTAGATTTTTATATGGTCGTTTGCTATTTTTACTCTGTTGGAAATCAGAATTTGTTTCAAAGAGACCGTTATGCACCATTTAAGCCCTAGGTCAACTTACGCGGATCATATCTCCCTAATTAGAGATTATTTTTCTGATCCGTAAGATGCCACGAATTCAGCAACATATCTAGTTTTATCATTATAATTTTTATAATTTTTGAACTCTATCTGTTATTTTTACTTGAACCAAAATCAGAACTATATTTTCTAGAGCCGTTACGTGTTCGTCGAAATCAAGCATACATTGTCGAAACAATATCTCCCTAACCGAAAGTGATTTTTCTGATCTAGAAATAGGATTATTTTTGTTCATTTTTCTAGTTTTTCCATGTGAAATGTTACAATTTTTCATTACTGTTTTATGTTTGATTTGGATCTGATACTGTGACAGGTACATGCCCGCAGGCAAAATCACATATTTTTTGGTTTTTATTTAATTTTCATATCAAAATAATATCAAAAATATATTTTTTTGATTGCACTTTAATTTTAGAGTTATTAAAAGTGTCCATGTCGATTTTTGTAAATTTTGGAATTCATTTGACATATTATTTGGTTAAATCATGAAAACAGGATGCCCCTGGAGTCCCCATTCAACTGAAACACGGGCAAAATTTGATATTTTTATGATATTCCAAATTTTTCATGAAAAGTTTTATATTTTTAAAGTTTTATCATGTTCATAATCATGCTAGGGTTCTCTACACTCGATTTGGTGTTGATTTGAATCCGTTTGATTCCTGAATTAAAAGTTTTACAAAAATCTTTTCTAAAAACCTTGATTTCAAGCCCATAGTCTTGTTTTCAAGGGCATTTTGGTCATTTTCCCCCAAATTCAAAATTTCAAAGTTGTTTATTTTTATTACTTATTCAATTCTGCATCTTCTTTTATTATATTTATTTTAGAAAAATATGAAAAAAGATATATCTGGATAAATCTCTCAATTTCCAATATTGTTGGATAAATCCAGAAAAGCCGACATATCTTCACTAACAAGTTTGCTAGTTTTGTAGGGACACTCAAGACTGTATTTTCTTTATTTCATTTTCTCTTTTTCAATTTATTATTAATATAAATTGTAAACTTTGGAATAATAATTTAATTTTCTGCTTAGAATAGGGTTGCATTGCATGTAGTGTATTTTTCAATAATGTCAATGTGTAATGGATGATGATTCATGTATATTCAAATCCACCATAGTCTACACTAATGGCATGTGCACTCACTTTTAAGGAGTTAATAAACTCGATTAAGTTCGTATTTGTAGCCATAGTCAGAATATGAATAATATCCAGATTTATCATCTTCTTTTAAGCCACAAACAACCCACACTCTTAGGCATTTTCAAAAATCATAGCACACTTTCCAAACTTTCGAAGTATTTACCCTTTTTAGAATCAAATGAGATATATTCAATACGTATTCGTGGCCATAGTCAATGATATGTAAAGAATTTATTTCATCTAAATTCTATAAGGCACAATTTTTTTTTTCAAAGTTTTTCCTCAAATTCTTCAAAAAATATTTTCTCAAAATTGCATTCATTCATCTAAGTTAGATTGCATCATGAAAAGACTTTTACATGGCCACACACCCATACCCTTTGATGTTTTCCAATTCAATCACAACAAAAATCGATTTTCTCTAAGTCTTTCTCTAGAATTCGATTTTCTTAAAAGATCTCCTTTTCTTCAGAAATCGATTTTCCTTTCTTCAAAAAGACTTCTCAAATATGATTCACGATTTTAAATCATCCCTTTTCCAAGTATTTTCCAAATATTCAAAGCATGCATCATGTTTTCAATCTGCATTTTCCAAAGTTCATAGCACATGCCTAATTCTTTGTGCATCTAGGAATAAAATATCGATTTAGACAAGTTGAGCAAAGCAAAGCACCAGATTGATACTTGGTTTGATTACCCCTAGTTATGGTGCCAGGAACGATTGAACCTCGTACTGATAGGCGAGTCCCATTCCTTAGAATTTTCCCATATTTTAAAACGGAGGTGAGTTATTTTCAAAATCCTTTTTAAATGTCAGTTTGACTTGCAAAAGTAAAATTTTGCAATGAAAACAGGTTTGGCGACCATGATGGGACCTGTCTTTGCCTGATCAATCTTGTGCTTTGTTCTGTTCAAATTGTCAAAATCGTGTTCTACAATGTCAGCTCTATTTCTTGTCAACCTAGGAGCCTAGAATCAAACCCAGCTGACGTGGATTGCATGCAGACTTAGGCATGGTTTGGTAGGACCGATTGAGGATGCATTATTCATACTCACTTAGACTTAGGTCTCACACAATCCTCCTCAATCTAGAAATTGATTGAAAATAATGATTGATTCTTATAATTTTTAAAATTCTACTTCTTTAGGTTATTAGAGCCTTCTGTTTTTTTACATGCTGATCATATTTCAAAAACAGCCCCACCTACTTTTACCTAGCCACCATATTGTTGGGCTTTCTTCCAGAACCATAGTTCGGGACAAATCCTCACAATTGGGTCACCTATTTGGGTTGATCCCCCCTGCCACGTACTGAAGGCCATAGTCCAAAGTATATTGGCAGACACTCAAGGATGTTGGAAAACATGAGCCTAGAATAAGAGAAATTCTTTTTATGCCACATACATCAATATCGGCATACATGATTGGACACAGATGATCTAAGCTTTAGAGTTAGGGATAGGGTCCTATAGCTATTTCAAAATTTATGCATTTAGAGTCAGCTTCTTAGGGAATGTTGAATATGCATACTTGATTGTGGAGGATGTGATTGGATGTATTTTAGTTATTTTTCTTTATTTTCTTCAATAAATTTTCTAGAAATACTAGATAATTTTTAAATCCTCTACTTTTCATGAAATATCTTGCATCCCCTTTTTACTTTTCAAACCCTAGATGATTTTCAGAAAAATCCTCTACTTTTTCTCAAAACTCCAGGCGATTTCCCATCATTTTGTTCGTCTAGATCTTGAATTCTCAGCCTTATTTTGATCATGCCTGCAGCTTTCAAAAATCGTGTGTTTTTCCTTAAGTCTGGTCCTGATTTCCTCTTTGTTTCTAGTATATCCTGATGGCATCCAGTCAACTCAATTCGGTTTTTTCTGAGGGCCATATCTCTTTTGAGGTGCAACAAGGTCTTTCTGATCATCAGACTCTGAACACTGAATCTTTCATTCTTCAGTGGTACTATTATTGGCTTAAGAACTTCTCTCGTATGTTCCTGAACTATTTGAGCGACTGCGGATTGGAACTGGCATCATCAGTGGGAGAGCAGATCATTAATGGCAATTTGATTCAAGCACTGGAAGAATGGTGCAATCCACGCACCTGTACCTTATGGTTCCCGTGGGAAGAGATGGCTCTATTACTGGATGAATTTTCAAAGATTATGGGTCTACCAAAGCCAGCTGGTCAGCCTAAGGATCCATTAGAGCAAGAATTTTTTATCAATGTCAAGGGATTGGACACCCGAAATGCTTTAGACTAAATGACTGGGCGTAGATCCTAGTCGCTGATAAAAGTATATGAGACTCAGTGTGTCAACTTGTTTGAGTTATACCGACAGTATGGAGTATTTGAAGAAGTCAATTCCTTATCCAAAGCAGTGCGAGAAAGGATTCAACATGCAATGGTCTTGTGCACAGTAGGGCTAGCCTTCTTCCAGGATGGATAGAACTACATTGATATCAGACTAGTACAACTTTTGTGAAGATGGAGAAGTCGGCAGACCAACCATCTCTCGATCGCCAGGACCACACTTGTCTTTTTATACCGTGGATTGACCCATTTCGCACTCAAAGATTCGATCTTAGTAGAAAGGTGCATCTACGCCTTGCAGTCTTGGTTCTTCCGGCATGTGCCAACTCGAGCTAGCTCATTTAGATATAATAGCAAGAACGCCTACCTACTTCTCGGTACAGATTTTTGATCGAGAACCTCCATGAAGAAGAAATTGTGTGGGACTACTTCGACCATCAGGAGTCACCCCCTCGATACACTTATACATATGGCAAGCGATTCAAGTTACTCAGACCATTCTTCTCTGTTTATTACTAGCTAGATCGATGTGTTAGGCAGCTCTCGCAGAGGCAGAAGCGCATTGAGGCTCGATTATTGTCAGGCATTATGACAGAGTTTGATCTGAAGTCTTATCAGTGGTCCGGAACATATCACTTTGCTAAATACAACTGAGATTCTTTTGTCGTTCTTACTATTTTCCTGAGTCCTCGAGTGTCCTCTGATTATCTCGAGTGGTGGCAGATTATTTGCTCACCCCCTTTTTGTCAAGTCTATTATTAAATCAAATCATTTCCTTTTAATAACTTTTCATCTCATCATGGTTCGACGACCTTGCCTAGGTAACAAAGCATATTTTAGTTGTTTATTTCCTTACAAAAATAGCAACGCAATTTTCACAATTCCAGCGACGATTCCATCCCTAGTAAAGGGATATTCTTCAAATTGTCGACCTGATTCTCACTTGATATTCTTCCTCTATTCTTTTTATCCAAAATCATCATCCTTAGATTCTAATCATTTATCTTATTCTGCAGTGAGCACTCGTACTTTCACATGGTTTAGAAAAGGTTCAGCAAGAAAACTGCACCCGTCCAACAGATCAACTACTAGTCCACATCTGAGCAAGAAATAAACTCTCCAAGATTTGCCAGATGATAGAGTTAGACTGACAAGGATGACATCGATCCAGCCGCATATCAACTGTTGTTATCAATGCAAAATTTTACTTTTGCAAGTCAAACTGACCTTTGAAAAAGATTTTGAAAATAACTCACCTCCGTTTTAAAATGCAGGATATTTCTGAAAAATGGGACTCGCTTGTTGGTACGAGGTTGAATCGTTCCTAGCATCACAACCAGAGGTAATCGAACCAAGGATCAATCATGTGCTTTGCTTTGCTCAATTTGTCTAAATTGATGTTCTAGTCCTAAATACACAAAGAATCAGTTATGTGCTATGGATTTCAAAAAATGTAGATTTAAAAACATGATGTTTGCTTGGAATAATTGAAAATATTTGAAAAAGGGGACACCTTGAAAATCATGAACCATGTTGAGAGAACATTTCTGAAGAAAAGAAAATCGATTTCTGAAGAAATCTTGATATGTTGTGAAAATCGATTTCTGAGGAAAATCTAGCAACTTTGAGAAAATTGATTTCTCTAAGATGAATTTGTGAAGTAAATCAGAATAAGGGGCGTGTGGCCCTATGAAATATTTTCATGATGCAATCTAAACCTAAGTGATGCATGGATGTTATTTTGTAAAAAATGTTTTCTGAAGAATTTTTTAGAAAATTATTTGAAAAAGAAAGTTGATGTGCCTTATAGAATTTTGATAAAATATATTCGCCTCATATCCCTTACTATGGCCACAAATATGGATTAAATCTAATCCATTTGATTCTAAAAGGATAAAATATTTAAAAAACTTTGAAAATATGTAATGGTTTTTTAAAATGCCTAAGAGTATAGGTTGTTTGTGGCTTAGAAAAAGATGATAAATCTGAGTTTCATTCATATTCTGACTATGGCCACAAATATAAAACCTATCGAGTTTATCAAAAACTTAGAAGCTAGTGCACGTGTCATTCATGTAGACCATGGTAAATTTGAAACATGCATATGAATCATCATTCATTACATAATTAATATCTAAAAGCAAACTATATGCAAATGCAAATCCTAATCTAAGTAGGAAATTAAATTCTTATTCGAATGTTTACAATTACAATTTACATAAAAAGAGAAAAAAAATATACTCTTGAATGTCCCTGCAAAACTAAAAAACTTGTTAGTGAAAATATGTCAGCTTTTTTGGATTTATCTAATAATATTTGGAAATTACTGGATTTATCCGGATATAAGCCTTTTTCCATGTTTTTTCTGAGATAAACATAATAAAATGTTATATAAAATTGAATAAATAATAAATTTAAACTACTTTTAAATTTAGAAATTTGGGAAAAATGATAAAATTGCCCCCGAAAACAAGACTATGGCCTTGAAATCAGGGTTTTCAGAAAAGATTTTTGTAAAACTCTGGATTTAAGGATCAAATAGATTCAAATAAACACCAAATCGGCTGTGAAGCATCCTAGCATGATTATAAACATGATCAAACATTAAAAATATAAAACTTTTTATAAAAAAATCAAAATATTAAAAAAAAAGTAATTTTTGCCAGTGTTTTAATCGAACCGGCACTTCGTGGACACCCTATTTTCATGGTTTAATCAAATAATATATCAAATGAACTCAAAAATCTGTAAAAATAGACATGAATAGTTTTGATAACTCTAACATTAAACTACATTTAAAAAAATATATTTTTGATATTATTTTAATATAAAAATTGAATAAAACTCTAAAATACACAATTTTGCCCACGAGCACATACCTGTCACAGTGTTAGACCCAAATTGGGTATCAAACCACCATAGAAATTCATAAACAATTATAGAGAGATATTAGACAGATAAATAGAACTTTTCCTTTTTTATAGATTGGAAAGATAATCTTTGGTTAGGGAGATATTGCTCCGACAATATACGCTTGATTCTAGTTTTGGCTATAGGAAAATATATCAAATCATATTAAAAAATTATAAAATTTTATCAGATGGTAGTAGATACATAAATAAAAAGACTCCTTTTTACGGATCATCGATCGAATCTTTGGTAAGGGAGATATAATCTACCCAAGTTGATCTAGGGTTTAAACAAGGTATAACAGGTTCTGTGAATCCGATTTTGATTTTTGTCAGAGGAAAAATAGCAAACAGATATATAAAAATCTGAAAACTTTACAGAAAATAGTAGACATGATAACAAACACATTTAAACTTATGGACCATCGATCAGATCTCCGACGAGGGAGATATCGCCTCGGCAAACAGTTCCTGAATCCACATAGCGATTTCATGGTTTAAAAAGCAGGGTTTGATTTTAGATTTTTTTACAGGGTTACAGAACCCAAAATAATCCAATTTTTTATATGAAATCACTGATAAATGCATGGATCAACCCTAAAAAAAATTGTATTTTTTTATATAAACTTGAACATAAAATAACATGGTTTCCGCGTGCTCAAGATCGAGAATCACACATTATCGATAAAGCATTAATAAACTAATCTAAGCATGGAAAATAATTAAAAAAACTTACAAATAATATCATGAATTTGGATTTGATGTTTTAATGAATAGAATAAACATTAATATGATGACAGAAAATAAAAAAATCAGGGAAAACATGGTTGAAATTTGATTTAGCCTTCAAAAGAGGGATTCAACCCATTGAACGGGTGAATCTCATCTTTTATTCGGCATAAATATAAAAAATATGAATCTAAGCTATTCTAATGGATCAAGAATGTAAAATACATCATGGTACAACATTAGATCATGTTCTTGAATTTTTTTCATGGTTTTTGAACTAAAAGCATGCTTGAATCCAACAAATAAAGGGCGATAATGGTGAAATCAATGAAATAAAGCAATACAAATGATTAAAATAACAAAATAAATTAAATAAAACCTTACCTTGGGGGCTGCAACAATGGAGGAAGGCTGCTGGAGGAGAGGATCATGAATTTTTGAGAGGGAGAGAGGGTGAGAAAGCATGGACTGGACCCCCTTTAGGTGCCCCTATTTATAGATTTTTTTGGATTTGTTTAGGAAGAGTTTTGGTTTTTTTGGGCTCTTTTTAATTGTTTTGGATAAGCCACATGCGGGGACGATTTTTCTAAGGTCTCCTAACTTAGTTAAAGCCCTAATTACTATCTTAATTAAGTTCTAATTGTTTAAAATAAATCTCAAATGTAGTGCCACCCCCTGTGGGACCACATTTGGTTTTTTTAAAACCCTAAAAAAAGAGTTAAAACAAATTTAAAGTTTTAAAATTAAATAGAATTTTAAAATCAATTAGACTTTCAAACTTATAACCTAATTAGGACACTGACTAACCCTAATCTAACCAAAATACCTTCAAATGTGGCGCCACTTAAGTGGGCCCCACTTGGTTTTTCAGAAAACGATTTTAAAACTTTAAAAACAAAGGGGTTAAAATGATTTTTCTCAAAAACTTTAAAAGAGACATCTAAAATAACTAATATTTTTTGTACTTTTAAAATATGGAAGATATAAAATGAAATAAAATTGAAAATTAGGGTTTTGTATCTTTGCAGGGTGGGTCCCGCTTGAAGAAAGTTGAAAAGTGATTTAAAAATCAAGTTTTTGAAATAAAGAGTTTTAAGAAAGAAATCAATTTAAAAGAAATCTTGAAAATAACAGTGAAGTTCTAAATCAACCAGAGTCCTAAATGGATTGAAACTCTTCCAGATGTGGTGCCAACTGTGTGGGCCCCACATCAGGGTTTTGAAAATTGAAATAAAGACTCAAAAGGGTTTTGAAACAGAGTTAAAATCATCAGATGACAATCAGAGGTTTTAAAAATAGAGTTCTAAATTAACTGAAACTCTAGACTAGAGTCCTAAACCAACTAAGACTGACATTTAGGTTTTTGAAAGCCAAACAAAGAAGTTTTTGAAAGATTTTCTCAAAACTAGTAAAAATAAGTCAAAAAATGCAGTCAGGGTTAGAGTCATAATTCAATCAAAACTTTGAAATAGAGTCCTGAATCAACTGGGACTTCTATAAATGAACTAAGTTTTGAAGGACAAATGAATAGATTTTCAAAACAAGTGGAATTTAAAAGTGAAAATAAGATTAAGAATAGAGTCCTGACCCGATTAGGACTCCGGGACACAATTCTGAAATTTTGAAACTCTTAATTTTTGGGGTTTTTGAAAGACAAATAAAGAGATTTTGAAAGATCTTCTCAGAGATTAGTGAAAATGAGCAAAATATGAGACCATAGTCAGAATTCTAATCAACTGGGACTCTAGAATAGAATCCCAGAATTTTGAAACTCTTAGAACTGAATCTGTTTTCAAAAAATAAGTGAGATAGGAGTAAAAAGAGGATATCAGAGTAGAGTTTTGGGCTGATTGAAACTCTGAGATAGAGTCCTAAAATTTTGAAACTCTATAATAAAATCCTGAATTTTGAAATTGGAACTTTTGAAAGATAAATGAAGAAGTTTTTGAAAGATTCTCTAAAAAATGAAGTCAGGGTTAGAGTCCTGATCCAACTAAAACTCTAGAGCAGAGTCCTGATTCGACTAAAACTCTAAAATTTTGACTTCTTTCGAAAGATTTTGAAAGGTTTCCTCAAAAATAGGTGAGAACAACAATGAAAGGTAGAATCCTAATCCGACTGAAACTCTAAAATCGACTCCTAGTCCAATTAAAACTCTAGAAATTTGACCAAAATGAAAGATTTTGATAAATTTTGTTGAAAAGTAGTAAAAATGGTGATGGAAGACAAAGTCCTAGTCTAACTGAAACTGCGTGATAGAGTCCTAGTTTGACTGAAACTCTAAGATTTTGGTTCTTTTGAAAGTCAGATGAGACGATTTTTGAAAACAAGTGAAAAATAGGAGTAAAGGATGAAATCAGGATAGAGTCCTAATCCGACTGAAACTCTGCGATAGAATCCTAGTTCAACTGAAACTCTAAAATTTTGTCTAAAATAAAAGATTTTGAAAAGTTTTCTCAAAAATAGGTAAAAATAGAAGTGAAAAGTAGAATCCTGATCCGACTGAAACTCTGAAAAAGAGTCCTAATTCGACTAGGACTATGACATTTTTGCTAAAAGGAAAGAGAAGGACTACTTTTGGTTTAAAACAGAAATGGAATTTTGAAAAGGCTTAAAAAGGTAAAAAGACAGTCTTAGTTTAACTGAAACTTTGAAATTTGAGAAATTTGGATGAAAGAAGGGATCCAAAAGTGACACCACCTAGATGGGTCTCCTTTGAGAGCTGAGATCAGTTAAAATTGAGTTTAAAATAAATCCAAATCGCTTTCTAAATAAAATATTTTGAAATAAAGGAATACAAGATCCTGGGGGTTGACAAAAAGCAAATATCGATCTAAAACCCAAGTTTTTGAAGTTGATTTTAAAAGAAAAGTTTTAAAACTTGAATCTAGATTGAATATTTTAAAAAATAGGAGTGCTAGATCTCGAAAATGAGATGCAATGGCATGCCATGCCATAAAATGATATGAGATGATATGCCAAATTCATACAGTGATATGCAATGACACATGAAATGTAAACCCTAGATGAGGGACTTGGAATCCCGAACCTCTGGCAGACACGAAGGATTGGAAATTCTCATATGAGGATGAGAACTGATAATTGAGATTGAGCCAAAATGAGGATTGAATTTTAAAATATTTGAATTTGGGGTAAAATTTGAGCTCTAGATGGCCCTGGCTCGGGTGTCGACCAGCTAGTTTTCTGAAGGATTTAGAGAGTGGATCCCAGTAGCAAGGGGAAAGGGTTTGTGAGCAAAGGTAGAAAATTTGGGGTGTTTACAATTGTTTAAGAAAATGATGGTCAAAATGATATATGAGCAAGCTGAAGATAATTCTAGAAAGGTTCCCGTCGAGAAGAAGGCATATGCCACCTTCTCCAAAAGCATCACTAGCAACAGCAGAAACATGAGAGGTTCTAAACTTGGCAGAAGCAACAATGGAGGCGAAAGGAGAAGCACCTTCAAGCAAGACAACAAGCCTTTCCAGTTGAGCTCCCACCAGAAATCGAATACTCAATAAAAAGCAAAGCATGACAATTGGAGTTTCACTTATGATTTCACTCCTCTTGATCAACCGCGTGAAGAAATTCTCAAGTATATGCTAACCCAAGAGACGATTAAACTTTCAAAAATTGTTGATCTTCCCATCGTTATAGGAAGATTTAAAGATCAATTTTGTAAGTTTCATCGGGCAACGGGACATGGCACCGAACATTGCTTCGTCCTTAATAATATCATTCAAGATCGCATAGACAATAGTCTCCTTATTAATGATGAAGGAAAGGACCAGTCTGCCGTCCTGACCAAGCCTTTCCAATCTAAGTCTCAATAGACACCAAGCAGTCAACAAAAGATAAAGCATGATGATTGGTGCCATAATCGCAAACTTACCCTGCTGGATCAAACACTCGAGAGTGTTCTTGAGTACATGCTGGCAAAGGACATGATAGGACTTCCGAAGGCCGTTGATCCTTCTGTCATCATGGGAAAATGGAATGATCGATTATGCGAGTACCATCGAGCAATGAGGCATGACTTAGAACATTGTTTCATCTTCAAGAGAATTGTGCCGAAGGACTTCTTACAGGAGACAAGAGAATCAATCAACTATCCTACCAACATCCTTGCTAGATGCGAAGAAGAAGGATGATGCCAATGCTATATCACTTCTTTCATTTTGCCTTCATCATTTTGAAGGGGCAACGTAGTCTCAGTTCTCTTATCAATTTGTTATTCTTCTTCTTCAATACATCAATAAATTTCCCTTATGTCTTCGCATCATCTTTTGTATTTCTCTTTCTTTGCAAAATGTCTTCTTGCAAGGAGTAATCTCCTTTAGAGTGCCTCCCGAACTAATCAAGTAGTGCATCGCCAATTCTTCCCTTGTTATCTCCAGAGAGCGTTCAACAAATATCAATTACTTATCCTTCGTCCAACGTCTTACTCCATAGTTACACTGAGGCATCTTTTAAAAATTTATTTTTACCTCAAAATGTCTTGTATGCAGGCGAGATCAAACAAAATCTTTCACCATCTATTTTGCATTCATTGGCATTTGTCTACATTGATTCGCATTCATTTGCATTCATTTGTATCAATTCGCATAAAATTTATACCCATTCAGGATAAGGGATAATCCTGAGACACTTGGCAGTTGTTCAAGTCATCGTGAGAGTGAAGATTGAAAATCCCCCATCACAATCATCAAGCACTTTCAAAACACAAGTCTTTTCCAAATTCGACCTTCGGGTTGAGTCTTTTGTCAAAACATTTTTGCCAATCTTGCCAAAATCAACCTTCGAGTTGAGCCTTTTCCTAAATCCAGTTCTTAATGGTCGAACTCTCTAAATCCGGTTTTTACTAGTCAAGGTTTCCAAACCCAGACCACACTGGTCTAGTTGTCCTTCAAAGATTCGAGTTTCGACTTGAATTTTCCAGTTGCCTTTGGGATTCGAGTTTCGACTCGAATTTTCTTTCCTTAAAACCTTAATTTGGTCTAGTTTTTCCTTCAAGATTCGAGTTATGACTCAAGTTTTCTTCCCTTTAAATCCTGATTGGCTTAATTTTTTCTAGAGATTTGAGTTCCGACTCAAATTTTCTTTCCTTCAATTCGTATAATTTTCCTTCAAAGACTTGAGTTTTGGCTTGAATTTTCCTGTTTTCTTTGGGATTCGAGTTCCAATTCGAATTTTCTTTCCTTCAAATCTGAATTGGTTTAATTTTCCTTTGGGATTCGAGTTTTGACTCAAACTTTCTTTTCTTAAAACCCAAATTGATTTAATTTTCCTTTGGGATTCGAGTTCTAACTTGAATTTTCTTTCCTTAAACTCCAAACTGGTCTAGTTTTCCTTTGAAGATTCGAGTTTTGACTCAAATTTTCTTTGCTTCAAATTCAAGAATTGGTCTAGAAGATTCTAGTTCCGACTCAAATTTTCTTTCAAATCCAATTCGTCTAGTTTTTCTTTGAAGATTCGAGTTCTGACTCGAATTTCTTTCCTTTAAAATTCAAAAATTTGTCTAGAAGATCCAAGTTTTGACTCAAATTTTTTTTAATTCAATTCATCTAGTTTTCTTTCCTTTAAACTCAAGAATTGGTCTAGAAGATCCGAGTTTTGACTCAAATTTTCTTTCAAATCCAATTTGTTTAGTTTTTCTTTCAAGATTCGAGTTCTGACTCAACTTTTCTTTCATTCCAATTGCAGAATTGGTCTAGAAAATCCAGGTTTCTACTCAAATTTTCTTTCAAATCTAATTCGTCTAGTTTTCCTTTAAAAATTTAAGTTCTTACTCGAACCTTCTTTCAAATTCAAAAATTGGTCTAGAATATTCAAGCTCAAATCTTCTTTCAAATCCAATTTGTCTAGTTTTTCTTTGAAGATTCGAGTTCCGACTCGAACTTTCCTGCCAAACCTAGTTTTTACACTGGTCTTGTCAAATCCAATTTTCAAATTGGTTCTTTCACCAAAATCCAGCTTTGCGTTTGTTATTTTACCAAATCCAGTATTCGTACTGGTCACTCTTTCAACATTCAACCCTCATACTGGTCTTGCATTAGGATTCAGGCTCAATGCCAATTTTCAAACCTCCGGGTCAGCCAATTTTTATCAAGTCAACCTTTAGGTTATCAACTCTATCAAAGTCAATCATTTTTTGACCTAGGGGTCGCTTTGGCCAATCATAGTCTTTCAAGATTCAACCTTTGTATCGAACTCGCTCTCAATTGGCTCAATATCAATTATCAATCATTTTTCTTGCAAGAGACCCTTTCTTACAGGAAGAGTTCGTGGGAGCTCATTCTTTTTGCATGCAACTATTCTTTGTTCGCTGAACCCCCTTTTAGGGAGAGTTTGAATGGACTCATTTTTCGCAAACAGTTTGCAAGATAATTTTTTATTATCACACAAGGAACTCCTTTTCCAGGCAGAGTTTCGATGAAAGCTTGTTCTCCTTGTGGCCCCCCAATATTTTTTGTTAGGCCATCCCGTCATTGAGGACCTTGTTTTCAGGGAGAGCATGATGGACTCACTCCTTTATCATAATTCATCGACCTTACCTAATCAACCACCTTTCCATAAGAGAAGCCTAGAGTTAGGGAGTTTTGACGAAAACTTAATTTCTCTTTGAAAGTTCATTTTGCAAACACCTTCTCTTCAGGGAAGAGAGGAACATTTTTTATTACCCGTTCAGGTAAGGGTCAAGCCTGAGTATCTGCTTTGGGGAAAGGAGAGGAAAATTTAGTCACGAATATGTCAATTGGATATCAAGTGATTTCTTTCACCAAGGATTTCAAGAATATTTTGCCAATTTATCATAAAAAATAGTTGTTGATCTCAAAGTCTTTATTGTACAAAATTTTACCTCATATTACCTTCAGTATTCCCTCCAAAAGGACAAATCTTTTGCAAAGAAATAAGAAAATTCAAGCTCTTTTCTGTTGGTCTACCAAAAGGATGAAGAAAAATCCTCAATATGATCGTTAAAGGAAAAATTCAATGAAGTTGAAAAGTCATAAGTGAACTGATATTGATCATAGCTATGTGGTTGCTCTTTTGTAATTGGTATTTTTCAAACATATTTTTCATTCAAAATGCTTTGGAAAATCGACAACCAAATAACAAAACGGACTTTCCACTTTCGTAGCGAGTACGGGTCGAATCCATAGGGAACGTGAAATATTCTAATTAAATCTAAAATTTATACTTTATTGATATTATCAATGCTTACACTTGCTCAAATAAAATCAATTACACAATGAAAACCAATTTGAACAAATAACGAAAGCAAAATCTACTAAGTAACTCAAGCCCTAGGTTATAGGGGCATTTTAATCATTTCACTGATCTAACATGCTATTAAGCTTGACAAATTGCCTAATTAACCTTCAACTTCTTATCACCTACAAAACAAAAATCAAAATTAGTAACGAGTTATAACAATAAATGCTAAAAACGACACTCACCTCAATGCTTAAAAATACTATTATGCTAAAACGATACTTACACTTAAATGAATACGAAATGACAAAAACTAATTATGCAAAACTAAGTAAAATAATTGTTGTAGTTACGCTAACCTGATGCTAAAACTACAGAAATTTTACAGCACCTAATTACAAAAAAAATTGACTATTTTACCCTTATGCAAACATCGAAACATAATTTCTGACAGATTGCCGAAAACAGAACGAAGGAGGGCCCAAACGGAGTTCAAATAGAGTGATTTTTGTGGCATTGGATTCCTAACATGTCAAGGAATCCGACGGATTTTACGGAATGTAAAAATCACTTTGGATGCTTCAGATATGAGCGAAACAAACTCAACCAAAATTCTGATTACGCTAACTAAAACACACATCACACTGAATACTAACTAATTATACTGCTAACATGCTGAAGTTACGATAAACTACAGCTTGTACCCTTCTTACAAATCGTCAAACTCGACTATAATGCCTCTAGCCGATTTTGCCACAAGGGTTTAACCACACGAATACAAGCTTTTAAAAACGTAAGCTAAACTAAACTAAATAGCAGACATTAAACGTGCTATACTACACTACTTAGCACGCTGCTGAACACTAAAAAAAAGAGAGCAATAAACAGAAACTTTTCCCTTCTTAAAAACCGTCAAAATCGGCTAGCACCAATCTAGCCGGTTTTGACACTTGAGGGCTAAACAAATATATAAAGCATAAAATGAGAAAACAAGTAAAACTACGCTAATCTAAACAAAAAGAAATCTCATAATCTAAGGTAACTAAATATAATTAAAACATGCTGTTAAAATGAAAAATAACTGAATGTACCCTCTCTTAAAAAATGCCTAAATCGGCTAGACTTATTCTAGCATGCATATTCGAATGAAAATATCATCTAAAAATAGTGAAATATAGAACTTAAACTAATTATAAATGCTTTAAAACAATTCTAAACTACGCAAAATGATTGATATTACCCTTCTTGAAAATGGCAAAACTGGCTAGAAGAACTCTAGCCGATTTTGACACATGGGTTAAATCTACTAAGAAAACCGCAAAAACACTAAACTAACTACTTAGACTCTAAGCTAGACTCGATCTTAGCATATTGGTTTGGGCATATTTTACTATGCTAAGGCTGAATAAAAACAAGAATCTACGAAGAAACAAAAATACTACAACTAATAGGCTTTAACTAGAAGAAAAGGGGAAGAGAAAACACACCTCAAATGGGCCGTTCGACGAATGGAGGGGTAGAGGGGAGCGGTTTGAACCATGAGACTTACGCCAACAAGCTCGTTGTTGTTGTGCTTTCACTTCAATGTGGTTGTGTGGGCTGCAAGGGCTGGATCCAACAAAGGTGCCTAGTGGTGGAGTGGAGTCAAGTCGCGCTCGGGTGGAGAAGAGGACCGAAAAGGAAGGACCGATCGTTCCTAGTGGTGTAGATGGCACACCAGCTGGGAATGACGCCTCCTTTGGTCTGTAAAACCTGCAAAAACATAGCACAAACACCTGTTAAAGTGTTACACAATGAAAAGGAAGAAGATAGAAATGAAAGGAGGAGAATAAATGGAGAAGAAAGGGGCGATAAAAAGAGAAGAGAAGGGAAGAAGCTAATGGCTATGGCAATGGAGAAGAAGGTGGAGGAGAAGAAGAGCTCAGTTGGGTGCAAATCCCAAGGCAAAAATGAGTTTCCTAGGGTTTTGAGCCCAATTTAAACTAGAATCTCATTTTTCAAAATGCCAGAAAGAGGATTAAAAACAAAATTTTAGCTAGGTGCTTTTTTTGGAGGGGGTTCTTTGCAAATGCTTTATGAACTAGATTTGGATCGTGTGTGGATTGGATTGTGGTGTTTATGAGCTGATCCAAGATCCAAAATCCAAAATAGACTATTTGGGTCGGATCTTGATCCGATTTGCCTCAAAATTTGTGCTCATGCACTAAAAATATAATATCTCACTCAATTTAACTCTGATTCGAGTGAAATTCAAACCGTAACTCATTTATACTCAAATGCAGCTATGTATGGGTTTTTAGCCTATAAATGATGCCTAAATGCATGAATAAATAGTTGTATTGATGTGCATTTCATGCATTATCACTATGGCACATTTCTAAAGACTATTCTCTTGGTAATAAGGTAGTGAAAATATCCTGAGCGAAAAAGAATCCACTCAATTTCAATATCTTTCTAATCATTCAAGTTGCAATTAACTATCCGCAAAAGGGATCTCTCAATCATCGTCAAGTTGAAGACTGATGGATGAGTCTGACCCCCGGGGCCAAAGGAGACTCGAATCATCTCCAAGTTGAAGGAGTATGTGACATGTCCTTCTAGGGAAAGTTTAAATCATCGTCAAGTTGAAGGCTGATGCGATGAACCTCCCGCTAATCCCTAAAATATATTTGATCACTGTTATCATAAAGAGATTTTCAATCCAATGAGACAATTCTATCAATATAATTCTTGGGACTAAAGAAGACTCTGATCATCTCAAAGTTGAAGGAGCTTGTGATGTATCTTTTTAAGTGTAAACACCCCAAATTTTCACTCACCTTCCTAATATATCCATCAATCACCACATTTCGGTTCTCCGAAATCAATGAAGGGAAAAATAGTCATTTTCTGAGATTGAACCTTGTAAAAAGTCCTAAATTCCATTCTGGAGTCTCAAAACTTCTCTATTTAGACTCAGAGACATCTTCAAACTGCAAATCTTCAAAATCTCTTAACCAGAAGTCAGAATTTTCAAATTCAAATTCAGAGTGGCAATCTCGTAGAACCTGTCTTTGCATAGCATTGCATAAGCATTTCATATCATTTCACTGCACGACATGTCATTTTGAGATCCGGAACTCCTGATTTCCAAAATTGCCAATCCAGATTTGATTTCCAAAAAATTTCAAAATTGATTTTAAAACCCTGGGTCTTCAAAATTACCAATTCTTCCCATTTTATCCCCAGGACCCCGAATTACAAAAATCTGGATAGTTTTGAACATTGATTTTCAAAAAAATTTGTCAGTTGAAAAGAGGGGGACACAATTTTAAAATTCATAAGGTCTTATTTCAAACTTTTACAAAAAGGCTTCGAATTTCCTTCTTTCAAGATTTCGCCCTGAAGAACCATTTTCTTCCAAGTTTTGAAATCAAGCCAAATTTTGCTTCGTATTCTCCAAAACTAGCCTACTATTATGAAAATTCCAAAAATATCTCACTTGGCTCTGATTTCAAATAAGTGATGTGGGACCCACCCTGAGGTGGTGTCACACTCAAATTTTTATCTTATTTTCAAAACAGTGCCCATCCGGAAGTGGCACCGATTTATAAAACTTTTTATTTTGATTTAATTTGTAATAAAATAATTAGTGGGCCCACGTAGGTGGCACCCCACTAAGACTCTTTGCCAAGAAAAACAAATTTTTTTATATACTTCAAAAAGTTTTCAAATTCAGTTGAGGTGGCACCACCTTAAAAAAAAATGAGAAAAAAAAAGAAAAAGCAAAATTTCATTTTTTATTTTGGTTATTACTCTTCAGCCCCCCAAAGGGCGCCATCGTGAAACCTTACCCGAGTTTTTTTACTTTACCTAAGTTTTAGGTAAAGTGAACTCAGAATTCTCTTCAAAATGAGCCATCCGCCCCCTTTCTCTTCAAGGATTGACGACCTTTCAAAAATTTGTTGGAAGATTTCAAATGTTTTCAAAATCCAGTTTAGAAGATTTCAAAAAAACCAATTTTTTTGGAGAACCTGCTGATGATCTTTAAAAAGGGACGATTTGGAGCATCCAGGGGGACGATCGACAATTTCCTTGACCTCAGCTCCCAATCCCCCTTTCATCTTTTTCTTTTGCGGCTACAGGAGAGGAAGGACCCAATCTACGATTTCCTGGACTGCAGCTTCTCCCCCTCTTCGCTGGAATCCTCTGTTACTACTCTGCTGCCTTACTTCCAGCAAAAAGAAGACCCACGATTCCAGACCTTCTATCGGCTGAAACCTTTGTTCCCACGAATCCTTCTGGCAAACCCCTTTGATCTTCTCCTGCTCGCACTTCTTTCGTGGCCGCCTCGTGATCGCATGCTTCCATTGTTCTTCAAGGAGAGGGTCAAGAAAGTAGAAAAGGACACAAGACTCTCAAGAAATACCAGCTCCTAACAATCAATCCAGTACATTGGGTTGCTTTCCTTCAATACCTCGGTCTTCAAGAGCCCATCCGAGAGCCGCACAGCACAAAGATCAGGTAAGACTTTCATTTCTATCATTTGACATTCGTTGTCATGATATAACAAGGTTACTGGATAATTATCTGTGATTTTAGCATTGCATATCATGCAAATTCATTGTCTTAATCAATGTATTTTGCAATCTTTAGTTGCCTTTTCAATGAGGATCGAGAAGCCCTGGCCATGACTTCATCGATCCATTTGAATACTGTGTCTTCATTAAAACTTTATTTCTCATCGCATGACCAAAATCTTCTCTTGATAGCTCCAGCATCATAAGATTTATGAAACAATAACTGCTTTTCATCCATCATTTTGAGGGTCTTACTAGTGTCATCCTGCAGGTTAATGCTATTTTATCTTTTGTTTTGAAGAGACGTTTTATAAGAGAATGTTTCAATGAAGTAAAACTCATTTTAACTCTTTTTCTCTTCTCACCGTTTTCATTTTCTGTATTTGCGTACAACATTGATTATGGGTATGCGTCTAAACGATGTCCATACGGATCCATCGTAAAATGAACTGTGCCTCTAACTCAGGCACAACATCTTTTATCGGTTCAAGTCTTCTTAATCATGGTCGGGTTTTAACATTTCAACAACCTTCTGTACCACATCTCACTTTGCAACTGATAATCTTACTTCCATTGCATGAATGATCCTGTGCTTCAGTAATCTTCCATTAGTGCCAAACTGGGTGCTTACTAAAACTGTTATAGATCTACCATGCTTCCTCATCTTTATGTTTTTTTTTTTTAATTTATATTTCAACCTCTCAGATTCACTGTAGTTGCATTTCTGTATAACCATCTGTTTTTTTTTCTTTTTATGAACCTGTCTAATAGATCTTGCTTTGTTATCACTATGCTGGTATACTTTCTCAATAGTTGTTGTTCCTTTCTTTCTTTTTTTTTACTGCCTCCTGTAACGTTATTGTGTTATTAGCATGCTACATTGGTGCATATCATTTTTTTTAAGCATTACCTAATGTAGTGACAGCCTCCTACACGCACTTCCACTTCTATAATGGACGGGCTGCCTGAATGTAGTTTTAGGTGGTATTGAATATCTGTGTATGAGTTTTAGTATCCATATTTGTTGTTCCATCCCATGATGACAGACAACTCAGTAGGCGTGTGCCATCAGTGTTGGTACAATCTCTGTATCTAATCATTCCAGCACCTCTCTGCGAACTGGGAATCTACTGCATTCACGCCACTCAGTTTAAGTCCATCAATACCATTAATGGCATAAAAGCTTTTGTACATTTAGTGCTAACAGTGTAGTTATTTCTGCATGTCACATTGCTCTTTACCTTGCATAAATAACATGTTCCCCTTTTGTAACCTATGCCCAACTCTATTATGATAGTAGCCTACCTTATAGTTGTTGTTTAGCTTTTGTCTTATCGGCTATATGAGGGAAATCAGTCCCCCTTTCACTAATTATGAAATTTTCAGGTAAGTCTTTGTCTTACCCTTACTGTGTTCATGAGAATATGTTACTGGAATACTAGAAACTAATTGTAATGATAACAAAGCTAAAGACCCAGTTTGAGTTAATGAAGTTGAGATCTTACTAATATGTATGAGTATTGTGCATTCAGTGTGCTGAAATCGGTCAGTGGTAACAGCTCACTTGGGTCATACCTATCGGCAATCTATGTCTTCCCTGGCAGCCAACGTTTTTTTTTTCACCATTAGTGTTTCGTTAGTTTTTTCCTTGTAGTTATAACTATTCTTGATAGTTATGCTTATTTTCTTTTTCAGCTTATATATGATCCTTGTGTTGTATATATAGGTAACATCATCCCTATAGAGATCTTCTTTCTAGTTAAATTTGCATCCAAAATTATCATATTTGCACCTTTCAGCTTGTATGCTAGGACAGCTCATCCCTTAGTACAATAACATGTATCTCTTTCAACCCTTTTTATCATCTGTAACATTTTCATCCATAGCCTAGGTATATTCCCGTTCCCATCAACTGCCCATGCATTCCATAGTAATCCAACACCCTATATTAGATGTCATTCTTCCTCCTTGCCGCGATTTCAACATTTCAATGCCTATAGGTCTCCTTGGCATATGCATATTGTCATTCTATCTAGAGGTTGTACACCACATTTGCATATATATATTTGTCTGTCTTCATGCATCTCCAGAAAAATGTACTCTCTTACATATTTTCAGTATCCTATAAGTTAGGCCTATGAGTGTATAGTTCCCATTTGGCTTAAGCATTACATATTGGCATTTTTCACAGGCATTACATTCCCACTTTAGACATTAAGTTGTGTATTGTAACCTTTACATAGTCGTAGGTGTTTTGCCATTAATATGAGACCTTCTCTATATATTGTATTACTTGTTTCAGTTCTCACTTGCAGGGAAAACCTGGAGGATGTTGATTCTTTTATACTACATTTTTTTTTATTCATTTTGATTCATGTCAGAGATGTAATAATCAATTTGGAATAATATTTACTTTTACTGCTTAGATTAGGATGCATCTCATGTAGTTTGATTCCTGCAATATCCTGATTCTATGATTCATATATCTCATTTTGCAAAATCACTATGGATGTACACGAATGGCACATGCACCAACTCTTAGGGAGTTGATGAACTCGATGGAGTCCATATTTACGGCCCTAGTCGGAATATGGACGAGACTCAGATCCATCATCTCTCTACCAGTCACATTGAGCCTACACTCTTAGGCTATCAAAAAATGCACATCATATTTCCAATGTTTTTAAAATATTGTGAATTAACTCAAATAAATTATGAACATATTCATGGCCACAGTCAGAATATGTGAAGGATTTATTTTGACTTAATACACATTTTCCAACAAATTTCTTAGAAAATCTTTTTAAAGCGCATTCGTTCACTCATATCATTTGCATCATGAAATCATTGGTTTTCTCATGATTTTCTTAAGAAAATTTCATTCTCAAGAAATCGATTTCTCATGAAACTCTGAGAATTTTTGAAAATCGGTTTTCCCAAGTCAAGTTTTTCCACAGTTTTCCATGGAAAAGGTTATTTTCCCAAGATTTTCGAAAGAAGTCTCTCACCTTTCTCAAAATCAAAATCGATTTCCAAGTGTTTCCAGGTTAAGATTCTCAGGATTTCAATTTTCCAAGTTTCAATTTTCCTTTTCCACAGGGGTTTTCCAATGAATTTCAATCATTTTTCAAAGAAAATTTTCAAAAGTTGGGATTTTTTCTGACAAGCACTTTCCTTCAAATGTTCATCCTTTTTCTAAGAATTACTTACTTTTTCTCAGGATTTTCAAACTATTCATGATTTTCCCACATCTTTATGAACTTTCTCGTGATTTCGAAACCCCTTTCATCTGAGTTTCCTGAGAAATTGACTTTCCTTGAGAAATATCTTTCAACTTTAAATGTTTTTTGAGCATACATCATGTTTTTCCAACTTACATTTTCCAAAATCTCATAGCACATGCTTGAATTCTCTGTGCATTTAGGATAGAACACGATTTTGATGATTTAACTAAGTCAAGCACAATTTTGGTCCTTGGTTCGATTACCTCTGTTAAAGGCGGCAGGAACGGTCGAACCTCATACCGACAGGTCGAGCCCCATCCCATGGATTTTCCCGCAATTTTCAAAATGGAGGCGAGTATTTCAAAACAATTTCCAAAATCCGGTCAAGTTTGAAGCGTGAAAGTATTTTCCTCTCTCTTCCGCAAGGAAGGGAAGATGGGAAATATTTTGTGACGATAACAGGTTTGGCGATCGTGATGAGACCTGTCCTTGTCTAATCAAAATTGTGCTTGACTTAGTTCAATTATCGAAACTGTGTTCACAGAATGTCAGCTCTTTTTATCATGCGAACCTAGGAGCCTAGATTCTGACCTAGCTAACATTGACTGCATGTAGTCTAGGCATGGTTTGGTAGGACCAGATTGAGGAGATATTTTCATGTTCACATAGACTTAGGTCTAAATACAACTCTCCTCAATTTAGGATCTGAATGCAAACAATGTATGCTTCTCTAAAGATTTTCAAAAGTCTATCTCTTTAGGTTTTAGAGCCATCTATTTCTTGCATGTGATCATTTTTTCAAACCTCAATTACCTATCATTACCCGGTCTTCACGTTGCTGGGCTCTCTTTCAGAACCCTAGTTCGGGACAGAGCCTCACAACTGGGCCAATTATTTGGGTTAACACTCCCCTACCACGTACCACGGGCCACAGTCCGAAGTATATCGGTAGGCGCTCAAGGATGTTGGAAAACCTTACCTTAGAACCAGAGTTGAAATTATATGCCACGTACCTCGAATTTTGATTCGGGTATATCGACATAACTGGATTGGTCAAAGATGATATGAACCTAGAGTTAGGATTAGGGTCCTACAGCTGTTTTCAAAATGATGCATCTAGATTCAGCCTTTTAGGGAGTGCTGAATATGCATAAATGTTTGTGCAAGATGTGATTGTTTGTATGCTACCTTTATTTCCTTCATATTTTCACCAAAACTATTTTCAAATATCCATATTTTTTACCTTTTCCTTTACTTTCTCAAACCTTGGATGATTTTCAAAATATCCTATTTCTTTCAAAACTCCAGGTGATTTTTCATTCTACCTTTCTACTGGATCTCGAATTTCCAACTGCATTTTATATCTTGTCTGCAAAATTTTTCAAAATTTCCCACATTTTCCTAAGTCTCATTCTGAGTCTTTCTCTATTTTCAGTTCGATGGCATCCAGTCAAGTTGATCCCATCTTTCCTGAAGGTCACATCTCCTACGATGTGCGGCAAGGTCGTCCTGAACATCAAGCACTTAGCACCAGAACTTTCATTCCCCGGTGGTACTATTCCTGGCTAAAAAGCTTTTCCCGAATGTTCTCGGACCATTTGAGCGAGTGCGGATTAGAACTGGCATCAGCGGTCGGAAAGCAGACAGCGAACGACAACCTGATCCATGCAATGGCAAAACGATGGAATCCACGGACATGTACATTCTGGTTCCCATGGGGAGAAATGACCGTTTTAATGGATGAATTTTCAGAAATCATGGGGTTACCAGAACCAGCCGGTCAACCAGGAGATCCATTAGAACATCAATTCCTGATCAATGTCAAGGGTTTGGACCCCCGAGACTCATTAGCCCGTATGACAGGCCACCGATCCTGGCCCCTGATCCAGTTGGACGGAAATGAATATGTTAACCTGCTCGAGTTGTACCGCCAGTACGAAACCTTCGTTGAAGTCAACTCATTATCAAGGACAGCCAAAGAAAGAATTCAGAATGCAATGGTCCTGTGCACTGTAGGATTATCCCTCTTTCCAGATGGACAAAACTACATGGACATCAGAATAATCCAGCTTATGCAAAGATGGGGAAGTCGACAGACCAACCGACTCTCTATAGCCATGGCAGCGCTCGCCTTCCTGTATCGGGGTCTGACTCGTTTCTCACTTGGAGAATCTATTCTCGTCGAAGGATGCATCTACGCGCTTCAATCCTGGTTCTTTCAGCATGTTCCAGCCCGAGCAAGCTCTTTCAGATATAATGGACAAGAACTCCTTCCAGTGGCACAATATCGCTCCATGATTGACAGCATTCAAGAAGATGACATTGTCTGGGACTATTTTGATCGGCAACTGTCTCCTCCCAGATATACATACGCTTATGGCAAGCGATTCAAGTTGTTGGGACCATTCTTCTGCACTTACTATCAGCCAGAGCGATGTGTTCGGCAGTTCTCCCAGAGGCAGCAGTACATCGAAGCCAGACTACTATCAGAAGCTATGGCAGAGTTCGATCTCACTTCCGCACAATGGTCCGGGGCATATCATTCGGCCCGCTACAGTTGGGATTCCTTTGTCTCTCTTAAAATCTTTCCAATTCCTAGAGTGTATGCCGACTATCGTGAATGGTGGCAAATTGTTTGTCCTCCACCTCTTTGTCAAGATCAATAAAATCATATTTTTCTCATTTTAATTCTCTCTCTTTCTATTGTGGTTTGACGACCTCGCCTAGGTAACAAGACATATTTTCATTGTTTATTTCTCTCGCGAATGACAACACAATTGTCGTGATTCCTGCGACGACTCAGTCCCTAGTAATGGGATATCTTTTTGTCTACCATATTTTCAGCAAATATTTCTTCCAAAAACCAATTCCTACAGAATCTAATTAGGTCTTTGCCCTGCAGAGAGCGTCTACAGCATTTGATGGTTCAGACAATATCAGGCAAAAGAACAACGGCATCTCAGTACTCATCGGCCTCAGAAGAAGAGATGGGTTCCCCCGGTCCGAGAGGAGTCAAGAGCAGCAACAAGAAGATGATGGCATAGACCCGCAAATGTATGCATGTTTCGAAAAATGATGAATAAAATGATGAATGAACAGCCCGAGACCAGCTCGAAAAGAAACCCATTTAGAGAGAGGTTCCATGGTCACAGGGATAAGAAGGCTTCCAGAAAGCAAGTTCAGCCGGAAGAGATCTCAGACGGAATAGACTCCATTGAAGATACAGATGAAGAATATGAAGTGCCTCCAATATTTCAGAAATGGGGCCAAGAACAGAGAAAAAACCGCAGATCAAAGAGTCAAGTCACAGAAGTGCCTCTGCAAGCACAATTCAGAGAAATGGCCCAAGTTGTTAAGGATCTCCAAGCCCGCGACAAGGGCAAGAAAGTCTTCACCAGTGAGGACTTCTATGACGGCTTAGAAGGGGATGATGATCTAGAGAATCTTCCCCGTAAATTCATCAAGTTCGACGGTTCTGGCGACCCAAAAGCTCATCTCGCCACTTTCTTTGCTGAATGCTCGAGGTTCAAGAGGGACAACCGGACACTATTTCTATGTTTCCCCCGCAGCTTGGAAGGAGTTGCAGCTAAATGGTATGCTAAGCATATCAACCCCATCGAACTCAAGGAGTTCGACAAAGTTGTAAATCTGTTTATTGAACGCTTCTTGTTCAACACAGAGGCGCTTCCTACATTGAGTCATCTCTGCAATTTAAGGCAGAATGAGAATGAAAAAGCACGGGACTTTATTCACAGATGGAGATCAGCCTGCAACAAAATGAGAGATCCTATCTCGGAAAGGCACGCCTTATCCTTAATCCTCAATAATTTCTCACAACCATTAAGAGGATTGATCTCTACTGCACTATCCCGTACCTTTATCGAGTTGACTAAACGAGTCGAATGGCTCGAGCTGAGTGTGGAGAACGAAGTCTATGAAGGGTTCACATTTTCCAAGAACAATCCTCAAGGTTAGCAGAAGAAGAAAGCTCACTTCACCTATTCTGCCAACAACAACAACAACAACAATCAGAATCAGTACAAAGGGCAGAAGAAAGATTACTGCTATGGCACAGAAAGTTCGAACAACAAAGGCGATGAGAAAGGAAAGCCTGCTCCTCAATACAACAAGCCTCCTCAGCAGGATCAAGGGTCGAAACTGCGTGAGAAGACCAAACATGAAGGATGGAGTTACGATAGAAAATTTACTCCTTTAGACCAATCACTCGAGGATGTGCTCGAGTATATGCTGTCAAAAGAGATGGTCAAGTTGCCTAGATTGGTCGATCCCCCTGTGCCCATGGGAAAATTGAAAGATCAGTTTTGCAAGTTCCACAGGACAGTGGGACACAACACCGAGAACTGCTTTGTTCTCAAAAACATTATGAAAGATCTTATTGAAAAAAATCTTTTAGTGGAAGGAGATGAAGATGAGAAAATGGATATTCTACAACAGCCCTTTCCTTCACACGCCACGGCAGTAGTGTCTGCACAACCATTCCTGCCTCACGAACACATCAAGCCGTGTTCTGCACAAGATCTCCGAGTCCAGCACCGGGTTTAAGTACTACGACAAGCAGCACCGGCCACTAAGAAGGTGGATATAATTTTAGCTTTTGATAAGCTAAAAGTATCAGTGGAACCAGTCAAAATATTGCCTACAGCAGCCAGTAAAATTCCAGGGTTCCCAAAATATTTTTTTAAATCCAACCCAAAAAGGGGAGAAACTTCCAGTCAAAAGCCTCTAACCGCTCTGTCCAATGTCTCAATTTTGGACTTGGCCAAGAATTCCCGCAAGCACCAACAAGTACTGGATGATCTAGTCAGAAAGATCAAAGTTAAGCCCAGTACCACACCTGAAGACATGGCACAAATTGTGAACTCCGCCATGACCAATGCACCGATCACTTTCTCGGATGAGGACCTCCCAAAGCCTCATTCCTTTCATAATAATGCCTTGTATATTGTCGTTCGAGTCAGAGGAATGACAGTACCACATGTGCTAGTTGATGGAGGCAGCAGCCTCAATATATGTCCCGAGATGACAACAGAAGCATTAGGGATCAAGGATGAAGAATATATTCTAGATTCCATCACTATCTACGGATTTGACAACCACGGTCAAACGGCCAAAGGCAAAATATTTCTGGAAGTATTCATCAACTACTCGGTACACTCAGTACTTTTTCATGTGGTTAATGTGCCACCCACCTACAATCTGCTGCTCAAAAGAACATGGATTCATAATGCAAATGCAGTGCCTTCCACTCTCCATCAATGTGTGAAATGGTCAAAAGGTGGAATGATTACCACAATACTGGGAGAAGACCCAGAAGAAAGGCTCCCACAACCCATGATTCCCCAGCTGTCATTCACTGCGGATATTCCCAGCATCAGGGAAAGTGAAGAGATTAATCTCGGAGAAAATCGGGAAATACTCCAGGCATCCTCAAAACTATCTTTGCACACGGTAGCCATGACCCGATGGAGAGGTCCTCAATTCTTCAAGATTGGAGGTCGGATCAACTACAATGCCATTAAAGATCACCCGTTGTTTCCATAATTCATGAAGGCAAGAAAGAGATTTGATTTACTCCTGAAGCACGGTTATCAACCCTTCAAAGGACTCGACAAAAATGAAGATGGCCGCATAGAGCCAGTAATCCAGAAGCATCGTCCCCACAAGGAAGGACTAGGGTTCTCCGGCGGAAGCTCGCCAAAGAAGACTGTTTTTGTCAAAGGGGCACATTGAAGACCATTTGTTATTTTCTTTCTATTCTTTCCAAAATAAATGTCTCATTTTATCAAATGTCATTGATCAATTAAAAATCAAAAAATTCTAAGTTCTTTGTCTATCTGGATGTCATCTGTCTCCTTTATCTCTATATCCTCATTTTATAACTCAATGTCATTTTATGCATTATTCTTTTAATATGATTGTTTGTCGTATGATGAACGATTTTTTTCCTGAATTCAATTTCTTATCCAAAATTTCAGAAATGTCTCCCTGAGCAATCAAGAAACTCGTTCTCAATCCAAAGGCTTTTCAGAAGTCGCCAGCAATTCACAGAGTCAAAGCAAGCACCGAAGATGGCAAGATTGCAAAGCAGTCCGATGATTATGCAGAATATGATCAGTTTCTTCATAAATTACCAGAGTTCGCCATAGTTCAGAAGCAGGAAGAACCATCTCCTCTAGTACAAGATCCGACTGAAGATGTCAATATCGGTTCAGAGGAAGATCTCAAAATTCTCCAGATCGGAACCAGTCTGAGTCCGGAAGAAAAGAAAAGGCTTACAAATTTCCTCAAGCAACATGAAGAAGTGTTCGCATGGACATATGAAGATATGCCAGGCTTAGACCCAAAATTGGTCGAACACCGTCTCGTCTTGAAGCCAGAGGCTAAGTCAGTCAAGCAGAAGCTGAGAAAAATGGATCCTAGAATAGAACAAGAGGTCAAAGAAGGACTCAAAGACCTGCTCAAAGCAGGATTTATCCGAGCTATTGACTATCCAGATTGGTTAGCCAATATCGTCATTGTCCCAAAGAAAAGTGGCAAAGTAAGGATCTGCATAGACTTCAGAGACCTCAATAAAGCAACTCTGAAGGATGATTATCCACTTCCAAGCAGCGATCTTCTAGTCGATAGTATGGCAGGACATGCCATGTTCTCCTTTATGGATGGATATTCTGGCTACAATCAGATTAAGTTGGCCGCCCGCGACCAATCAAAGACTTTCTTCACTACGCCTTGGGGCACTTTCTGCTACACAGTTATGCCTTTTGGGCTCAAGAATGCGGGAGCAACATACCAAAGAGCAATGGCCGTTATATTTCATGATTAGATGCGCAAAATCATGGATGCGTATGTTGATGATATTCTCGTGAAATCTAAAGAGGAAAAAGATCACCTCGAAGCACTTGATAAGACTTTAAGAGACTCATTCTTTACAAGTTAAGGCTTAACCCGCAAAAGTGTGTCTTCGGAGTCGAATCAGGCAAACTGTTGGGTTTTCTGGTCAGCAAAAAAGGAATTGAAGTCGACCCAGCTAAAGCAAAGGCTATCATTGATATGCCACCTTCGAAAAATCTCAAAGAACTGCGTAGCCTTCAAGGACGTATGCAATCAATATAGTGATTTATTTTCAATTTGGCAATGAGATGCGAACCTTTCAATCACTTGCTTAGAAAAGGAGTGAAGTTCGAATGGGGACCGGAGTGTCAGCAATCATTCGATCGGATTAAGAAGTATCTTCTCAATCATCTTATCTTGAAGCCGCCAGAATTGGGAAAACCTCTTTTATTATACATCTCAGTCAATCAAGTCGCATGTGGCGGATTCTCGGCGCAGTACAAAGAAGGCAGCTTGATAGAGCATGTCATTTATTATGTGAGTAAGACTTTCATAGACTATGAGAAGAAATACTCTCACATAGAGAAGACTTGCCTAGCTTTGGTATGGATGTGTCAGAAACTAAGACACTACTTGTTGGCATCTGAAGTCAAAATCTTGTCCAAACTCAATCCTCTCAAATACATTTTGGAGCAACCTTTCCTCAGCGGATGAGTCGCCAAATGGAAAGTCTTATTGATGCAGTATGACCTAGAATATGTCTCGCAGCAATCAATTAAAGGTCAATCCATCGCAGATCAGTTGGCTGACTTTCCTCTAGCAGAAGAAGTGAAAGCCGAAGATGATTTCCCAGATGAACAAATATGCAATATCCAGCATTCTCCAATCTGGAATTTATTTTTCGATGGTTCTAAAAATATGACTGGAATAGGCATTGGAATCTTATTAATCACTTCAGAGAAGGAGATGATTCCATTTTCTCTCAAGCTTGATTTTTCATGCACCCATAATATGGCTGAGTATGAAGCCCTGATTCAAGGTCTAAAGATTCTACTAGACTTCAATGTTAAGAGAGTGCATGCCTAGGGCGACTCATTACTTGTTGTCAATCAAGTCTGAGTCGAATGGCAAGTGAAAGATCAGAAGTTATTTCCTTATCAGAAAATTGTTTCAGCTCTTGTCAGCAATTTTGAAGAATTTCAGCTCTTCCATATCAAGAGAGATTTCAATCAAGTGGCCGATAGCCTAGCCAGTTTAGGCTCCATTATGGCATTCAAAAATGGAGAATCTTGTCGTTCCTTTGAAATTGGCAGACTTGACCAACCTGCTTTCCTTCCAACAGAGCATGTAAACCGAGCTGAGCAAAAGAAGAAACCTTGGTATTACAACATCAAAACTTTCATAGAAACCAGTGAATTTTCTCCAGAACTCTCAAAGAAAGAGCAACGAGCAATCCAGCGTATGTCCACTCGATACTTCACTCTGGCAAATGTCCTCTATCGTCGAGGATTCAGTTCAGAGTATTCTAGATGTTTAGATGAAGATGAAGCCAAAGAAGTCATGCGAGAAGCACACAAAGGCATTTGTGGTGGCCATGTTGGCTACCAAACCCTTGTCAAGCAGATCATCAGAGCAGGTTACTATTGGAAGACTATGCAGCAAGACTGCTACTATTATGTGAAAAAGTGTGTTCAATGCCAAATACACGCACCTTCTATTCATGCTCCGACAACTTATTTACAGTCTGTTGTCTCTCCATGGCCATTTTCTATGTGGGCCTTCGATGTCGTAGGTCCCATCACTCCTTCTGCTTCAAATGGTCACAAATACTTTCTTGCCGCAACAGAATATTTCACCAAGTGGGTAGAAGCTATCACTCTTCGCACCATTGAAGGCCGACACGTGGTCTCTTTCATCCACAAGAGCATCCTTTGCCGATTCGGCATCCCACATGACATCGTGTCAGATAATGGCAGTCATTTTAAGAATGAAAAGATGAAGACATTCTGCTCAAAGTTCAAAATCTATCATCACTTCTCCGCTCCATATTACCCTCAGGGGAATGGTCAGGCAGAGGCCACCAACAAAATTTTAATTCGTATCTTGGAGCGAACTGTGGAAACAGGCCGTGACTGGCATGAGAAGATCTACGATGCACTATGGGCCTATCGGACCACCATTTGTACACCAACGAATGCTACTCCATTAGAATTGGTCTACAGAACAGAAGTAGTATTGCCGCTACATGTTCAGAAGCCCGCTTTGAAATTTGCTTCACTTCTGCAATTACCTCTTGATCAATACCAACAGCAACGACTGGTGCAGTTAGACTTGCTCGACGAGAAAAGGCTAAAAGCAGCAGAGCATGCTCAATCCTATCGCCAGAGAGTAGCAAGGCAATATGCGAAGTCTGTTATCGAAAGAAGATTCAAAGTCAACGATTTAGTGCTTCGATCCACAACTTATCTTAAGCATCATCCTGGCGGTAAATGGTCGCCAAATTGGGAAGGTCCCTATGTCGTCAAAGAAGCATTACCCCGCAACTCATATCGGCTCATCAACGCCGATGGAGTAGAATTGCCGGATCCCATTAATGCTCGACACTTGAAAAAGTTTTATACTTGAAGTAGTTATTCCTCCTTTGTAATCCTCTTAATTTTTTCAAATAATGATCAAACTTTCTTTTCCCAGTTACACTGGGGCATTTTTAAAAATTTTGTTCTGTATGCAGGCAGGATAAACAAATTCCTCATATCACGCACTTGTGCATTCATCAATTCATATTCATTTGCATTCAACTTCATTAACAACAATCCGGTCAGTATTGGGATTTCAACAAACAGTCCCATCACAATTCCTAATGATTCAAAAGTGAAAGACAATCACCAATACTGAACCAAAACCCAGCAATCGAACTGGTATTATTTCAAAATCCAGTGTTCAAACTGGTACATTTTCAAAATCCAACTTTTTGGAAAACCGAGTTCCGACTTGGGTTTTTATTCAAATTATCCTCCTTTGTTGATCCGAGTTCCGACTCGTGATCTCTTTATTCATTCGAGCTCAGATTTGAGCTCTTCATTTTCCTTTATTGGTCCGGGTTCCGACTCGTGATCTCTATACCTTGTTCGAGCTCAGATTTGAACTCTTCATTTTCTTTTGTTGATCCGGGTTCCGACTCGAGATCTCTTTATTCATTCGAGCTCAGATCCGAGCTCTTCATTTCTTTTGTTGATCTGGGTTCCGACTCGAGATCTCTTTATTTTCTCGAGTCCTGACTCGAGCTCTTCATTTTCTTTTGTTGATCTGGGTTCCGACTCGAGATCTCTTTATTCATCCAAGCTCAGATTCGAGCTCTTTATTTTCTTTTATTGATTTGGGTTCTGACTCGACATCTCTTTATTCATTCGAGCTCAGATCCGAGCTCTTCATTTCTTTTGTTGATCCGGGTTCCGACTCGAGATCTCTTTATTTTCTCGAGTCCTGACTCGAGCTCTTCATTTCTTTTGTTGATCCGGGTTCCGACTCGATATCTCTTTATTCATTCGAGCTCAGGTTGGAGCTCTTCATTTTCTTTTGTTGATCCAGGTTCCGACTCGAGATCTCTTTATTTATTCGAGTCCTGACTCGAGCTCTTCATTTTATTTTGTTGATCCGGGTTCCGACTCGTGATCTCTGTATTTTATTCGAGCTCTGACTCGAACTCATCATTCTCCTTTGTTGATCCAAGTCATTTCGATCCTCAGGGTTTGTCAATTGCTCAAATTTGATATTTTGCCCACCAATTTCCAATTTAAATCCTTGGATCATGCAATTCTCCAATTCCGACCTCTAGGTCACCCGATTTCCAATTTCAATTCCAAGTCTCAATTCTCAATTCCATATTATCAATTTTGACCTCCAGGTCATTTAATTTCCAAATTTTCGACCTTCGGGTCACTCAATTTCCAAATTTCAACCTTCGGGTCACTCAATTTCCAAATTTCAACCTTCGGGTCACTCAATTCTCAATTTCGACCTTTGAGTCACACAATTTCGACCTTTTGGTCAAACCAATTCTCAATTTCGACCGTCAGGTCATCCAATTTCAACCTCCGGGTCATTCAATTTCCAACAACCAATTTTCCAATTTCCAATTTTGACCTTTGGGTCAATCAATCTCAATATCCAGTTTCAATCATTTTCTCTTGCGAGAGACCCTTTTTAGGGAGAGTTCGAGGGAGCTCGTTCTTTTCGCACGCTATCCAATCTGTTCACTTAGCCCCTTTTCAGGGAGAGTTTGAAGGGACTCGCGTCTTCGTGAACCGTTTGCAAAACAATTTCCAATTTTACACAAGAAACCCTTTCATAGGGAGAGGCTCGACGGAGACTCACTTTTCTTGTGACCCCCCAATTTTATACTAGGCCATTTTCATCATGAAGGACCCTCTTTTCAGAGAGAGTGTGATGGACTTGTTCCTTTCATGACCCAATTTTCTGACCTCACTATTATCGGCCCCCTTTCCATAAGAGAAGCCTAATATTAGGGAGCTTTGAGGAAAGCTTAATTTCTCTTCGAAAGTTCATTTTGCAAACACCTTTTCTTCAGAGAAGAGAGGAGTATTTCCCATTTCCCATTCATGTAAGGGCTAAGCCTGAGTCTCTCTTTTTGGGAAAAAAGAGAGGAGAATTTTTGTCACAAATGTGTTGAGCCGGACCTCAAACGCTCTCTTTCACCAAGGATTTCAAGAAAATTCTGTCAATTTGTCAATCAATTAATTGTTGATTTCAGAATCTTTATTATACAAATCTTTACCTCAGTTTACCTTTAACATTACTTCCAAAAGAGTGAAGCTTTTGCGAAAAGAGATTCACAACTCAAATTCTTTCTATTGGCCAACCAAAAGGATGAAGGATAAATCCTCGATATGGCCAGCAAAAGAAAATTCAATGTTATTGTAAAGCCATAAATGATTGATATTGATCGCAGTCAATGGCACATTTTAAAGACCATTCTTGTAAAGACGAGGCAATGAAAATATCCTCAGCACTAGAAAAGAGAGCATTCACTCAAGCCCTGTCTCCTCAAAATCACCTAAGCTGCAATTAAATATCCGCAAAAGGGATCTCTCAATTGTCATCAAGATGAAGGCAAATTAAGCGAGTAGACCCCCGGGGCCAAAGAAGATTTGAAACATCTCTAAGATGACGGAGTTTGTGAAAGAATCCTTCAAGGGAAAGTCCAAAGCACTGTCGAGATGAAGGCAGATGCGATGAACCTCCCGACAATCCTCAAAAGATATTTAATTTCAACTATCATCCAAAGATCTCTAACCCATGAGCCAATATCATCAAAGAAAGATCGAAACATCTCCAAGTTGAAGGAGTTTGTGACGTACTCTTCCCAAAAGAGAGCAAGAGAGGAAAAAGAAAGAGAGAAAAGTCAGGACATCTCCAAAATGAAGAAGAATGTAGCAAAAAACTCAAGAGAGCCAAAAGAGTGCAGAAAGATTATCATGAGAGAAGCTCCCAGGATATCAAACTGCCAAATTTATCAAGAATCCTCTTTAAATTTGTGAAATTCTATTATCAATATTCTTTCATCAATTGCTTTTATAGCATCAAATTCTCTTTCCTGTTCATATCAAGGAAATTGATAGCTTCCTTGAAGAAGGTCAATTGCAAGTAATTTGGGTCCCAATTCTACAAAGTGAACCTTGTTTGGAGGTAATGCTTTGGGTAGAAAAGAAAGAATATCTTTGCAACAATGTGCAACATTTTCAAAAACTTTTAATGAACAACAGAATTCTCAATATTTTGACAATATTTTCTAGCTATCCTGACGTGAAGAGAGAGCTTGATGACCGTTTTGATACCATCCTGATACCAATTTTAAATCCCTCTTAAGGACTTGATTCCTTCCCTTCTTTGAGAGCGTGAGCTCTCAGATTCGCACACTTCCCTGTGTCCCCACTGTCCAACCATAGACAGTCCCATTTCGGTTTGAGGTCGAACCACCAATCATTTTCTCGCAAAAGGCAATTTCAAAAGCTATTTAGTCTCAGCAATGAGACACCCAAGATCAACCCCCATTTCAAGCTTTAGGGACCCCATTTTCCTTCCTTTTGCAAAACCCCTGTCGGATTTATTGTGCAAAATCTGAAGGTTCCATCATGGTCTCTTCTTTCGAGGATTCCATCCATTTTTCGCCCAATCAGGATAAGGGTATAGACCTGAGCCTCATTCATTGAGGTATTCCATTTTCCACCCGATCAGGATAAGGGTACAAACCTGAGCCTCATTCATTGAGGTATTCTATTTTCCACCCGATCAGGATAAGGGTACAAACCTGAGCCTCATTCATTAAGGTATTCCATTTTCCGCCCAATCAGGATAAGGGTATAAACCTGAGCCTCATTCATTGAGGTATTCCATTTTCCACGCGATCAGGATAAGGGTACAAACCTGAGCCTCATTCATTGAGGTATTTCATTTTTCGCCCAATCAGGATAAGGGTATAAACCTGAGCCTCATTTATTGAGGTATTCCATTTTCCACCCGATCAGGATAAGGGTACAAACCTGAGCCTCATTCATTAAGGTATTCCATTTTCCGCCCAATCAGGATAAGGGTATAAACCTGAGCCTCATTCATTAAGGTATTCCATTTTCCGCCCAATCAGGATAAGGGTATAAACCTGAGCATCATTCATTGAGGTATTCCATTTTCCACCCGATCAGGATAAGGGTACAAACCTGAGCCTCATTCATTGAGGTATTCCATTTTCCACCCGATCAGGATAAGGGTACAAACTTGAGCCTCATTCATTGAGGTATTTCATTTTCCACCCAATTAGGATAAGGGTACAAACCTGAGCCTCATTCAATGAGGTATTTCATTTTCCACCCGATCAGGATAAGGGCACAAACCTGAATCTCATTTTAATGAAATATTGCATTCCCCAATCAGGTTAAGGGTCAAAACCTGAGCTTCGTTCCATACGAGGTATTTCTGTCCCATCCAAGATAAGGGCAAAAACCTGAACTTCACTCTCATAGAGTGAGTCTTTTCTCTTCGATCTTCGCTTCATATCTACCATCTTCCTCAGGCTAATTTCTTCATACCCAGTCAGATCCTTTTAACTGGGGCATTTTTTTTATATAGCTCAAATTTGGAGTGTTCTCTGAAATCAATGAAGGGCAAAATAGTCATTTTCTGAGATTGAACCTTGTAAAAAGTCCTAAATTCCATTCTCGAGTCTCAAAACTTCTGTATTTAGACTCAGAGACATCTTCAAACTGCAAATCTTCAAAATCTCATGCTTAACCAGAAGTCAGAATTTTCAAATTCAAATTCAGAGTGGCAATCTTGTAGAACCTGTCTTTGCATAGCATTGCATAAGCATTTCATATCATTTCACTGCACGGCATGTCATTTTGAGATCCGGAACTCCTGATTTCCAAAATTGCCAATCCAGATTTGATTTCCAAAAAAATTCAAAATTGATTTTAAAACCCTGGGTCTTCAAAATTACCAATTCTTCCCATTTTATCCCCAGGACCCCGAATTACAAAAATCTGGATAGTTTTGAACATTGATTTTCAAAAAAAATTGTCAGTTGAAAAGAGGGGGACACAATTTTAAAATTCATAAGGTCTTATTTCAAACTTTTACAAAAAGGCTTCGAATTTCCTTCTTTCAAGATTTCGCCCTGAAGAACCATTTTCTTCCAAGTTTTGAAATCAAGCCAAATTTTGCTTCGTATTCTCCAAAACTAGCCTACTATTATGAAAATTCCAAAAATATCTCACTTGGCTCTGATTTCAAATAAGTGATGTGGGACCCACCCTGAGGTGGTGTCACACTCAAATTTTTATCTTATTTTCAAAACAGTGCCCATCCGGAAGTGGCACCGATTTATAAAACTTTTTATTTTGATTTAATTTGTAATAAAATAATTAGTGGGCCCACGTAGGTGGCACCCCACTAAGACTCTTTGCCAAGAAAAACAAATTTTTTTATATACTTCAAAAAGTTTTCAAATTCAGTTGAGGTGGCACCACTTTAAAAAAAAAAGAGAAAAAAAAAGAAAAAGCAAAATTTCATTTTTTATTTTGGTTATTACTCTTCAGCCCCCCAAAGGGCGCCATCGTGAAACCCTACCCGAGTTTTTTTACTTTACCTAAGTTTTAGGTAAAGTGAACTCAGAATTCTCTTCAAAATGAGCCATCCGCCCCCTTTCTCTTCAAGGATTGACGACCTTTCAAAAATTTGTTGGAAGATTTCAAATGTTTTCAAAATCCAGTTTAGAAGATTTCAAAAAGACCAATTTTTTTGGAGAACCTGCTGATGATCTTTAAAAAGGGACGATTTGGAGCATCCAGGGGGACGATCGGCAATTTCCTTGACCTCAGCTCCCAATCCCCCTTTCATCTTTTTCTTTTGCGGCTACAGGAGAGGAAGGACCCAATCTACGATTTCCTGGACTGCAGCTTCTCCCCCTCTTCGCTGGAATCCTCTGTTACTACTCTGTTGCCTTACTTCCAGCAAAAAGAAGACCCACGATTCCAGACCTTCTATCGGCTGAAACCTTTGTTCCCACGAATCCTTCTGGCAAACCCCTTTGATCTTCTCCTGCTCGCACTTCTTTCGTGGCCGCCTCGTGATCGCATGCTTCCATTGTTCTTCAAGGAGAGGGTCAAGAAAGTAGAAAAGGACACAAGACTCTCAAGAAATACCAGCTCCTAACAATCAATCCAGTACATTGGGTTGCTTTCCTTCAATACCTCGGTCTTCAAGAGCCCATCCGAGAGCCGCACAACACAAAGATCAGGTAAGACTTTCATTTCTGTCATTTGACATTCGTTGTCATGATATAACAAGGTTACTGGATAATTATCTGTGATTTTAGCATTGCATATCATGCAAATTCATTGTCTTAATCAATGTATTTTGCAATCTTTAGTTGCCTTTTCAATGAGGATCGAGAAGCCCTGGCCATGACTTCATCGATCCATTTGAATACTGTGTCTTCATTAAAACTTTATTTCTCATCGCATGACCAAAATCTTCTCTTGATAGCTCCAGCATCATAAGATTTATGAAACAATAACTGCTTTTCATCCGTCATTTTGAGGGTCTTACTAGTGTCATCCTGCAGGTTAATGCTATTTTATCTTTTGTTTTGAAGAGACGTTTTATAAGAGAATGTTTCAATGAAGTAAAACTCATTTTAACTCTTTTTCTCTTCTCACCGTTTTCATTTTCTGTATTTGCGTACAACATTGATTATGGGTATGCGTCTAAACGATGTCCATACGGATCCATCGTAAAATGAACTGTGCCTCTAACTCAGGCACAACATCTTTTATCGGTTCAAGTCTTCTTAATCATGGTCGGGTTTTAACATTTCAACAACCTTCTGTACCACATCTCACTTTGCAACTGATAATCTTACTTCCATTGCATGAATGATCCTGTGCTTCAGTAATCTTCCATTAGTGCCAAACTGGGTGCTTACTAAAACTGTTATAGATCTACCATGCTTCCTCATCTTTATGTTTTTTTTTTTTAATTTATATTTCAACCTCTCAGATTCACTGTAGTTGCATTTCTGTATAACCATCTGTTTTTTTTTTCTTTTTATGAACCTGTCTAATAGATCTTGCTTTGTTATCACTATGCTGGTATACTTTCTCAATAGTTGTTGTTCCTTTCTTTCTTTTTTTTTACTGCCTCCTGTAACGTTATTGTGTTATTAGCATGCTACATTGGTGCATATCATTTTTTTTAAGCATTACCTAATGTAGTGACAGCCTCCTACACGCACTTCCACTTCTATAATGGACGGGCTGCCTGAATGTAGTTTTAGGTGGTATTGAATATCTGTGTATGAGTTTTAGTATCCATATTTGTTGTTCCATCCCATGATGACAGACAACTCAGTAGGCGTGTGCCATCAGTGTTGGTACAATCTCTGTATCTAATCATTCCACCACCTCTCTGCAAACTGGGAATCTACTGCATTCACGCCACTCAGTTTAAGTCCATCAATACCATTAATGGCATAAATGCTTTTGTACATTTAGTGCTAACAGTGTAGTTATTTTTGCATGTCACATTGCTCTTTACCTTGCATAAATAACATGTTCCCCTTTTGTAACCTATGCCCAGCTCTATTATGATAGTAGCCTACCTTACAATTGTTGTTTAGCTTTTGTCTTATCGGCTATATGAGGGAAATCAGTCCCCCTTTCACTAATTATGAAATTTTCAGGTAAGTCTTTGTCTTACCCTTACTGTGTTCATGAGGATATGTTACTGGAATACTGGAAACTAATTGTAATGATAACAAAGCTAAAGACCCAGTTTGAGTTAATGAAGTTGAGATCTTACTAATATGTATGAGTACTGTGCATTCAGTGTGCTGAAATTGGTCAGTGGTAACAGCTCACTTGGGTCATACTTATCGGCAATCTATGTCTTCCCTAGCAGCCAACGTTTTTTTTTCTTTTCACCATTAGTGTTTCATTAGTTTTTTCCTTGTAGTTATAACTATTCTTGATAGTTATGCTTATTTGCTTTTTCAGCTTATATATGATCCTTGTGTTGTATATATAGGTAACATCATCCCTATAGAGATCTTCTTTCTAGTTAAATTTTCATCCAAAATTATCATATTTGCACCTTTCAGCTTGTATGCTAGGACAGCTCATCCCTTAGTACAATAACCTGTATCTCTTTCAACCCTTTTTATCATCTGTAACATTTTCATCCATAGCCTAGGTATATTCCCGTTCCCATCAACTGCCCATGCATTCCATAGTAATCCAACACCCTACATTAGATGTCATTCTTCCTCCTTGCCGCGATTTCAACATTTCAATGCCTATAGGTCTTCTTGGCATATGCATATTGTCATTCTATCTAGAGGTTATACACCACATTTGCATATATATATTTGTCTGTCTTCATGCATCTCCAGGAAAATGTACTCTCTTACATATTTTCAGTATCCCATTAGTTAGGCCTATGCGTGTACAATTCCCATTTGGCCTAAGCATTACATATTGGCATTTTTCACAGGAATTACATTCCCACTTTAGACATTAAGTTGTGTATTGTAACCTATACATAGTCGTAGGTGTTTTGCCATTAATATGAGACCTTCTTGTGATCATCGCAAATTTTTTCCTATTCTCTTGTTGGTTTCTCTCTCTTCCTTCTCTTTTCCTTTTCTAACCTCTATTTTCCTCCTTTTTGAAGGGAGTGAAATAAAAGAAAGAAAAGAAAGAGAGAAGAGGAACTCTTTTGCGGGGTCTCACTTGACCTTAATTTGAAAATATTTAGAAATCTAACTCGCCTCCGTTTTGAAAATTTGCGGGAAAATGGAGAGACGGGATTCGCTCATCGGTACGAGGTTCGACCGTTCCTGGCGCCTTTACCAGGGGTAATCGAACCAAGGATCGAATCTATGCCTTTTGCTTTGCCTAAATATAATCTAAGAATTTATTCTAAAAGATCTAAATGCACAAAGAATCATGCTTGTGCAATGTAATGGTGTATGCTCTTTTTGAAAGATGTTTTGAAAAATTTCCAAGTATTCTGAGATGAATTTGGTAAAGGAGTGAAGAAATGATTGAATTTAACTTAGAACTTTGAGATAGAAGTTCCAAGTTTTTGAAGTAGATCAGAGTTTGGAAGAATAAATCTTGACTTGGAGAAAGAATGATCTAACGCTTTGAAATGAAGGAAATGAAATTTCAAAGTCGGAAATGGACCTTGAATTTAGTCATGTATTTAAGAGAAGAAGATGAAATTTTGAAGTGATATTGAACTTGAATCTTAGAATGGATCTGAGAAAATCAAATATATTAAAGAAATAGAAATGGATTAGGGAGTTCAAATGAGATCTGGAAATGGACTTGGATTTGAAATCTAGAATTGGGAATGGAATTTGGATTTGAAAATTGGATTTAAAATCTGAAATCTGAGATCCGATATAGAATTGGGTTCTGGATCCTAAGATGGATTTTGGATCTAAAGTCTGAGATCCAAAGTGGATTTTGAATTCTAGATCCTAAAGTGGAATTGGATATGAAGTCTGAGATCCAAGGTGAAATTTTGGATTCTGGATCCTAAGATGGAAATTGGATCTGAAGTCTGAGATCCAATTTGAGTGTTGAATCCTGGATCCTAGAATGGGTTTTTGGATCTGAACCTGAGATCCAAAAAGTGAGGATTTGTACTTGGAAATCTGGATCCAAGTTGGATTTTAGGATTTAACTTTGGATTTGGAATTTCAAGATTTGATTTGAGAATTTTGAATTTGGAATATGAACCTCAAAGTCAAATTTGGACTTTGAATTTGAAATAGAATTTGGAATTTGAAATACAAGATGATTCTGAAGTTTCAAAGTCAAATGGGACCTTGAAATTGAATTTTTGAATAGAGTTGATTTTGAATTTATGAATAGGTTTTGATCTGAGAAATGAAGGAAAGAACCACTTGGATTTATGAAAAAGGATTTGGAAAATATGATGCAACTCTATCCTAAATTATGAATGAATTTAAAGAGTTTGAATTTTAGATTTTGAAAAGCTATCTTATTCTTGAAATGAATTAAAATAAGATTGAAGATATAATACATCCCTGACTATGGTCATTGAATGTATTATATAATAATCTATATTTAAATTCAGGAGAAGAGTAAAATACATTTGGTGCTTTTATAGAATTTAAAATGAAATTAACTCTTAATATACCCTGACTATGGCCATTGGTATATATTTTGAGTTAATTTTAAGTTAAATTCTGATAAAAGGAGAAAATATTTTAGGAAATATGATGAATTTTGAAAATGGATCCAGTGTTATTTCGTAAAAGATAAAAATCCTAAGTCTTGTTTACATCCCAACTATGGTCGTTGATGTAAATCATTAACTTAGAATTAATTTACCTCTTACGAAATGGTGCACGTGCCATTTGTGTTTCACCATTCATGAAATTTTGAAATAAAAAGAGAAAATGATGTGAAAACAAGTAATTCTAGAAAATATGCATGCTCATACATTCTATTCTATTGTTGAAATGTAAATTCTCATTTATAATCTATCTATTACATTATTGAAATGGAATTTAGAATTACAACTTCTAAGCTAAGAGAGGAGATAACATTTTCCATATGTTTCCTGCAAAAGATAGAGTTAGTACAAATAATATAGGAAAGGAATATCATATTGAAAACCAACATGCATATATCTAAGAACCAAGTGGGATTATATGTAATATGCTAAATTAAATGGAAAATATGCTTTACTATTGAAAATATATACATGCTAACCCTAAGCTAATGAAAATCTACCTGAGAGGACACACACACACATATATAGATGGAAGTCAATAAATAGACAGGTTGAAGAGGAAGGAATGACAACAAGTGCAGGAAATTTATAAAAGGGATTAGCCTTTTACGCAAGGTACATGCAGGGAAGAAGCTGGATGGTGGATGCTACAGTGAAAGATGCAAGGGTAGGCGGTGGTGGCAGGAGGTGTTGCAAGGGGTTAGCAGGAAATGCAGGTGAAATAATGAATGTGGAAAGTATTGGTGGTTGTGTAAGTGCGCAGTGGAATCTGGTGTTGGGATGTGGAATGATGAGTTGCAGCAGGGTGATGGTAACATATGGCTTCAGTTGCGCAGAGTGAAGCAGTAAAGGCATCACAACACCTATATATGGTAAGAAATCTTGTCCAAAACAGTTAGATTTTCCCACGCTGGTAGCATGTGTTTGATTGTTGGGTCATCTGACTCCAATTGCGATCCTTGCAGTGACATTAGAACTTTCATAACCTGTTTAACATCATCTCTGAATCTCTCTCTGCCAACAACAATTTCAACCAGACTAAGGCATTTCCCTAGATTTGGCATGAAACATCTGGTTAGTCTTGTCAGTTGCAATGACAAGAATAGTTTTAAGATATGGCATAACCACATCATAGTATATATATATATATATATATATATATATATATATTAAAAAAAATGTTCATGAGAAAAATCTACAACTGATGCCAACACTGTCAATACACCATTTTGAACTATTTGCTTTCCATTTGAAGTTAAGAACAGTCGAGGTTGTGTATGCCTGTATTCTTGAATTCTGGAAGTCATCTATGGCTGATGCCAACACAGGGGATACCTGTTGGTAATATTGAGTCTGCAAATCCAGACCTAAATCAGTAGATAACTGGCCAATGGCATTGATAGCTGCCCTCCTTACTCTAGGATAAGGATGCTACAGAGATGCTGGAGTGATGATGACAAGGGATGTGAAGTGAAATGCAGCAAAGTGCTGCTGTGCAAGATATGGGCATGTACTGAAAAATATGAGAATATAAGATATACGGTGTGTGTGATTTGATAAAAAAAAAAAACTTTAGCCACTATATCTACCGCTGGTGCATTGTAAAATAGCAGGATATCGATAGAAACAATGAAATCAGGCAGTGATGTTTAGCAAATGCTAATGCTCAACGTAGGAGTTTTCCTCTTCCCTTTTTTTTTTTTTTGAGTCACCTAGTACTATCCTGCCATGATCGACACTTTTTGCAACCAATGACTATGATGTCCCACAATGACAAACTCATGTCAGATAACAAAACAAGCTAGGTGACAGTTAACAGTTCCAGGGCATCAATAAAGAAATATAAAGACCTAAATATAGAGGAAAACAAAAATCCATATATTATAAAAGGCAACAAATGCAGACACAAGAAGCAAATATTTACAAAACTGAAATAGAACACTGATAATGTTGATGAGATCTAAAAACACTACATGTTATTTATGAAACAAAATGACCCTTAGGGATATTATGCAAAAGGAAAGAAAACAGAAATGTAAATGAACCACAATCAATGCAATGAGGAGAAGGGGATTGTGTTTATATGAACATGACCAACACATGGTGAAACACAAACAAAATCAAATTAGTTCTGATGGTTCTTATGACAAATGATCAAAATAGACGAGAAAACAAATAGAATGAAATGAAACAATCACACCCAATGGGAAACTATAATAAAAAAAAGGTAAATAAGCAAAATCAATTGATGAAACAAATTAGTGTAATGGATACATAATAGGTCTTGTGAATATAAATGAGGATGGAGAGAGTATTAACATGATGAAGATGCAGATGACACCATTAATATGTAAATGCTAAGCACTAAGGCGATGGTGAGAATGCAGAGAAGCTTAAGGCATATAATTCAGGTATAAATTATGAACGCAGAAATCAACATTTCTATAAATGAAAATATGAAGCTACCCCTTAGAAGTGAACTACCGATGGAGGTGATAGATGCTATGTACAGGGGGGTGATATGTATGGGTACTGTAAATTGGATGCAAGAGAATATATATGCATCAATGAGGCTCAATGGAGAGCATGTGCACATGCTAAATTAAGAGTAAATATAGGATTTACAGAAGGAAAGTACATATTTATGCTACCTCAAACATAAATGTATGCTGAGGTGAGGTTAAAGGGGATGAAAATTCCTGTTTATACTCCAGTAAGAAAAGCGTAAGTATATGTTATAATGAGACTCAGAACCTGTGTTTATGCTATGGCAAAGCATAAACACATGTTCATACCGAAACTCAAGAGGCAAGGCTCTTTTGCTCACTCCATAGCTAAGCATAAAGATCCATTATAAACGCTGAATAAAAGAAGAACTTAGATAAAGCATGAATCGGTAAAAAGAGGGTAAGGGAAGTAACCCAAGGAAAATAATGCAGCGGATTTAATGAATTGAATTGAAAGAACCTTACGAAACCAATAACAAACCACGGATTCGTCTATGATGCCAAGCGGGGGATGAAGATAAAAGATCAACAACATAAACAACAAATAAAAGAAAGAAAAACAATTAAAATGCAAACAAAAAAAATCAAAGATACAAAAGGAAAAGGAAATTTAAAATGAAGTTAAATATAAGTTGGAATATACGGATCGATGATAGAATTAAAAAAAAGAAGTGTTGGAATCAATATATTCCTGTTAATATTGCATTAAGGTAGGCTAATCTGCTATAAGCAGATCAACATTACCACAGATGCTTCAATGGGGCAAAAACTAGGAAAATCCAAAAAAAAAAAAAATAGTACAAGAGGGAGGAGGTCCTTACCTTGTTTGTAGGGATTCTGAAAGAGAGAGCTTGGGTGAAGGCGTGGCTTTAGGCTGTTGGATATTGATTCCCTTCGCCCGATCAGAGGGAACCCCAAAAAAAAAGAGAATCAGAAGAAGAGGTAAGGGAGGAGAGGGGCGATGGATCAGAGGGAGAGGAGAAGCGCAGAAGAGCAAATGATGGGGTGAAAGATGGATTCGTGAAAGGGAGAGGTAGAAGACGGACCCCTTCTCTCTCCTGCGTGATCTCCTCTTAAAGTTGAAGAAGAGCCTTCGAGAGGGGATTTTGGTTGAAGATGGAAGGCTGAGGGATGAAGCAGCCGTTTGAAGATGGAGGGTAGGCAAGCGAGAGGGAGGATGTGCGGGAGATGGTCGTTTGCCATTTTCCCAAATTTACGAAGAGGGGGCTCCTTTTCTAAAGGTTTTTGTAAAATGGTTCAAGGTGAGTTTTTCGGCAAAATCTTCAAAAACCACTTATTTTTCTCATAGTTTTTCCTAATTTTTTTGGTTTTTTGCATGATTTTTCCATTTTTGTATTTTTGGAACAAAAATCTAAGTTTTTACACAAAAACAAAGATTAAACACTATTTTTTTTGTATTTTTCTGAGAAATATTTACAAAAGTATTTTTCTAAGAATTTCAGACCATTTCGGGAAATTTCTTCAGAAGATTGGGTTTGGACCCAGATTTTGAGAAAATGTTCGAGTTTTGACACTTGAATCGAGAAATACAATGTGATGGATCCAAACAGATGTTGAATGGACTGTCCGAGCTATTTAAAGGCTATTTTTGGTATTTTCTATAATTTAAAATTTGAACAAGGAGACTCAGATTTGGATCTGGACAATGGATCCAGATCCGAAATCAATTTAAACATATGAAATGAATTTAATTTTAATAAAACTAGAGAAATGAACTGGAATTTAGATTTGAAATGACCCATTTGCTCAAAAAAAAATGAATTTAGGGGCAAAAAGGGAATATTTAAAAGATTTTGAAAAATTTGGGGTGTTCACAGATGCCCCTCTTTGCTACTAAGCCGGTTGAAAGTCGAGCTTAGTGGCAAAGAAAACACTCCAAATTTTGAAAAATGCCCCAGTCAGCAGATCTGAACTGGGTGTGGAAGAATTATTTTGAAAAGATGGTTTTTCAGGCTTAAAACCTTATCCTGAATGGCTTTGGGAAGACAAAATCCTCGAAAATGATATGATTGAATGAAGAATGAGGAAATCGTGATGGGACTTTGGGTGATGATATCGAAATGATGAAAGATAGGGAATTTAGATCAAGTCTCGTGGGTGAGACTAGATCAACCTTGTGGAATGACTCAGGTTTTAGCCCTTGACCTGGATGGGACGAAGATATATCAGGATACCCTGAATGGGGAAAGGAATATGTGGGGACCTTGATGGGACATTTATGAGAGAATGCCTCGCGAGATGAAATTCAAGTATGACCCTGTCCTGGATGGATATACAAAGCATGGATTCCTCGATGGGAAGAATCATGATGGGACTGGAGAAAAATATCTCGTCAAAACGAGGAACCTTGTCAAAACGAGACTCAGGTTTAACCAAAACCTGAAAAAGGAAGATACCTCGATGCACGAGGTTCAGGCTTAACCCCTAATCTGAACGGGACGACCATATGGAATCCTCGAGTGAAGAGACCATGATGGGACCTTCGGAGTTTGGACGAACAAATCTGAAAGGGGTTTGCAAAAGGAGGAAGGAAATGGGGTTCCCTAAAGCTTGAAAAAGGGATGAACTTGGGCGTCTCATTGCTGAGACTGAAACCAACTTTTAAATTTAATGACCTCTCGCAGGAAGTACAGGTTTTGACCCTTAACCTGAGTGGGAACAACCATACGGATTTCTTGAAACCGTAATGGGACAGGAGAGATACTTTAACTGAATGGGGTAACTCTTCTGGAAGATATGAACAACGCTAGGTTGCATCAAAATGGATATTGACTACTTATTTCATTCTTAGAATATCTAGAAAATTTTGCCAATAAGATAAATTTATAGTTGACTTCAACGCTTGAAAATGTGCACATGTGTGCAAAGATATCCCCTCTTTTACCTAGAGTATTTCTTCCAACGAGGTTAACTTCTCGGTCTTAAGAGTCAAATTCAAAATTTTAGCGCTGATGATTTTCTTCAAGGAAGCTATCTATTTCCTGGATATGAGAAGAGAAGAAATATTCTCAATTTCATAAAAGCAAGTAGTGAAAAGACATTGATAAAAGAATTTTGCATGAGAAAAGATGACTTCTGGCAATTTCGGCAGTTTGATATCTGGGTGTTTTTCCATGATGATCTTCTTGCACTCTTTTTGAGTCATTGGGCTTTTCGGACTTTTACATCATCCTTTATTTTTGGAGATGTCCTGACTTTTCTCTCTTTTTCAGGGAAGGGTACGTCACAAACTCCTTTATCTCGAAGATGCTCCGATCCTTCATTTTCTCAAGGATTATATATGATATTGGCTCAAAGGTCTTTAGATGATAACAAAAATCAAATATCATTTAGGGTTTGTCGGTAGGTTCATCACACTTGCCTTCATCTCGACGGTGATCTGAACTTTCCCTAGAAGAATCCTTCACAAACTCCTTCATCTCGGTAGATGATCCAAATCTTCTTTGGCCCCGGGGGTCTGCTCGCATATTCGCCTTCATCTTGACGACAATTGAGAGATCCCTTTTGCAGATATTTGATTGCAGCTTTAAAAATGAGAAGATATGGGTTAAGTGGATTCTTTTTGTAGCTCAGGATATTTCCATTGTCTAATTGCCAAAAAATCATCTTTAAACACGCGCCATAGCCATGATCAATATCAATTCGTTTCTGGCTTTTCAACATCATTGAATATTTATTTCACTAATCATACCGAGGATAATTCTTTCATCCTTTTGGTTGATCAACAGGAAAAAGATTTGAATTTTACCTCTTTTTCGCAAAAGTTTCACCTTTTGGTAAGAATACTAGAGGTAATTTGAGGTAATTCTTTTATGCATTTAAGAATATTGGAATCAACAAATACTTTTAGCAAATTGGCAAATTTTTCATGAATTCTTTGTGAAATAATCACTCAATATAGGTTTTGATACGACCTTTAGTTGCAATCTATGATTTTGGACATTCTGACCAGTAAAACTGGAACCTTTCATTTAACGACCAGCGAAGGAGCTGAAACCTTTTATTTAACGACCAACGAAGGAGTTGGGACATTTCATTTAACGACCAACGAAGTAGCTGGGACATTTCATTTAACGACCAACGAAGGAGTTGAAACATTTCATTTAACGACCAGCGAAGTAGCTGGGACATTTCATTTAACGACCAACGAAGGAGTTGGAACATTTCATTTAACGACCAGCGAAGTAGCTGGGACATTTCATTTAACGACCAATGAAGGAGTTGGAACATTTCATTTAATCATTTAACGACCAGCGAAGTAGCTGGGACATTTCATTTAATCATTTAACGACCAACGAAGTAGCTGGGACATTTCATTTAATCATTTAACGACCAGCGAAGTAGCTGGGACATTTCATTTAATCATTTAACGACCAGCGAAGTAGCTGGAACATTTCATTTAATCATTTAACGACCAACGAAGTAGCTGGGACTTTTCATTTAATCATTTAACGACCAACGAAGTAGCTGGGACTTTTCATTTAATCATTTAACGACCAGCGAAGTAGCTGGGACATTTCATTTAATCATTTAACGACCAACGAAGTAGCTGGGACATTTTATTTAACGACCAACGAAGTAGTTGGGACATTTTATTTAATTACCAGCAAAGTAGCTGGGACATTTCATTTAACGACCAGCGAAGTAGCTAGGACATTTCATTTAATGACCAGCGAAGTAGCTGGGACATTTCATTTAATGACTAGCGAAGTAGCTGGGACATTTCATTTAATCATTTAACGACCAGCGAAGTAGCTGGGACATTTTATTTAATCATTTAACGACCAGCGAAGTAGCTGGGACATTTTATTTAATCATTTAACGAAGTAGCTGGGACATTTCATTTAATCATTTAACGACCAGCGAAGTAGCTGAGACATTTTATTTAATCATTTAACGACCATCGAAGTAGCTGGGACATTTTATTTAATCATTTAACGATCAGCGAAGTAGCTGGGACATTTTATTTAATCATTTAATGACCAGCGAAGTAGCTAGGACATTTTATTTAATGACCTTTGATTTAAGATTAAAACTTTTGAAAGACAACCAGTACGAGGACTGAACTTGATCTTTAGATTTGAAAACTTTAGCAAATAGCCAATGCGAGCACTGGGTTTTTCCAACTGAGAGTCGGGAAAGAGACCGGCATTCTTAAGATATTTAGAGATTAAAGCAGGAATGATTGTCGGGGTTTCAGGATTATCCCTTATCCTGAAGGGGAAATAGAAGATTTTATGAAGAGATAACCTGAGACTTGAATTTAGAAGGGATATGACAAGATTTAGAATTTATGATCTTATGATTTAGATGGACCAGGCATGCGGTCCAATTTTTAGGATTAAACCCTTATCCTGACGGAGAATATAGAAAGAATAAACTTTGAGAAGACAAAAGGATATAGAATTTTGAAAAAAATGTAGAACATTTAAGGAAATTGATTTATTTTTGTAAAAAGAATTCTCACAGGTAGCATGGTTGCCCCTATGAGTGATCTCAGGATTTTCCCTTATCCTGAATGGGAAAAAGAATAGAACTTTAAAGAAAAATTGATATAAATTTAGAAATCAATAAAGATCGATAAAACTTGTATTTGCAAAAAGAATTCTCATAAGTAGCATTGTTGCCCCTACGAGAGGTCTCAGGATTTTCCCTTATCCTGAATGGAAAAAGAATTTAAGGAATTTTAATAAAGAGAAATTGATATAAATTTAGAAAATCAATGAAGGTTGACGAAACTTGTATATACAAAAAGAATCCTCATAGGTAGCGTTATTGCTCCTACAAGGGGTCTCAAGATTTTCCCTTATCCTGAATGGGAACACCTCAGACAACGAGGGTCAGGTTTATCCCTTAACCTGAGTGGGAAAAGAATAGAATTTAAGAAAATTTAATGAAGGGAAAGTGATATAAATCTAGAAAATCACTAAAGATTGGCAAAACTTGTATTTACAATAGAATCCTTATAGGTAGCATTATTGCTCCTACGAGGGGTCTCAGGATTTTCCCTTATCCTGAATGGGAACAAGAATAAAATTTAAGAAAATTCAACGAAGGAAAATTGATATAAATCTAGAAACTCAATAAAGATTGATAAAACTTGTATTTACAAAAGAATCCTCATAGGTAGTGTCATCGCTCCTACAAGGGGTCTCAGGATTTTCCCTTATCCTAAATGGGAGCATCTTGGACAACAAGGGTCAGGTTTATCTCTTAACCTGAGGGGGAACACCTCGGACAACGAGGGTCAGGTTTTTCCCTTAACCTGAAAGGGTAACACCTCGGACAACAAGGGTCAGGTTTATCCCTTAACCTGAAAGGGTAACAAGATTTTAGAAAATACCTCATGGGAAAGAGGCATCAGGTTTATCCCTTAACCTGAAAGGGAAAAGAATTGATAAAATTTTTAATAGAATTGAGGAAATATTGATAAACTTGATTAAACTTGATAAAATTGATGTAAACTTGATAAAAATATGAATAAAATGAATGAAACTTATAAAGATATCAAAATTAACTGAAGGTTTACAAGATTTGAGAAAAAGGAGTTTTTCTGATCCTGCCTGCATATGGGATTTTGAAAGGAAAATGTTTATTTAGAAGATAAATGAGAAATCATTTTGGGAGAAGAAAATCCACCACAAGAAGAATAATCAGCGCGAGATCTGATCCTTTAAATCAAACATGAGAGATCATCATGAGGGTCAAATTTTGAAGGCAATGGTTTGGAAAACCTATTTTTAAAGAAGAAGATCAACACTGGATCTGATTTCTAAAAATGACAGTTCGAAATTGATAATAAGATCAATACAAGGGTTGATCTTTGAATATAATGTTTTAGAAACCAATCTTGGAAGATAAGACCAACACAGGGGTTGATCTTTGAATATAATGATTTAAAATCAATACAAGGATTGATTTTTGAATGATTTGAAACCCATTTTAAAAGATTTAGACCAACACAAGGGTTGATCTTTGAATATAAAGATTTGAAATCAGTTTTGGAAGATAAGACCAACACAAGGATTTATCTTTGAATATAAAGGTTTGAAAATCCATTTCGGAAGATAAGACCAACACGAGGGTTGATCTTTTGAATATAACATTTTGAAACCGATCTTTTGTAAGATAGGATCAATACGAGTTTTGAAATTTTAATGCAATGGTTCGAACACTTTATTTTTTTGAAAATATGATCAACACGAGGGTTGATTTTTGACAAAGGTTAGACCAAAGAATATTTGAACTCTTTGGTCATAACGAAGACTTTTTGAAATTTCATGATTTTTGAAAAGCCCTCATAGGTAATATCATTTCTCTCATGAATGATGTCAGGATTGTCTCGCATTCTGAAAAGAACAGGAATTTAAATGCCCTAGTATGGAAAAAGAAAGAAAGTAGAAAGAAAATTGACATTTCATTGATAAGCAAAGGTTTGATAACAAGATTGAATATTTACAAGAACTTTAAAAGAAAAGATTCATAAAAGACTGGGCTGACTTGCCCCTACAAAACGACTAACAAAAGGAAATAACAGTGCAAAAAAACTTGGGCATCCTCAATTTTTTGAGTGATCCGGAAATGGTTCTGTCAGGACTGCTGGCTGCTTTTCTACCTCGTCCTCTATCAGCTCACTTCTGTCGATGCAGTTTTGTATCATGTGCTTGAGGACGAAACAGTGCTCGGTATCGTGCCCTGTTGCCCTATGGTACTTGCAGAATTGGTCCTTGAACTTTTCCAAGACTACGAGAGGATCCGCTATTTTAGGGAGTTTGATCATCCCGTGCTTCAAAAGGTAATTCATAATCACTTCTAGACTCTCAGATAACGAAGTGAAGACTCGATCTTTCTCCCACTTGATGTACTTGGGCTTATCTTGAAGATCACCCTTTTGCTGAAGGCCAATTGGAAGCAGTTTATCATTGTTTTTAAAGGATCTCTCCTTCTGCCCCTTATTCTGATCTATCTTTGGGCCACTGCCACTGTTGTTCTTGTTTCCTTTGCTGCTACTGCCAAGATTATTGCAGGAGGCATCAACTGAATGAGTGAACTGCGCCTTCTTCTTTTGGTCTTGGACATTCTTGACCAGAAGCGTGCCCTCGTAAAGTCCGCTTTCTATTCTTGCTTCGAGCCATTCGGCTCGCTCAATCAATTTGATGAAGGATTTCGCCAGGGAAGTGGGGATGAGGCTCCTTATGGGCTGAGAGAAATTGTTGAGGATCACCTGCAATGCGTGCTCCTCTGGAATGGGTACCTTCATCTTATTGCAGGTGCTTCTCCACCTGTGAATGAAATCACCTGCTCTTTCAGTCTCTCCTTGCTTCAGGTTGTAAAGATGATTTAATGTAGGTGAGACTTTAGTGTTGAATAAGAAGCGCTCGATGAACAAATTTACTACTTTATCGAACTCTCGTAGTTCGATAGGATTGATGTGGTCAGCATACCACCTGGCTGCTATACCCTCCAGACTGCGGGGAAAGCAAATGAACAACGCTCGGTTGTCTTTTCTGAAACGACTGCACTCTGCATAAAAGGTGGCTAAGTGGGCTTTAGGGTTGCCAGTTCCATCAAACTTGAGAAATTTGTGAGGAAGGTTCTCCAGATTATCATCCACATCTAGACCATCAATAAATCTTCGCCGGTGTAGGTCTGTCTGCCCTTACCTTTGGCTTGAATATCCTTGATTGCTCGATTCATCTCCTTCATCTGCTTGCTCATCAGGTCCTCTGCTGGAGCCCCAGACTTGGGCTTGTTGACGGATTCGGGCTCTTCCGCAGCTATCTTTACGGACTGTCTCGGAGGATTCTGTTTGTAAATAATCTGCTCTTCTTCTTCCGATTCTTCCTTGACTGACTCTGATTCCTCAGAAGTAGTGTCTGGTTGTACCTTCTTCCTAATGATTCTGACTTGCTTCTTTACAAGCTTCTTCCTCAGCTTGCTTTTAGGAACTGCCTCTTTCAGCTTGGCCTCGGCTTGCTCTGACATCATCCTTGCCATCATTTTTTGGAACATATCATATATAGCGGGGTCAATGTCATCTTTCTTGTTCTGACCCTGTCCCCTGACTGATTTAGGAGAGCTTATCTCTTCCGCCTCACTGTCGCTGAGTTGAGGAACTGTTTCTTTTCCCGCTCTTGTCGTGACCATTTTTGAAATATCAGTGCTCTCTCTGTAGAGGAAAGAGGAGGTTTTTATACCAAAGAAACTTTATGGAGAAGTTTTGACAAGAGGATTTAGGTTGAAATCTGAAAAAAATTGTATCCCATTACTAGGGATTGAGTCGCCACAAAATTTGTGACAATTGTGTTGTTTACTCTACGAGGGGGAGTAACCAACTAAAAATATGAAAGAAAATGCCATTTTGAAAAGGATATCTCTTGACGGAAAGATATTTTTATGAAAATATAAACAAGAATAAAATCAGAAGAAAATAAGAGAACAAATGAAATTTGAGAACAAATGGTAAAGATTTAAAATTTTTAAGAACTTGCAGGCAGGATCAGAAGAATTTGGAAGAATTTTTAGAGGAAGAAGAAGAAGAGAAAGAATAATACACTTGGGTTTTAAAAACAAAGAGGAAATTTTGAAATATATACCCAGGGTTTTGGAAAATATAAGGAGGATATATATATGTAATATTATTCAATCACAGACATACAAGCAAGGATGCACAAACAACACTCCCTGGAGCTGACTCTATATGCAATATTTGAAATGGCTGATAGGACCTTAATCCTAACTCTAAGATTTATATTATCTGATTTCAATCAAGGTACGCCGATATACTCAAGTCGAAGCTCGAAGTACGTGGCATATAAAGATATCTCTTCGGTTCTAAGGTAATGGCTTCCCAACATCCTTGAGCACCTACCGATATACCTCAGACTATGGCCCTTAGGTACGTGGTAGGGGGGCGCGAACCCAAATAAGTGGTCTAGTTGTGAGGCTCTCTCCCGAACTATGGTTCAGTGAGACAGCCCAGCAACGTGAAGACCGGGACAATATAGGTAGGGATGTTTTCAAAATATGATCAACATGCAATAAAATCAGAAGGTTCTAATGCAAGTCCTAAAGAGATAGAATTTAAATGAATAGAAGCATACACTTGCATACATTGTTTTGCATTCAATCCCTAAATTTGAGGAGAGTTGTATTTAAGACCTAAGTCTAATGTGAACATGGAATAATCTCCTCAATATGGTCCTACCAAACCATACTTAGATCCTATATGCAAAAGATGTCAGCTTTAGGACAGAGTCTAGTCTCCTAAGGTTTTCATGGAAAATGTAGCTAACATATGTTAGAATAAAGACTTAGATTATATAAAAGCAAAGCAAAGGCATAATTCGACCGGACGAAGACGTGGTCCCATCACGGTCGCCAAAACTGTGATCATCGCAAAATTTTTCCTATTCTCTTGTTGGTTTCTCTCTCTTCCTTCTCTTTTCCTTTTCTAACATCTATTTTCCTCCTTTTTGAAGGGAGTGAAATAAAAGAAAGAAAAGAAAGAGAAAAGAGAAAAGAAAGAAAGAAAAAGAGAGAGAAGAGGAACTCTTTTGCGGGGTCTCACTTGACCTTAATTTGAAAATATTTAGAAATTTAACTCGCCTTCGTTTTGAAAATTTATGGGAAAATGGAAAGACGGGATTCGCTCGTAGGTACGAGGTTCGACCGTTCCTGGCGCCTTTACCAGGGGTAATCGAACCAAGGATCGAATCTATGCTTTTTATTTTGCCTAAATATAATCTAAGAATTTATCCTAAAGATCTAAATGCACAAAGAATCATGCTTGTGCAATGTAATGATGTATGCTCTTTTTGAAAGATGTTTTGAAAAATTTTCAAGTATTCTCAGATGAATTTGGTAAAGGAGTGAAGAAATGATGAAATTTAAGTTAGAACTTTGAGATAGAAGTTCCAAGTTTTTGAAGTAGATCAGAGTTCGGAAGAATAAATCTTGACTTGGAGAAAGAATGATCTAACGTTTGAAATGAAGGAAATTAAATTTCAAAGTCGAAAATGGACCTTGAATTTAATCATGGATTTAAGAGAAGAAGATGAAATTTTAAAGTGATATTGAACTTGAATCTTAGAATGGATCTGGGAAAATCAAATATATTAAAGAAATAGAAATGGATTAGGGAGTTCAAATGAGATCTGGAAATGGACTTGGATTTGAAATCTAGAATTGGGAATGGAATTTGGATTTGAAAATTGGATTTAAAATCTGAAATCTGAGATTCGATATAGAATTGGGTTCTGGATCCTAAGATGGATTTTGGATCTAAAGTCTGAGATCCAAAGTGGATTTTGAATTCTAGATCCTAAAGTGGAATTGGATCTGAAGTCTGAGATCCAAGGTGAAATTTTGGATTCTGGATCCTAAGATGGAAATTGGATCTGAAGTCTGAGATCCAATTTGAGTGTTGAATCCTGGATCCTAGAATGGGTTTTTGGATCTGAACCTGAGATCCAAAAAGTGAGGATTTGTACTTGGAAATCTGGATCCAAGTTGGATTTTAGGATTTAACTTTGGATTTGGAATTTCAAGATTTGATTTGAGAATTTTGAACTTGGAATATGAACCTCAAAGTCAAATTTGGACTTTGAATTTGAAATAGAATTTGGAATTTGAAATACAAGATGATTCTGAAGTTTCAAAGTCAAATGGGACCTTGAAATTGAATTTTTGAATAGAGTTGATTTTGAATTTATGAATAGGTTTTGATCTGAGAAATGAAGGAAAGAACCACTTGGATTTATGAAAAAGGATTTGGAAAATATGATGCAACTCTATCCTAAATGATGAATTAATTTAAAGAGTTTGAATTTTAGATTTTGAAAAGCTATCTTATTCTTGAAATGAATTAAAATAAGATTGAAGATATAATACATCCCTGACTATGGTCATTGAATGTATTATATAATAATCTATATTTAAATTCAAGAGAAGAGTAAAATACATTTGGTGCTTTTATAGAATTTAAAATGAAATTAACTCTCAATATACCCTGACTATGGCCATTGGTATATATTTTGAGTTAATTTTAAGTTAAATTCTGATAAAAGGAGAAAATATTTAAGGAAATATGATGAATTTTGAAAATGGATCCAGTGTTATTTCGTAAAAGATAAAAATCCTAAGTCTTGTTTACATCCCGACTATGGCCGTTGATGTAAATCATCAACTTAGAATTAATTTACCTCTTACGAAATGGTGCACGTGCCATTCGTGTTTCACCATTCATGAAATTTTGAAATAAAAAGAGAAAATGATGTGAAAACAAGTAATTCTAGAAAATATGCATGCTCATACATTCTATTCTATTGTTGAAATGTAAATTCTCATTTATAATCTATCTATTACATTATTGAAATGGAATTTAGAATTACAACTTCTAAGCTAAGAGAGGAGATAACATTTTCCATATGTTTCCTGCAAAAGATAGAGTTAGTACAAATAATATAGGAAAGGAATATCATATTGAAAGCCAACATGCATATATCTAAGAACCAAGTGGGATTATATGTAATATGCTAAATTAAATGGAAAATATGCTTTACTATTGAAAATATATACATGCTAACCCTAAGCTAATGAAAATCTACCTGAGAGGACACACACACACACATATATAGATGGAAGTCAATAAATAGACAGGTTGAAGAGGAAGGAATGACAACAAGTGCAGGAAATTTATAAAAGGGATTAGCCTTTTACGCAAGGTACATGCAGGGAAGAAGCTGGATGGTGGATGCTACAGTGAAAGATGCAAGGGTAGGCGGTGGTGGCAGGAGGTGTTGCAAGGGGTTAGCAGGAAATGCAGGTGAAATAATGAATGTGGAAAGTATTGGTGGTTGTGTAAGTGCGCAGTGGAATCTGGTGTTGGGATGTGGAATGATGAGTTGCAGCAGGGTGATGGTAACATATGGCTTCAGTTGCGCAGAGTGAAGCAGTAAAGGCATCACAACACCCATATATGGTAAGAAATCTTGTCCAAAACACTTAGATTTGCCCACGCTGGTAGCATGTAGCTGATTGTTGGGTCATTTGACTCCAATTGCGATCCTTGCAGTGACATTAGAACTTTCATAACATGTTTAACATCATCTCTGAATCTCTCTCTGCCAACAACAATTTCAACCAGACTAAGGCATTTCCCTAGATTTGGCACGAAACATCTGGTTAGTCTTGTCAGTTGCAATGACAAGAATAGTTTTAAGATATGGCATAACCACATCATAGTATATATATATATATATATATATATATATATATATATATATATATATATATATATATATATATATATATATATATATATATATATATATATATATATATATATATATATATAAACGTTCTTGAGAAAAATCTACAACTGATGCCAACACTGTCAATACACCATTTTAAACTATTTGCTTTCCATTTGAAGTTAAGAACAGTCGAGGCTGTGTATGCCTGTATTCTTGAATTCTGGAAGTCATCTATGGCTGATGCCAACACAGGGGATACCTGTTGGTAATATTGAGTCTGCAAATCCAGACCTAAATCAGTAGATAACTGGCCAATGGCATTGATAGCTGCCCTCCTTACTCTAGGATAGGGATGCTACAGAGATGCTGGAGTGATGATGACAGGGGATGTGAAGTGAAATGCAGCAAAGTGCTGCTGTGCAAGATATGGGCATGTACTGAAAAATATGAGAATATAAGATATACGGTGTGTGTGATTTGATAAAAAAAAAAAAACTTTAGCCACTGTATCTACCGCTGGTGCATTGTAAAATAGCAGGATATCGATAGATACAATGAAATCAGGCAGTGATGTTTAGCAAATGCTAATGCTCAACGAAGGAGTTTTCCTCTTCCCTTTTTTTTTTTTTTGAGTCACCTAGTACTATCCTGCCATGATCGACACTTTTTGCAACCAATGACTATGATGTCCCACAATGACAAACTCACGTCAGATAACAAAACAAGCTAGGTGACAGTTAACAGTTCCAGGGCATCAATAAAGAAATATAAAGACCTAAATATAGAGGAAAACAAAAATTCATATATTATAAAAGGCAACAAATGCAGACACAAGAAGCAGAAATTACAGAACTGAAATAGAACACTGATAATGTTGATGAGATCTAAAAACACTACATGTTATTTATGAAACAAAATGACCCTTAGGGATATTATGCAAAAGAAAAGAAAACAGAAATGTAAATGAACCGCAATCAATGCAATGAGGAGAAGGGGATTGTGTTTATATGAACATGACCAACACATGGTGAAACACAAACAAAATCAAATCAGTTCTGATGGTTCTTATGACAAATGATCAAAATAGATGAGAAAACAAATAGAATGAAATGAAACAATCACACTCAATGGGAAACTATAATAAAAAAAAGGTAAATAAGCAAAATCAATTGATGAAACAAATTAGTGTAATGGATACATAACAGGTCTTGTGAATATAAATGAGGATGGAGAGAGTATTAACATGATGAAGATGCAGATGACACCATTAATATGTAAATGCTAAGCACTAAGGCGATGGTGAGAATGCAGAGAAGCTTAAGGCATATAATTCAGGTATAAATTATGAACGCAGAAATCGACATTTCTATAAATGAAAATATGAAGCTACCCCTTAGAAGTGAACTATCGATGGAGGTGATAGATGCTATGTACAGGGGGGTGATATGTATGGGTACTGTAAATTGGATGCAAGAGAATATATATGCATCAATGAGGCTCAGAGGAGAGCATGTGCACATGCTAAATTAAGAGTAAATATAGGATTTACAGAAGGAAAGTACATATTTATGCTACCTCAAAGCATAAATGTATGCTGAGGTGAGGTTAAAGGGGATGAAAATTCCTGTTTATACTCCAGTAAGAAAAGCGTAAGTATATGTTATAATGAGACTCAAAACCTGTGTTTATGCTATGGCAAAGCATAAACACATGTTCGTACCGAAACTCAAGAGGCAAGGATCTTTTGCTCACTCCATAGCTAAGCATAAAGATCCATTATAAACGCTGAATAAAAGAAGAACTTAGATAAAGCATGAATCGGTAAAAAGAGGGTAAGGGAAGTAACCCAAGGAAAATAATGCAGCGGATTTAATGAATTGAATTGAGAGAACCTTACGAAACCAATAACAAACCCCGGATTCGTCTATGATGCCAAGCGGGGGATGAAGATAAAAGATCAACAACATAAACAGGCAAATAAAAGAAAGAAAAACAATTAAAATGCAAACAAAAAAATCAAAGATACAAAAGGAAAAGGAAATTTAAAACGAAGTTAAATGTAAGTTGGAATATACGGATCGATGATAGAATTAAAAAAAAGAAGTGTTGGAATCAATATATTCCTGTTAATATTGCATTAAGGTAGGCTAATCTGCTATAAGCAGATCAACATTACCACAGATGCTTCAATGGGGCAAAAACTAGGAAAAAAAAAAATAGTACAAGATGGAGGAGGTCCTTACCTTGTTTGTAGGGATTCCGAAAGAGAGAGCTTGGGTGAAGGCGTGGCTTTAGGCTGCAGGATATTGATTCCCTTCGCCCGATCAGAGGGAACCCCAAAAAGAAAGAGAATCAGAAGAAGAGGTAAGGGAGGAGAGGGGCGATGGATCAGAGGGAGAGGAGAAGCGCAGAAGAGCAAATGATGGGGTGAAAGATGGATTCATGAAAGGGAGAGGTAGAAGACAGACCCCTTCTCTCTCCTGCGTGATCTCCTCTTAAAGCTGAAGAAGAGCCTTCGAGAGGGGATTTTGGTTGAAGATGGAAGGCTGAGGGATGAAGCAGCCGTTTGAAGATGGAGGGTAGGCAAGCGAGAGGGAGGATGCGCGGGAGATGGCCGTTTGCTATTTTCCCAAATTTACAAAGAGGGGGCTCCTTTTCTAAAGGTTTTTGTAAAATGGTTCAAGGTGAGTTTTTCGGCAAAATCTTCAAAAACCACTTATTTTTCTCGTAGTTTTTCCTCTTTTTTTTTGGTTTTTTGCATGATTTTTCCATTTTTGTATTTTTTGGAACAAAAATCTAAGTTTTTACATGAAAACAAAGATTAAACACTAATTTTTTTGTATTTTTTTGAGAAATATTTACAAAAGTATTTTTCTGAGAATTTCGGACCATTTCGGGAAATTTCTTCAGAAGACTAGGTTTGGACCCAGGTTTTGAGAAAATGTTCGAGTTTTGACACTTGAATCGAGAAATACAATGTGATGAATCCAAACGGATGTTGAATGGACTGTCCGAGCTATTTAAAGGCTATTTTTGGTATTTTCTATAATTTAAAATTTGAACAAGGAGACTCAGATTTGGATCTGGACAATGGATCCAGATCCAAAATCAATTTAAACATATGAAATGAATTTAATTTTAATAAACTAGAGAAATGAACTGGAATTTAGATTTGAAATGACCCATTTGCTTAAAAAAAAATGAATTTAGGGGCAAAAAGGGAATATTTAAAAGATTTTGAAAAATTTGGGGTGTTCACACTTCTCTATATATTGTATTACTTGTTTCAGTGCTCACTTGCAGGGAAAACCTGGAGGATGCTGATTCTTTTATACTACGCATTTTTTTTTATTCATTTTGATTCATGTCAGAGATGTAATAATCAATTTGGAATAATATTTACTTTTACTGCTTAGATTAGGATGCATATCATGTAGTCTGATTCCTGCAATATCCTGATTCTATGATTCATATATCTCATTTTGCAAAATCACTATGGATGTACACGAATGGCACATGCACCAACTCTTAGGGAGTTAATGAACTCGGTGGAGTCCATATTTATGACCCTAGTCGAAATATGGACGAGGCCCAGATCCATCATCTCTCTACCAGTCACATTGAGCCTACACTCTTAGGCTATCTAAAAATGCACATCATATTTCCAATGTTTTTAAAATATTGTGAATTAACTCAAATAAATTCTGAAGATATTCATGGCCACAGTCAGAATATGTGAAGGATTTATTTTGACTTAATACACATTTTCCAACAAATTACTTAGGAAATATTTTTAAAGCGCATTCGTTCACTCATATCATTTGCATCATGAAATCATTGGTTTTCTCATGATTTTCTTAAGAAAATTTCATTCTCAAGAAATCGATTTCTCAAGAAACTCTGAGAATTTTTGAAAATCGGTTTTCCCAAGTCAAGTTTTTCCACAGTTTTCCATGGAAAAGGTTATTTTCCCAAGATTTTCGAAGGAAGTCTCTCACCTTTCTCAAAATCAAAATCGATTTCCAAGTGTTTCCAGGTTAAGATTCTCAGGATTTCAATTTCCCAAGTTTCAATTTTCCTTTTCCACAGGGGTTTTCCAATGAATTTCAATAATTTTTCAAAGAAAATTTTCAAAAGTTAGGATTTTCCCCGACAAGCACTTCCCTTCAAATGTTCATCCTTTTCCTAAGAATTACTTACTTTTTCTCAGGATTTTCAAACTATTCATGATTTTCCCACATTGTTATGAACTTTCTCATGATTTCGAAACCCCTTTCATCTGAGTTTCCTGAGAAATTGACTTTCCTTGAGAAATATCTTTCAACTCCAAATGTTTTCTGAGCATACATCATGTTTTTCCAACTTACATTTTCCAAAATCTCATAGCACATGCCTGAATTCTCTGTGCATTTAGGATAGAACACGATTTTGATGATTTAACTAAGTCAAGCACAATTTTGGTCCTTGGTTCGATTACCCCTGTTGAAGGCGGCAGGAACGGTCGAACCTCATATCGACAGGTCGAGCCCCATCCCATGGATTTTTCCACAATTTTCAAAACGGAGTCGAGTATTTCAAAACAATTTCCAAAATCCGGTCAAGTTTGAAGCGCGAAAGTATTTCCCTCTCTCTTCCGCAAGGAAGGGAAGACGAGAAAAATTTTGCGACGATAAAACTAAGGAAAATAAAAACATCACCAAGTTGAAGGCTGGTGTAATGAAATTATTGCTAAATCCCAAAAGAGTTCACTTTTCATGTCTCAAAAGAGTATAAAAGATCATCAAGAGATTTTAATCAGAGAGACAATCCTATTAATATAATTCCCGGGACTAAAGAAAACTCGGATCATTTCTAAGTTGGAGTGTGTGACGTGCCCTTCCAGGGAAAATCAAAACATCACTAAGTTGAAGGCTGATGTAATGAAATTCTTGCCAAACCCCATAAAAGCTCATCTCTATGTCTCAAAAAGAGTGTAAAAAGAACATCAGGGATAAACCCTAGATATCAAATTGCTAAAACTGCCAAGAATCATCTTTATTCATGTGAAATTCTTTTATCAATATCTTCTCATTAATTGCTTTTATGATATTAAGAACAAGTTTCCTTTCTTTTCATATCAAGGAAATGGATAGCTTCCTTGAAGAAACCCAACAACAATAATTTGATTTTGATTTTGGATTCTACGAAGTTAGCCTAGTTGAAGGCAATACTCTAGGTAGAAGAGGAAATATTTTTTGCACAAATGTGCTTACATTTCAATCATTTTTTTTAATCAACTACAATTTTTATCATTTTGGCAATACTTTTTAAGTTATCCCGACATGAAGTGAGAGCTTGATGACTATTTTTTATATATCCTGGTGTTATTGTTATTCCTCTTTAGGACTTGATAACAGGAGTTTTCTAGATCCTTCCCTTATATTTTTAATTTGAGTGCCTGAGATCTCAGACTTGCACACTTCTTTGTGTTCCCCACTGTCCCAGCATAGACAGTTTTCGTTCAGGGTAAGGGTTAAATCTGAATTGTTTTTACAAATGGTTATTGTTTTAAAAGCCATTCAGTCTCAACAATGTGACACCCAAGATCAACCCCTTTTTAAGCTTTAGGGAACCCCATTTTCATCCTTTTGCAAACTCCTCTTAGATTTATTGTGCGAAATTCGAAGGTTCTATCATGGTTTCTTCATTCGAGGATTTCGTTATCCATACCCGTTCAAGTTAAGGGTTACACTTGAGCCTCACTTTGTGAGGTATTTTATCCATGCCCGTTCAGATTAAGGGTTACCCCCGAGCCTCACTTCGTGAGGTATTATATCCATACTCGTTCAGGTTAAGGGTTACACCTGAGCCTCATCTCATGAGGTATTTTATCTATACTTGTACAGGTTAAGGGTTACAACTGAGCCTTATCTCATGAGGTATTTTATCCATACCTGTTCAGGTTAAGGGTTACACCCGAGCCTCACTTCGTGAGGTATTTGTCCATGCCCGTTCAGGTTAAGGGTTACATCTGAGCCTCACTTCGTGAGGTATTTTGTCCATACTCGTTCAGGTTAAGGGTTACACCTGAGCCTCACTTCATGAGGTATTTTGTCCATACCCGTTCAGGTTAAAGGTTACACCTGAGCCTCTCTTCGTGAGGTATTTTGTCCATACCCGTTCAGGTTAAGGGTTACACCTGAGCCTCATCTCATGAGGTATTTTGTCCATACCCGTTCAGGTTAAAGGTTACACGTGAGCCTCACTTCGTGAGGTATTTTATTCATGGCCGTTCAGGTCAAGGGCTACACCTGAGACTCCTTCGTGAGGTATCTTTCGTCCCATCCAGGTTAAGGGTTAAGCCTGAGCCCCATTCCGATGAGGTGAATTTTCTTCTCCATTCTCCATGTCATATCTACCATCATCACCAGAGCAAATTCTTTCATACTCAAACAAATTCTTTTAACTGGGGTATTTTATAGTCCAAATTTGGTGTGTTTTTCTTTGCCACTAAGCTCGGCTTTCAACTGGCTTAGTAGCAAAGAGGGGCATCTGTAAACACCCTAAATTTTCCACCTGCACTCACAAACCCTTTCCTCTTGCCACTGGGGCCAACTCTCTAAATCATTCAAGAGACCAGTAGGTCGACATCTGAGCCAGGGCTATTCAAAGCCCAAATTTTACCACACATTCAAACATTTCAAAATTCAATCTCCATTTTGGCTTAATTTCAATCATCAATTTTTGCCCTCAAACAAAAATGTTCAATTCTTTGTCTCCGCCAGGGGTCCGGGACTTCAAATCCCTCATCTAGGGTTTGCCTTTTGCATCTCATTTTGTATCATTTCATATCATTCCATATCATTTTGCATCATTTCATGTCATTTCTGAAATCCAGCACTCTGGTTTTTTAAAATCTTTCAATCCAGAATCGAGTTTTAAAACTTTTCTTTCGAAATCAATTTAAAAAACCTGGGTTTTAAATCAATATTTGCAATTTACCAACCCCTAGGATCTTATATTTCTTTATTTTAAAATATTTTCTTTAGAAAGTGATTTGGATTCATTTTAAAATCAATTTTTAATTGATCTTAATTCTCAGATGAGACTCATCTAGGTGGTGTCACTTTTGTACCACTTCTTTTATCCAAATTTCTTAAATTTTAGAGTTTTAATTGACTTAGGACTCTGTCTTTTTACTTTTTAAACCTTTTTCAAAATTCTATTTTGGTTTTAAGGCATTGGTAGTCTTATCCTTCATCAATTTCTTCCATTTTGGCCCAAAATTTTAGAGTTTCAGTCAGAGTAGGACTTTATCACAGAGTTATAGTCAGATTAGGACTCTATCTCTCATTGCTATTTTTACCTACTTTCCAGAAAATCTTTCAAGATCTTTTAAAAGAAATTAAAATCTTAGAGTTTCAGTCAGACTAGAACTCTATTACAGAGTTTCAGTCGAATCAGGACTCTACTTTTCATCCCTATTTTTACCCATTTTCAAGAAAACCTTTCAAAATCTTTCGAAAGAAATCAAAATTTTAGAGTTTTAGTCAGATCAGGACTTTGTTCCAGAGTTTCAGTTGGATCAGGACTCTAACCCTGACTTCATTTTTGAGAAAATCTTTCAAAAACTTCTTCATTTATCCTTCAAAAAATCAAATTTTAAAATTTCAGGACTTTATTATAGAGTTTCAAAATTTTAGGACTCTGCCCCAGAGTTTCAGTCAGTTCAGAACTCTACTCTGATTTCCTCTTTTTACTTTTATTTCACTTGTTTTTCGAAAACAGATTCAATTATAAGAGTTTCAAAATTTTAGAACTCTATTCTAGAGTCTTAGTTGATTAAGACTCTGACCCTGATTTCATATTTTTGTTCATTTTTACTAATCTCTGAGAAGTTCTTTTGAAACCTCTTCATTTGCCTTTCAAAAACCAAAATTTAAGTGTTTCAAAATTTTAGGACTCTAGCCAAAAGTTTCAGTTGGTTTAGGACCTTAATTTTCTTGAATTTTATCCTTTGCTTTTATTCTCATATGTTTCAAAAACTTTTTTAACCTCTATTTTAACCTATTCAAAAACTCAGATACGGGGACCACATACCTGTCGCCATATTCGAGAGATTTTTAATTCATCTAGGACTCTAGAGGATTTAGAATTTTTATTTTCACCTTTTGTTTTAAACCCTTTTTGAAAATCTTGTGTTTAACCCCTTTATTTTCAAACTTTAAAAAAATCATTTTATGAAGACTCAAATGGGGCCTACAGTAGGTGGCACCATATTTGAAATAGGTTAGTTCAAGTTTAGTTAGTGTTTTAGTTAGATTAGAAGTCTTAGAAAAGTCAAAATTGATTTTAAAACCCCATTTTCATTTTAATATTTGTAAACTTTGTTTTTAGCTTTTATTTAAAGTTTTAAAATCAAATGTGGGCCCATAATAGGTGGTGCCATATTTGAACTTGTTTTAGGCTAGCTAGGACTCAATTAGGTTAATTAGAGTCTAATTGGGAAGGTTGAAAGTTAAACCAAGCTGGAAAAATTGCATCCCTTAATTGATTTAATTAGAAAGAGTTTTAAAAAATAAAAACTCCTTAATTAACCCTAATTAAGGAGGTTTTGAAAAACTATAAATAGGGGACTCTAGGGGGGTCAACCATGCTTTTTCTCTCCTTTCTCTCTCTCTCTCTCTTAAATTTGTGGCTCTCTCTCTCCTCCAAGTTCCTCCTCTTCCTTCATTTCTGCAACAAAGGTGAGTCTTCTCTTCTTCTTCTTTTTGTTTTATTTTATTTTTTTAGTGATTTTCACCATTGCCACCCCTATATGTGAGCTTTTTCTTTATTTTTTTTCGTTCAAGGTTCATGCTCTATGACCTAAGATGATGATCTACTGATCATTCATGATTGTTTTCATATTTTTGATCTGTTGGATTTGTTGGAAATACGTTTATTATGCTAAATGCCCGAAAAAGATTAAGATTCAACCTTTTTATAGGTTGAATCCCTCTTTTAACAACCAAATCAAATTCTAATAGTATTTCCCTGAATATTTTTTATTTATTTTAGCATCTCAATGTTTATTTTATTTTTTCAAGCATCAAATCATGATTTGTTCTAGCATTTGCATATTTTTTATGGTTTTACATGCCTAGATTAGGGTTAGTCATGTGCTTTATCGATAATATGTGAATCTCGATTCCAGGAGCGCAGGAACAATGTTATTTTATGTATATTTTTTTTTCAATAAAATTTTGATTTTTTAAGGTTGAATCATATATTTGTCAGTGACTCTTCATAAAAAAATTTAGATTATTTTGATCTCTATAACCATGCTAAAAAAAATCTAAAACTGAAACCTGGTTCATGTACCGTGAAAACATTATACAAAATTAGGTACGGTTTGTTGCAGCGATATCTCCCTCATCAAAGATCCAATCGATGATCCGTAAAAAGTAGTGTGTTTATAAGAATGTATAGATATTTTGTGAAATTTTCATATTTTTATATGGTAGTTTGCTATTTTTACTTTATTAGAAATAAGAATCTAGTTCACAAAGACTGTTATGCATGGTTTAAGCTCTAAGTCAACTTAAGCGGATCATATCTCCCTAATCAGAGATTGTTTTTCTGATCTCTAAGATGCCACGGATTCAACAACATGTCTAGTTTTATTAGTGTAATTTTGATAATTTTTAAAATTTGTCTGCTATTTTTATTTGAACCTAAACTAGAACGATATTTTCTGGAGCTGTTACGCATTCTCCAGAATCAAGCATACATTGCCGGAATGATCTCCCTAACCGGAGATGCTTTTTCCAATGTGTAAAATGTATTATTTTTGTTCATCTGTCTAGTTTTTTCATGTGAAATTTTATAGTTTTTCATTACTGTGTTATGTCTGATTTGGATCTGAAACTGTGATAGGTACATGCCTATAGGCAAAATCGCATATTTTTAGGTTTTTATTTAATTTTCATATCAAAATAATATCAAAAATATATTTTTTATTGCAATTTAATTTTGAGGTTATTATAAGTATCTATGTTGATTTTTCGAAATTTGGAATTCATTTGATATATTATTTGGTTAAATCATGAAAATAGGATGCCCGCGGAGTCTCGATTCAACTGAAACACGAGCAAAAATTGATATTTTTATGATATTCCAAATTTTCATGAAAATTTTTATATTTTTAGGGTTTGATCATGTTCATAATCATGCTAGGGTTCTCTACACCCAATTTGGTGTTGATTTGAATCTGTTTGATCCCTGAATTAAAAGTTTTCAAAAATCTTTTCTGAAAACCCTGATTTTAATGCCATAGTCTTGTTTTTAGGGGCATTTTGGTTATTTTTCCTAAAATTATAAATTTTAAAGTTGTTTATTATTATTACTTATTTAATTCTGCATCATCTTTTATTATGTTTATTTTAGGAAAACATGGAAAAAGGCTTATATTTAGATAAATCCCTCAATTTTCAATATTATTGGATAAATCCAGAAAAGCTGACATATCTTCACTAACAAGTTTGCTAGTTTTACAGGGACACTCAAGACTGTATTTTCTTTATTTTTCTTTTCTCTTTTTCAATTTATTATTGGTGTAAATTGTAAACATTGAAATAAGAATTTAATTTCCCGCTTAGAATAAGGTTGCATTGCATATAGTGTATTTTTTAATAATATCAATATGTGATGGATGATGATTCATGCATATTCAAATCTACCATAATCTATATAAATGACACATGCACTTTCTTCTAAAGAGTTAATAAACTTGATTGAGTTTGTATTTGTGACCATAGTCAGAATATGAACAACATCCAGATTTATTATCTTTTTTTAAGCCACAAACAACCTACACTCTTAGGCATTTTCAGAAATCATAGCACACTTTCCAAACTTTTCTAAGTATTTACCACTTTTACAATCAAATAAGATATATTCAATACGTATTCGTGACCATAGTCAGGGATATGTAAAGAATTTATTTCATCTAAATTCTAGAAGGCACAAAAATCTCTTTTTCAAAGTTTTTCCTCAAATTTTTCAGAAAATATTTTCTCAAAATTGCATTCATTCATCTAAGTTAGATTACATCATGAAGAGACTTTCACAGGGCCACACACCCATACCTTTTAATGTTTCCAATTCAATCTCAACAAAAATCGATTGCTTCTAAGTCTTTTTCCATAATTTGATTTTCTTAAAAGATCTCCTTTTCTTTAGAAATCAATTTTTTTTCTTCAAAAAGACTTCTCAAATATGATTCATGATTTCTTATCATCCCTTTTCTAAGTATTTTCCAAATATTTAAAGCATATATCATGTTTTCCTTTTGCATTTTCCAAAGTTTATAGCACATGCCTGATTCTTTATACATCTAGGAATAAAACATCGATTTAGACAAGTTGAGCAAAGTAAAGCACCAAATTAATCCTTAGTTCGATTACCCCTGGTTATGGCACAAGGTGTATTGACCCGAATTTCCAAAACAAAGCTAAGTTAAAATTTTCATGAATTTCTTTTCTTTTTCTTTGTAGCGGAACTTAGGAAAGCTTTTAGCAGCGGAATTAGACGATAATGAGTCGTCAATTTTAGAAAACCCCAAACACATTACAGGTATGTGGCCAAGTAACTCATTGACCACCTAAGTGTTCCATTTTATTAAAAACCACATGTTTATTACAACATCACTGCTGGGAAAAACAGTATAGGATCAATAAAAGAAAGCAGTACAACTCTGTCTAGAGAAACCCTGGAACTCGATGTCGCCTTGCTCCGCATATCACAACGCAGGTCCAACACCTGTAATCCCCATAAAACAGGGTCAGAACCACTGATGGTATGGTAAGCAAGCAATCACATATCCATTCAACTCAAGTACGTATGATGACCACTCAGGGTCGCAGTTTGCAATAACGATGCTCAAGCCTCCAAGACTTAGCGTATATTGCAAGAGCCTCCTCAAGGCTATGAGTTGAACATCCGCTCAAGTCTTCATGACTTAGCGCAAGCCTCTTCAGGGCTGTGATTTGAATAACCGCTTAAGTCTCCACGACTTAGCCTTGACCTCTTCAGGGTCTCAAAGGGATATCTAGCTCAAGTCTTCATACTTGGCACATCTGTATCCCACACATCTAAGGACAACTCCTTGAGCTTCGCTTAGTCGTTCGAATACAACACGGGTTTTTGCCTAGTCAGTCCAGTCGTATATCGATCATGACATCTTCACAAAGGTTATGCAGGACTGACTCAACAACATCCATCTACTCATACATTCAAGCATCGCTGAACCTAAGCTAATGCATTGTTTCGATATTTAACCTCGTTCATCCTTGGTACGCAGGTGAGCAATTGTCCGGGCATTAACTCGACGTTCTGGGGGTTGATTATTCTATGTATTTTAGATACTCCAGAGGCCTGTTGACTTTATCCATAGTAGGACAGTGTGTTTCAACTGGGAGAATCCTACTAGGCCCATATTTAGATGCATCCTCTACTTGCAGTAATTGGGTTCAATCCATAGATCTTAAGGATAACAACGACCCCAAAACACATGAGTGACTGAGGTCATCGTGGACTCTATCAGGTCCAAAGTTTAATACATGTCACTCAAGGCTGTACCATCACTGTCATTCCACAATAAGCATAATTCCTGAAGGAGTCTGCCAGTCTTATAGTTACTTGGTCAGATATTGCATGCCATTTAGGCAGCTCGTGCCTCAGCACTACAGGAGTATATACCCGACCTCATTTAGTATGCCCCAAGCATGGTCATCAACCAATGGGGATACCCCTAACACGATTTTCAACCGCGGGGTATATGTGACCTTAAGTCTTATTCATATGCATGCTTAACACCGCTCTCGGCACTGCGGCCATCACGAGCATCACAACTCTTTCGGGTGGAGACAAAACACTCTGGCTCTTTGGCCCTTACGAGTCTGGTTGTATAACCATTCTCAATGAGCATGCATATGACTCGATCTAAATAGATCGACTGCTTGATGTATTTTTACGCAACGAGTCCAAACCTTGTCAAGGCGCAACCGCTACTCCGACTCAGCGGCCCTTACGAGCAAGGTGCCCTTACAGGTATCTGGGAGACGAGTCATTCTGGCATCGTTCCAACAACGGACATCATTATGTCGTTTAACCAGTTTCGGCAACACTTCTGCCAACCATTTCGTCAGCACCTCCCCTACTCTATCGGCAGTGGTGCGACGATCCTTTCTACGTTGTAAAAAACATTCCATGAACTAGGTAGCACTCTGCTATATGACAGAGTATCCTGCTATGTTCTTTCTAAGCTATTCTTAGCTTCTTCAGAAATTTTAGCAGCACTTTCTCTCTTTGAAGGAGAAAGCACGCATTTCTTTTATCTATTTCAGTGACATCTCCCTTCTTTGGCGGGAAATCGCTAAGCTTAACTCGAGAAATGGATGCACACCATTGTGCGTACCATGCATTCATCAAGGTTATTGGAACCTTGGGCCACAACCAAGCCATACGTAAATGACTTAGTCTTTATGAAAAGAGCATTTTGCCAAAAAGTGAAGCCTTTCCAAAAGGGGCTTCATTCGTCAAGCAAAATCTTGAACGATGAGCAGTAAGGGAATCACATTGGCGATTTGAAGTTTGTAAACACCCCAAATTTTCATTCATCTCCCCGACATTTCCACCAAGCATCATCATCCAGTTCCTGAGATTGTTGGAGGGCAAAATGGTCATTTTCTGAGCCTGGACCTTGCAAAAGTCTAAATTTCATCTGCAACTCTCAAAATTTCTCTATTTTTAGCTCAGATGTTCAAAATTTTATTCCTGATAGAAGACAGGAATCTCCAAGTCTTGGTTCAAGATTATATTGCATAAGACATGGCATTGCATATCATTGCATGAACATTTCATATCACTGCACTGCACAGCATGTCATTTCGAGGTCCAGAACTCTCAATTTCAAAATTTTCAATCTAGATTTGAATTTCAACTCTTTTTAAAATCAAATTCAAAACCCTGGGTCTTCAAAATTATCAATTCTTCCCATTTTACCCCCAGGACTCTGAATTTCAAAATATTTTATCACGAAAACAATCTGGATAACTTTCAATAAATTTCATCTCAGATTTTGCCCTTTTGTCAACAAATTTCAAATATCTTCCTTTTACAAAATCGCCCTACAGGGGCCAAATCTTTTCAAAATTTCTGTTTTGCCAATTAGTCCAAATTTTATGAAAATTCCAAAAAGCGGTTTTGTTGTCTTGTCCTTATTTCAATAAAGAAGCAATATGGGACCCACACTAAGGTGGTGTCACATAGGCTTTTCTTTTGAAAAAACTGAACTTTGAAAAACCCAAAAATATAGGAGACTTGTCCCTTGGATTGGTGCCACTTGTCTTTTCTCTGTCCTCCTATTTACCTGCCATGTGTCAGCATAGGGTTCACCTAGAGGTGGCGCCACATGTCACCTCCTCCCTTCTGCCATCCTTTGACACGTGTCAGTGTGGGTCTACCTTAAGAAGCCGCCACATGTCATTAGACATCCTTTTCATTTCATGCCACGTGTCAGTGCCCACCATCTTCACCCTGTGCCATGTGTCATTCCAAAGTCACCATGAGATGCCAAGGGTCATAGGTTGTCCTGGACAGAAAAAGTAAAGTTTGTCTCCCCTGAGGTGGCGCCAGTAGAAGTGTGTCTCCTGCAGAGGACACGTGTCACTCTTTCCTTTCTTCAAAAAAAGCAGACTGACACATGTCATTTCCTGCTCTTCTTAGAAAAAGCAGACTGACACATGTCATTCTCTGCTCTTCTCAGAAAAAGCAAAGGTGACACATGTCATTTCCAGCTTCCTTAAAAAAAAGTAGAGGACACATGTCACCCTTGGCCTTCTTCAGAAAAAGCAATCATTCAAAAATCTTCAGACAAGGCCTAGGTGGCGCAATCCTGAATTTTGCCTTTTCTACTTTGTCTATGAAGGCGCCATGTGTCCCTTTCCCTCCTTTTCCTCCCTCTTGCCACATGGCACTGTAGGAGCCACCCTGAGGTGGTGCCACATGGCCACCCTCTATTCCTCCAAAGCCAATCCCATTTGAATTTCAAATCTTCCTTTGAGGTGGCACCATTTGAGAAGACTCCTCCAGCCAGCTGACACTTGTCAAAAGCAGAATCATCCTAAACTGCCACATGTCCAGACCTCCCTGCATCAGAAAAGTAGAAACAGCTCCCCTCTGAGGTGGCGTATTCTACTTCTTCCATTCCTGTTCTCTTGCCACATGGCTGTGTGGAGCCACCCTGAGGTGGCGTCACATGTCAGTTTCTGCTCCCTCTAGAAAAAGCAAAAATTTGAATATTCAAACTCCTCTGAGGTGGCACCTTCTGAGCCCACTGCCCTGTTCTTCTAACACGTGCCAAGAGCCACTCTGATGTGGTGCCACATGGCATGCTTCTACTACTTTTAGATTCAAATCTCAAACACCTTTTGAGGTGGCACCATTCCAGAACCCCACTTGGCTTCATTTTTTATTTATTTTATTTTTTTAATAAAGGTACCCCCATGAGGTGGCGCCATATGAGAAGCTTCAGAAAAGCAGAGTTTGAATTTCAAAAACCCCAAGCAACCCCCTCTGAGGTGGCGCAATTTGGGAGACTCCTGTAGAGAAAATCAAGCTACATTTTGAAAATTCCAAAAAAATCCCCTGCTGAGGTGTCTCATCCACAAAATTCCCATTTTATGTTCTCAAAAAAATCAAAATAGCAGGCCCTTAGATGGCGCCACATGGAGGGCTCAGATCGAGCCTGTTTGAAATTCAAAATTTTCAAAAGAAGGCTACAAGTACAGGGCTCACGCCCAGCCTAAAGGGCTCCTTTTGGACTTTGAAATTCAACCTAGATTTTCTTCAGAACACGATTTTGAACTTTGGAATTCACGCTCCCTTTTTAGCTCAGTGGAGAAGAGGCAGTGAAGCATCAACCTTGCTCGTGCCGTGGCCAATTGGTTCTAAGCGTGGGTCGATCTTTGTGAACCATCCGAAGCCCGGATCGAAGGACGAACGAAGCCGTGGGTAGCCGTCCATTTTGAGAGTTTCAAAGCTGCATAAAAACACAAGGTGCACCTCCTTTCCTCTTGATTTCATAATATCATGATTTGATTCACGTGTCGTTTGAAGAAAGAGCTCATCCGAGGGATGGATTGAGCTATTCTCATAAAATGACATATATAAAAATACAATTATACTTCCTTGATGATTTCTAGCATTCATGAATTTATTTAAATTTAATTTGTATTTTATTTCGTTAATTTAGCATGTTTTATAAGTTAATTAGGTTTAATTTGGTATTTATTTCAATTCTGCTCAGTTTCAGTAACTCTCTGTTTTTGTAAGTCAGTCCACACGTTATTTTATGTATTTAATTTTCATTAAAAATTATACAAAACTCATGGTATGCTCCCTTAGGTGTCCCTAAAAATTTTCCAAAAATTCGGAACGATTTGAATTTGTTTACTACGGTAAACATTCAAAATGGTAAGTCGTGTTTTGTTACCCGAGATGCGTTTTAAAAACTCATTTCCAAATTGTAAAATCGAGATCTCTCTTATGGGAGGTCCAATTTTCAATCCGAAATATGTTTGGAACTTGGTAGGATGTCTAGTTTTTAACATGATTTTATCAATTTTTTCAGATTTTTTTTATGTCTAACAAAAATCCGAGAGTTTGGGACACGTGTCAGAGCCTGATTTGGGCCTCTGAGATTTTGGATCGACTTAAGGAGATGGGTTCTTTTTGGGTATTGCTCCAAATCCTAATTTGTAAAAAGTGAATGTCATGTTAGGGATGTCCTCTGTTTGCATCTGAAAGCTTCTCATTTTTCGAACAGTTTTAAGATCTGTTTCTGATTTTTCTTGTCAGTCCCTTGTTTTGTCACATTTGTCTGTTCTGTTGCTTCAGGCATAAAAAGTTGTATTTTTTATCCATGTTTCTGTTGATCAAAAGCCAAAGTCATAAACATAAACGTTGTCTCCGTATGTGTCGTGAGTATCTCAGTTAAATATCAAAAATTTCCATGATAGTTTTCTATTTTTTAGCATTTTGTATTAGATTAGGTCAATTTTACCTTCGTCAGAACCAAATTCCAGTTACCGAACTCACCGTACTTCAAATCCCAAGACTGTAAAAACCAAAAATGTTCAATTTCGGGTCTTTTAGCAGTCTGAAAAATATCAGAAGTTTTTATGGTGTAATTGTTGCATTGTCATATTAAGCATTGTATTTGGTTCGGGTCCGTAGGTGAAATTCGTCCATTTTAAGATTTTCTTTAAATTTTAGCATTTAAATCATATCATTTCGTGAGTTTTAGCATTCTAGGATGTTTATCATAGTAGGAAGATGCTCCATACCGAATTTCGTGTAATTTGGAATTCATTTGAGGCTCGGTTTAGCCATATCATCAAAACAGGGCCCCGCGGGACCCCGATCCAAGCTAAAATCAAGCGAAATTCGTTATTTTTGATGAATGATAGCATGTCAAATTCTGATTTTACAGTCCTAATGTGTTTAGCAGCATGTCATCATGCCTCATACTGCATTTCACCATCAATTGTTTCAATTCGAATTTCAAAATCTAAAGTTTTACCAAAATTTCCTTCAAAAACCCTGATTTTAAAGGTATAACTTTAATATTAGGGGTATTTTGGTCATTTTGACCCCAATTTCGAATTTCAAACTATTTTCTACTGAATTTCTTGCACTTTCATCATTTCAAATATCAAGGAAGCATGAGAATAGAGTTTATATCCAATTAAATCCAATAATTTTATAATATTATTGGGAAATCTTGGAAAAACTCACATATTTGAGCTAACCTTATTTCAAGTTTGGCAGGGACATTCAAAAGAAGGAGCTGAAGTCTGCAATTTCCATTTATTTCATTTATTTAGTGATGTAATAATGTAAATTTTGGAATAAGAGATTTAATTTTCTGCTTAGACTAGGATGCATATCATATAGTTTGAATTTATGCAATATCCTGTTTATGTGATTCATGCACATTATTTCAAAAGCACTATGGATGTACACGAATGGCACATGCACCAACTCTTAAGGAGTTGATGAACTCGGTGGAATCCATATTTACGGCCCTAGTCGGAATATGGACGAGACCCAGATCCATCATCTTTCTACTAGTCACATTGAGCCTACACTCTTAGGCTATCTTAAAATGCACATCAAATTTCCAATTTTGCAAAACATTGTGAATTAAATCAAATAAACTCTGAACATATTCATGGCCACAGTCAGAATATGTGAAGGATTTCTTTTGACTTAATACACATTTTTTCAACAAAATCTTTCCAAAGTGCATTCATTCACTCATATCATTTGCATCATGAAATCATTGATTTTCTCATGATTTTCTTAAGAAAATTTCATTCTCAAGAAATCGATTTCTCAAGAAACTCTGAGAATTTTTCAAAATCAGTTTTCCAAGTCAAGTTTTTGCACAGTTTTCCATGGAGAAGGTTATTTTCTCAAGATTTACAAAAGAAGTCTCTCACCTTTCTCAAAGATCAAAATCGATTTCCAAGTGTTTCAAGGCTAAAATTCTCAGGATTTCAGTTTCCCGAGTTTCAATTCTCCTTCTCCAAAGAATTTTTCAATGAATCTCAACCATTTTCCAAAGAAAGCTTTCCAAAAACTTAAAGCTTTTCCTGATAAGCATTTTCCTTTCCAGTGTTCACCTTTTTCTCAAGAATCACTTATATTTTCTCAGGATTTTCAAACTATTCAGGATTTTCTCACATCTTTATGAACTTTCTCGTGATTTCAAAACCCTTTTCATCTGAGTTTCCTGAGAAATTGACTTTCACCTTTTCCCTGAGAAATATCTTTCAACCCCAAATGTTTTCTGAGGATACATCATGTTTTTCCAACTTACATTTTCCAAAATCTCATAGCACATGCCTGAATTCTCTGTGCATTTAGGATAGAACACGATTTTGATGATTTAACTAAGTCAAGCACAATTTTGGTCCTTGGTTCGATTACCCCTGTTAAAGGCGGCAGGAACGGTCGAACCTCGTACCGACAGGTCGAGCCCCATCCCATGGATTTTCCCGCAAATTTTAAAACGGAGGCGAGTATTTCAAAACATTTTCCAAAATCCGGTCAAGTTTGAAGCGCAAAAGCATTTCCCTCTCTCTTCCGTAAGGAAGGGAAGGCGGGAAAAATTTCGCGACGATAACAGGTTTGGCGATCGTGATGGAACCTGTCCTTGTCTGGTCAAAATTGTGCTTGACTTAGTTTAATTATCAAAACTGTGTTCTCAAAATGTCAGCTTTTTACTTTCAATATCATGTGAACCTAGGAGCCTAGATTCTGACCTAGCTGACATTGACTGCATATAGACTAGGCATGGTTTGGTAGGACCAGATTGAGGAGATATTTTCATGCTCACATAGACTTAGGTCTAAATACAACTCTCCTCAATTTAAGATCTGAATACAAACAATGTATGCTTCTTCAAAGTTTTCAAAATCTATCTCTCTATGATTTACAGCCCTCTATTTCTTGCATATGATCATTTTTCAAAATTTTCATTACCTATCATTACCCGGTCTTCACGTTGCTGGGCTCTCTTCCAGAACCCTAGTTCGGGACAGAGCCTCACAACTGGGCCAACTATTTGGGTTAACACCCCCCTACCACGTACCGCGGGCCACAGTCCGAAGTATATCGGTAGGCGCTCAAGGATGTTGGAAAACCTTACCTTAGAAGCAGAGTTGAAATTCTATGCTATGCCACGTACCTCGAATTTCGATTCGGGTATATCAGCGTAACTAGATTGGACAAAGATGATCTGAACCTAGAGTTAGAATTAGGGTCCTACAGTTGTTTTCAAAATGGTGCATCTAGAGTCAGCCTTTTAGGGAGTGTTGTATGTGCATAAATGTTTGTGCAGGGTGTGATTGTTTGTTTGTTACCTCTGTTTCCTTACATTTTCCCAAAAATATTTTCAAATACCCATCTTTCCCTTTATTTTCTCAAACCCTAGAAGATTTTTCTCAAATATCCCATTTCTTTTAAAACTCCAGGCTATTTTTCATTCTACCTTTCTACTGGATCTCGAATTTTCAGCCGCATTTTATATCTTGCCTACAATATTTTTCAAAATTTCCCACATTTTCCCAAAAGTCTCATTCTGAGTCTTTCTCTGTTTTCAGTTCGATGGCATCCAGTCAAGTCGATCCTATCTTTCCTGAAGGTCACATCTCCTACGAGGTGCGACAAGGTCATCCTGAACATCGAGCCCTTAGCACCGGAACTTTCATTCCCCGGTGATACTATTCCTGACTCAAAAGCTTTTCCCGAATGTTCCCGGACCATTTGAGCGAGTGCGGATTAGAACTAGCGGCAGCAGTCAGAAAGCAGACCATCAACGGCAACCTGATTCACGCAATGGCGGAGCGATGGAATCCACGGACGTGTACCTTCTGCTCCCATGGGGAGAAATGACCGTTTTAATGGACGAATTTTCGGAAATCATGGGATTACCAGAACCAGTCGGTCACCCAGGAGATCCACTAGAACATCAATTTCTTATCAATGTCAAGGGTTTGGACCCTCGAGATTCATTAGCTCGTATGACAGGCCGTCGATCCTGGCCCCTGATCCAGTTGGACGGAAATGAATATGTTGACCTGCTTGAGTTGTACCGCCAATATGGAACCTTCATTGAAGTCAGCTCGTTATCAAGGACAGCCAAAGAAAGGATTCAGAATGTAATGGTTCTGTGCACTGTAGGATTATCCCTCTTTCCAGATGGACAAAACTACATGGACATCAGAATAATCCAGCTTATGAGAAGATGGGGAAGTCGGCAGACCAATCGCCTCTCCATAGCCATGACAGCGCTTGCTTTCCTGTATTGTGGTCTAATTCGATTCTCACTTGGAGAATCCATTTTAGTTGAAGGTTGCATCTACGCACTTCAATCTTGGTTCTTCCAACCTGTTCCAGCCCGAGCAAGCTCTTTCAGATACAATGGTCAAGAACTCCTTCCAGTAGCGCAGTACCGATCCATGATCAACAACATTCAAGAAGATGATGTTGTTTGGGACTATTTTGATCGGCAATTATCCCCTCCCAGATATACATACGCTTATGGCAAGCGGTTCAAGTTGCTGGGACCTTTCTTCTGCACTTACTACCAACCAGAGAGATGTGTTCGACAGTTCTCCCAGAGGCAGCAGTACGTCGAAGCCCGACTGTTATCAGGAGCTACGACAGAGTTCGATCTCACCTCCGCACAATGGTCCGAGGCATATCATTATGCCCGCTACAACTGGGATTCCTTTGTTTCTCTTAAAATCTTTCCTGGTCCTAGAGTGTCTGCCGACTATCATGAATGGTGGCAAATTGTTTGTCCTCCACCTCTTTGTCAAGATCAATAAAATCATATTTTCCTCATTTCTATAAAATTTTCTCTCTTTCTATTGTGGTTTGACGACCTCGCCTAGGTAACAAGGCATATTTTCGTTGTTTATTTCTTTTGCAAAAAGAATGACAACACAATTGTCGTGATTCTCGCGACGACTCAGTCCCTAGTAATGAGATATCTTTTTCAAATTGTCTACCATATTTTCAGCAAATATTTCTTCCAAAAGCCAATTCCTACAAAATCTAATCAGGTCTTTGCTCTGCAGAGAGCGTCTACAACATTTGATGGTGCAAACAAGATCATGCAAAAGGACAACGGCATCTCAGTACTCGTCGGCCTCAGAAGAAGAGATGGGTTCCCCCCGGTCTGAGAGGAGTCAAGAGCAGCAACAAGAAGATGATGGAATAGACCCTCAAATGTATGCCATGTTTCGAAAGATGATGAACAAAATGATGAATGAGCAGCCTGAGACCAGCTCGGAAAGAAACCCATTCAGAGAAAAGTTCCATGGTCAAAGGGATAAGAGGGCTTCCAGAAAGCAAATCCAGCTGGAAGAAATCTCAGATGGAACAGACTCCACTGAAGATACAGACGAAGAATATGAAGTGCCTCCGGTATTTCAGAAGCGAAGCCGAGAACAGAGAAAAAACCACAGATCTAAGAGTCAGGATGCAGAAAAGCCCCTGCAAGCACAGTTCAAGGAAATGACCCGAGTTGTCAAGGATCTGCAAGCCCACGACAAGGGCAAGAAAGTCTTCACCAGTGAGGACTTCTATGATGGCCTAGAAGGGGATGATGATCTAAAGAATCTTCCCCCAAAATTCATCAAGTTCGACGGTTCTGGCGATCCAAAAGCTCATCTCGCCACATTCTTCGCAGAATGCTCTAGGTTCAAAAGGGACAACAGAGCACTGTTCTTATGCTTTCCCCGCAGCTTGGAAGGAGTTGCAGCTAAGTAGTATGCTGAGCATATCAACCCCATCGAGCTCAAGGAGTTCGACAAAGTTGTAAATATGTTTATTGAACACTTCTTGTTCAACACATAAGCGCTTCCTACATTGAGTCATCTCTGCAATCTCAGGCAGAATGAGAATGAAAAAGCACGGGACTTTATTCATAGATGGAGATCGGCCTGCAACAAAATGAGAGATCCTATCTCGGAAAAGCACGCCTTGTCATTGATTCTTAACAATTTCTCACAACCATTAAGAGGATTAATCTCTACTGCACCATCCCGTACCTTCATTGAATTAACTGAGCGAGCAGAATGGCTCGAACTGAGTGTAGAGAATGGAGTCTATGAAGGTTTCACTTTTTCCAAAAACAACCCCCAAGGTGAGAAGAAGAAGAAAGCTCACTTCACCTATTCTGCCAACAACAACAACAACAACAAAGGCCGAAATCAGTACAAAGGGCAGAAGAGGGATTATTGCTACGGCGCAAGAAGTTCGAACAACAAAGGAGATCAGAAAGCAAAGCCTGCTCCTCAATACAGCAAGCCTCCTCAGCAGGATCAAGGGCCGAAACTGCGTGAGAAGACTAAACATAAAGGATGGAGTTACGATAGAAAGTTTACTCTTCTAGACCAATCACTCGAAGATGTACTCGAGTACATGTTGTCAAAAGAGATGGTCAAGTTGCCCAGATTGGCTGATCCCCCTGTGCCTACGGGGAAGTGGAAGGATCAATTTTGCAAGTTCCACAGGACAGTGGGGCACAACACTGAGAACTGCTTTGTTCTCAAAAACATCGTGCAAGATCTTATTGAAAAAAATCTTTTAGTGGAAGGAGAAGAAGAGAAAATGGATATTCTCAATCACCCCTTTCCTCCACACACCACAGCAGTAGTGTCTACACAGCCATTCCTACCGCATGAGCACATCAAGCCATATTCTGCACAAGATCTCCAGATTCAACACCAAGTTTCAGTGCTACGACAAGCAGCACCAGCGACCAAGAAGGTGGACCTAATTTCAGCTTTTGATAAGCTAAAAATAGCAGCGGAGCCAGTCGAAGTATTTCCTGCAGCAGCCAGTAAAATTCCGAGGCTCCCAGAGCATTTTCTCAAATCCAACCAAAAAAGGAGAGAAACTTTGACTCAGAAGCCTCTGACCGCTCTATCCAATGTTTCCATCTTTGACTTGGCCAATAATTCTAGCAAGCACCAACGAGTACTGGATGATTTGCTCAAAAAGATCAAAGTTAAGCCTAGTACCACACCTGAAGACATGGCACAAATAGTGAACTCTGCCATGACCAATGCACCAATCACCTTCTCAGATGAGGACCTTCCAAAGCCTCATTCATTTCATAATAATGCCTTGTACATTGTCGTTCGAGTGAGGGGAATGACGGTACCGCATGTGCTGGTCGATGGAGGCAGTATCGAGATGACCGCAAAAGCATTAGGGATCAAGGATGAAGAATATATTCCAGATCCCATCACTATCTATGGGTTTGATAACCATGGTCAAACGGCAAAAGGAAAAATATTTCTGAAAGTGTTCATCAACTATTCGGTGCACTCAGTACTTTTTCATGTGGTTAATGTACCACCTACCTACAATCTGCTGCTCGGAAGAACATGGATTCATAATGCGAATGCAGTGTCTTCCACCCTGCATCAATGCGTGAAATGGTCAAAAGGTGGAATGATTACCACAGTGCTCGGAGAAGACCCAGAAGAAAGGCTCCCGCAGCCCATGATTCCCCGACCGTCATTCACTGCGGATATTCCCAGCATCAAGGAAAGTGAAGAAGTTAGTTACAGAGAAAATCGAGAAATACTCCAGGCATCCTCAGAGCTACCTTTGCACACGGTAGCCATGACCTGATAGAGAGGTCCTCAATTCTTCAAGGTTGGAGGCCGAATCAACTACAGTACCATTAAGGATCACCCGTTGTTTCCATAATTCATGAAGGCAAGAAAGGGATTCGATTTAATTCTGAAACATGGTTATCAACCCTTCAAGGGACTCGGCAAGAATGAAGATGGCCGCATAGAGCCAGTGATCCAAAAGCATCATCCCCACAGAGCAGGACTGGGGTTCTCCGGCGGAAGCGCGCCAAAGAAGACTGTTTTTGTCAAAGGAGCACATTGAAGACCATTTGTTATTTTCTATTCCTTCCAAAATAAATGTCTCATTTTATCAATGTCTTTGATCAATCAATAAAGTTTCAAATTTCTTTGTCTATTCGGATGCCATCTGACTCCTTTCCGTCTATCTCTTCATTGTAACTTTAAATACCATTCTATGTGTAGTTCTCTTCAAATGATTGCTTGTCCTACGTTAGGCAATTTTATCTGAACCAAATCTCTTATCCAAAATTTCAGAATGACTTCTTGGACAATCAAGAAGCTCGTTCTCAATCCCAAGGCTTTTCAGAAGTCGGCAGCAATTCACGGAGTCAAAGCAAGCACCAAAGATGGCAAGAGTGCAAAGCAGTCTGATGATTATGCAGAATATGATCAGTCTCTTCAGGAATTACCAGAGTTCGCCGTAGTTCAGAAGCAGGACGAACCATCTCCTCTAGTACAAGATCCGACTGAAGGTGTCAATATCGGCTCAGAGGAAGATCCCAAAATTCTCCAGATTGGAACCAGTCTGAGTCCAGAAGAGAAGGAAAGACTTACAGATTTTCTTAAACAACATCAGGAAGTGTTCGCATGGACATATGAAGGCATGCCGGGATTAGACCCAAAATTGGTCGAACACCGTCTTGTCTTGAAGCTAGATGCTAAGCCAGTCAAGCAGAAGCTGAGAAAAATGGATCCTAGAATAGAACAACAAGTCAAGGAAGGACTTGAAGATCTGCTCAAAGCAGGATTTATCCGAGCTATTGATTACCCAGATTGGTTAGCCAATATCATCGTTGTCCCAAAGAAAAGTGGCAAAGTCAGAATCTGCATAGACTTCAGAGACCTCAATAAGGCAACTCTGAAGGATGACTATCCACTTCCAAGCATCGACCTTATAGTCGACAGCACGACAGGACATGCTATGTTCACTTTTATGGATGGATATTCCGGCTACAATCAGATTAAGTTGGCCGCCCGCGACCAATCCAAAACTTCTTTCACTACGCCTTGGGGCACTTTCTGCTATACAGTTATGCCTTTTGGGCTCAAGAATGCCGGAGCAACATATCAACGGGCAATGGCTGTTATCTTTCATGATCAGATGCGCAAAATCATGGATGCGTATGTTGACGATATCCTAGTAAAATCTAAAGAGGAAGAAGATCACCTCGAAGCTCTTGATCAAGTCTTTAAGTGACTCATTCTTTATAAGTTAAGGCTTAACCCGTAAAAGTGTGTTTTTGGAGTCGAATCAGGCAAACTGTTGGGTTTTCTGGTCAGCAAGAAGGGAATTGAAATTGACCCAGCCAAAGCAAAGGCTATTATTGATATGCCACCCCCGAAAAATATCAAAGAATTGCGTAGCCTTCAAGGACATATGCAATCAATCCGGCGATTTATTTCCAACTTGGCGATGAGATGCGAACCTTTCAATCATTTGCTCAGAAAAGAAGTGAAGTTCGAATGGGGACCAGAGTGTCAGCAATCGTTCGATCGAATCAAGAAGTATCTTCTCAATCCTCCCATCCTGAAGCCGCCAGAATTGGGAAAACCTCTTTTATTATACATCTCAGTCAATCAAATCGCATGCGACGGATTCTTGGCGCAATACAAAGAAGGCTGCTTGATAGAGCATGCCATTTATTATGTGAGTAAGACTTTCATAGACTATGAAAAGAAATATTCTCACATAGAGAAGACCTGCCTAGCTCTGGTATGGATGTGTCAGAAGCTAAGACACTACCTGCTAGCATCCGAAGTCAAAAATTTGTCCAAACTCAATCCTCTCAAGTACATCTTGGAGCAACCTTTCCTCAGCGGACGAGTCGCAAAATGGCAAGTCTTATTGATGCAGTATGACCTAGAATATGTCTCGCAGCAATCAATCAAAAGCCAAGCAATCGCTGATCAATTGGCAGATTTTCCTCTGGCAGAAGAGGTGAAAGCCGAAGATGATTTCCCAGATGAACAAATTTGCAATATCCAGCAATCTCCAATCTGGAATTTATTTTTCGATGGTTCCAAGAATATGACCGGAATAGGCATCGGAATTCTATTAATCACCCTGGAGAAAGAGATGATTCCATTTTCTCTCAAGTTAGATTTTCAATGCACTCACAATATGGCTGAATATGAAGCTCTGATTCAAAGTCTAAAGATCCTACTAGACTTCAATGTTAAGAGAGTGCATGCTTACGACGACTCATTACTCGTTGTCAATCAAGTCCGAGCCGAATGGCAAGTCAAAGATCAAAAGTTATTTCCTTATCAGAAGATTGTTTCGGCTCTTGTCAGCAAGTTTGAAGAATTTCAGTTGTTCCATATTAAGAGAGATTTTAATCAAGTGGCCGATAGTCTAGCCAGTTTAGGCTCCATTATGGCATTCAAAAATGGAGAATCTTGTCGTTCTTTCGAAATTGGCAGACTTGACCAACCTGCTTTCCTTCCAACAGAACAAGTAAACCAGGCTGAGCAAAGGAAGAAGCCTTGGTATTACAATATCAAAACTTTCATAGAAACTGGTGAATTTCCTCCAGACCTCTCAAAGAAAGAGCAGCGAGCGATCCAGCGTATGTCTACCCGATATTTCGTTCTTGCCAATGTCCTCTATCGTCGAGGATTCAGTTCAGAATATTCCAGATGTTTAGATGAAGACGAAGCCAAAGAAGTCGTGCGAGAAGCACACGAAGGCATTTGTGGCGGCCATGTCGGCTACCAAACCCTCGTCAAGCAGATCATCAAAGCAGGTTATTATTGGAAAACTATGCAACAAGACTGTTATCACTATGTGAAGAAGTGTGTGCAATGCCAGATACACACACCTTCTATTCATGCTCCGGCAACTTATTTGCAATCCGTTGTTTCTCCATGGTCGCTCTCTATGTGGGCCTTTGATGTCGTAGGTCTTATCACTCTTTCTGCTTCAAATGACCATAAATACTTCATCGCCGCAACAGAATATTTCACCAAGTGGGTAGAAGCTATCACTCTTCGCACAGTAGAAGGCCGACACGTAGTCTCTTTTATTCACAAGAGCATCCTTTGTCGTTTTGGCATCCCATATGACATCGTGTCAGATAATGGCAGTCATTTTAAGAATGAAAAGATGAAGACATTCTTCTCAAAATATAAGATCTATCATCATTTTTCCGCTCCCTACTATCCTCAAGGGAATGGTCAGGTAGAGGCCACCAACAAAATTTTAATTCGTATCTTGGAGCGAACTGTAGAAACAGGCCGTGACTGACATGAGAAGATCCACGATGCACTATGGGCCTACCGGACCACCATTCGTACACCAACGAATGCTACTCCATCAGAATTTGTCTATGGAACAGAAGTAGTATTGCCGCTACATGTTCAAAATCCCGCTTTGAAATTCGCATCGCTCCTAGAATTACCTCTTGATCAATACCAACAGCAGCGACTAGTGTAGCTAGAGTTACTCGACGAGAGAAGGCTAAAAGCTGCAGAGCATGCTCAATCCTATCGCCAGAGAGTAGCCAGACAATATGCGAAGTCTATCATCGAAAGAAGATTCAAAGTCAATGATTTAGTACTTCGATCCACAGCTTATCTCAAACATCATCCCGGCGGCAAATGGTCGCCAAATTGGGAAGGTCCTTATGTTGTCAAAGAAGCATTACCCCACAACTCATATCGGCTCATCAATGCTGATGAGGTAGACTTGTCGGACCCCATTAATGCTCGACACTTGAAAAAGTTTTATACTTGAAGCAGTTATTCTCCTCTTGTAATTCCTCCTAATTTTTCTTTCAAATAATGATCAAACTTTCTTTTCCCAGTTACACTGGGGCATTTTTAAAATTTTATTCTATATGCAGGCAGGATAAACAAATTCCTCATTTCACGCACTTGTGCATTCATATGCATCAATTCATATTCATTCGCATTCAACTGCATTAACAACAATCCGGTCAGTATTGGGATTTCAACAAACAGTCCCATCACAATTCCTAATGATTCAAAATTGAAAGGTAATCACCAATACTGAACCAAAACCAAGCGCTCGAACTGGTATTATTTCAAAATCCAGTGTTCAAACTGGTACATTTTCAAAATCCCAACTTTTCGAAAAACCGAGTTCCGACTCAGGTTTTTATTCAAATCATTTTCTTCTGTTGATCCGGGTTCCGACTCGAGATCTCTTTATTCATTCAAGCTGAGACTCGAGCTTGTCATTTTCTTTTGTTGATCCGGTTTCTGACTCAAGATCTCTCTATTCATTTGAGCTCAGATGCGAGCACTTCATTTTTCTCTGTTGATCCGAGTTTCGACTCGTGATCTCTTTACCTTATTCAAGCTCTAACTCAATGTGAACACCCCAAATTTTTCAAAATTTTTTAAATATTCCCTTTTTGCCCCTAAATTCATTTTTTTTTTTGAGCAAATGGGTCATTTCAAAATCTAAAATCCAGTTCATTTCTCTAGTTTTATTGAAATTAAATTCATTTTATATGTTTAAATTGATTTCGGATCTGGATCCATTGTCCAGATCCAAATCTGAGTCTCCTTGTTCAGATTTTAAATTAAAATTATAGAAAATACCAAAAATAGCCTTTAAATAGCTCGGATAGTCCATTCGACATCCGTTTGGATCCATCACATTTTATTTCTCGATTCGAGTGTCAAAACTCGAACATTTTCTCAAAACCTGAGTCAAAACCCCTTGTCTGAAGAAATTCTCTCAAAATGGATTAAAATTCTCAGGAAAATACTTTTGTAAATATTCTTTGTAGAAAAATACAAAAAAATTAGGGTTTAGTCTTTGTTTCTCAGATTTTCATTCCAAAAATACAAAAAAAAATATATAAAAAGTACTCAGAAAAGAACAAAAAAATCAAAAATAAATAAAGAAAATTGCAAAATGGTTTTTAGAAACCCGTTTTAGAGAAAACTTTTTAAAGAAGCCCTTCCATGGAAAAACCTTATTTTCGTTTAAAAAGTCGAGTTAGGATTTTGAAAACCCTAAACTCTCGCCATCTTCCTTCCTTGACCTCAGCCGCCTCTCTCTCGACCTTTCTCGCCCAAACCTCCCATGGCCATGTGCAAACTCCCTCCAATAGCCGATTCTCAACCCCTCATCACCAACGAATCCTCCATCTCCCGTTCATCCCCCCAACCTCATCCTCCTTCTCTCCCTTTAAGAGAAGCCCGCAGGGGATTTCCACCCACCGCTTCTTCACCCCAGCATTTTCTATCATCGTCTTCACCCCTCCCCTTTCTTGTACATAGCCTTCTCTTTTTCACGCATCATCGGTCTCCTACCTCTCCATGGGCATCCATTAGTGCCACCAAGCATCCATAATCTACCATTGGCTTTCCAATCATGTTCTCCTTCTTATTCCCTTTTGCATCTTCTACATCTCTCGGGCGTTTTCCCTTTGTAAGCAACTAAAAAAAAAAGGGATCGAAGGTATCTACAGGTAAGTAATCGTTGTCCCCTTTTTTTTTTCTATAAACATTTCTTTTATCTTCAGCGTTTCTCCACTATGATTTCTCTAGTTTTCTTCATTTTTCTTCTCCGATTGTAAAGCCAAATGGACAGAATCGACCTGCATGATGGCAAGATCGACCCATCCATGGCGACATCACCGGGATCACCGTATCCCAACATTGTTTCCTTGCTTTGTTTTATTTTCCTTTTAGTTATTCTCTTTTTTTTGCAATTTATCCTGATTTTCTTCAGTTTACATGAATCTAAACGAGTATTTAATAATCTAATGGTCTCTTGCATCTTATCTGAATCTATCTTTGTTCATGCTCCCCTCTGCTAATTTGTTTTTGTTATTTCTTTTGCTTTTTTTCTATCCTTATTCGATGTTTTCCTTCTGCCTCTTGTTTAAAATGTTCTAAGGATTTCGATTTTTGAGCTTATTGAATGTATACTGGTTTTTGACATGAGTCATACCATCATTAGTGCAAAATCCGGGATACTTCCATCAGGTTGTCAATGTTGCATTGGATTCTTATACATCAATTAGATTACACCCAGTTTTCTTATTTATAATCTGTATTTATATTAGTTTCATCCCCATTAGTCGACTTTTTTTTAAGAGGTGGGTATTAGCAACGATACCATGGTTATTTCTTTGTTGGAAGTCATCAGATGCAGTTCTTACTGCTGAAGGCTTTAAAGAATTTGTGATGTGCTGCAGGTAGGAACATTTACCCTTGTCTCTATATAGGTTAATGAGGACATCAATGGAGGTCTTCCCAGAATACTAATAAGAATTAGATGACTTGGTGGGGGTTAGTATGATGTTTTTGATTTGCTGTAGAGTACATAATTTGAACTTAATTTAGTGTAAATTCTTCTCGCATCTACCGAAAATCATCGTCTCTTGCTATCAATATCTGTTGTAATTTGCTCTGGTCTCTCATATCATCTTCTGTAGAATCTTATTTTGCTGTAAATATCTATTAACTGTTATTGTGAAAATCATCTTTTGTCTTGACTATAAAAGAAGATTCTAGTATAACATAGGAGCGAAGGTGATCTGCCTCCTCAGTAGATCAGGCTTGCTGTGAGAATAATGGTGAGTAACCAACATGATCTTCCCTGACTTTGGTTCCCTATATTGCCTTCACCATCTCCCTCTTTCTGAATTGAGGCCGAGTCTGGTAAAAACTCCATCAATTATTTGTGAGTTTAGTTGTCAGGGCCTGTGACGTTGAATTGTGAGCCTTCTTAAAAATAAAAGGGAAAATGTTGAAGTTCATCAAAATCGCCAAAGGTGAAATAAACAAAACCAGGAGGTATTATTTCCATTTTGAGGCTGAACCTGGAGCTTGTTGGATATGAGGTGAGTCATCCGACGAGATAGCTGCTGCTAGTGGTTGGGAATCAGGCTCGAAGTTGAAAGATGAGAAGGATTTTACCTGAAGAATTGATGCATCTGGCCTTCTAATCATAAATTCTGTGTGTAAAAGGTAAGTTGATCTGGTGGCAAGGTAAGTAGCCAACCAAGCTTTATCCTGTTTTGTCTACCTGAGAAGGTAAAAACTGATCGAGCACCCAAAAATCACTAGGCCCTTGGAAGGGTGCCCCTATGGTTAATACATTCATCCCATTGAAAATCTCTCATCCTTACTAATGTATATATATTTATGGCCCAAAATGATTCCTGTAATCATTTGGGTATACAGCAATCATGTGCTACATCACTCAACATTTATACTTTTCATAAAATCTACATCTATAGCCTTATTATCTATTTTCGTCATATGTTACTCACATTGCTATTATTCCCTCATAACAGGGCCGTGTTTTGCAGCTGTTGCCCAGCAGGTAATGACGATGATATTGTGGCTTTATGGATTTCATACTCTCGGTCAATAGTTGTTGTAAATTTTTCCATAGTCAAGGATCCACTACCTTTATGGATCTCATAAACTTTTGTTTGAGTGGAGAATCAAGGTCAGAACTTCTGCATCTCTCCTTTTTTTTTCTTTTCCTTCTTTCTTTCTTTTCATTTCCATTTTTGTACTAATCAAATGCACAGCCTCTACTGTAAGTTTTTTTGTAAATACTTCTCACTAATATTTGCTAACAACTCTAGGCAAAACCTTAGATCCAGGCTTCGTGATATTCCTGCAAGGTAAGTATATCTGTATATTGCACTTGGGCGATATCATTTCATCATGTCGCAGGTTCAACATTTTAATAGTATGATGTTTATACCAACTCCTTTGAGCGTGAACATCCATATGTACCGGGGGCTTCTCTTTGTGGATTCATCTCAGCCAATGTAGTCATATTGAAGACAGGATATCCCTGATGTGTTTAAATTGGCAAAACCAAATCATCTGCAGATGTGCCCCACAGATTCATCTGTCGGCTGTGAAGGTGTCCCCTGTGAAAGTAACCAGTGAGCTCACTCACTAAACTCATCAGCTATTTGGTGCATCCTTGCCATCAAATATTTCTAGTGCTATATATTACTATGCCAAAAGGAAGATCCGCAAATGATGGTAAATTTAGCAGCTAAAGGTACGATAACCTTCTCTTTTGATCATCTGTTTCGGTTTTCCTGGGGCCAGTTATGTCCATCTTTGTGTGTCTTGTTGTTTAAAGCTTTGCTGAATTGGGTATGTCTACCCTTGATCATACTCCAGGGGAATTTGCTTACCAGCTCAGCAATCTTCTGCCAATGTTAGCTTGGGTTTTAGAATCCGCAGGCTTAAGCCACATATGGCTGGAACCCAAATTAGTGATAATGAAGCCATTTACTAGTCCATTGAACACATTTGCAACTTAGATGGTGCTGAATTCTATGTGGATGCCACTAAACATAGAAAGATTCTTATGAATATGTACATATCATATCAGTACACTGGAACTGATGCTTTGGTATCTAAAGTTAGTTTTGATTGCTTCTGATTACAAACTGTTGCTTTTGCTATCATGTGTATTTTATTGTATGGCCTCTTGATCTGAAAGCTGATTTACTAATATTTCCAAACTCTTTTGGTATCTCATGATGGTACATATATACAGTATCACATAACATCATATACCACCCTTGCACCATTACAATTCTTATATTGCCCTCACCACCTTCAATCAAATCTTCCCACCTGACTTCATTCACTATAGCATTGCATCCCAGTCTATCACTACACTTTATCCTCCTTGTGTTCCAGCACTTTCACATGCACAACAACAAACTATACCCTGCAAGCTTCAGTACCTTTCACATTTTTTTTACACAACACCTCATCTGTATTTTCATGTCATTGCTAATTCCATTCACATAATACTCATTGTTGTGATATTTCACCTTCCCCTTTAGCTCTTAACCACATTTACTTGAGGTTATCTCCACACTTCAGATTCAGTTATATCTGCTTCCAGCATCACCCTTTTTCCATCACAAAACTGTCTTCATCGCTAAAAGGGTTGCTTGCAGCAACCTGGACATAATCTATTGTATATACCCCCCCTCCCATATATATATATATATATATATATATATATATATATATATATATACCTATATATAGATATATATACTTATAAATGCGTGAATATACATATATATATATAGGTATATGCATCCTTTTCACCTTTTTCATCATTCATACCTTGGTTTATGAACATTTTTTTAGATATCCATGTGATATATGTCATTCTTCTTCCATTCTCATGCTAATCCAGTTGTCTTGCAGGAAATATGTGGATAAATTCATCATTTGGGGCTGTAAATTTGATTTCATGTGTTGTAATAGCTAGATCTAAATGAGAATTTACATTCCCTGTTTTAGATAGAATGAATGAGCATTGTAAATATCATAAATTGCTTGTTTTCATGTTTTTATCTTTATTTTTCAAAATCTCACAAATAGGAACACGAATGGCACGTGCACCATTTCATAAGAGGTAATAAATCCTAAGTTGATGATTTACATCAATGGCCATAGTCAGGATGTAAACAAAACTTAGGATTTTTATCTTTTACGAAATAACACTGGATCCACACTGGATCCGTTTTCAAAATTCATCATATTTTCCTTAAATATTTTCTTCTTTTATTAGAATTTAACTTAAAATTGACTCAAAATATATACCAATGGCCATAGTCAGGGTATATTGAGAGTTAATTTCATTTTAAATTCTATAAAAGCACCAAATGTATTTTATTCTTCTCTTGAATTTAAATATAGATTATTATATAATACATTCAATGACCATAGTCAACGATGTATTATATCTTCAATCTTGTTTTAATTCATTTAAAGAATGTAATAGTTTTTCAAAAAAAATCCAATTTCAAATTCTTCAAATTCATTCATCATTTAGGATAAAATTACATCATACTTTCAAAAATTCATTTTTCCAAAAAACTCCAAGTAAATGTAAATATCTTCCTCAATCTATCTTCAATCCTTATCAAATCCGATTCATCCTTTCATTTTTCAAAATTTTATTTTCAATCTCAAAGTTCAATTTAACTTTGAGATTTCATATTCAGATTCAAATCAGATTTCAAAAATCAAAATTGACTTTGACATTCTAAAAAGTCATTCAAAACTCCAATCCAATCTACAAGTTCAATTTAACTTTGAGATTCTTGATTCATCTTCTAAATTTCAAATCCAAGGTCTAATTTGACTTTGAAATTCATTTGTATATTCAAAGATTCAATTTCTAAAATTCATTTTCCAAGTTCAAATTAAACTTGGAAGTTCTTGATTCATCTTCTGAATTTAACTCCAAATCCATTTTAGGATCCAGGATTCAACACTCATATTGGATCTCAGACTTCAGATCCAATTCCTCTTTAGGATCCAGAGTCCAATTCCACTTTTGGATCTCAGACTTCAGATCCAATTCTCCTTTAGGATCCAGAGTTCAATTCTACTTTGGATCTTAGACTTCAGATCCAAATCCATCTTAGGATCCAGAGTCCAACTCTACATTGGATCTCAGACTTCAGATCCAAATCCATCTTAGGATCCAGAATTCAATCACACTTTGGATCTCAGACTTTAGATCCAAATCCATTTTAGGATCCGGAACCCAATTCCACATCGAATCTCAAATTTCAAATCTTAAATCCATCTTAGATCCAATTCCATTCTCAATTCTAGATTTTAAATCCAATTCCCTTTTCAAATCATATCTGAACTTCCTAAAGTCCACATCTATTTTTCCATTTTAAGATCCAATTCCATTTCATTTCAGATTTCAAATCTAAATCCACTTACAGATCATATCTGGAATTCATTTCTACACCATTTAGATTTCTCAGATCCATTCTAAATTTAAGATTTCCAAAATCTAGATTCAATTCCATCTCAAGTATTCATTTCCTTTCATAAATTCAGAGTTCAAATTCAAAGTCCATTTCCGACTTTGAAATTTCATTTCCTTTCATTTCAAAACTTCAAATCATTCTTTCTCAAAATCAAGATTTATCCTTCCAATCCTGATTTATTTCAAAAACTTAGAACTTCTCTGATCTATCTCAAGTTCTAAAGTTAGATTCAAACATTTCTTCACTCCCTTACCGAGTTCATCTCAGAACACTTGGAAATTTTCTAAAATGTGTTTTTCAAAATAGCATACATCTTCACATTGCACAAGCATGATTCTTTGTGCATTTAGAGTTAGATTAAATTCTTAGATTATATTTAGGCAAAGCAAAAGGCATAGATTCGATCCTTGGTTCGATTACGCCTGGTAAAGGCTCCAGGAACGGTCGAACCTCGTACCGACGAGCGAATCCCGTCTCTCCATTTTTCTCACAAATTTTCAAAATGGAGGCGAGTAATTTTCTAAATATTTTCAAATAAAGGTCAAGTGAAAACCCGCAAAAGAGTTCCTCTTCTCTTTCTTTCTCTTCTTTTCTCTTCTCTCTTTCTTTTCTTTCTTTTATTTTTCTCCCTTCAAAAAGGAGGAAAATAGAGGTTAGAAAAGGAAAAGAGATGGAAGAGAGAGAAACCACAAGAGAGGAAAAATTTTGCGATGATCACACTCAAGCTCTTCATTTTTCTCTGTTGATCTGAGTTCCGACTCGTGATCTCATGACCTCATTCGAGCTCATATTCGAGTTCCGACTCGAGATCTCTTTATTCATTCGAGCTCAGAGTCAAGCTCTTCATTTTCATTTGTTGATCCGAGTTCCGACTCAAGATCTCTTTATTCATTCGAACTCAGAGTCAAGCTCTTCATTTTCTTTTGTTGATTCGAGTTCCGACTCGAGATCTCTTTATTCATTCGAGCTCAGATTCGAGCACTTTATTTTCTTTTGTTGATCCGGGTTCCGACTCGAGATCTCTCTATTCATTCGAGCTCAGATGCGAGTTCTTCATTTTTTTTTTGTTGTTGATCTGGGTTCCGACTCGTGATCTCTGTATTTTATTCGAGCTTTGACTCGAACTCATTATTCCCCTTTGTTGATCCAAGTCATTTCGATCCTCAGGTTCTGTCAATTGCTCAAATTTGATATTTTGCCCTCCAAATTTCAATTTAAATCTTCAAATCAGACAATTCTCCAATGCCGACCTCTGGGTCACCCAATTCCCAATTCTCAAATTCAATTACCAATTTCCAATTTTCGACCTTCGGGTCAATCAATTTCCAATTTTCGACCTTCGGGTCACTCAAATTTCCAATTTTCGAACTTCGGGTCAATCAATTTTCAATTTTCGACCTTCGGGTCATTCAATTTCTAAATTTTCGACCTTCGGGTCACCCAATTTCCAAATTTTGACCTTCGGGTCACCCAATTCTCAATTTCGAACTTCGAGTCACACAATTTCGACCTTTTTGGTCAAACCAATTCTCAATTTCGACCGTCAGGTCATCCAATTTCGACCTCCGGGTCATTCAATTTCCAACAACCAATTTTCCAATTTCCAATTTCGACCTTTGGGTCAATCAATCTCAATATCCAATTTCAATCATTTTCTCTTGCGAGAGACCCTTTTTAGGGAGAGTTCGAGGGGGCTCGTTCTTTTCGCATGCTATCCAATTCGTTCACTTAGCCCCTTTTCAGGGAGAGTTTGAAGGAACTCGCGTCTTTGTGAACCATTTGCAAAACAATTTCCAATTTCACACAAGGAACCCTTTGATAGGGAGAGGCTCGACGGAGACTCGCTTTTCTTGTGACCCCCCAATTTCATACTAGGCCATTTTCGTCATGAAAGACCCTCTTTGCAGGGAGAGTGTGATGGACTCATTCCTTTCATGACCCAATTTTCAGACCTCACTATTATCGGCCCCCTTTCCATAAGAGAAGCCTAATATTAGGGAGCTTTGACGAAAGCTCAATTTCTCTTCGAAAGTTCGTTTTGCAAACACCTCCTCTTCAGGGAAGAGAGGAGTATTTCCCATTTCCCATTCAGGTAAGGGCTAAGCCTAAGTCTCTCTTTTTGGGGAAAAAGAGAGGAGAATTTTCGTCACGGATGTGTTGAGCCGGACCTCAAGTGCTCTCTTTCACCAAGGATTTCAAGAAAATTTTATCAAATTATTTGTTGATTTCAGAATTTTTATTGCATAAATATTTACCTCATTTCACCTTCAGCATTACTCCCAAGAGAGTGAAGCTTTTGCGAAAAGAGATTCAAACTTCAAATTCTTTCTATTGGCCAACCAAAAGGATGAAGGATAAATCCTCGATATGGCCAGAAAAGAAGATTCAATGTTATTGAAAAGCCATAGATGATTGGTATTGATCGCAGTCAATGGCACATTTTTAAAGATCATTCTTGTGAAAATGAGGCAGTGAAAATATCCTGAGTGCTAGAAAAGAGAGCATTTATTCAAGCCATGCCTCCTCCAAATCACCTAAGTTGCAGTTAAATATCCGCAAAAGGGATCTCTCACTTGTCGTCAAGATGAAGGCGAACTAAACGGGCAGACCTCTGGGGCCAAAGAAGATTTGAAACATCTCCAAGATGACGGAGTTTGTGACGGATCCTTCCAGGGAAAGTCCAAAGCACTGTCGAGATGAAGACAGATGCAATGAACCTCCCGACAATCCCCAAAAGATATTCAATTTCCGCTATCATTCAAAGACTTCTAAACCCATGAGCCAACATCGTCCAAGAAGGATCGAAACATCTCCAAGTTGAAGGAGTTTGTGGCGTACCCTTCCAAAAGAGAGAAAGAGAGGAAAAAGAAAAAGAGAAAAAGTCAGAACATCTCCAAAATGAAGGAGAATGTAACCGAAACCCAAAAGAGCGCCAAAAGAGTGCAGAAAGATTATCATGAGAGAAGCTCCCAGGATATCAAACTGCCAAAATTTGCCAAGAATTTCTTTAAATTTGTGCAATTCTATTATCAATATCCTTTCGTCAATTGCTTTCATAATATCAAATTCTCTTTCTTGTTCATATCAAGGAAATTGATAGCTTCCTTGAAGAAGGTCAATCGCAAGCAATTTGGATTCCAAAATCTTGATTCTACGAAGTCAATCTCGTTCAGAGGTAATGCTTCAGGTAGAAAAGAAAGAATATCTTTGCAACAATGTGCAACATTTTCAAAAACTTTGAATCAACAACAGAATTCTCAATATTTTGACAATATTTTCTAGCTATCTTGACGTGAAGTGAGAGCTTGATATCCGTCTTTGATACATCCTGACACCAATTTTAAATCCCTTCTAAGGACTCGATTCCTTTCCTTCTTTGAGAGCATGAACTCTCAGATTTACACACTTCCATCTATCCCCATTGTCCCACCATAGACAGTCCCATTTTGGTTCGAGGTCGAACCACCAATCATTTTCCGCAAAAGGCAATTTCAAAATCTATTTAGTCTCAGCAATGAGACGCCCAAAATCAATCCCTTTTCAAGCTTTAGGGACCCCATTTTCCTTCCTTTTACAAAAACCCTGTCAGATCTATCGTGCAAGATCTGAAGGTTCCATCATGGTCTCTTCCATCGAGGATGTCATTCCATTTTTCGCCCGATCAGGATAAGGGTACAAACCTGAGCCTCAATCAAAGAGGTATTCCATTTTCCGCTCGATCAGGATAAGGGTACAAACCTGAGCCTCAATCAAAGAGGTATTCCATTTTCCGCCCGATCAGGATAAGGGTACAAACCTGAGCCTCAATCAAAGAGGTATTCCATTTTCCGCCCGATCAGGACAAGGGTACAAACCTGAGCCTTAATCAAAGAGGTATTCCATTTTCCGCCCGATCAGGATAAGGGTACAAACCTGAGCCTCAATCAAAGAGGTATTCCATTTTCCGCCCGATCAGGATAAGGGTACAAACCTGAGCCTCAATCAAAGAGGTATTCCATTTTCCGCCCGATCATGATAAGGGTGCAAACCTGAGCCTCAATCAAAGACGTATTCCATTTTCCGCCCGATCAGGATAAGGGTACAAACCTGAGCCTCAACCAAAGAGGTATTCCATTTTCCGCCCGATCAGGATAAGGGTACAAACCTGAGCCTCAATCAAAAAGGTATTCCATTTTCCGCCCGATTAGGATAAGGGTACAAACCTGAGCCTCAATCAAAGAGGTATTTTATCTTCCGCCCGATCAGGTTAAGGGTACAAGCCTGAGTCTCATTTCGATGAGATATTCCATTCCCCAATCAGGTCAACGGTTAAAACCTGAGCTTCGTCCCAAGCAAGGTATTTATGTCCCATCTAGGATAAGGGCAAAAACCTGAATTTTACTGTCATAAAGCAAATCTTTCCTCTTCATTCTCCATTTCATATCTACCATGATCACCGGGCTAATTTCCTCTCATACCCAGTCAGATCCTTCTAACTGGGGCATTTTTTTATATATAGCCCAAATTTGGTGTGTTTTTCTTTGCCACTAAGCTCGGTCACAAGCTGGCTTAGTAGCAAAGAGGGGCATCTGTAAACACCCCAAATTTTCATTCACCTCCCCGACATTTCCACCAAGCATCATCATCCAGTTCCTGAGATTGTCGGAGGGCAAAATGGTCATTTTCTGAGCCCGGACCTTGCAAAAGTCTAAATTTCATCTGCAACTCTCAAAATTTCTCTATTTTTAGCTCAGATGTTCAAAATTTTATTCCTGACAGAAGACAAGAATCTCCAAGTCTTGGTTCAAGATTATATTGCATAAGACATGGCATTGCATATCATTGCATGAACATTTCATATCACTGCACTGCACAGCATGTCATTTCGAGGTCCAGAACTCTCGATTTCAAAATTTTCAATCCAGATTTGAATTTCAACTCTTTTTAAAATCAATTTCAAAACCCTGGGTCTTCAAAATTATCAATTCTTTCCATTTTACCCCCAAGACTCTGAATTTCAAAATATTTTATCAGGAAAACAATCTGGATAATTTTTAATAAATTTCATCTCAGATTTTGCCCTTTTGTCAACAAATTTCAAATATCTTCCTTTTACAAAATCGCCCTACAAGGGCCAAATCTTTTCAAAAATTTTGTTTTGCCAATTAGTCCAAATTTTGTGAAAATTCCAAAAAGAGGTTTTGTTGTCTTGTCCTTATTTCAATAAAGAAGCAATGTGGGACCCACACTGAGGTGGTGTCACACAGGCTTTTCTTTTGAAAAAACTAAACTTTGAAAAATCCAAAAATATAGGAGCCTTGTCCCCTGGATTGGCGCCACTTGTCTTTTCTCTCTCCTCCTATTTACCTGCCATGTGTCAGCATAGGGTTCACCTAGAGGTGGTGCCACATGTCACCTCCTCCCTTCTGCCATCCTTTGACACGTGTCAGTGTGGGGCTACCTTAAGAAGCCGCCACATGTCATTAGACATCCTCTTCGTTTCATGCCATGTGTCAGTGCCCACCATCTTCACCCTGTGCCATGTGTCATTCCAAAGTCACCATGAGATGCCAAGGGTCATAGGTTGTCCTGGTCAGAAAAAGTAAAGTTTGTCTCCCCTGAGGTGGTGCCAGTAGAAGTGTGTCTCCTGCAGAGGACACGTGTCACTCTCTCCTTTCTTTAGAAAAAGCAGACTGACACATGTCATTTCCTACTCTTCTTAGAAAAAGCAGACTAACACATGTCATTCTTTGCTCTTCTCAGAAAAAGCAAAGGTGACACATGCCATTTCCAGCTTCCTTCAGAAAAAGTAGATGACACATGTCACCCTTGGCCTTCTTCAGAAAAAGCAACCATTCAAAAATCTTCAGACAAGGCCTAGGTGGCGCAAATCCTGAATTTTGCCTTTTCTACTTTGTCTATGAAGGTGCCACGTGTCCCTTTCCCTCCTTTTCCTCCCTCTTGCCACATGGCACTGTAGGAGCCACCCTGAGGTGGCACTACATGGCCACCCTCCATTCCTCCAAAGCCAACCCCATTTGAATTTCAAATCTCCCTCTGAGGTGGCACCATTTGAGAAGACTCCTCCAGCCAGCTGACACTTGTCAAAAGCAGAATCATCCTCAACTGCCACATGTCCAGACCTCCCTGCATTAGAAAAAGTAGAAACAGCTCCCCTCTGAGGTGGCACATTCTACTTCTTCCATTCCTGTTCTCTTGCCACATGGCAGTGTGGAGCCACCCTGAGGTGACTTCACATGTCAGCTTCTGCTCCCTCCAGAAAAAGCAAAAATTTGAATATTCAAACTCCTCTGAGGTGGCACCTTCTGAGCCCACTGCCCTGTTCTTCTGACACGTGTCAAGAGCCACTCTGATGTGGCGCCATATGGCATGCTCCTACTGCTTTTAGATTCAAATCTCAAACACCTTTTGAGGTGGCACCATTCCAGAACCCCACTTGGCTTCATTTTTTATTTATTTTATTTTTTTTAATAAAGGTACCCCCATGAGGTGGCACCAATTGAGAAGCTTCAGAAAAGCAGAGTTTGAATTTCAAAAACCCCAAGCAACCCCCTCTGAGGTGGCGCCATTTGGGAGACTCCTGCAGAGAAAATCAAGCTACATTTTGAAAATTCCAAAAAAATCCCCTGTTGAGGTGTCTTACCCACAAAATTCTCATTTTATTTTCTCAAAAAAATCAAAATAGCAGGCCCTTAGATGGCGCCACATGGAGGGCTCAGATCGATCCTGTTTGAAATTAAAATTTTCCAAAAGAAGGCTATAAGTACAGGGCTCACGCCCAGCCTAAAGGGCTCCTTTTGGACTTTGAAATTCAACCTAGATTTTCTTCAGAACGCGATTTTGAACTTTGGAATTCACGCTCCCTTTTTAGCTCAGTGGAGAAGAGGCAGTGAAGCATCAACCTTGCTCGTGCCGTGGCCAATTGGTTCTAAGCGTGGGTCGATCTTTGTGAACCATCCGAAGCCCGGATCGAAGGACGAACGAAGCCGTGGGTAGCCGTCCATTTCGAGAGTTTCAAAGCTGCATAAAAACACAAGGTGCACCTTCTTTCCTCTTGATTTCATAATATCATGATTTGATTCACGTGTCGTTTGAAGAAAGAGCTCATCCGAGGGATGGATTGAGCTATTCTCATAAAACGACATATATAAAAATACAATTATACTTCCTTGATGATTTCTAGCATTCATGCATTTAGTTAAATTTAATTTATATTTTATTTTGTTAATTTAGCATGTTTTATAAGTTAATTAGGTTTAATTCGGTATTTATTTCAATTCTGCTCAGTTTCAGTAACTCTCTGTTTTTGTCAGTCAGTCCACACGTTATTTCATGTATTTAATTTTCATTAAAAATTCTACAAAAATCATGGTATGCGCCCTTAGGTGTCCCTAGAAATTTTCCAAAAATTCGGAACGATTTGAATTTTTTTACTACGGTAAACATTCAAAATGGTAAGTCGGGTTTTGTTACCCGAGATGCGTTTTAAAAACTCATTTCCGACTTGTAAAATCGAGATCTCTCTCGTGGGACGTCCGATTTTCGATCCGAAAGTTGTTCTGAACTTGGGAGAATGTATAGTTTTTAACATAATTTTATCAGATGTTTCTGATTTTTTTGATGTCTGACAAAAATTTGAGAGTTCGGGACACGTGTCAGAGCCTGATTTGGGCCTCTGAGATTTTGGATCGACTTAAGGAGATGGGTTCTCTTTGGGTATTGCTCCAAATCCGAATCTGTAAAAAGTGAATGTCATGTTCGGGATGTCCTCTGTTTGCATCTGAAAGCTTATGATTTTTAGAATAGTTTTAAGATATGTTTCGGATTTTTGTTGTCAGTCCTCTGTTTTGTCACATTTGTTTGTTCTGTTGCTTCAGGCATAAAAAGTTGTATTTTTTATCCATGTTTCTGTTGATCAAATGCCAAAGTCATAAACATAAAAAAAGTTGTCTATGTATGTGTCGTGAGTATCTTAGTTAAATATCAGAAATTTCCATGATAGTTTTCTATTTTTTAGCATTTTGTATTAGATTAGGTCGATTTTACCTTCGTCAGAACCAAATTCTAGTTACCAAACTCACCGTACTTCAAATCCCAAGACTGTAAAAACCAAAAATGTTCAATTTTGGGTCCTTTAGCAGTCTGAAAAATATCAGAAGTTTTTATGTTGTAATTTTTGCATTATCATATTAAGCATTGTATTTGGTTCGGGTCCGTAGGTGAAATTCGTTCATTTTAAGATTTTCTTTAAATTTTAGCATTTAAATCATATCATTTCATGAGTTTTAGCATTCTAGGCTGTTTATCACAGTAGTAAGATGCTCCATACCGAATTTGGTGTAATTTGGAATTCATTTGAGGCTCCGGTTTAGCCATATCATCAAAACAGGGCCCCGCGGGACCCCGATCCAAGCTAAAATCAAGCGAAATTCGTTATTTTTGATGAATGATAGCATGTCAAATTTTGATTTTACAGTCCTAATGTGTTTAGCAGCATGTCATCATGCCTCATACTGTATTTCACCATCATTTGTTTCAATTCGAATTTCAAAATCTAAATTTTTACCACAATTTCCTTCAAAAATCCTGATTTTAAAGGTATAACTTTAATATTAGGGGTATTTTGGTCATTTTGACCCCAATTTCGAATTTCAAACTATTTTCTACTGAATTTCTTGCACTTTCATCATTTCAAATATCAAGGAAGCATGAGAATAGAGTTTATATCCAATTAAATCCAATAATTTTATAATATTATTGGGAAATCTTGGAAAAACTCACATATTTGAGCTAACCTTATTTCAAGTTTGGCAGGGACATTCAAAAGAAGAAGCTGAAGTCTGCAATTTCCATTTATTTCATTTATTTAGTGATGTAATAATGTAAATTTTGGAATAAGAGATTTAATTTTCTGCTTAGACTAGGATGCATATCATATAGTTTGAATTTATGCAATATCCTGTTTATGTGATTCATGCACATTATTTCAAAAGCACTATGGATGTACATGAATGGCATGTGCACCAACTCTTAAGGAGTTGATGAACTCGGTGGAATCCATATTTACGGCCCTAGTCGGAATATGGACGAGACCCAGATCCATCATCTTTTTACTAGTCACATTGAGCCTACACTCTTAGGCTATCTTAAAATGCACATCATATTTCCAATTTTGCAAAACATTGTGAATTAAATCAAATAAACTTTGAACATATTCATGGCCACAGTCAGAATATGTGAAGGATTTCTTTTGACTTAATACACATTTTTCCAACAAAATCTTTCCAAAGTGCATTCATTCACTCATATCATTTGCATCATGAAATCATTGATTTTCTTAAGAAAATTTCATTCTCAAGAAATCGATTTCTCAAGAAACTCTGAGAATTTTTCAAAATCGGTTTTCCAAGTCAAGTTTTTCCACAGTTTCCATGGAGAAGGTTATTTTCTCAAGATTTTCAAAAGAAGTCTCTCACCTTTCTCAAAGATCAAAATCGATTTCCAAGTGTTTCAAGGCTAAGATTCTCAGGATTTCAGTTTCCCAAGTTTCAATTCTCTTTCTCCAAAGAATTTTCCAATGAATCTCAACCATTTTCCAAAGAAAGCTTTCCAAAAACTTAAAGTTTTTCCTGATAAGCATTTTCCCTTCCAGCGTTCACCTTTTTCTCAAGAATCACTTCTATTTTCTCAAGATTTTCAAACTATTCAGGATTTTCTCACATCTTTATGAACTTTCTCGTGATTTCAAAACCCTTTTCATCTGAGTTTCCTGAGAAATTGACTTTCACCTTTTCCTTGAGAAATTACTTTCAACCCTGAATGTTTTCTGAGCATACATCATGTTTTTCCAACTTACATTTTCCAAAACCTCATAGCACATGCCTGAATTCTCTATGCATTTAGGATAGAACACGATTTTGATGATTTAACTAAGTCAAGCACAATTTTGGTCCTTGGTTCGATTACCCCTGTTAAAGGCGGCAGAAATGGTCGAACCTCGTACCGACAGGTCGAGCCCCATCCCATGGATTTTCCCGCAATTTTTAAAATGGAGGCGAGTATTTCAAAACATTTTCCAAAATCCGGTCAAGTTTGAAGAGCAAAAGCATTTCCCTCTCTCTTCCGCAAGGAAGGGAAGGCAGGAAAAATTTCGCAATGATAACAGAGTTGAACTCCATTTAAACGCTCACTTACGCGACATATATTTAGTATAAGCAGAAGCATGTGCTTTATATAATGGCGACGTAAAGGAAATGCATATACTATTGTTCAGGGTGTGTAACTGAACGAAATATTCTACATATATATTTACAGAAAGCAGGAGCCTTGACGTCAATCAACGCGACGACGTAAGTAAATGCATAATTGGAATTGCATTAATTAGAAATTACAGAAAGCAAGGAGGCTTGTGTAAACACCCCAATTTTTCCTCATCCATTCTCAAACAACCCTCCTCGTGCAGTGCCAACCCTGTTAGGTCAGTGTAGGAGTCAAAACCCCAAGTTTGTGTCAGAAAATCACCATTTTACCCACTTTCATTAGGAAAATTACCATTGCACCCACTTTTATTAGGAAAATTACCATTTTACCCCTAAGTCAGCCCGGACCCCAGTCAATTGGAGTCAACCAAGCTTGTGGGTCAGTTCAGAACAGTTAGAATATTAGTCATTTCAAGCTCATCAGAGCTCATGATGAACAAACCATTTTCATTTCTGACCATTTTTGCCAAAATGAGATCATTTCTTCAGAAATGAGCTCATTTCTCACTCAAATTTAAGCGAATTGTCTCTGAGTCAGTCATACTCCCCAGAGTCTAGCTTGAGCTTACCATGAGTTCTAGTGCTCCAGTTTCAGTTCAAAACCATTTCCAAGTGTCTAGGAACCCATTTTAGCCCATTTCAGCTCTTTCAGCTAAAATTAAGCTGAGTTCAGCCAATTGAGCTAGTGTTCGAGGTTTGATTTTAGTTTATGTCAGTATTATTGACCTTTGTTCTAGCTCAAACTCAGCTCAAACCCCTAATTCACTTCACTCCAGTGGTCATTCTGTACCATTTCCCTAAAAATGGTAGTATTTCTTGAAAATCTAGTCGGAGAGTCCAGTCGAGTCAGTGTCTGGTCAGTTCACTTGAGTTTCGAAACTCTAAAACCCAGCTCAATCCAGTTCATTTCAGGTTAATTCAGCTAAAACCCCAATTTTCAGTGTCACTCTAATCCAGTAGAGTCCAAAAAATCATTTCTTCAATCATTTTGCAAATTTTATCAGTTTTCATGCTTTTTAAACAGGTACAGCTGCCAATCGGGGTTTAAAATCCAAAATTCTTCATTCAGGGTCTGCATTTCGCATGTCATTTCACATCATTTCATATCATTTCTCAATATTTCATCACATTTCATTCCATTTTCTAAGTCCAAAACTCCAGTTTTATAAATTTCAATCCAGATTGAGTTTTAAAAGTTTTCATAAATCATTTTAAAACCCTGGGTTTCCAAAATTGACATTTTTACCCCCAGGAGTCTAAATTTTGAAATATTTTCTCGAGAAAAAAATGTGGATTTTTTTCAAACTCAAAATTTCAAATTCTACACTGGATTTGCTTCGCAACGGGGTATTGAACTTCAAAATTCGAGCTTATTTCAAAAACTACCAAAAATAGCTCGTTTCATCTGGAAATTTTCTAAAAAGACTATTTTACCTCTCCAATCGTCAAAATGAGTTTCAAAAGTGGAATTTAGACCCGCTCTGAGATGGTCTATCCATTTGCATTTTCTGTTTTAATTTATAAAAAAAAGGAAAAAAATTACCTTTTTCTTTATTTTTTTGTTTGTTTTATTTTATTTTTTTATTTTATTTTATTATTTTATTTTTCCTAAGGTGGGACCCACAAGGGGGTCGACCACCCTAGCCCATTTCCTTTCTTTTTTTTATTCATCTTCCTTTTTTTTCCTTTTTTTTCTTTCCTTCTTTCTTTCCTTTTTATTTCTTTTTCCTTTCTTTTTCTTTTCTTTCTTTCTTTCCTCCTTTCTTTCCTCTCCCTCCATTCATGTACATCCTTCTTCAGCCCCTTCTCTTTCCTCTTTCCCTCTCTTTTCTTCCCCTTTCTTTCTTTTTCTTTCTCCCTTCTCTCTTTCCTTCTTCTCTTCCCTTTCTTTCCTTCTTTTTCCCCAGCCTCCAACCCATTCACATAAAGGGTGGGATCTTCTTTTTCATTTGGTTATCAAGACCTAAGTTGAAGGGGAGATAAAAGCTAAGTTTGGATTTTGGTGAAAAAAAAGGAGACGACCGCCTCATCTAACGCATCTCTCTCTCTCTCTCTCTATCTATCTATCTATCTATCTATCTATCTATCTCTCTCCCTTGAACTCTCTCTTTCTCTCCCCTTTGAAGTCCCACAACACCCTTTCTCCTTCATCACAACCTTCCTTGGTGGCAGCAAGAGCCCAGCCACCTGCAGCCTCCACGCCCAGCCGACTCTCTCATTGCAGCACCACAGTCCTCTTCCACGCCCAGCACTTGTACCACAGCACCACACAAGACACCAGCCATTGTCCAGCTCCATCCCGCAGCTCTTCTTCAGCCACCACAGCACCACACAGCCCCCATTACACGGCTAGCAGCTCCATGTTCAGCACCTGCCAGCCAACAACCACCAGTCGGTTCAAGCTTTAGCTGGTGCCCCCCTTTTGAAGCCTCCAGTCGGTTCAAGCTCCAGCTGCCCCCCCCCCCCATTTGGAAGCCTCCAGCTCCTCCACGTACAGTAGCTGCAACACTGTTCCCTTCAACCTTCAAGACTTCCTTTAATCAACTCCTAGTTGGCACCACTTCAGCCACCTTTCAAACCAACTGTAAGCCTCCATCGGTGTTACCTTGCTACAGCCACCACCAGCACATCCAATATCGTTGCAGCCCCTTCAAGTCCAGCCTCCTTATCCCCCTCCGGATCATTTTCTAGCAGCCACCACAAGGGAACCTCCAGCCAGACCCTTTTGTGGCAGCTACCATAGCCCTATCCCTCAATCGGCTCAATTGTAAGCCCCTTCAAGGTAAAATCCTCATCTTCACTCTTGATTTCATTAAACTCAAAGGTGATCTTGATGCAATAAGATGTCTCGTGTGATGCTCTCATGAACATAGTTGGAAATCAGTTTAAAAATTGTTTTTTTTTTACATGGTTGAAAATTTTTATGATTGAGGCTATGTAGGGGAGATGATCCATCTGATGGATGGACCAGATCTCTCACCTCAATGGCCAATATTAGATCTAAGTCATACCCCTGATCATTTTATTTTTTTTAGCTTTCATATAGGTTTTATATTTTTATAAATCATCACATTTAGCTTCATATAGATTTATTTTGTTGTTTTATTCATATAGTGCAAATTTGTTAGTATTTGGTTTAAGAGTTCACAAGCTTTGATTTTGTGTTCCAAGTCCATACATTATTTGATGTGAGTTTCTGCATTTAAAAATTCTGTAAATTTTATAGTAACTAGGTTTATATGTCTTTATTTTACTGTCGAAAATTTGATTCAATCCGGGTTTTGAAACCTACCTAAACCGATCAAACCCTACATCGAGTTTTCTGTCTTTCTGAATTTCCAGTTTGTGCTTTAGCAGACAAGAACCTCCGACACCACCCTTGTGGGAGATTCAGATTGTCCTCCAAAAATCACAGTAGATTCATAATTGAATCTACTAATGATTTGGAAAATTTTGAGATTTTTCCAAGCAGTTTTGACCTCTTTCAAAAATCGGATTTCTCAGACCCTTGGTAAAATCTCGATTTTCCTTTGTCAGGGTATAGACAGACCCTAATGCACCAAGTCCATTCAATACGTAGCTCGTCTGCAAAAACTCTCAACACGAAAGTTGTTTCTAACAGTTTTTACTGTTATGTGCATACAGCACTCCCTAGAAGGCTGACTCTAGATGCATCATTTTGAAAAACAGTTGTAGGACCCTAACCCTAACTCTAAGTTCAGATCATCTTTGTCCAATCCAGTTATGTTGATATACCCGAATTAAAATCTAAGGTACATGGCATACATTCTCAACTCTGGTTCTAAGGTAAGGTTTTCCAACATCCTTGAGCACCTACCGATATACTTCGGACTGTGGCCCGCGGTACGTGGTAGGGGGGCGTTAACCCAAATAATTGGCCCAGTTGTGAGGCTCTGTCCCGAACTAGGGTTTTGGAAGAGAGCCCAGCAACGTTAAGACCGGGTAATGATAGGTAAGGGGGTTTGAAAAAAAATGATCACATGCAAGAAATAGAGGGCTCTAAATCCTAGAGAGATAGATTTTGAAAATCTTTGAAGAAGCATACATTGTTTGCATTCAGATCCTAAATTGAGGAGAGTTATATTTAGACCTAAGTCTATGTGAGCATGCAAATTTCTCCTCAATCTGGTTCTACCAAACCATGCCTAAGCTATATGCAGTCAATTTCAGCTAGGTCAGAATCTAGGCTCCTAGGTTCGCATGATAGCAAAAAGTAAAGAGCTGACATTTTGTGAACATAATTTTGATAACTGAACTAAGTCAAGCACAATTTAAGTCAGACAAGGACATGTCCCATCACGGTCGCCAAACCTGTCATCGTCGCAAAATTTTTCCCCCTCTTCCCTTCCTTGCGGAAGAGAGAGGAAATGCTTTCGCGAGTCAAACTTGACCGGATTTTTGAAATTTGTTTTGAAATACTCGCCTTCGTTTTTGAAAAATAGCAGGAAAATCCATGGGATGGGGCTCGACCTGTCGGTACGAGGTTCGACCGTTCCTGCCGCCTTTAACAGGGGTAATCGAACCAAGGACCAAAAATGTGCTTGACTTAGTTACATCATCGAAATCATGTTCTATCCTAAATGCACAGAGAATTCAGGCATGTGCTATGAAATTTTATAAAATGCCAATTGGAAAATATAATGTATGCTTAGAAAACATTTGGAGTTGAAAAACATTTCTCAGAAAAAAGGTGAAAGTCAATTTCTCAGGAAACTCAGATGAAAAGGGTTTTGAAATCACAAGAAAGTTCATAAAGATGTGGGAAAATCATGAATGGATGAAAATCCTGAGAAAATGGAAAGAATTCTTGAGAAAAGGGTAAACATTTGAAGGGAAAATGCTTGTCAGGAAAAGCTTCAAGTTTTGAAAGCTTTCTTTGGAAAATGATTGAAATTCATTGGAAAATTCTTTGGAGAGGGAGAATTGAAACTCAGGAAACTGAAATCCTGAGAATCTTAGCCTTGAAACACTTGGAAATCGATTTTGATCTTTGAGAAAGGTGAGAGACTTCTTTTGAAAATCTTGAGAAAATAACCTTTTTCATGGAAAACTGTGGAAAAATTTGACTTGGGAAAATCGATTTTGAAAAATTCTTAGAGTTTCTTGAGAAATCGATTTCTTGAGAATGAAATTTTCTTAAGAAAATCATGAGAAAACCAATGATTTCATGATGCAAATGATATGAGTGAATGAATGCACTTTGAAAAGATTTTCTGAGAAATTTGTTGGAAAAATGTGTATTAAGTCAAAATAAATCCTTCACATATTCTGACTGTGGCCTTGAACATGTTCAGAGTTTAATTGATTTAATGCACAATATTTTGCAAAATTGGAAATATGATGTGCATTTTTAAGATAGCCTAAGAGTGTAGGCTCAATGTGATTAGTAGAAAGATGATGGATCTGGGTCTCGTCCATATTCCGACTAAGGCCGTAAATATGGACTCCACTGAGTTCATCAACTCCCTAAGAGTTGGTGCACGTGCCATTCGTGTACATCCATAGTGCTTTTGAAATAAAATGCATGAATCACATAAACAGGATATTGCAGGAATTTAAATTATATGATATGCATCCTAGTCTAAGCAGAAAATTAAATCTCTTATTCCAAAATTTACATTATTACATCACTGAATAAATGAAATAAAGGGAAATTGCAGACTTCAGTTCCTTCTTTTGAATGTCTCTGCCAAACTTGAAATCGGGTTAGCTCAAATATGTGGGTTTTTCCAACATTTTCCAATAATATTCTGAAATTATTGGACTTAATTGGATATAAACCCTATTTTCATGCTTTCTTGATATTTGAAATGATGTAAATGCAAGAAATTCAGTAGAAAATAGTTTGAAATTCGAAATTGTGGTCAAAATGACCAAAATACCCCTAATATTAAGGTTACACCTTTAAAATCAGGGTTTTTTGAAGGAAATTTTGGTAAAATTGAAATTTAGAAATTCGAATTGAAACTAATGATGATGAAATGCATGATGAGACATGATGACATGCTTCTAAACACCTTAAGACTGTAAAATCAGAATTTTGACATGCTATCATTCATAAAAAATAACGAATTTCGCGGGGCCCTGTTTTGATGATATGGCTAAACCGAGCCTCAAATGAATTCAAAATGCTGTCACATTCGGTATAGAGCATCCACCTATTTTGATAAATATCCTAGAATGTTAAAACTCATGAAATGACATGGTTTAGATACTAAAAGTTAAAGAAAATCCTAAAAAGGGTGAATTTCGCCTACTGACCTGAACAAAATGCAACACTTAATGCAGTGATACGAGAATTCCACAATAGAAACATCTGAGATTTTGCAGACTGATAAATGACATGAAAATAAGCAATTTTGTCTTTTACACCATCAGGATTTGAACTACGGTGAGTTCGGTAACAGGAATTTGGATCTGACGGAGGTAAAATCAACCTGATCTGATATAAAATTGCATAAAAAATAGCATCCCACCATAGAAATTTCTGATATTTAATAGAAGAACTAAAGACACACACAAAAACAATGTTCATTTTTATAATTGCGGCATTTGATCAACAAAAACAGAGATAAAAATACAACTGTTCATGCCTAAATCAACAGAATAGATAAATATCACAAAATAGGAGACTGACAAGAAAAATCCGAAACAGAAATTAAAACTATTCTAAAAATCATAATCTTTCAGATTCAAACCGAGGCCATCCCGAGCATGACATTCACTTTTTACAGATTTGGATTTGGAGCAATGCCCAAAGAGAAACCATCGCCTTAAGTCGATCCAAAGTCTCAGAGACCCAAATCAGGCTCTGACACGTATCCCTAATTCTCAGATTTTTGTCTGATGTCAAAAAAATTCATAAAAATCTGATAAAATCAGATTAAATGCTAGACATCATCCCGAGTTCAAGACAGTTTTTGGGTCGAAAATCGGATCTCATTTGAAAGAGATCTCGATTTTACAAATCAGAAGTAAATTTTCAAAACGTATCCCGGGTAACAAAAGCCGACCTACCATTTCGAACATTTACTGCAGTAAATAAATTCAAATCATTCTAATTTTTGGCAGATTGCTAGAGACACCTAGGGACGCGTAATTTGATTTTTTTGTCATTTTTAAAGAAAAATAAATGCATGAAATGATGAGTGGACTGACTGACAAAAACAAAAAATTACAGAAATAAAGCAGAATTGAAACAAAGGCTAAAAAAAATCTAATTAATTCCTAAAATATACTAAATCAACAAAATGAAATATGAACTAAATCTAATTAATGCATGAATGTTAAAATCATCAAGAAAGCATAATTTTACTTTTAATATATGTCGCTTTATGAGAATAGCTCGATCCATCATTCGGATGAGCTCTTTCTTCAAAACGAAAGTGCAAATCAAGACAAAGGCATTATTTCGATAAAACCAATTGGATTAGAGGTGCACTTTGTGTTCTTTTGCAGCTTTGGAACTCCTAAAATGAACGGCTACCAATGGATTCTTTCGTCCTTCGACCCGGGCTTCTGAAGGCTCACAAAAATCGATCCACGCGCCTAGATCGAGTTGGAATTGATTGGAGCAAGCTTGGTACTTTGATGCACCCTCTCAATTTAGCCCAAGGGGGGCGTGAATTCAGAACATCAAAATCGTGTAGTAGGGCACTCAAAGTGAAAATGCTAAATCCAAAGGGAGCTCTCCTTAAGCTGGGAGTGGGCTAGGGTATTTGTAGCAATTATGGAGAATTTTGAATTAAAAATAGGCTTAATCTGAGCCTTCCATGTGGCACCATCTCAGGGTATGCCATGTGGATTTTTTTAGAATAAAAAAATGAGAATTTTGTGAGTGAGACACCTCAGCAGGGGAATTTGGAATTTTTCAAAAAGCTTGCTTGATTTTCTCTGCAGGAGGCTCCCAAATGATGCCACCTCCGAGGGTGTTGCTTGGGTTTGAAATTCGAAATTTGCCTTTTTCAGGGAGCCCTCATGTGGCGCCACCTCATGGGGGTATTTTTATTTTGAATAAAATAAAAAATGAAAATTGAAGTCAAGTGGGGCTCTGGATTGGCGTCACCTTAAAAGGTGTTTGAGATTTGAATCTAGAAGCAGTAGGAGCATGCCATGTGGCGCCACATCAGAGTGGCTCTTGACACATGTCAGAAGAACAGGGCAGTGGGCTGAGAAGGTGCCACCTCAGAGGAGTTTGAGTTCTACTTTTTCTGATGAAAGGAGATCTGAACATGTGGCAGTTCAGGATGGTTCCATACCTGACAAGTGTCAGCTTGCTGGAGGAGGTTCTTCAGATGGCGCCACCTTAGAGAATAAATTTGAAATTCAAATGAGGTTGGCTCTGGAGGAATGGAGGGTGGACATGTGGAGCCTTCTCTGGGAGATCCTGCAGTGACATGTGGCAAGAGGGAGGAAAAGGAGGGAAAGGGACACGTGGCACCATCTCAAAAAATGAATTTAGGGAGGAGACTTCAGGATTTGCGCCACCTCAGCCTAGGTTTGAATATTTGAATTGTTGCTTTTTCTGAAGAAGGCAGAAAGTGACATGTGTCACTTGCTTTTTCTGAGGAAAGCAGAGAGACACATGTCCCTTGCTTTTTCTGAGAAGAGCGGAGGGTGACATGTGTCACTTGCTTTTTCTGAGAAAAGTAGGGAGAGACATGTGTCATTTTGCTTTTTCTGAAGAGAGCAGAAAATGACATGTGTCCTCTACTTTTTCTGAAGGAAGCTAGAAATGACATGTGTCACTTGCTTTTCTGAGAAAAGCAGAAGGTGACATGTGTCAGTCTGCTTTTCCTGAGGAAAGGAGAGAGTGACATGTGTCACTTGCAGGAGACATAATTCAAATGGCGCCACCTCAGGGGAGATAAGCTCTACTTTTTCTAGACAAGGCAGCACATGACACATGGCATCTCATGGTGACCTTGGAATGACACAAGGCACAGGGTGAAGTTGGTGGACATTGACACGTGGCATAGAATAAAGAGGTAGCTAATGACATGTGGCACCATCTTAAAGTGGCCCCACACTGACACGTGTCAAAGGATGGCAGGAGAGAGAAGGTGACACGTGGCAGGAAAATGGGAGGAAAGAGAAAATGATCCAGTGACGCCAATCTAGGGACAAGGCTTCTATATTTTTGGGTTTTTCAAAATTCAGGTTTTTCAAAAGAAAAGCCTATGTGACACCACCTCAGTGTGGGCCCCACATTGCTTCTTTATTAAAATAAGGGACAAGACAGTAAAACCTCTTTTTGGAATTTTCATAAAATCTGGACTAATTGGCAAAACAGAAATTTTGAAAAGAGTTGGCCTCTGTGGGGTGATTTTGCAAAAGAATGATATTGGAAATTGCTGACAAAGGAAGATCTGAGATAAAGTGGCTGAAATTCATATTAAAAGCTATCCAGATTATTTTTCTGAGAAACTATTTTGAAATCCAGAGTCTTGGGGGTAAAATGGGAAGAATTGACAATTTTGAAGACCCAGGGTTTTGAAATCAATTTTGAAAAGAGTTGAAATTCGAATCTGGATTGAAAATTTTGAAATCAAGAGTTCTGGATCTCGAAATGACATGCTGTGCAGTGCAGTGATATGAAATGTTCATGCGATGCTATGCAATGACATATTTTATGAAATGCAATCATGAACCAGGATTTGGAGATTCCCGTCTCCTGTTAGGAGTAGAATTTTGAACATCTGAGCTAAAATAGGGAAATTTTGGGAGTTGCAGATGAAGTTTGGACTTTTGCGGGTTCCAGGCTTAGAAAATGACCATTTTGCCCTTTGGCGATCTCCGGGGAGGAGTTGTGATGTTTGGTGGAAATGTCTGGGAGGTGAGTGAAAATTTGGGGTGTTTACACAAATCCAATTTGCTTGGCTTTCCTTTAAAGGTTTGAACTCCTACTCAAACTTTTCTACAATTTAGTAATTGGTCTAGAAGATCCAAGTTCCGACTCGAATTTTCTTTCAAAACCCAATTCATTTAGTTTTTCTTTAAAGATTTGAATTCCGATTCGAATCTTCTCTCAAAACCCAGTTTAGCACCTAGTCCATTCAAAGCTCACAAGTTGAATCCTTCCTTCTTAAACTGTGATCCTTAGGTTAAATCCCTATGGAATTGATAGTTCGTGGGTCGAACCCCTGCGAAACTAATGTGATTTGTAGGTTGAACGCCTGTCAAACCAATATGATTCTTAGGTTTAATCCCTTTGGAACCAATCACATTCTCAAAAATTTGATCTGTAGGTTGAATTCCTACTGATCCTCGGTTCTTAGGTTGAACCCCTTCAGAACTAATCCCACTGCCAAAAATTTGATCTGTAGGTTGAAGTCCTCCTGATCCAATATTCTTTACAGTCCTTAGGTCGAACCCCTTTTGGATTGGTATTTTTCTGAAATGTGATTTGTAGGTAGAAGTCCTCCTGATCCAAGTTCTTAGGTTGAATCCCTATTGAACCCATGTCGTTCCCAGTGAATCCATGTCGTTCTCAATTGAACCCATGTCGTTCCCGTAAATTAATTTCTAATTTTGACCTTTGGGTCAATCAATTTTCAAATTCAAGCCTTCGGGTTACAACTTTATAAATATCTATCACTTTCCAAGCCTTCGGGTTACCACTTCATCAATGCCAATCAATTTCAAATCATCAAATTCAATCTTTCAATCAAATTCTGCTTTCGAGCTGGTCGGTCAACAAATCCTACTTTCGAGCTGGTAAGTCAAAACAAAACCCAACTTTCGAGTTGATCTTTTATTGAGTCTTTTCAGGACTTAATTTGGTCATAGATGTGTCAATTAGACCTCAAGCAATTTCTTTCACCAAGGATTTCAAGAATATTTTGCCAATTTGTTTTCAAATGCTTGTTGATTTCAAAAATCTTTATTGCACAAAAACATTACCTCAGAATACCTTCAATATTACTTCTGAAAGGACAAAGCTTTCGCACAAAAGGCTTCAAAATTCAAAATCTTTCTATTGGCCAACCAAAAGGATAAATAATAAATCCTCGATATGGCCAGTAAAGAAAATTCAATATTGTTGCAAAACCATAAGTGATCGGTATTGATCGCAGTCAATGGCACATTTTTAAAGATCATTCTTGGAAAATAAAGCAGTCGAAATATCCCAGGTGATACAGAAAAATCCACTCAATTTCTATATCTTCTCAATCACCTAAAGTTGCAATTAAATATCTGCAAAAGGGATCTCTTAATTGTCGTCAAGATGAAGACGAATTATGCGAGTTAGACCCCTGGGGCCAAAGAAGATTTGGATCATCTCCAAGATGAAGGAGTTTGTGACGGATCCTTCCAGGGAAAGTTCAGATCACCGCCAAGATGAAGGCGACTGCGATGAGCCTCCCGACAAACCCTAAAGGATATTTAATTTCTGCTATCATCAAGAGATTTCCAACCAAAGAGCCAATACCGTCAAGACAATCCCTGAGAGAAAAGAAGGATCAGAACATATCTGAGATGAAGGAGTTTGTGATGTACCCTTCCCAAAAAAAAGAGAGAAAAGTCAGGACATCTCCAAAATGAAGGATGATGTAATCCCCCAAAAAACCTAAAAGCGCTCTAATTCTGCCAATAAAAAAAAAAGTGGGCAGAAAGATCATCATGAGAAAAGAATTCCAGGATATCAGACTGCCAAATCTGCCAAGACTCCTCTTTAAATTTTGTGAAATTCTACTATCAATATTCTTTCACCAATTGCTTTCACAATATCAAGAATACTCTTTTTTCTGCTCATATCAAGGAAATTGATAGCTTTCTTGAAAGAAAGCCAATCACAAACAATTTGAAATCGAATCTTGATTCTACGGAGTTAAGCTCAGTCGGAGGTAATACTCTGGGTAGAAAAGAGGAAAGATTTTCATGCCAATATACATCAGTTTCAAGCATTTTGAATCAACAAACAATTTTTAACATTTTGGCAATATTTTCTTACTATCTTGACATGAAGTGAAGAGATCGATGTCCATCTTGACACATCCTGGTATCACCTTTTACCTCCTTGAGAGAGTAACCTTTATCGTCTTTCGTGTTGTTGAAAGATTAGCTTTTTCTCTAAAATGATAGCCTTTGTTATCTTTCGCGTTGTCGAAAGAATTCATTTTTTGTGTTGTCAAAAGAATCACCTTGCTCCTTTGGATCGCCTTGTCATCTTTCGCGTTGTTGAAAGAATCGCCTTGTTTCTTTGGATCGCCTTTGTAAACTTTCGCGTTGTCGAAAGAATTCATCTTTTGCGTTGTCAAAAGAATCGCCTTACTCCTTTGGATCACCTTGTCATCTTTCACGTTGTTGAAAGAATCACCTTGTTCCTTTAGATCGCCTTTATTATCTTTCGCGTTGTCGAAAGAATTCATCTTTTGCGTTGTCAAAAGAATCGCCTTGCTCCTTTGGATCGCCTTGTCATCTTTCGCGTTGTTGAAAGAATCGCATTGTTCCTTTGGATCGCCTTTGCTATCTTTCGCGTTGTCGAAAGAATTCATCTTTTGCGTTGTCGAAAGAGTCACCTTATTTTTCTTCAAAAGAGTTGTCTTATTCGCCATCCAACTAACCATTTTCTATTTTCCCGGTCAGGTTAAGGGAGTAAACCCGAGCCTCATTTTGATGAGGTATTTCATTCCCAGTCAGGTTAAGGGATTAAACCTGAGCCTCATTTTGATGAGGTATTTCATTCCCAGGTCAGAATAAGGGTCAAACCTGAGCCTCGTTTCTACATGAGGTATTTCCCGTCCCATCCAGGTTAAGGTCAAAACCTGAATCTCTACTTCTTCGAAGCAAATTTTTTTCATTCTCCACTTCATATCTATCATTCTTATCAGGGCTAATTTCTTCATATCCAGTCAGATCCTTCTAACTAGGGCATTTTTATAGCCCAAATTTTATGTATTTTTCTTTGCCACTAAGCTCGTCCTCAAGCCGACTTAGTAGCAAAGAGGGGCATCTGTAAACACCCCAAGTTTTCCTCATCCATTCTCAAACAACCCTCCTTTTGCAGTGCCAACCCTGTTAGGTCAGTGTAGGAGTCAAAACCCCAAGTTTGTGTCAGAAAATCACCATTTTACATACTTTCATTAGGAAAATTACCATTTTACCCACTTTCATTGGGAAAATTACCATTTTACCCATAAGTCATCCTGGACCCCAGTCAATCAGAGTCAACCAAGCTTGTGGGTCAGTTTAGAACAGTTAGAATATCAGTCATGTCAAGCTCATCTGAGCTCATGATGAACAGACCATTTTCATTTCTGACCATTCCTGCCAAAATGAGATCATTTCTTCAGAAATGAGCTCATTTCTCACTCAAATCTATGCCAATTGTCTCCAAGTCATTCATACTCCCCAGAGTCTAGCTTGAGCTTACCATGAGTTCAAGTGCTCCTGTTTCAGTTCAAAACCATTTCTAAGTGTCTAGGAGCCCATTTTAGCCCATTTCAACTCTTTCAGCTGAAATTGAGCTAAGTTCAGTCAATTGAGCTAGTGTTCGAGGTTCGATTTTAGTTCATGTCAGCATTACTGACCTTCGTTCTAGCTTAAACCTAGCTCAAACCCCTAATTTACTTCACTCAAGTGGCCATTCCATACCATTTCTCTAAAAATGACAGTATTTCTTAAAAATTTAGTTGGAGAGTCCAATCGAGTCAGTGTCTGGTCAGTTCACTTGAGTTCTGAAACTCTAAAACCTAGTTTAATCCAACTCATTTCAGTTTAATTCAGCTCAAACCCCAATTTTAAGTGTCACTCTAATCCAGTAGAGTCCAAAAAATCATTTCTTTAACCATTTTGCAAATTTTATCAGTTTTTATGCTTTTTAAATTGGTACAGCTGCCAATCGGGGTTTAAAATCCAAAATTCTTCATTCAAGGTCTGCATTTCGCATGTCATTTCATATCATTTCTCAGCATTTCATAACATTTCATCACATTTCATTCCATTTTCGAAGTCCAGAACTCCAGTTTTATAAATTTCAATCCAAATTGAGTTTTAAAAGTTTTTAGAAATCAATTTCAAAACCCTGGGTTTCCAAAATTGACATTTTTACCCCCAGGAGTCTAAATTTGGAAATATTTTCCAGAGAAAAACAATATGGATTTTTTTCAAACTCAAAATTTCAAATTCTACACTGGATTTGCTTCGCAACGGGGTATTGAACTTCAAAATCCAAGCTCGTTTAAAAAACTACCAAAAATAGCTCATTTCGTTTAAAAATTTTCTGAAAAGACTATTTTACCCCTTCAATCATCAAAATGAGTTTCAAAAGTGGAATTTAGACATGCACTGAGATGGTCTATCCATTTGCATTTTCTGTTTTAATTTATAAAAAAAGAAAAAAAATTACCTTTTTCTTTATTTTTTTGTTTGTTTTATTTTATTTTTTATTTTGTTTTATTATTTTATTTTTCCTAAGGTGGGACCCACAAGGGGGTCGACCACCCTAGCCCATTTCCTTTCTTTTTTTCCTCCATTTTCCTTTTTTTCCTTTTTTTTCTCTCTTTCTTTCTTTTTTTTTTCCTTACTTTTTCTTTTCTTTCTTTCCTCTCCCTCCATTCACGTACATCCTTCTTCAGCCCCTTCTCTTTCCTCTTTCCCTCTCCTTTCTTCCCCTTCCTTTCCTTTTCTTTCTCCCTTCTCTCTTTCCTTCTTCTCTTCCCTTGCTTTCCTTCTTTCTTTCCTTCTTCCCTTCCTTCCTTCTTTTTCCCCGGCCTCCAACCCATTCACGTAAAGGGTGGGATCTTCTTTTTCATTAGGTTATCAAGACCTAAGTTGAAGGGGAGATAAAAGCTAAGTTTGGATTTTGGTGAAAAAAAAAAGGAGACATCTGCCTCATCTAACGCATCTCTCTCTCTCCCTTGAACTCTCTCTTTCTCTCCCCTTTGAAGTCCCACAACACCCTTTCTCCTTCATCACAGCCTTCCTTGGTGGCAACAAGAGCCCAACCACCTGCAGCCTCCACGCCCAATTGGCTCTCTCATTGCAGCACCACAGTCCTCCTCCACGCCCAGCACTTGTACCACAGCACCACACAAGACACCAGCCACTGTCTAGCTCCTTCCCGCAGCCCTTCTTCAGCCACCACAGCACCACATAGCCCCCACTAGACGCCTAGCAGCTCCATGCCCAGCACCTGCCAGCCATCAGCCACCAGTCTGTTCAAGCTTTAGCCGGCGCCCCCCTTTTGAAGCCTCTAGCTCCTCCACGTACAGCAGCTGCAACACTGTTCCCTTCAACCTTCAAGACTTCCTTTAATCAGCTCCTACTTGGCGCCACTTCAGCCACCTTTCAAACCAACTGTAAGCCTCCATCGGTGTTACCTTGCTACAGCCACCACCAGCACATCCAATATCGTTGCAGCCCCTTCAAGTCCAACCTCCTTATCCCCCTTCGGATCATTTTCTAGCAGCCACCACAAGGGAACCTCCAGCCAGCCCCTTTTGTGGCAGCTACCATAGCCCTATCCCTCATTCGGCTCAAGTGTAAGCCCCTTCAAGGTAAAATCCTCATTTTCACTCTTGATTTCATTAAACTCAAAGGTGATCTTGATGCAATAAGATGTCTTGTGTGATGCTCTCATGAACATAGTTGGAAATCAGTTCAAAAAAAATTTTTTTTTTTACATGGTTGAAATTTTTTATGATTGAGGCTATGTAGGGGAGATGATCCGTCTGATGGATGGACAGGATCTCTCACCTCAATGGCCAATATTAGATCTAAGTCATACCCCTGATCATTTTATTTTTTTTAGCTTTCATATAGGTTTTATATTTTTAAAAAGCATCACATTTAGATTCATATAGATTTATTTTGTTGTTTTATTCATATAGTGCAAATTTGTTAGTATTTGGTTTAAGAGTTCACAAGTTTTGATTTTGTGTGCAAAGTTCATACATTCTTTTATGTGAGTTTTTGTATTTAAAAATTCTGTAAATTTTAGAGTAACTAGGTTTATATGTATTTATTTTACTGCCGAAATTTTGATTCAATCTGGGTTTCGGAACCTACCTAAACCGATCAAACCCTACATCGAGTTTTCTGTCTTTCTGAATTTCCAGTTTGTGATTTAGCAGACAATAACCTCTGACACCACCCTTGTGGGAGATTTGGATTGTCCTTCAAAAATCAAAATAGATTCATAATTGAATCTACTAATGATTTGAAAATTTTGAGATTTTTTCAAGCAGTTTTGACCTCTTTCAAAAATCGGATTTCGCAGACCTCTGGGAAAATCTTGATTTTTCTTTGTCAGGGTATAGACAGACCCTAATGCACGAAGTCCGTTCAATACGTATCCCGTCTGCAAAAACTTTCAACACAAAAGTTGTTCCTAACAGTGTTTACTGTCATTTTCCAAAAATTTTGGATTTTTGGAACTGTTTCAGTATTTTTCTTGAAATTTGCTTTTCTGTCTGACAGACTTAAATATACAGAAATTTGGGTCTCTAATAACAGTGTGCCCTTTTTCGAACCGTAACCCGAATCCCAATGATTCAAAAATATAAAATTTTCATATGTTTGTCAGGGACATTTTTACATAATTTCAACCTTTGTATCATCTGTTTATTATTTTTACCACATTTTATACCGAAACCTGTCTGTTTCCCCCAAATCCTAGAGTCGCCGGATTCCGATCCGACTTGCCGGAGTGGTACAGCTTCGACCATAGGTCAAAACCAGAAAGTGTAAAAGGCACAAATCTTTGCCTAACTGTCCTCTGTCACCCCATAAAATTTGGAAAATGTTTATAGAAGTTTGATATCCGAAATTCCCTTTAGAATCAGTATTTTAGGCAAAATTTTTATTTTCTTAGGATTTTAACTATTTTCCATATTAACAAAATACAAACAAATTAGATTTTCGAGATCCATTATGTTTTTAGGGTTATTTTAGGTGTCCATGCCAAATTTGGATAAATTCAAAGTTCATTTGCTCCATGTGTTAGTTTATCTTTAAATTCAAAAGCGAAAATTAGGTTAAAATTCGATATTTTATAATATTTTCGCCATTTTAGGGTTTTTATGATGTACATGAATATGTAGAATCATATTAGGGTTAATTTAAATGTCATTTTCATATCATATTTTTCAATTTTTGCAAAATTTATTTCAGAAAACCTTGGTTTCAAGGCCATAGTCTTGTTATCAGGGGTATTTTGGTTATTTTGACCTAAATTTTGAATTTTTAATCTTTAATTTCATAAATTTTCATGTATATCATCATATTTTATCATATTGTATTTGATTTATTTCATTTGATTTTCAAAATTCCAAAATTTACAAAAATCCTTCAGAAAATCCTGATTTCAAGGTCATCAGGGGTAATTTGGTCATTTTGACCCAAATTTTGAATTTTCAAGTTTATTTTCGAAATTTATTCATTATTTATTATGTTTATATCAAATGGGGTATGAATTTGGGTTTATATATGAATAATATCCGATAATTTCCCATATTTTCGGATAAATTCAGAAAAAACTACATTTTTGTGCTAACCTTGTTCTCAAGTTTTGCAAGAACATTCAAGAAGAAGACTTAGTTATTTTATTTCTTTATTTTATTCAATTTAATGTAAAAAACAATGTAATATTTGAAATAAGAGTTACATTTCTGCTTAGAATAGAATTGCATTGCATATAGCTTAATTTCTACAAATTTCAATATTTGATATATAATTCATGCACATTTATTTCAAATTCACTATGGTTTATACGAATGGCACGTGCACAAGCTCTTATGGAGTTTATAAACTCGGTGGGATTCGTATTTATGGTCATAGTTAGAATACGAAGAAAACCAAGATTTATGATCTTCATATTAGCCACATTCAACCTACACTCTTTGGCTAACTTCAAAAAAATGCATTGCATTTCTCCAAGTTTCACAAGGATTTCTCAATTCCTTAATTGAAATTCCCTTTCAAATTCATACTCATTCATTCATATTATTCAAATTGCATTGTTTTCAAATTCATTTTCCAACTTTAATTTCAGAAAAATCAATTTTTTCAAGGGTTACCAAGTTTCTCAGGATTAGATTTTCTCAGAATTTTGAGTTTTCAAATGAGATTTCAAAGCATTTCCCAAGTACAAATCAAGATTTTCCAATGTTTTAAATATCTCAAATTTCAAAAATCCCAAGTTTTCAGAAATCGATTTTCTCAGAGTTCCCATTTTCCTGAGAATCCATTTTCCATTTCAAAAGTCATTTTCCAATGAATTTCTTGATTTTCTCAGAATTCTCAAATCCATTTTCTCAAGAAAGCAATTCCAAATCTCAAATCGATTTCCCTAAAGTTCAAGTTTTGCTGAGAATTCATTTTCCAATCCACTTTCTGATTTCCAATGAAATTCAATGATTTTCCCAGGAATTCTAATTTCAAGCACTTTTCCAATCATTTTTCCAGCATATTTCAATTTTTCAAAGCAAACATCATGTTTCCCAAACTTGTATTATTTTCAAAATTTCATAGCACAAGCCTGATTCTTTGTGCATTTTAGGAAAATAGAGCATATTTAGATAATTTAACTTAGTCAAAGCACATAATTGATCCTTGGTTCAATTACCCCTGGTGAAGGCGCCAGGAACGGTTGAACCTCATACCGATAGGCAGATCCCATTCCACGAAATTTTCCCGCAAATTTTCAAAATGGAGGCGAGTAAATTTTCAAAACTTTGGTCGAGTTTGACACGCGAAATTCGTTTCTCTCTCGCAAGAGAGGGAAAAAAATTTTGCGATGATAACAAGTTTGGCGACCACGATGGGACCTGTCTTCGCCTGATCAATTATGTGCTTTGACTTAACTCAATTATCAAAATCGTGCTCTATAAACTGTCAGCTTTTACTTTCTGATATCATGTGAACCTAGGAGCCTAGGCTTGAACCCAGCTGACATGGATTGCATGTAGACTAGGCATGGTTTTGTAGGACCATATTGAGGAGAATTATGCATGCTCACTTAGACCTAGGTCTGAAATACAACACTCCTCAATCTAGGACTTGTATGAAAACAATGTTTGCTTCTTCAAAAAAATTCAAAATTCTATCTCTTTAGGACTTAGAGCTCTTTGTTTGCTTGCATGCGCTCATTTTTTAAAAACCACCCCACCTATGTCTACCCGATCTTCATGTTGCTGGGCTCTCTTCCAGAACTATAGTTCGGGACAGAGCCTCACAACTGGGCCACTTATTTGGGCTAACGCCCCCCTGCCACGTACTAAGGGCCATAGTCCAACGTATATCGGCAAGCGCTCAAGGATGTTGGGAAAACACAAGCCTAGAACCAGAGATGAATTTTATGCCACGTACATCGAGCCTCGGCTCGAGTATATCGGCATAGCATGATTGGACACAACTGATTTAAACCTAGAGTCAGGATTAGGATCCTAAAGCTCTTTCAAAACCAATGCATTTAGAGTCAGTTTCTTAGGGAATGTTGTATGTGTATAATTGTTTGTGCAAGATGTGATTGAATGCATTCTTCTTTTATTTCTCATTTCCCTTTTATTTCCCTTTTACATCATTTTCCAAATTTCATCTATTTTTTTAATAATTTTATCAAAACTCTGGACGATTTTTAAAACCTCATATTTTTCCTCAAAAGTCCAGACGATTTTCCTTTTCCTACCTTTCCTCTGGACTTCAAATTTCCAACCTTATTTTGATCTTGCCTGCAATTTTTTAAATGTTCAAATATTGTCAAACTCCTTTTTTGAACCATGGTGAAAAATGCCAATTCTTTCTGCAGAATAAAGGAATGGTTCAGACTGAAGAATTTTTGAGAAAAATTGAGATGATGCAAGAGATATCTAAGGACTAGGTAACAAGGCATATCTCGGTTGTTTATTTCCTCTCATGGAATAACAATGCAATTGTCGCAATCCCAGCAATAATCTCATACCTGGTAAAGAGATATCCTTCAAATTGTCAACCCAATTTCAGATCTTCAACCATTATTTTCCTTCTATTCTCCAAGTCATTGCCCTCAAGAATTTTCCCTCATTCTAATCATCCTATTTGTCTTACAGAAAGTTCCGACATCGTGGAATGGTTCAGACCAGATCCAAGAAGAAAACAATGTCGCTTCAACACCCTAACAGTAGCAGCGAGCAAGAGATGGATTCTTCGCGATCTGCTAGGAACCAAAGTAAAAAAGCCAATGATGATATTGATCCCCAAATGTATGCCATGCTTCAAAAGATGATGAATAAGATGATGGCAGAGCAAACAGGGGCCAGTTCTGACAAGATTCCTACCAAGAAAAAGATCAAGGATCGAACATTGAAGAAACAACTGAAGATATCCAAGAAGTGTATCCAACATGAGGATACATCTGATGAAGCAGAATCAGAAGGTGGCACCGATGAAGAATGTGAGGCTCAGCAAGCTTTTCAGAAGATGACACAGGGGCAAGTGTAAACACCCCAAATTTTCCACATCCATTCTCAAACAACCCTCCTCGTGCAGTGCCAACCCTGTTAGGTCAGTGTAGGAGTCAAACCCTGAGTTAGTTTCAGAAAATTACCATTTTACCCATTTTCATTAGGAAAATTATCATTTTACCCCTAGGTCATCCCGAACCCCAGTCAGTCGGAGTCAACTATGTTCATTGGTTAGTTCAGAACATTTAGAATATCAGTCATTTCAAATTCATTAGAGCTCACAGTGAGAAAGTCATTTTCATTTCTGATCATTCCTGCCAAAATGGGATAATTTCTTCAGAAATGAGCTCATTTCTTGCTCAAATCCAAGTCAATTGTCTCTGAGTCAGTCAGTCATACTCCCCAGAGTCTAACTTGAGCTCACCAGAAGTTCAAGCACTCCAGTTTCAGTTCAAAACCATTTCCAAGTGTCCAAGAGCCCATTTTAGTCCATTTCAGCTCTTTCAGCTGAAATTGAGTTGAGTTTAGCCAATTGAGCTAGTGTTCGAGCTTCAATTTTAGTTCATGTCAGTATTACTGACCTTTGTTTTAGCTTAAAGTCAGCTCAGGTTCGTAATTCACTTCACTTCAGTGACCATTCCGTACCATTTCTCTAAAAATGACAGCTTTTCTTGAAAATTCAGTCGGAAAGGTCAGTTGAGTCAATGTCTGGTTAGTTCACTTGAGTTCTGAAACTCTAAAACCCAGCTCAATCCAGCTCATTTCAGTTTAATTTAGCTCGAACCCCAATTTTCAGTGTCACTCTAACCCAGTAGAGTCCAAGAATCATTTCTTCAACCATTTTGCAAATTTTATCAATTTTTATGTTTTTTGAACTGGTACAGCTACCAATCGGGGTCTAACATCCAAAATTCTTCATTCAGGGTCTGCATTTCGCATGTCATTTCTCATCATTTCATATCATTTCTCAGCATTTCATAACATTTCATCACATTTCAATCCATTTTCGAAGTCCAGAACTCCAGTTTTATAAATTTCAATCCAGATTGAATTTTAAAAGTTTTCAGAAATCAATTTCAAACCTCGGGTTTCCAAAATTGACATTTTTACCCCCAGGATTCTAAATTTGGAAATATTTTCTGGAGAAAAACAATCTGGATTTATTTCAAACTCAAATTTTCAAATTCTACATTGGATTTGCTTTGCAACGAGGTATTGAACTTCAAAATCCGATCTTGTTTAAAAAACTGCCAAAAATAGCTCGTTTCGTCTGGAAATAAATTTGGAAGTATTTTCTTGAGAAAAACAATATGGATTTATTTCAAACTGAAATTTTCAAATTTTATACTGGATTTGCTTCGCAACGAGGTATTAAACTTCAAAATTCAAGCTCGTTTCAAAAACTGCCAAAAATATCTCATTTCATCTGGAAATTTTCTGAAAAGACTATTTTACCCCTTTAATCGTCAAAATGAATTTCAAAAGTGGAATTTGGACCCGTTCTGAGATGGTTCATCCATTTGCATTTTTTTGTTTTCATTTATATAGAAAAAAGAAAAAAAATCACATTTCCTTTATTTTCTTTATTTTTTTATTTTATTATTTTATTTTACCTAAGGTGGGTCCCACAAGGTGGTCGCCCAAACCTCCAGCTCCCTCTCCCTTCCTTTCTTTCCTTTTTCTTTTTCCCTTTCTTCTTCCTTTCTTTCCTTTTCTTTTTCTTGTTCTTCCTTTTCTTTTTCTTCTTTCTTCCCTTTCTTTCCTTCTTCCCTTTCCTTCCTTCCTTTTCCATATTGTCCAGCCCATGTACGAACACCTCTCTCTCTCTCTCTCTCTCCCTCTTTCTCTTCACCTCTTCTACACAGCAGCCACTCACCTTCAAACACCTCCATTACAACCTTGCAGCATCTTCACCACCAGTGTCCACCACCTCCTTTTCCTTGCAGCTACCATCACTTCCAGCCACACCAAGGTGGCAGCATAGCAGCAGCACCACCTTCAGTTGGAGCCATCTCCAGCCCCTTCAAGCACAAGACTGCAGCCATCTTCATCAGCCGACGCCTACTTCCAACTGCAGCCTCTACAGTTGCAGTCATCATCCACCAAATCTCCAGCCGCCTCAAGCAAGTGGTAGTACCTCCAAAGCTCCAGCTCCATTAAAACAACAACAAGCAGGTCCAGGCCCTTCATCAGTCCAGCCTTCTCATCCACCGATTCAAGCAAGTCCCCGGGTAAGAATCCTTCCTCTTTGATTCTTTTATAAGCCTAGCATGAATCCAGTTCAGAACTGGATTCATTTGGCTAGGAGAGCTATTTCGTGAATGGATAATGGTGGTTTCTTGTTGCTAAGGCCATGTAAAAGAAGGGGTCCATCCAACGGATGGATCGGATCCCTCATTTCGATTGCCAACATCAAAAGAAAGAGTTCATGTCTCCCTAATGATTTCCACGTTTTATTATTATTATCATGAAGATTGCATGTTTTTTTTTTTTATTTAATTTAGTTTTATTTCTTAGTTTAATAGTCGTTTTACTCATTTAGTTTAGTTTTATTATTATTTGATGATTAGTTTATAGGTTTCAAATTCATATGCTTGGTCCAGTTATTATTTCATGTTTAGTTTCCTATCAACAAATCCATTTTTTTTTATTTTAAGTGCCTTCATTTGTCTGTAACCTTTTGTCAAAAACCCAGATTGATTTGGGTTCTACAACTTCATTTTAAAAATCAAATCCCAAACTGAGATTTTGTATTTCTGGAACTTCCAGTTTCTTCTTTAGCAGACTAAGACCTCCGGCACCACCCTTGTGGGAGATCCGGACTGTCCTCCAAAAATCACAGTGGATTCATAATCAAATCTACTGATGATCTGCAAATTTTGAGGTTTTTTTAGTTAGTTTGGCCTCTGTAAAAAATCGAATTTCCTAGCTCCTTGGCAAAATCTCGATTTTCCTTTGTCAGGGTATAGACAGACTCTAATGCACTGAGTCCACCCAATATGTAGCTCGTATGCAAAAACTTTCAACACAAAAGTTCTTTCTAACATTATTTCCTATCATTTCCCAAAATTGGGGAATTTTTGGATCTGTTTCAGTATTTTTCCCGGATTTTCTCTTTCTGTCTGACAGATTTCAATATCCAGAAATCTCAGAGATTTAGGTCTCTGATAACAGTATGGCCTTTTCCAAACCGTAACCTGAATCCCAATGGTGTCAAAATATAAAACTTTACCCTATTTGTTAGGGACATTTTACCACAATTTCAGCCATTTTCCCATCTGTTTTCTATTTTCCCCATATTTTCTACCGAAACTTGTCTGTTTCCCCTAAATCCTAGAGTCGCCGGATTCCGATCCGACTTGCCGGAGTGGCACAACCCCGACCATAGGTCAAAACCAGAAAGTGTAGAAGGAAAAAATCCTTGTATTACTGTCCTCTGTCACCCCATAAAATTTGGACATTTCTTATGAAAGTTTGATATCCTAAATCCCCTTTAGAATCAACATTTTAGGCAAAAATCATAAAATTTAGGGGTTTTACTTGAATTTCCATATTTAAAAATACAAAAAAATTAGATTTTCGAGCTCCATTCTGTTTTTAGGAATAGTTTAGGTCTCTATGAAAAAATTGGCTTAATTCCAAGTTCATTTGCTCCATGTGTTAGTTTATTTTTAAGTTCAGAAGCGAAAATCAGGTTAAAATTGATATTTTATGATATTTTCGTCATTTTAAGGTTTTTATCATGTACATGAGCATATAGAATTATATTAGGGTTAATTTCAATGTCATTTGTATTTCACATTTTTCATTTTTGCAAAATTTATTTCAGAAAACCCTGGTTTCAAGGCTATAGTCTTGTTATCGGGGGTATTTTGGTCATTTTGACCTAAATTTCGAAATTTCAATTTCTAATTCTCCAAAATTTCATGCATATCATCATATTTTATCATATTATGTTTGATTTATTTCATTTGATTTTCAAAATTCCAAAATTTATAAAAATTCTTTCAGAAAACCCTGATTTCAAGGTCATCAGGGGTATTTTGGTTATTTTGACCCCAATTTCGAATTTTCAAGTTTATTTTCGAAATTTATTCATTATTTATCATGTTTATATCAAAGAGGGTATGATTTTGGGTTTATATCTGAATAATATCCGATAATTTCCCATATTTTTGGATAAATTCAGAAAAACCTACATTTTTGTGCTAACCTTGTTTTCTAGTTTTGCAGGAACATTCAAGAAGAAGATTTAGCTTTTATTTCTTTTATTTCAATTCAATATAAAAAACAATGTAATATTTGGAATAAGAGTTACTTTTTTGCTTAGAATAGGGCTGCATTGCATATAGTTTAATTTCTGCAAAATTCCAATATCTGATGTATGATCCATGTGCATTTATTTCAAATCCACTATGGTTTACACGAATGGCACATGCACAAGATTTTATGGAGTTTATAAACTCGGTGGGATTTGTATTTATGGCCATAGTCAGAATACAAAGAAAACCAAGATTTATGATCTTTATATCAGCCACATTCAGCCTACACTCTTAGGCTAACTTCAAAATGCACTGCATTTCTCAAAGTTTTAAAAGGGTTTCCCAATTCCTCAATGAAATTCCCTTTTCAAATTCATATTCATTCATTCATATCATTCAAATTGCATTATTTTCAAATTCATTTTCCAATTTCAATTTCAGAAAAATCAATTTTCTCAAGGATTTACCAAGTCTTTCTCAGGATTGGATTTTCCCAGAATTCTAAATTTTCAAATGAGATTTCAAAGTATTTCCCAAGTTCAAATCAAGATTTTCCTATGTTTTAACATTCTCAAATTTCAAAATCCCAAGTTTTCAGAAATCTATTTTCTCAGAATTCCCGTTTTCCTGAGAATTCATTTTCCCTTTCAGAAATCCCTTTTCCAATGAACTTCCTGATTTTCTCAGAATTTTCAAATCCATTTCCTCAGAAAAGCAATTCCAAATTTCAAAATCAATTTTCTAAAGTTCAAATTTTCTTGAGAAATCACTTTCCAATGCAAATTTCTGATTTCCAATGAAATTCAATGATTTTCTCAAGAATTCAATTTTCAAGTACTTTTCCAATCAATTTTCAAGCATATTTCAATTTTCCAAAGCAAACATCATATTTTCTCAAACTTGCATTATTTTCAAAATTTCATAGCACAAGCCTCATTCTTTGTGCATTCTAGGAAAAATAGAGCATAATTTAGCTATTTGAGTCGAGTTAAAGCACATAATTGGTCCTTGGTTCAATTACCCCTGGTAAAGGTGCTAGGAACGGTTGAACCTCGTACCGACAGGCGGATCCCATTCCACGGAATTTTTCCGCAAATTTTCAAAACGGAGGCGAGTAATTTTCAAAACCATTTTCAAAACTTTGGTCGAGTTTGACTCACGAAATTCGTTTCTCTCTCGCAAGAGAGGGGAAAAATTTTGCGATGATAACAGGTTTGGCGACCGTGATGGGACCTATCTTCGCCTGATCAATTATGTGCTTTAACTTAGCTCAATTATCAAAATTATGTTCTATGGAATGTCAGCTTTAATTCTTGATATCATGTGAACCTAGGAGCCTAGACTTGAACCCAGCTGACATGGATTGCATGTAGACTAGGCATGGTTTGGTAGGACTATATTGAGGAGAATTATGCATGCTCAATTAGACTTAGGTCTGAAATACAACACTCCTCAATCTAGGACTTGTATGAAAACAATGTTTGCTTCTTCAAATATTTCAAAATTCTATCTCTTTAGGATTTAGAGCTCTCTATTTGTCTGCATGTGATCATTTTTCAAAAACCACCCCACCTATGTCTACCCGGTCTTCACGTTGCTGGGCTCTCTTCCAGAACCATAGTTTGAAACAGAGCCTCAAAACTGGGCCACTTATTTGGGCAAATGCCCCCCTGCCACGTACCAAGGGCCATAGTCCAACGTATATCGGCAGGCGCTCAAGGATGTTGGAAAAAACACAAGCCTAGACCCGGAGATGAGTTTTATGCCACGTACATCGAGCCTCGGCTCGAGTATATCGACATAGCATGATTGGACACAGTTGATCTGAGCCTAGAGTCAGGATTAGGGCCCTAAAGCTCTTTCAAAATCAATGCATTTAGAGTTGGCTTCTTAGGGATTGCTGTATGTGCATAATTGTTTGTAATTGAATGTATGATATTTATTTTTGCCTTATTTTCTCATATTTTTCCCAATTTTTCCAAAATACCGAACAATTTTTCAAAATACCTCATTTTTCATCTTTTATGAAATATCTCCTTTTTCTCAAAAACCCTGGACGATTTTTTCAAATTATCCACCTTTTCTTCAAAACTCCAGGTTAGTTTTCATTCTTTCGTTCCTCTGGACTTCGAATTTCCAGCTTTTTATTTTATCCTGCCTGCAATTTTCAAAATTCTTGTATTTTTTCAAAAGTCTAATTTCTAATCTTCCTATCTTTCAGTCCAATGGCATCCAGTCAACTTGATTCTGTTTTTCTTGAGGGTCACATCTCCTACGAGGTGCGACAAAGTCTTTCCGAGCATTGAGCACTCAGCACCAGACCTTTCTTCCCCAGGTGGTACTACATTTGGTTCAAAAACTTCTCTCGTATGTTTCTGAACCACTTGAGCGATTGTGGGTTGGAACTGGCATCTGCAGTGGGGAAGTTGACAGTTAACGGCAATCTGATCCATGCGCTGACAGAGCGATGGAATCCGCGTACCTGCACGTTCTGGTTTCTGTGGGGCGAGATGACACTACTGATGGATGAATTTTCAGAGATCATGGGACTGCCTGAGCCAGCCGGTTAGCCTGGAGATCCGTTAGAGCAGCAATTTCTAATTAATGTCAAGGGTCTGGACCCTAAAGATGTCGTGGCTTGCATGACAGGGCGTAAGTATTGGCCACTGATTGAAGAAAATGAGAATGAGTACGTGAGCCTGATCGAGATCTACCGGCAGTATGGAGAATTTACAGAAGTTAGCTCGTTGTCTAGGATAGCTCGAGAGAGAATTCAGCATGCGATGGTTTTGTGTACTGTGGGACTTGCTTTCTTTCCAGATGGACAGAATTATGTGGATGTCAGAATAGTTCAGCTTTTGAGAAGATGGGGAAGTCTCTCGATAGCCATGGCCGTGTTTGCTTTTCTATACAGAGGACTGACCCGCTTCACACTTGAAGAGTCCATCCTAGTCAAGGGATGTACCTATGCTCTTCAGTCTTGGTTCCTTCAGCATGTGCCGGCCAGAGCTAGTTCGTTCAGATACAACGACAAGGAACTTCTTCCAGTTGCGCGGTACCAATTCATGATCGATTATCTGCAGGAAGAAGAAGTGGTATGGGACTATTTTGATCGAGAATTATCGCCTCCCAGATACACCTATGCATATGGCAAGAGATTCAAGTTGCTTGGTCCATTCTTTTGTGCTTACTATCATTCGGAGCGGTGTGTTCGACAGTTTTCTCAGAGACAGAAGCACATAGAGATGCGGCTGCTATCAGGAGTTGTGCCAGAGTTCAACCTTATATCAGCACAGTGGTCTGGAACATACCATTCTGCCAGATATGGCTGGGACTCTTTTGTTACTCTTCCACTTTTTCCCGACCCTCGTGTCTCTGCTAGTTATAAAGAGTGGTGGCAAATTGTCTGTCCACCCCATCTTTCCCAAGTTTATTATTGATACAATCATGTTTTCCTTTCAATAAATAAAAATCTTGCAAATTCTTCAATTTTTGGTTTGACGACCTCGCCTAGGTAACAAGGCATAATTTTTAGTTGTTTATTTTCTTTGCAAAGGAATGATAACGCAATTATCGTAATCCCAACGATGACTCAATCCCTAACAATGGGATATTCTTTCAATTGTCTACCAAAATTCTCAGCAAATATTCTCTTCTAATCAAAATCTCTTTCAAAAGCGTAATCATCAATTTTGCCCTGCAAAGAGCATTCGTGATATTTGATGGTTCAGACAAGGTCAGGGAAGAAAACTGCATCAGTCAAAGGCATTGCATATTCAACAGCCTCGGACGAAGAGATGGATTCCCCGCGCTCGGGCAAAAATCAAGGGCAGCAGGTTGAGGATGACACGGATCCTCAGATATATGCCATGTTCAAAAAGATGATGAGCAAGATGCTGGCAGAACAAGCTGAAGCCAGTGCAAAGAAGACCCAAGTCAAGCAGAAGGCAAAGGGCCAGGTAGTCAAAAAGGGTTTTGAAGTTGTCTAAGAAGCCTATTCAGGATGCTGATACAACAAATGAAGGGAAATCAGTAGAGGACACTGATGAAGAATATGAAGCTCAACAAGCATTTCAAAGATCCCCCCATAGACAAGGGATAGCTTATAAATTGAAAAGTCAAGCAATGTATGATCTAGTCCAAGTGCAGTTGAAGAAAATGGCTGAGGTGATTAAAAATTTGCAAGACCGTGACAAGGGTGTAAACACCCCAAATTTTCACTCACCTTCTTGACATTGCCCTTAATCGGCACATTTCAGTTCTCCAGAAGCAATGAAGGGCAAAATAGTCATTTTTAAAGATTGAACCTGGCAGAAAGTCCTAAATTTCACTCTTGAGCCTCAAAATTTCTATATTTACGTTCAGAGACATCTTCAAATTACAAAATTTCAAAATCCTCTTTCTGGACAAAAAGTTAGAATTTCCAAGTCCGAGCTCAGAGTGACATTTCACTGAAACATGTCTTTGCATCGCATTGCATGAACACTTTGCATCATTTCATTGCATAGCATGTCAGTTTGAGATCCAGAACTCCTGATTTGTAAAATTGTCCATCCAGATTTGATGTTTAAACTTTTTCAAATTGATTTTTAAAACCCTGGGTATTCAAAATTACCAAATTTTCCCATTTTACCCTCAGGACTTTGAATTACAAAATTTTTCTCAAGAAAAACAATCTGGATATTTGGATATTGATTTTAAAGAGTTTATCTCAAAACTTTTTGCAAAAGATTTTAAATCTCTTTACAAAATTTTTTACTTTTATCCATATTTTGCCTTGAAAAACCATTTTTTCCAAATTTTTGAAAAACAAATAATGTTTTATCTCGTATTTTCAAACAAATGGAGCAGGACCCGCCTTTGAACTAGCATCATACTCAGATTCCCAGGTAAGTTTCTTACTTTCAAGCGGGACCCACCCGGAGATGGCACCAATTTTGTAAATTCCTCTTCTTTTTATTTTCTTATTTTTATTTTATTTTTTTTATGTTATGTCCTAAAATAGTGGGCCCACACACATGTGGCACCCCAATTGAAAATAAAAGACTTTCAAAAACAAAACAAAACTTTATTTTCAAAAGGATTTTAAAAGTGGGTTGAGGTGGCATTTCCATAAAAGCTTCTCATTTTTTTATTTTATCTCTTTTTATTTGTTAAATAAAGTTTTTTTTAGAAGGAGGCAGCCTTAAATGGCACAGCCGAACTTCCAAAACAAAAAAATAACATAATAAATTTCATTTTTACCTAGAAAATAGGTAAATGAAATGAAACATTCGAAAAAAAAAAAAGATGCGCCCTTTTTAAAACGGTAGCATTGAAGTCCAATTTGAAAAATTTTCAAAAAAATGATAACGGACCTGCGTTTCTTTTGGAGGAAAGGAAAGTTTTAAAAGGGAGGCACTCACGAAGAAAGGGGAGGAGGAAAATTGCTTTTTGGAGTTTTGGCAAGGGAGGAGGAGCCGAGAGGAATTGGAGGCGTTTTGGGTTTTGCAGGGCCTTTATCACCAGCGCCCTTGTCCATTGAAAAAAGAAGGGCGTTTTCACCTTCTTCAGCCCAGCCGCAGGGGGGCATCTCCAGGATCTGCGTTTCAACCATCTTCAGCCCTAGCCGGAGGTCTTCCACCATCAACATCCGATCCTTCTTTAGCTCCAGCCGCAGGAGATCCACCTCCAACGTCTGCAGTTCACCTTCTTCAGCCCCAGCAACGAAGGACCTTCCGCACATCCCCACTTCAATCCCAACCACAGGAGAGCCGATTGAAAGGGGAGGGGGTCGATTGAAAGGAGGTAGCCGATTGAAAGGGGGAGGTCGATTAAATTGGAGGCGTTTTGGGTTTTGCAGTATCTCCACCACCAGCACCACCCTTCATCCTTCTTCATTCTATCAGCAGGAGATACAACAGCCATCCCACGGTTGCTGTCTCTTCAGCCTATCAACAGTTCAGCCACAGCAGAAGATCCAGCCGACAGGAAAGGCAAGTTTTCTATTCATGACTACTTTGATTCTTGGAATTAGGTTCTACTTGATGGCCTCTTTGGTGGGCTTATGGTGTGTTACCATCTCTCTCATCAAATGTTGCTTGTTGCATAGCCAACTGTGTGTGTGTGTGGATGTCACATGTCACGAAACTCCATTTCCTAACTGTGACCTACAGTCGATGGGATTCTGCAGAACCATGGAAAAGTTATGTCTGCACTGGTATTGGGCATATATGTTGGCTGAGACAATACAGGATTCTGCCTTGTGGTAGCAGCACAATTTTATTGCATTTCTGTGGATCAGATATCAGAATATCATTACAGGATTAGGAAAAATATTGATATGTAACAGGATGCCTCTCTGATCATTGAGACAATCGTTACTGGAAATTCAGGCCTATCCTATGAGTTTTGGCCTATCCCAATTCTGTGGTATTGTTAGAAAGCCTAGAATTGCAGTGCTTGTTTCAGGGTATTGTACAATATTCCATTTTCCCTATCTTACGTTTTCTTTCCTTTATTTCACTAGCATTATATTGGATGTGGAATGAATTATCCTTAGGAAATTCTTGGGGATCAAAGCCAGCTAAGTCAATTAGATCGTAGGGTGGTCTTTGCTTATTCTGTGCACATAATTAGCATACATTGCCATAAAAAGATACCATGCTTTCTTCTGTGCTGACCTAAGCCATGGAACATTTCTGAGGCATTTGAATGCAAATATGCATGTCTGTGTCTGTTTGCGCGTGTCTGTCTTTTCATTATGATGATGGCTACTAGTTGTTGATCAAAGGCTGACCACTGGTTCTGCATTAGAATCCCGTTTCACTGATCAGTTTTTTTTCTTAGCAGCCTGGCAGTTTGCTGCCAATAGAAATTCTTGAAAGGCTCACCATTTCTGTTGCATAAATACCACTTATCAGTAGTGACATAAAGTTCACATTTTCTTTTGAAAAGGGTTCATACAACTTGATTGCTACAAGTTTTGTGTAGAATAGCAATTGTCATCTATCATGCAAACAAGACTGCATGTTCAATTTGCTGTTTTTGAGAAACAATGTATAGAGGGAAAGTCATGTTTATAAAATGAATTTGTTATTTCTTTTACAGCAAGACACATATGTGCTGGAACTTTCAGTAGGATAAAATGCCTCTAGTTTGTTAATCATATCAACATAGTTTACAAAGGTTCATTTCACAGCTGGTAATTCATTTAGCCCATAATGCTCCCACAGTGCATTTCCTGCACATATCCATTTTCTGCAGGTGTGCAGTCTTGATAATCGGTCATGTTCACAGATGGATATTTTTATATCCATTCATGATTTATAAACCATCTCTTGCACGCTTCTTTATTGATATATAGAGAAGCTCCATACCCGATTTTATTACGAAATATGTTGTAATTTGGGAGATATGACTGTGTAAAATCCCTTACAGAAACTGTATATACATATATTTTATGGTTTTACCCATTATGTGGAATTTCCATTAAACATACATATTTTCTCATTATATGTATATCTATATATATTTATCTATATGTATACATATATATGTATATATATATGTATGTATATATATATATATATACATAGATATATACTTATATATATATATATATATATATATATATATATATATATATATATATATATCTTCATGTGCTCTTATTTCCATGTATGAACATCCATATATTTTCTCATATAGTTACACCTCCATCATTACATGACATTTAACACCTATTTTAGCATTTTGATATATGTATATGTCTCTTCGTTGTATATATTATATATATATGTCCATTTCCTTGTTTATTTTGTACTAACTCTCATTTTGCAGGAAAATCTAGAAGAGGTTGATTCCTTGGCTCCATTTCAATTTTCTTTTACTTTATGTTATGCAATGTAACAATCCGATGTAAACCTTGGAATAAGATTTACTTTTACTGCTTAGATTAGGCCGCATCTCATATAGTTTGATTTCAGTAATATCCTGATTCTATGATGCATATATCTCAATTTTCAAAACCCACCGTGGATGAACACGAATGGCATGTGCACCAACTCTTAGAGAGTTGATGAACTCGGTGGAGTCCATATTTACGGCCCTAGTCGGAATATGGACGAGACCCAGATCCATCATCTTTCTACCAGTCACACTGAGCCTACACTCTTAGGCTATCTTGAAAATGCACCTCATATTTCCAATGTTTTCAAAATATTGTGAATTAATTCAAATAAACCCTGAATATATTCATGGCCACAGTCAGAATATGTGAAGGATTTACTTTGGTCTAATCCACATTTTTCCAATAAAATTTTCAGAAATCTTTTTGAAATTGCATTCATTCATTCACATCATCTGCATCATTTGTTTTTCTCATGATTTTCTCAAAAGATTTTCACTTCATGGAAACGATTTTCTCAAGAAACTATGATGATATTCGGAGTTGGATTTCCAAAATCAAATGTTTTCCTGTGATTTTCCTTAAAAAGTTATTTCCTTAAGATTCTTTTCAAAGGAATTTCTCATTTTCTCAAAAATCCAAATTGATTTTCAGATATTTAAAAAAAAAACAGATTCTCAGGATTTCAATTTCCTAAGTTTTGAATTTCCTTCTCCAATGAGTTTCCCTACAAAATTTTCTATCATTTTCCTAAGAAAATTCTCAAAATCCAAGTTTTTCTGATAAGTGTTTTCTTTTATTTTTAATGATCCTCTTTTCTCAAGAACTCCTTCCTTTTCCTGAGATTCTTATTTTTTTCATGGTTTTCTAAGCCTTTCTAAACTTTCTCAAAATTTTCCTGAGATTCCCATTTCTTCATGATTTTCAAATCTGATAAACTTTCTCAAGATTTTCTCGAGAGTCTCACTTCTTCATAATTTTCCAAGTCTTTATAAACTTTCTCAAGATTTTCCCGAGATTCTCACTTCTTCAAGATTTTCCAACTCTTTATAAATTTTCTCGAGATTTCAAACCTTCTTCGTCTGAGTTTTTTTGAGAGATTGATTTCCATATTTTCCTAAGAAATGCTTTTCAACTCCAAATGTTTTCTAAGCATGCATCATAGTTTTCCAACCCATATTTTACCAAATCTCATAACACATGCCTGAATTCTCTGTACATTTAGGATAGAACACGATTTCAATGATTTTACTAAGTTAAGCACAATTTTGGGTCCTTGGTTCGATTACCCCTGTTAAAGGCGGCAGGAACGGTCGAACCTCGTACCGACAGGTCGAGCCCCATCCCATGGATTTTCCCGCAATTTTCAAAACGGAGGCGAGTTTTTCAAAATGATTTCCAAAATCCGGTCAAGTTTGAATCGCGAAAGCATTTCCCTCTCTCGTCTGCAAGGAAGGGAAGACGGGGAAAAATTTTGCGACGATAACAAAGGGCAAGAAGGTCTTCGCGAGCAAAAACCTCTACGAAGGCATCACTCCTGTCAAGAATAATCAAGATCCAAAAAAGAAGATGAACTCTGCCTTCTTCGTTAATGCCAACCGCGATGATTGCAAAGATAGCAAAGGCAATCATACAAGTCAGAAAGAGAAATCGTCTAAGCAGAGTGGAAAATTGAGTCAACAGAAAGAAAAGATAAAGCGGGTCGGCTGGGGTTACGATCGCCAGTTTACTCCTCTCAAGCAGTCTCTCGATGAAATCCTTGAATATATGTTGGCCAAAGAATTGGTAAAACTCCCAAAAGTCACAAATACTCCCACAATCATGGGAAGATTTATGGACCAGTTCTGCAAATTCCATCGGGCGGTAGGGCATGATACCGACCACTGTTTTGTCTTCAAGAACATTGTCCAAGATTATATCGACAAGAATTTCTTCGTTGAGAATGAGAAAGAATATTGGTCAACTATCTCAGCCAAGTCTCAACAGAAGTCAAGCAATCAACAAAAAGTACAGCATGTCGGTCGGAACCAGGACCGCAAGATGGCCCCATTGGATCAAATACTCGAGAGTTTCTTGGAATACATGCTCACAAAAGATATGGTCGGATCTCCAGAGGCTCACTTTACTCTTTCTGCCGATGATTGCAATCATGATAACTATTCAGAGGGATCTAAGGGCCAAAAAGGAAAGTTCTCCAACAATGATAAGCCTCTTCAATCTAGTCCTCAACATAAAGAGAAAGGTCAAGAAAAGCCAAAACACAAGGATCAGAGAAAGGATCGAAAGTTCACCCCTCTGGATCAGACACTAGAGAGTGTTCTGGAATACATGCTCGCAAAAGATATGATCTGTTTACCTAAAGTAGCTGATCCTGCAACAGTCATGGGCAGTTTCAAAGAAAAATTCTGTAAATTTCATAGGGCAGTAGGGCATGACACTGAGAATTGTTTCGTCCTAAAGAACATCATTCAAGATCGCATCGACAAGATCCTTGTTGAAAATGAGGAAGATACTGGTTGACCATCCTGATCAAGTTTTCCAAGAAACTGATAATGTCAAGGCTATGTCATCTTTAATCATTTTGCTTTTGGTTATTTTAAAAGGACAATACAGTCCCAGTTTTCTTACCAACTTGTTATTTCTCTTCAATGATTGAATAAATTACTCATTTTTCTCATAAACTTGATGTCACCTTTTATTCTCCTTCTCTGCAAAATGTTCTTTCATGAGGAATGACCCTCTTCAGAGTCCCAGAATCAATCCAAAGTCAGAAAGCATTTTTCAAATATCAATTACTTATCCTTTCATCCAACTTCTCACTCCCCAGTTATACTAGGGCATTATTTTGAAAATTGTCTTCAAAACATCCTGTATGCAGGCAGGATCAAACAAATCTCTTATTTTGCATGCATGTGCATTCATTTACATCATTTTGCATACATTTGCATTTACATGCATTCATTTGCATCCATTTACATTCATTTGCATCAAATTCACTTCTCCTTCAGTTTAAGGGATAAACCTGAATTTCTCCTTCAGGTTAAGGGATAAACCTGAACTACCCATTCAGGATAAATGATAAATCCTAAGACCCCGAATTTGTCTAAGTCATCGTGAGGATGAAGATTAAAAATCTCTCATCAAAATCAGTTGGGTAAATTTTCAAAAATCCAGTGTTCGTGCTGGTAAGATTTTCAAAAACTAGTGTTCGTGCTGGTAAGATTTTTAAAATCCAATGTTCGTGCTGGTAAGATTTTCAAAAACCAGTGTTCGTGCTGGTAAAATTTTCTAAATCTAGTGTTTGTGTTGGTAAATCTTCAAAATCCAGTGTTCGTGCTGGTAATTCTTCCAAAAATAGTATTTGTACTGATCCATTTTCAAAATCCAGTACTTATACTAGTTCATTTCCAAAATTCGGTATTCACACTCGTACATCTTTCAAAATCCAATTGTTATTGGTCGAACTTTCAAAATCCAATTGTTATTGGTCGAACTTTCAAAATCCAATTTTTATTGGTCAAACTTTCTAAATCTGGTTTACTGGTTAATGTTTTCAAACCTAATCCATGCTAGTCTAGTTTTCCTTCGGGATTCGAGTACCGACTCGAATTTCCTTTTCTTCTAACCGGTCTAGTTTTCCTTCGGGATTCGAGTTCCGACTCGAATTTCCTTTCCTTCTAACTGGTCTAGTTTTCCTTTGAAATTCGAGTTCCGACTTGAATTTTCTTTCCTTCTAATTAATCTAGTTTTCCTTCGGGATTCGAGTTCCGACACAAATTTTCTTTCCTTTTAATTGATCTACTTTTCCTTTAGGATTCGATTTCCGACTCGAATTTTTTTTCCTTCCACAATGGATCTAGTTTTCCTTCGAAGATTCGAGTTCCGACCCGAGTTTTCTTTTCCTTCTGAATTGGTCTAGAAAATTAGAGTTCCGACTCAAATTTTCTTCCAAATCCAATTCAAATGTCTAAAATTGGTCTAGAAAATTAGAGTTCTGACTCGAATTTTCTTTCAAAACCCAATTCATTTAGTTTTTCCTTGAAGATTTGAATTCCGATTCGAATCTTCCCTCAAAACCCAGTTTAGCACCTGGTCCATTCAAAGCTCACAAGTTGAATCCTTCCTTCTTAGACTGTGATCCTTAGGTTAAATCCCTAAGGAATTGATAGTTCGTAGGTTGAACCCCTGCGGAACCAATGTGATTTATAGGTTGAACCCCTTTCAAACCAGTCTCATCCTCAAAAAAATTCGATCTGTAGGTTGAATTCCTATTGATCCCCGATTCTTAGGTTGAACCCCTTCGGAACTAATCCCACTGCCAAAAATTTGATCTGTAGGTTGAAGTCCTCCTGATCGAATATTCTTTACAGTCCTTAGGTCGAACTCCTTTTGGATTGGTATTTTTCAGATAATTGATCTGTAGGTTGAAGTCCTCCTGATCCACGTTCTTAGGCTGAATTCCTATTGAACCCATGTTGTTCCCAATAAACTAATTTCCAATTTCGGCCTTCGGGTCAATCAATTTCAAAATTTCTAATTTCTAAATTCAAAATTCCAATTTCCAATTCCAATTTCGGCCCTTGGGCCACCCAATTACCAATTTCAGACCTCCGGGTCAACCAATTTCCAAATTTCTAATTTTAGTCTTCGGGTCAATCATTTTCCAAATTTCCAATTTCGACCTTCAGGTCAACCAATTGTCAAATTTTCAAATTTGACCTTTGGGTCAATAGATTCCAATTTTGACCTTCGGGTCAATCAATTTCCAATTTCCAAATTCCAAATTTCCAATTTCCAATTTCCAATTTCCAATTTCCAATTTCTAATTTCCAATTTTCAATTTTCAATTTCCAATTTCCAATTTCCAATTTCCAATTTCCAATTTCCAATTCCCAATTTCCAATTTCCAATTTCCAATTTCAAATATCAAATTTCAAAATTTCAAAATTTCAATTTTCAATTTCGACCCTTTTGGTCACTCAATACCAATTTCATTCATTTCCTCTTGCGAGAGACACTTTTTACAGGGAGAGTTCAAGGGAGCTCGATCTTTTTGCATGCTATCCTTTGTTCACTTAGCCCCTTTTCAAGGAGAGTTTGAAGGGACTCGTGTCTTTGTGAACCGTTTGCAAAACAAAATTCCAATTTCATACAAGGAACCCTTAGTTCAGGGAGAGCTTCGACGAAAGTTTGTTTTCCTTGTGATCACAATTTCGTACTAGGCCATTTCATCGTGAAGGACCCTCTTTTCAAGGAGAGTGTGATGGACTCACTCCTTCATGACCAATTCACCGACCTCACCATTACCGGCCCCCTTTCCATAAGAGAAGCCTAATATTAGGAAGTTTTGACGAAAGCTTGATTTCTCTTCGAAAGTTCATTTTGCAAACACCTCCTCTTCAGGGAAGAGAGGAGTAATTTCTATTTCCAATTTCTGAATCTTCTCCTTTGGGGAAAGGAGAAGAAAATTTTTTGTCATGGATGCGTTGCGTTGTGCTTCAAATACTCGCTTCCACAAAGGATTTCAAGAAAATCTTGCCAATTTGTCATTAAATATTTGTTGATTTCAAAAATTTTATTGCACAAAAACATTACCTCAAAATACCTTCAGTATTATTTCCGAATGGTCAAAGCTTTCGTGAAAAAGAATTCAAAATTCAAATTTTTTCTATTGGCCAACCAAAAGGATGAATAATAAATCCTCGATATGGCCAGCAAAAGGAAATTCAATGTTGTTGCAAAGCCATAAGTGATCGGTATTGATCGCAGTCAATGGCACATTTTTAAAGATCATTCTTGGAAAATAAAGCAGTCGAAATATTCTGGGTGATACAGAAAAATTCATTAAATCCCTATATCTCCTCAATCACCTAAGCTGTAATTAAATATCTGCAAAAGGGATCTCTCAATTGTCGTCAAGATGAAGGCGAAATAGGCGAGTAGACCCCCGGGGCCAAAGAAGATTTGAATCATCTCCAAGATGACGGAGTTTGTGACGGATCCTTCCAGGGAAAGTTCAGAGCACCGTCAAGATGAAGGCGACTGTGATGAGCCTCCCGACAAACCTTAAAAGATATTTAATTTCTGCTATCATCAAGAGATTTCCAACCAATGAGCCAATAACCGTCGATATAATCCCTGAGAGAAAAAGAAGGAGTGAAACATCTCCAAGATGAAGGAGTTTGTGACGTACCCTTCCAAAAAAAAAGAGAGAAAAGTCAGAACATCTCCAAAATGAAGGATGATGTAATAAAATCCCCAAAAGCCCAAGCAAGCTCTAATTCTGCCAATAAAAAAAAAAGTGGGCAGAAAGATCATCATGAGAAAAGAATCCCAGGATATCAGACTGCTGAATCTGTCAAGAATCTTCTTTTAAATTTGTGAAAATCTATTATCAATATTCCTTCACCAATTGCTTTCACAATATCAAGAATACTCTCTTTTCTATTCATATCAAGGAAATTGATAGCCTCCTTGAAAGAAAGTCAATTGCAAGAAATTTGAATTCGAATCTTGATTCTACGAACTTAAGCCCAGTTGAAGGTAATACTTCAGGTAGAAAAGAGGAAATATTTTCGAAACAATGTGCATCATTTTAAATTATTTTGAATCAACAATAATTTTCAACATTTTGACAATATTTTTCTAGCTATCCTGGCATGAAGCGAGAACTTGAGGTTCATCTTTGGCGCATCCTGACATCAGTTGTTATCCCTTTTAAGGACTTGATAACGAGAGTTTTCAAGATTCCTTCCCTTCTGTTGGTATAATCTGAGCGCATGGGCTCTCAGATTTGCACACTTCCCTGTGTCCCCACTGTCCCACCATAGACAGTCCAATTTCGGCTTGAGGTTAAGCCACCAATCATTTTCTCGCAAAAGGTCACCAATTTCAAAAGTTATTTAGTCTCAACAATGAGGCGCCCAAAATCAAATCCCTTTTCAAGCTTTTGGGACCCCAATTTCATCCTTTTGCAAAACCCCTATCGGATTCATTGTGTGGAAATCCGAAGGTTCCATCATGGTTTCTTTCTTCGAGGATTCCATTCTTTTTCCGCCCAATCAGGATAAGGGTACAAACCTGAGCCTCCTTTGATGAGGTATTTCATTTTCCTCCCAATCAGGATAAGGGTACAAACCTGAGCCTCCTTTGATGAGGTATTTCATTCCCCTGTCAGGTTAAGGGTCAAACCTGATCTTCGTTTCTACACGAGGTATTTTCCGTCCCATCCAGGTTAAGGGCAAAACCTGAATCTCACTTCCTTTTGAAGTAAAATTTTCTTCTTTATTCTTCACTTCATATCTACCATTTTCATCAGGGCTAATTTCTTCATACCCAGTCTGATCCTTCAAACTGGGGCATTTTTATGGCCAAAATTTGGTGTGTTTTTCTTTGCCACTAAGCTCGTCTTCAAGCTGGCTTAGTGGCAAAGAGGGGCATTTGTAAACACCCCAAATTTTCCACATCCATTCTCAAACAACCCTCCTCGTGCAGTGCCAACCCTGTTAGGTCAGTGTAGGAGTCAAACCCTGAGTTAGTTTCAGAAAATTACCATTTTACCCATTTTCATTAGGAAAATTACCATTTTACCTCTAGGTCATCCCGAACCCCAGTCAGTCGGAGTCAACTAAGCTCATTGGTTAGTTCAAAACATTTAGAATATTAGTCATTTCAAATTCATTTGAGCTCACAGTGAGAAAGTCATTTTTATTTCTGATCATTCCTGCCAAAATGAGATCATTTCTTCAGATCAAATCCAAGCCAATTGTCTCTGAGTCAGTCAGTCATAGTCAGTCATACTCCCCAGAGTCTAACTTGAGCTCACCAAAAGTTCAAGAACTCCAGTTTCAGTTCAAAACCATTTCCAAGTGTCCAAGAGCCCATTTTAGTCCATTTCAGCTCTTTGAGCTGAAATTGAGTTGAGTTCAGCCAATTGAGCTAGTGTTCGAGCTTCAATTTTAGTTCATGTCAGTATTACTGACCTTTGTTTTAGCTCAAAGTCAGCTCAGGTTTGTAATTCACTTCACTTCAGTGACCATTCCGTACCATTTCTCTAAAAATGGCAGCTTTTCTTGAAAATTCAGTCGGAAAGGTCAGTTGAGTCAATGTCAGGTTAGTTCACTTGAGTTCTGAAACTCTAAAACCCAGCTCAATCTAGCTCATTTCAGTTTAATTCAGCTTGAACCCCAATTTTCAGTGTCACTCTAACCCAGTAGAGTCCAAGAATCATTTCTTCAACCATTTTGCAAATTTTATCAGTTTTTATGTTTTTTGAACTGGTACAACTGCCAATCGAGGTCTAACATCCAAAATTCTTCATTCAGGGTTGTTATCATCGCAAAATTTTTCCCGTCTTCCCTTCCTTCCACAAGAGAGAGGAAGGAATGCTTTCGCGATTCAAACTTGACCGGATTTTGGAAATTGTTTTGAAATACTCGCCTCTGTTTTGAAAATTGTGGGAAAATCCGTGGGATGGGGCTCGACCTGTCGGTACGAGGTTCGATCGTTCCTGCCGCCTTTAACAGGGGTAATCGAACCAAGGACCAAAATTGTGCTTGAATTAGCGAAATTATCGAAGTTATGTTCTATCCTAAATGCACAGAGAATTCAGGCATGTGCTATGAAATTTTGGAAAAATGGAAGTAGGAAAACTATGATGTATGCTTGGAAAATATTTTGGAGTTGGAAATAGTTCTAAGGCAAATGATGGAAATCAATTTCTCAAGAAAACTCAGATGGAAAGGCTTGGAAATCTCGAGAAAGTTCATAAAGATGTGGGAAAATCATGAATAGATGAAAATCCTGAGAAAATGGAAAGAATTCTAGAGAAAACGGTAAACATTTGAAGGGAAAATGCTTGTCAGAAAAAGCTTCAAGTTTTGAAAGCTTTCTTTGGAAAATGATTGAGATTCATTGGAAAATTCTTTGGAGAGGGAAAATTGAAACTCGGGAAACTAAAATCCTGAGAATCTTAGCCTTGAAACACTTGGAAATCAATTTGGATCTTTGAGAAAGGTGAGAGACTTCTTTTGAAAATCTTGAGAAAATAAACTTTTCCATGGAACTGTGGAAAGACTCGACTTGGGAAAACCGATTTTGAGAAATCCTCAGAGTTTCTTGAGAAATCGATTTCTTGAGAATGAAGTTTTCTTAAGAAAATCATGAGAAAACCAATGATTTCATGATGCAAATGATATGAATGTATGAATGCACTTTGGAAAGATTTTCGGAGGAATTGGTTGAAAAAATGTGTATTATGTCAAAATAAATCCTTCACATATTTTGACTGTGGCCATGAATATGTTCAGAGTTTATTTGATTTAATTCACAATGTTTTGCAAAATTGGAAATATGATATGCATTTTAAGATAGCCTAAGAGTGTAGGCTCAATGTGACTAGTAGAGAGATGATGGATCTTGGTCTCGTCCATATTCCGACTAGGGCCATAAATATGGACTCCACCGAGTTCATTAACTCCCTAAGAGTTGGTGCACGTGCCATTCGTGTAAATCCATAGTGCTTTTGAAATAAGATGCATGAATCATAGAATCAGGATATTGCAGGAATTTAAACTATATGATATACATCCTAGTCTAAGCAGAAAATTAAATCTCTTATTCCAAAATTTACATTATTACATCACTAAATAAAAGAAATAAAAGGAAATTTCAGACTTCAACTCCTTCCTTTGAATGTCCCTGCCAAGCTTGAAATGGAGTTAGTTCAAATATGTGGGTTTTTCCAACATTTTCCAATAATATTCTGAAATTATTGGACTTAATTGGATATAAACCCTATTTCCATGCTTTCTTGATATTTGAAATGATGTAAATGCAAGAAATTCAGTAGAAAATAGTTTGAAATTCGAAATTGTGGTCAAAATGACCAAAATACCCCTAATATTAAGGTTACACCATTTAAAATCAGGGTTTTTTAAAGGAAATTTTGGTAAAATTGAGATTTTGAAATTCGAATTGAAACAAATGATGATGAAATGCAGTAGGAGGCATGATGACATGCTGCTAAACACGAATTTCACTTTATTTTTGCTTGGATCTAGGTCCCGCGGGGCCCTGTTTTGATAATAGGGCTGAACCAAGCATCAAACGAATTCTAAATCACACCAAATTCGGTATGGAGCATCTACCTATTATGATAAACAACCTAGAATGATAAAACTCACGAAATGACATGGTTTAGATACTAAAATGTAAAGAAAATCCTAAAAAGGACGAATTTCGCCTACGGACCCGAACCAAATGCAATACTTAATATGATAATGCAAAAATTATACCATAAAAACCTCTGATATTTTGCATACTGATAAAGGACATGAAATTGAATATTTTTGGTTTTTACAGCCTCGAGATTTGAACTACGGTGAGTTCGGTAACATGAAGTTGGTTCTGACAGAGGTAAAAACGACCTAATCTAATACAAAATGCTAAAACAAATAAAAAACAGCCATAACAATTTCTGATATTTGACATAGTAACTCTCTACACATACAGGAACAACTTTCATGTTTATGACTTTGGCATTTGATCAACAAAAACATAGATAAAAATACAACTTTTCATGCCTAAAGCAACAGAACAGACAAATCTGACAAAACAAGATACTGACAAGAAAAATCCGAAACAAATACCAAAACTATTCTAAAAATCATAAGTTTTTTTATGCAAACAGAGGACATTCCTTGCATGACATTCATTTTTTACAGATTTGGATTTGGAGAAATACCCAAAGAGAACCCATCTCTTTAAGTCGATCCAAAATCTCAGAGGCCCAAATCAGGCTCTGACACGTGTCCCAAACTCTAGGATTTTTTTCAAACATAAAACAAAATCACAAAAATTTGAGAACATCAGGTTAAAAACCAGACATCCTTCCGAGTTCCTAACATCTTTCGGATCGAAATGCGGACCTCTCATGAGAGAGATCTCGATTTTACAAGTCGAAAATGAGTTTTTAAAACGCATCCCGGGTAACAAAATCCGACTTACCATTTTGAATGTTTACCACAGTAAACAAATTCAAATCCTTCTGAATTTTTGGCACATTTCTAGGGACACCTAAGGGCACATACCATGATTGTTTTAGAATTTTTAACGAAAAATAAATGCATGAAATGACATGTGGACTGACTGACAAAAATAGAGAATTACTGAAACTGAGCAAGATTGAAATAAATACCGAATTAAACCTAATTAACTTATAAAACATGCTAAATTAACGAAATAAAATACAAATTAAATTTAGCTAGATGCATGAATATTAAAAATCATCAAGGAAGCACAATTATATTTTTTTTTGATATACGTCGCTTTGTGAGAATAGCTCAATCCATCCCTCGGATGAGCTCTTTCTTCAAGCGACAACATGCATCAAATCATGATATTATGAAATCAAGAGGAAGGGAGGTGGACCTTGCATTTTTATGCAGCTTTGAAACTCTCGAAATGGACAGCTACCAACGACTTCTTTCTTCCTTTGATCCGAGCTTTAGATGGTTCACGAAGATCGACCCACGCTTAGATCAAATTGGCCACGGCACGAGCAAGGTCGGTGCTTCACTGCACCTTCTCCACTGAGCCCAAAAGGGGCGTGAATTCAGAGAAACACACTTGAGTTCTAAAGGGGAGCTAGGCTGAAGTTCAAAATCCAAAATTGGAGTCCCTAAACTGGGTGTGAGTCATTGTACTTGTAGCCTTCTTTTGAAAATTTTGAATTTCAAACAGGCTCAATCTGAGCCCTCCATGTGGCGCCATCTCAGTGCATGCTATTTTGATTTTTTGAGAAAATAAAATGGGAATTTTGTGGGTGAGACACCTCAGCAGGGGAGTTTGAAAATTTTCAAAATGGTGGCTTGATTTTCTCTGCAGAAGGCTCTCAAATTGCGCCACCTCAGGGGGTGTTCTCTTGGAGTTTGAAATTCAAACTTCTACTTTTTTAAAGGTTCTCCTATGGCGCCACCTCAGGGGGCTACTTTTATAAAAGAAATAAAATAAATACAAAATGAAGCCAAGTGGGGTTCTGGAATGGCGCCACCTCAAAAGGGAGTTTGAGGTTTAGAGTTGGAATCAGTAGGAGCATGCCATGTGGTGCCACCTCAGAGTGGCTTTTGACACATGTCAAAAGAACAGGGCAGTGGGCTCAAAAGGTGCCACCTCAGAGGAGTTTGAATATTCAAATTTCTGCTTTTTCTGAAGGGAGCAGGGGCTGACATGTGGCGCCACCTCAGGGTGGCTCCACACTGCCATGTGGCAGGAGAATAGGAATGGAAGAAGCAGAATACGCCACCTCAGAGGGGAGCTGTTTCTACTTTTTCTGATGCAGGGAGGTCTGGACATGTGGCAGTTCAGGATGATTTTGCTTTTGACAAGTGTCTGCTGGCTGGAGGAGTCTTCTCAAATGGCGCCACCTCAGAGGAAGATTTGAAATTCAAATGGGGTTGGCTCTGGAGGAATAGAGGGTGGACATGTGGCGCCTCCTCTGGGAGATCCTGCAGTGACATGTGGTGGTTGTGGAGAGAGGAAGAACCATGTGGCGCCACCTCAAAATAAAATAAAGGAGAGTTTATGCAGGAAAATCAGCATTTGTGCCACCTAGGCCTTGTCTGAAAATTTTTGAATGGTTGCTTTTTCTGAAGAAGGCCAAGAGTGACACGTGTCTTCTACTTTTTCTGAAGGAGGCTAGAAATGACATGTGTCACCTACTTTTCTGAGAAAAGTAGGGGGAGACATATGTCATCCTGCTTTTTCTGAGAAGAGTAGGGAGAGACATGTGTCAGTCTACTTTTCTAAAGGAGGGAGAGGTTAACACGTGTCTTCTGCAGGAGACACACTTCAAATGGCGCCACCTCAGAGGAGACAAGCTTTACTTTTTCTGAACAGGACAACATATGACACTTGGCATCTCATGGTGACTTTGGAGTGACACATGGCACAGGGTGAAGATGGTGGGCACTGACACATGGCATGAAATGAAGAGGATGTCTAATGACATGTGGTGGCTTCTTAAGGTAGCCCCCACACTGACACTTGGCAGATAAATGGGAGGAGAGAGAAAAGACAAGTGGCGCCAATCTAGGGGACAAGGCTCCTATATTTTTGGGTTTTTCAAAGTTCAGGTTTTTCAAAAGAAAAGTCTATGTGACACCACCTCAGTGTGGGTCCCACATTGCTTCTTTATTGAAATAAAGACAAGATAACAAAAACCTCTTTTTGAAATTTTCATAAAATCTGGACTAATTGTTAAAACAAAATTTTTTGAAAAGAATTGGCCCCTGTAGGGCAATTTTGTAAAAGGAAGATATTTGAAATTGTCAAAAGGGCAAAATTTGAGATAAGGTGGCTGAAATCCATATTGAAAACTATCCAGTTTGTTTTCTTGATAAAATATTTTGAAATTCAGAGTCCTGGGGGTAAAGTGGGAAGAATTGATAATTTTGAAGACCTAGGGTTTTGAAATTAATTTTGAAAAGAGTTGAAATTCGAATCTGGATTGAAGATTTTGAAATCGAGAGTTCTCGATCTCGAAATGACATGTTGTGCAGTGCAGTGATATGAAATGCTCATGCAATGATATGCAATGCCATGTCTTATGAAATGCAATCCTGAACCAGGATTTGGAGATTCCTGTCTCTTGTCAGGAGTAGAATCTTGAACATCTGGGCTAAAATAGAGAAATTTTGAGAGTTGCAGATGAAATTTAGACTTTTGCAAGTTCTGAGCTCAGAAAATGACCATTTTGCCCTTCGGCGATTTCAGAGGCTGAATGATGATGCTTGGTGGAAATGTCGGAGAGGTGAATGAAAATTTGGGGTGTTTACAGATGCCCCTCTTTGCTACTAAGCCGGCTTGTGACCGAGCTTAGTGGCAAAGAAAAACACACCAAATTTGGGCTATATATAAAAAAAATGCCCCAGTAAGAAGGATCTGACTGGGTGTGAGGAAATTAGCCCTGATGAAGATGGTAGATATGAAATGGAGAATGAAGAGAAATGATTCGCTCTGTGGCGGTGGAGCTCAGGTTTTTGCCCTTAACCTGGATGGGACAGAAATACCTCGTATGGAACGAAGCTCAGGTTTGACACTTAACCTGATTGGGGAATCAAATATCTCATAAAATGAGATTCAGATTTGTACCCTTAACCTGATCGGGCGGAAGATGAAATAACTCTTTGATTGAGGCTCAGGTTTGTACCCTTATCTTGATTGGGCGAAAAATGGAATACCTCTTAGGATGAGGCTCAGGTTTGTACCCTTATCCTGATTGGGCGGAAAATGAAATACCTCTTCAACGAAGGCTCAGATTTGTACCCTTATCCTGATTGGGCGGAAGATGAAATACCTCTTTGATTGAGGCTCAGGTTTGTACCCTTATCCTGATCGGGCGGAAGATGAAATGGTATGATGGAACCTTCGGATTTTGCACAATAAATCCGACAGGGGTTTTGCAAAAGGAAGGAAAATGGGGTCCCTAAAGCTTGAAAAGGGGTTGATTTTGGGCGTCTTATTGCTGAGACTAAATAGCTTTTGAAATTGCCTTTTGCGGGAAATGATTGGTGGTTCGACCTCGAACCGAAATGGGACTGTCTATGGTGGGACAGTGGGGACACAGGGAAGTGTGCAAATCTGAGAGTTCATGCTCTCAAAGAAGGGAAGGAATCAAGTCCTTAAGAGGGATTTAAAATTGGTGTCAGGATGTATAAAAAATGGATATCAAGTACTCACTTCACGACAGGATAGCTAGAAAATATTGTCAAAATATTGAGAATTTTGTTGTTGATTCAAAGTTTTTTGAAAATGTTGCACATTGTTGCAAAGATATTCTTTCTTTTCTACCCAAAGCATTACCTCCAAACAAGGTTCACTTCGTAGAATCAAGATTAGAAACCCAAATTACTTGCAATTGCCGTTCTTCAAGGGTGCTATCAGTTTCCTTGATATGAGCAGGAAAGAGAATTTGATATTATGAAAGCAATTGATGAAAGAATACTGATAATAGAATTTCACAAATTTAAAGAGGATTCTTGATAGATTTGGTAGTTTGATATCCTGGGAGCTTCTCTCATGATAATCTTTCTGCACTCTTTTGACTCTCTGGTGTTTTGACTACATTCTCCTTCATTTTGGAGATGTTCTGACTTTTTCTCTCTTTCTTTTTCCTCTCTTTCTCTCTTTTCGAAGGGTACGCCACAAACTCCTTCAACTTGGAGATGTTTCGATCCTTCTTGGACGATGTTGGTTCATGGGTTTAGAAAACTTTGGATGATAGCTGAAATTAAATATCTTTTAGGGATTGTCGGCAGGTTCATCGCATCTGCCTTCATCTCGACAGTGCTTTGGACTTTCTCTGAAAGGATCTGTCACAAACTCCGTCATCTTGGTGATGTTTCAAATCTTCTTTGGCCCCGGGGGTCTACTCGCTTAATTCACCTTCATCTTGGCGACAATTGAGAGATCCCTTTTGCGGATATTTAATTGCAGCTTAGGTGATTTTGGGGAGACTGGGTTTGGGTAAATGCTCTCTTTTTCTAGTGCTCGGGATATTTTCACTGCCTCGTCTTTACAAGAATAGTCTTTAAAGATGTGTCATTGAGCGCGATCAATATCGATCATCTACGGCTTTTCAATAACATTGAATCTTCTTTTCTGGCCATATCGAGGACTTATCCTTCATCCTTTTGGTTGGCCAATAGAAAGAATTTGAATTCTGAATCTCTTTTCGCAAAAGCTTCACTCTTTTGGAAGTAATGCTGAAGGTAGATTGAGATAGGGATTTGTATAATAAAGATTCTGAAATCAACAATTAATTGATAAAATTTTCTTGAAATCCTGTGTGAAAAAGAGCACTTGATGTCCGGCTCAACACATCCGTGACGAAAATTCTCCTCTCTTTTTCCCCCAAATAGAGAGACTCAGGCGTAGCCCTTACCTGAATGGAAAATGGGAAATACTCCTCTCTTCCCTGAAGAGGAGGTGTTTGCAAAAGAGACTTTCAAAGAGAAATTAAGCTTTCGTCAAAGCTCCCTAATATTAGGCTTCTCTTATGGAAAGGGGGCCGATAATAGTGAGGTCTGAAAATTGGGTCATGAAAGGAACGAGTCCATCACACTCTCCCTGCAAAGAGGGTCCTTCATGACGAAAATGACATAATAGAAAAATTGGGGGGTCACAAGAAAAGCGAGTCTCCGTCGAGCCTCTCCCTATCAAAGGGGTTCCTTGTGTGAAATTGGAGATTGTTTTGCAAACGGTTCACGAAGACGCGAGTCCCTTCAAACTCTCCCTGAAAAGGGGCTAGGTGAACGAATTGGATAGCATGCGAAAAGAACGAGCTCCCTCGAACTCTCCCTAAAAAGGGTCTCTCGCAAGAGAAAATGATTGGAATTGGATATTGAAATTTGATTGACGCAAAGGTCGAAATTGGAAATTGGAAAATTAGTTTTTGGAAATTGAATGACCCGAAGGTCGAAATTGGATGACCTAACGGTCGAAGTTGAGAATTGGTTGACCAAAAGGTCAAAATTGCGTGACTCAAAGGTCGAAATTGAGAATTGAGTGACCCGAAGGTCGAAATTTGAAAATTGAGTGACCCGAAGGTCGAAAATTGGAAATTGAGTGACCCAAAGGTCGAAAATTGAAAATTGAGTGACCCGAAGGTCGAAAATTGGAAATTGAGTGACCCGAAGGTCGAAAATTGGAAATTGAGTGACCCGAAGGTCGAAAATTGGAACTTGAGTGACCCGAAGGTCGAAAATTGGAAATTGAGTGACCCGAAGGTCAAAAATTTGAAATTGAGTGACCCGAAGGTCGAAAATTGGAAATTGGTAATTGAAATTGAGAATTAGAAATTGGGTGACCCAGAGGTCGAAATTGGAGAATTGCCTGATTTGAAGATTTAAATTGGAATTTGGAGGGCAAAATATCAAATTTGAGCAATTGACAGACCCTGATGATTGAAATGGCTAGAATTAACAAAGGAGAATAATGAGTTCAAGTCAAAGCTCGAATAAAATACAGAGATCATGAGTCAGAACCCGGATCAACAAAAGAGAATAAAGAGCTCACATCTGAGCTCGAATGAATAGCGAGATCTTGAGTCGGAACCCGGATCAACAAAAGAAAATAAAGTGCTTGAATCTGAGCTCGAATGAATAAAGAGATCTCGAATCGGAACCCGGATCAACAAAAGAAAATGACAAGCTCGAATCTGAGCTCAAATGAGATAAAGAGATCACGAGACGGAGCTCGGATCAACAAAAGAAAATGACAAGCTCGAATCTGAGCTCGAATAAGATAAAGAGATCTCGAGTCAAAACTCGGATCAACAAAAGAAAATGACAAGCTCAAATCTGAGCTCGAATAAGATAAAGAGATCTCGAGTCGGAACCCGGATCAACAAAGGAGGATAATTTGAATAAAAACCCGAGTCGAAACTCGATTTTCCAAACAGTTGGGTCTTGAAAATGTACCAGTTTGAACACTAGATTTTGAAATAATACCAGTTCGAGCGCTGGGTTTTGGTTCAATATTGACGATTATCTTTCCATTTTGAATAATTGTAATGGGACTGTTTGTTGAAATCCCAATACTGACCGGATTGTTGTTAATGCAGTTGAATGCAAATGAATATGAATTTATGCATATGAATGCATAAGTTCGTGAAATGAGAAATTTGTTTATCCTGCTTGCATACAGAACAAAATTTTAAAAATGCCCCAGTGTAACGGGGAAAAGAAAGTTTGATCATTATTTGAAAGAAAAATTAGGAGGGATTACAAGAGGAGAATAACTGCTTCAAGTATAAAACTTTTTCAAGTGTCGAGCATTAATGGGATCTGGTAATTCTACCCCATCGGCATTGATGAGCCGATATGAGTTGCGGGGTAATGCTTCTTTGACAACATAGGGACCTTCCAAATTTGGCGACCATTTGCCGCCGGGATGATGCTTGAGATAAGTTGTGGATCGAAGTACTAAATCATTGACTTTGAATCTTCTTTCGATGATAGACTTTGCATATTGCCTGGCTACTCTCTGGCGATAGGATTGAGCATGCTCTGCTGCTTTTAGCCTTCTCTTGTCGAGTAAGTCTAGCTGCACTAGTCGCTGCTGCTGGTATTGATCAAGAGGTAATTCTAGAAATGATGCGAATTTCAAAGCGGGTTTTTGAACATGTAGCGGCAATACTACTTCTGTTCCATAAACCAATTCTGATGGAGTAGCATTTGTTGGAGTGCAAATGGTGGTTCGATAGGCCCATAGTGCATCGTGGATCTTCTCATGTCAGTCACGGCCTGTTTCTACAGTTCGCTCCAAGATACGAATTAAAATTTTGTTGGTGGCCTCTGCCTGACCATTCCCTTGAGGATAGTAGGGAGCAGAAAAATGATGATAGATTTTGAACTTTGAGCAGAATGTCTTCATCTTTTCATTCTTGAAATGACTGCCATTATCTGACACGATGTCATGTGGGATGACGAAACGGCAAATGATGTTCTTGTGAATAAAAGAGACTATGTGTCGGCCTTCTACTGTGCGAAGAGTGATAGCTTCTACCCACTTGGTGAAATATTTTGTTGCGGCAAGGAAGTATTTGTGGCCATTTGAAGCAGAAGGGGTGATGAGACCTACGACATCGAAGGCCCACATAGAGAACGGCCATGGAGAAACAACGGATTGCAAATAAGTTGCCGAAGCATGAATAGAAGGTGCATGCATTTGGCATTGAACACACTTCTTCACATGATAGTAACGGTCTTGCTGCATAGTCTTCCAGTAGTAACCTGCTCTGATGATCTGCTTGACAAGGGTTTGGTAGCCGACGTGGCCACCATAAATGCCTTCGTGTGCTTCTCGCACGACTTCTTTGGCTTCGTCTTCATCTAAACATCTGGAATACTCTGAACTGAATCCTCGACGATAAAGAACGTTGGCCAGAATGAAATATCGAGTAGACATACGTTGGATTGCTTCGTTGTTCTTTCTTTGAGAGTTCTGGAGGAAATTCGCCAGTTTCTACGAAAGTTTTGATATTGTAATACTAAGGCTTCTTCTTTTGCTCAGCTTGGTGTACTTGTTCTGTTGGAAGGAACGCAGGTTGGTCAAGTCTGCCAATTTCGAAAGAGCGACAAGATTCTCCATTTTTGAATGCCATGATGGAGCCTAAACTGACTACGCTATTAGCCACTTGATTAAAATCTCTCTTGATATGGAAGAACTGAAATTCTTCAAACTTGCTAACAAGAGCTGAAACAATTTTCGGATAGGGAAATAACTTCTGATCTTTGACTTGCCATTCGGCTCGAACTTGATTGACAACAAGTAATGAGTCGCCGTAAGCATGCACTCTCTTAACATTGAAGTCTAGTAGAATCTTTAAACCTTGAATCAGGGCCTCATACTCAACCATGTTATGGGTGCATTGAAAATCTAACATAAGAGAAAATGGAATCATCTCTTTCTCTGGGGTGATTAATAAGATTTTGATGCCTATTCTGGCCGTATTCTTGGAACCGTCGAAAAACAAATTCCAGACCGGGTATTGTTGGATGTTGCATATTTGCTCATCTGGGAAATCATCTTCGGCTTTCACCTCTTCCGCCAAAGGAAAATCTGCCAATTGATCAGCGATTGCTTGGCCTTTGATTGATTGTTGTGAACATATTCTAAGTCATATTGCATCAGTAAGACTTGCCATTTGGCGACTCGTCCGCTGAGGAAAGGTTGCTCTAAGATATACTTGAGAGGATTGAGTTTGGACAAGATTTTGACTTCTGGTGCTAGCAGGTATTGTCTTAGCTTCTGACACATCCATACCAGAGCTAGGCAGGTCTTCTCTATGTGAGAGTATTTCTTTTCATAGTTTATGAAAGTCTTACTCACATAATAAATAGCATGCTCTATCAAACTGCCATCTTTGTATTGCGCCAAGAATTCGCCGCATGCGACTTGATTGACTGAGATGTATAATAAAAGAGGTTTTCCCAATTCTGGCGGCTTCAGGATGGGAGGATTGAGAAGATATTTCTTGATTCGATCAAACGATTGCTGACATTCTGGTCCCCATTCGAACTTCACTCCTTTTCTGAGCAAATGATTGAAAGGTTCGCATCTCATCGCCAAGTTGGAAATAAATCGCCGGATTGATTGCATACGTCCTTGAAGGCTACACAATCTTTAAGATTTTTCGGGGGTGGCATATCAATGATAGCCTTTGCTTTGGCTGGGTCAACTTCAATTCCCTTTTTGCTGACCAGAAAACCCAACAGTTTGCCTGATTCGACTCCAAAAATACACTTTTGCGGGTTAAGCCTTAACTTATAAAGAATGAGTCACTTAAAGACTTGATCAAGGGCTTCAAGGTGATCTTCTTCTTCTTTAGATTTTACGAGAATATCGTCAACATATGCATCCATGATTTTGCGCATCTGATCATGAAAGATAACAACCATTGCCCTTTGGTATGTTGCTCCAGCATTCTTGAGCCCAAAAGACATAACTGTATAGCAGAAAGTGCCCCAAGGCGTAGTGAAGGAAGTTTTGGATTGGTCGCGGGTGGCTAACTTAATCTGATTGTAGCCGGAATATCCGTCCATGAAAGAGAACATAGCATGTCCTGCCGTGCTGTCGACTAAAAGACCGATGCTTGGAAGTGGATAGTCATCCTTCGGAGTTGCCTTATTGAGATCTCTGAAGTCTATGCAGATCCTTACTTTGCCACTTTTCTTTGGGACAACGACGATATTGGCTAACCAATCCGGGTAGTCAATAGCTCGGATAAATCCTGCTTTGAGTAAATCTTCAAGTCCTTCCTTGACTTGTTGTTCTACTTTAGGATCCATTTTTCTCAGCTTCTGCTTGACTGGCTTAACATCTGGCTTCAAAACGAGTCGGTGTTCGACTAATTTTGGGTCTAAGCCCGTCATATCTTCATATGTCCATGCGAACACTTCCTCATGTTGCTTGAGAAAATTAGTGAGCCTTTTCTTTTCTTCCGGACTCAAACTGGTTCCGATCTGGAGAATTTTCGGATCTTCCTCTGAGCCGATATTGACATCTTCAGTCGGATCTTGTACTAGAGGAGATGGTTCATCCTGTTTCTGAACTGAGGCGAACTCTGGTAACTCCTGAAGAGACTGATCATATTCTGCACAATCCTTTGATCGCTTTGCAATCTTGCCATCTTCGGTGCTTGCTTTGACTCGGTGAATTGCTGCCGACTTTTGAAAAGCCTTGGGATTGAGAACGAGCTTCTTGATTGTCCGAGAAGTCATTCTGAAATTTTGGATGAGAAATTTGGTTCAGATAAATTTTCCTACCGTAAGACAAGCAGTCATTTGAAGAGAACTACACATAAAATGGTATTTAAAATTATAATAAAGAGATAGATGGAAAGGAGACAAATGGCATCCGGATAGACAAAAAAATTTAGAATTTTATTGATTGATCAAAGACATTGATAAGATGAGACATTTATTTTGGAAAGAATAAAAAATAACAAATGGTCTTCATTGTGCCCCTTTGACAAAAATAGTCTTCTTTGGCAAGCTTCCTCCGGAGAATCCTAGTCCTGCTCTGTGGGGACGATGCTTCTGGATCACTGGCTCTATGCGGCCATCTTCATTTTTGCCGAGTCCTTTGAAGGGTTGATAACCGTGCTTCAGGAGTAACTCAAATCCCTTTCTTGCCTTCATGAATTGAGGAAACAACGGGTGATCCTTAATGGTACTGTAGTTGATCCGGCCACCAACCTTGAAGAATTGAGGACCTCTCCATCGGGTCATGGCTACCGTGTGCAAAGATAGCTCTGAGGATGCCTGGAGTATTTCTCGATTTTCTTCGTGACTGATCTCTTTACTTTCCCTGATGCTGGGAATATCCACAGTGAATGATGGCCGGGGAATCATGGGCTGCGGGAGCCTTTCTTCTGGGTCTTCTCCAAGTATTGTGGTAATCATTCCACCTTTTGACCATTTCACGCATTGATGCAGGGTGGAAGGCATTGCATTTGCATTATGAATCCACGTCCTTCCGAGCAGCAAGTTGTAGGTGGGTGGTACATTGACCACATGGAAAAGGACGGAGTGCACCAAATAGTTGATGAACACTTCCAGAAATATTTTGCCTTTGGCCGTTTGACCATGGTTGTCAAATTCGTAGATAGTGATGGGATTTGGAATATATTCTTCATCCTTGATCCCTAATGCTTTTGCAGTCATCTCGAGACAAATATTGAGGCTACTGCCTCCATCGACCAGCACATGCGGTACTGTCATTCCCCTGACTCGAACGACAATGTACAAGGCATTATTATGAAAGGAATGAGGCTTTGGAAGGTCCTCATCCGAGAAGGTGATTGGCGCATTGGTCATGGCAGAGTTCACAATCTGTGCCATGTCTTCAGGAGTGGTACTGGGCTTAACTTTGATCTTTCTGAGCAAATCATCCAGTACTCATTGGTGCTTGCGGGAATTCCTAGCCAAGTCCAAAATTGAAATATTGGACAGAGCAGTTAGAGGCTTCTGAGTTGAAGTTTCTCCCTTTTTGGGGTTGGACTTGAGAAAATGCTTTGGGAGCCCCAGAATTTTACTGGCTGCTATAGGAAATACTTCGGCTGCCTCCGTTGATACTTTGAGCTTATCAAAAGCTGAAATTAGGTCCACCTTCTTGGTGGCTGGCGCTGCTTGTCGTAGTATTGAAACCTGGTGCTGAACTTGGAGATCTTGTGCAGAACACGACTTGATGTGCTCATGCGGTAGAAATGGCTGTGCAGACACTACTGCTGTGGTGTGTGGAGGAAAGGAGTGATTGAGAATATCCATTTTCTCTTCTTCTCCTTCCACTAAAAGATTTTTTTCAATAAGATCTTGTACAATGTTTTTGAGAATAAAGCAGTTCTCAGTGTTGTGTCCCACTGTCCTGTGGAACTTGCAAAATTGATCCTTCCATTTCCCCATAGGCACAGGGGGATCGACCAATCTGGGCAACTTAACCATCTCTTTTGACAGCATATACTCGAGCACATCCTCGAGTGATTGGTCTAAAGGAGTAAATTTTCTATCGTAACTCCATCCTTCATGCTTAGTCTTCTCGCGCAGTTTCGGCCCTTGATCCTGCTGAGGAGGCATGCTGTATTGAGGAGCAGGCTTTGCTTTCTGATCTCCTTTGTTGTTTGAACTTCCTGCGCTGTAGCAGTAATCCCTCATCTGCCCTTTGTACTGATTTAAGCCTTTGTTGTTGTTGTTGGCAGAATAGGTGAAGTGAGCTTTCTTCTTCTGCTTACCTTGGGGGTTGTTTTTGGAAAAAGTGAAGCCTTCGTAGACTCCATTCTCCACACTCAGTTCGAGCCATTCGGCTCGTTCAGTCAACTCAATAAAGGTACGGGATGGTGCAGTAGAGATTAATCCTCTTAATGGTTGCGAGAAATTATTGAGGATTAAGGATAAGGCGTGCCTTTCCGAGATAGGATCTCTCATTTTGTTGCAGGCCGATCTCCATCTGTGAATAAAGTCCCATGCTTTTTCATTCTCATTCTGCCTTAGATTGCAGAGATGACTCAATGTAGGAAGTGCTTCTGTGTTGAACAAGAGGCGTTCAATGAACAGATTTACAACTTTGTCGAACTCTTTGAGCTCGATGGGGTTGATATGCTCAGCATACCACTTAGCTGCAACTCCTTCCAAGCTGCGGGGGAAACATAGAAATAGTGCCCGATTGTCCCTCTTGAACCTCGAGCATTCAGCAAAGAAAGTGGCGAGATGAGCTTTTGGGTCGCCAGAACCGTCGAACTTGATGAATTTTCGGGGAAGATTCTCCAGATCATCATCCCCTTCTAGGCCGTCATAGAAGTCCTCGCTGGTAAATACTTTCTTGCCCTTGTCACGGGCTTGTAGATCTTTTACCACTCTAGCCATTTCTTTGAACTGCGCTTGCAAAGGCTCTTCTGCATCTCGGCTCTTTGATTTGTGGCTCCTCCTTTGGCCACGTTTCTGAAATGCCGGAGGCACCTCATATTCTTCATCGGTGTTTTCAGTTGAGTCTGATTCATCTGAAATCTTCTCTGACTGGATCTGCTTTTTGGGAGCCTTCTTACTCCTGTGACCATGGAACTTCTCTCTGAATGGGTTTCTTTCCGAGCTGGTCTCGGGCTGTTCATTCATCATTTTATTCATCATCTTTCGGAACATGGCATACATTTGCGGGTCTATGCCATCATCTTCTTGTTGCTGCTCTTGACTCCTCTCGAACCGGGGGGAACCCATCTCTTCTTCTGAGGCCGATGAGTACTGTGATGCCGTTGTTCTTTTGTCTGATCTTGTTTGAACCATCAAATGTTGTAGACGCTTTCTGCAAGGCAAAGACCTGATTAGATTCTGTAGGAATTGGTTTTTGGAAGAAATATTTGCTGAAAATATGGTAGACAATTTGAAAAAGATATCCCATTACTAGAGACTGAGTCGTCACGGGAATCACGACAATTGTGTTGTCATTCTTTTTGCAAGAGGAACAAACAACGAAAATGTGCCTTGTTACCTAGGCGAGGTCGTCAAACTATAATAGAAGGAGAGAGAATTTTATTGAAATGAGAAAGCATGATTTTATTGATCTTGACAAAGAGGTGGAGGACAAACAATTTGCCACCATTCATGATAGTCGGCAGATACTCTAGGACCAAGAAAGATTTTAAGAGAGACAAAGGAATCCCAGCTGTAGCAGACAGAATGATATGCCCCAGACCATTGTGCGGAGGTGAGATCGAACTCTGCCATAGCTCCTGATAACAGTCGGGCTTCGACGTACTGCTGCCTCTGGGAAAACTGTCGAACACATCTCTCTGGTTGGTAGTAAGTGCAGAAGAAAGGTCTCAGCAACTTGAACCGCTTGCCAAAAGCGTATGTATATCTGGGAGGGGATAATTGCCGATAAAAATAGTCCCAGACAATGTCATCTTCTTGAATGTTGTTGATCATGGATCGATACTGCGCTACTGAAAGGAGTTCTTGACCATTGTATCTGAAAGAGCTTGCTCAGGCTGGAACATGTTGGAAGAACCAGGATTGAAGTGCGTAGATGCAACCTTCAACTAAAATGGATTCTTCAAGTGAGAATCGAGTTAGACCACGATATAGGAAGGCGAGCGTTGCCATGGCTAAGGAGAGGTGATTGGTCTGCCGACTTCCCCATCTTCTCATAAGCTGGATTATTCTGATGTCTATGTAGTTTTGTCTATCTGAAAAGAGGGATAATCCTACAGTGCACAGAACCATTGCATTCTGAATCCTTTCTTTGGCTGTCCTTGATAACGAACTGACTTCAATGAAGGTTCCATATTGGCGGTACAACTCGAGCAGGTTAACATATTCATTTCCGTCCAACTGGATCAGGGGCGAGGATCGACGGTCTGTCATACGAGCTAATGAATCTCGGGGGTCCAAACCCTTGACATTGATAAGGAATTCATGTTCTAAGGAATCTCCTGGTTGACCGGCTGGTTCTGGTAACCCCATAATTTCTGAAAATTCATCTATTAAAACGGTCATTTCTCCCCATGGGAACCAGAAGGTACACGTCCGTGGATTCCATCGTTCCACCATTGCGTGAATCAGGTTGCCATTGATGGTCTGCTTTCAGACTGCTGACGCCAGTTCTAATCCGCACTCGCTCAAATGGTCCAGAAACATTTGGGAAAAGCTTTTTAGCCAGGAATAGTACCACCGGGGAATGAAAGTTCTGGTGCTAAGGGCTCGATGTTCAGGACGACCTTGTCGCACCTTGTAGGAGATGTGACCTTCAGGAAATATAGGATCAACTTGACTGGATGCCATCGAACTGAAAATAGAGAAAGACTCAGAATGAGACTTTTGAGAAAATATGGGAAATTTTGGAAAATATTTCAGGCAGGATATAAAATGTAGCTGGAAATTCGAGATCCAGTAGAAAGAATGAAAAATCGCCTGGAGTTTTAAAAGAAATGGGATATTTGAGAAAAATCATCCAGGGTTTGAGGAAAAAGATCTCGTGGAAAATAAGGATATTTTGAAAAAGGCCTAATAAGTTGGAAAACATTGGGAAATATAAAGAATTGATTAAATAACACACATACAATCACATCCTGCACAAACATTTATGCACATTCAGCACTCCCTAAAAGGCTGATTCTAAATGCATCATTTTGAAAACAGCTGTAGGGCCCTAATCCTAACTCTAGGTTCAGATCATCTTTGTCCAATCCAGTTATGCCGATATACCCGAATCGAAATTCGAGGTACGTGGCATATAATTTCAACTCTGGTTCTAAGGTAAGGTTTTCCAACATCCTAGAGCGCCTACCGATATACTTCGGACTGTGGCCCGCGGTACGTGGTAGGGGGGTGTTAACCCAAATAATTGGCCCAGTTGTGAGGCTCTGTCCCGAACTAGGGTTCTGGAAGAGAGCCCAACAACGTGAAGACCGGGTAATGATAGGAAATGGAGGTTAAAAAAAAATGATCACATGCAAGAAATAGATGACTCTAAAACCTAAAGAGATAGATTTTAAAACTTTGAAGAAGCATACATTGTTCGCATTCATATCCTAAATTAAGAAGAGTTGTATTTAGACCTAAGTCTATGTGAGCATGAAAATATCTCCTCAATCTGGTCCTACCAAACCATGCCTAAGCTATATGCAATCAATGTCAGCTAGGTCAGAATCTAGGCTCCTGGGTTCGCATGATATCAAAAGTAAAAGAGCTGACATTTTGTGAACATAATTTCGATAATTGAACTAAGTCAAGAACAATTTAAGTCAGACAAGGACAGGTCCCATCTCGGTCGCCAAACCTGTTATCGTCGCAAAATTTTTCCCGTCTTCCGTTCCTTGCGGAAGAGAGAGGAAAAGGTTTTTGTGATTCAAACTTGACCGAATTTTGGAAATTGTTTTGAAATACTCGCCTCCGTTTTGAAAATTGTGGGAAAATCCGTGGGATGGGGCTCGACCTGTCGGTACGAGGTTCGATTGTTCCTGCCGCCTTTAACAGGGGTAATCGAACCAAGGACCAAAATTGTGCTTGAATTAGTGAAATTATCGAAGTTATGTTCTATCCTAAATGCACAGAGAATTCAGGCATGTGCTATGAGATTTTGGAAAAATGGAAGTAGGAAAACTATGATGTATGCTTGGAAAATATTTTGGAGTTGGAAATAGTTCTAAGGCAAATGATGGAAATCAATTTCTCAAGAAAACTCAGATGGAAAGGATTGGAAATCTCGAGAAAGTTCATAAAGAGGTGGGAAAATCATGAATAAATGAAAATCCTGAGAAAATGGAAAGAATTCTTGAGAAAAGGGTAAACATTTGAAGGGAAAATGCTTGTCAGGAAAAGCTTCAAGTTTTGAAAGCTTTCTTTAGAAAATGATTGAGATTCATTGGAAAATTCTTTGGAGAGGGAGAATTGAAACTCGGGAAACTAAAATCCTGAGAATCTTAGCCTTGAAACACTTGGAAATCAATTTGGATCTTTGAGAAAGGTGAGAGGCTTCTTTTGAAAATCTTGAGAAAATAACCTTTTCCATGGAAATGTGGAAAGACCTGACTTGGGAAAAATGATTTTGAGAAATCCTCAGAGTTTCTTGAGAAATCAATTTCTTGAGAATGAAGTTTTCTTAAGAAAATCATGAGAAAACCAATGATTTCATGATGCAAATGATATGAATGTATGAATGCACTTTGGAAAGATTTTCGGAGGAATTGGTTGGAAAAATGTGTATTATGTCAAAATAAATCCTTCACATATTCTGACTGTGGCCATGAATATGTTCATAGTTTATTTGATTTAATTCACAATGTTTTGCAAAATTGGAAATATGATATGCATTTTAAGATAGCCTAAGAGTGTAGGCTCAATGTGACTAGTAGAGAGATGATGGATCTGGGTCTCGTCCATATTCCGACTAGGGCCGTAAATATGGACTCCACCGAGTTCATTAACTCCCTAAGAGATGGTGCACGTGCCATTCGTGTACATCCATAGTGCTTTTGAAATAAGATGCATGAATCATAGAATCAGGATATTGCAGGAATTTAAACTATATGATATACATCCTAGTCTAATCAGAAAATTAAATCTCTTATTCCAAAATTTACATTATTACATCACTAAATAAAAGAAATAAAAGGAAATTGCAGACTTCAACTCCTTCCTTTGAATGTCCCTGCCAAGCTTGAAATGGAGTTAGTTCAAATATGTGGGTTTTTCCAACATTTTCCAATAATATTCTGAAATTATTGGACTTAATTGGATATAAACCCTATTTCCATGCTTTCTTGATATTTGAAATGATGTAAATGCAAGAAATTCAGTAGAAAATAGTTTGAAATTCGAAATTATGGTCAAAATGACCAAAATACCCCTAATATTAAGGTTACACCATTTACAATCAGGGTTTTTTTAAGGAAATTTTGGTAAAATTGAGATTTTGAAATTCGAATTAAAACAAATGATGATGAAATGTAGTAGGAGGCATGATGACATGCTGCTAAACACCTTAGGACTGTAAAATCAGAATTTTGACATGCTATCATTCATCAAAAATAATGAATTTCACTTGATTTTCGCTTGGATCTGGGTCCCGCGGGGCCCTGTTTTGATGATAGGGCCGAACCGAGCATCAAACGAATTCCAAATCACACAAAATTCGGTATGGAGCATCTACCTATTCTGATAAACAGCCTAGAATGATAAAACTCACGAAATGACATGGTTTAGATACTAAAATTTAAAGAAAATCCTAAAAAGGATGAATTTCGCCTACGGACCCGAACTAAATGCAATACTTGATATGATAATGCAACAATTACACCATAAAAACCTATGATATTTTGCATACTGCTAAAGGACATAAAATTGAATATTTTTGGTTTTTACAGTCTCGAGATTTGAACTACGGTGAGTTCGGTAACAAGAATTTGGTTCTGACGGAGGTAAAATCGACCTAATCTAATACAAAATGCTAAAACAAATAGAAAACAGCCATAACAATTTTTTATATTTAACAGAGTAACTCACTACACATACAGTAACAACTTTCATGTTTATGACTTTGGCATTTGCTCAACAAAAACATGGATAAAAATACCACTTTTCATGCCTAAAGCAACAGAACAGACAAATATGACAAAACAGGAGACTGACAAGAAAAATCTGAAACAGATATTAAAACTATTCTAAAAATCATAAGTTTTTAGATGCAAACAGAGGACATCCCGAACATGACATTCAGTTTTTTACAGATTCGGATTTGGAGCAATACCCAAAGAGAACCCATCTCCTTAAGTCGATCCAAAATCTCAGAGGCCCAAAGCAGGCTCTGACACATGTACCGAACTCTCGGATTTTTTTCAAACATAAAACAAAATTACAAAAATCTGAGAAAATCAAGTTAAAAACTAGACATCCTTCCGAGTTCATAACATTTTTCGGATCGAAACGCGGACCTCCCAAGAGAGAGATCTCGATTTTACAAGTCGGAAATGAGTTTTTAAAACGCATCCCGGGTAACAAAACCCGACTTACCATTTTGAATGTTTACCACAATAAACAAATTCAAATCCTTCTGAATTTTTGGCACATTTCTAGGGACACCTAAGGGCGCATACCATGATTGTTTTAGAATTTTTAACGAAAAATAAATGCATGAAAAGATGTGTGGACTGAATGACAAAAACAGAGAATTACTGAAACTGAGCAGAATTGAAATAAATACCGAATTAAACCTAATTAACTTATAAAACATGCTAAATTAACAAAATAAAATACAAATTAAATTTAGCTAGATGCATGAATGCTAAAAATCATCAAGGAAGCACAATTATATTTTTTTTTGATATACGTCGCTTTGTGAGAATAGCTCAATCCATCCCTCGGATGAGCTCTATCTTCAAGCGACAACACGCATCAAATCATGATATTATGAAATCAAGAGGAAGGGAGGTGCACCTTGCATTTTTATGCAGCTTTGAAACTCTCGAAATGGACAGCTACCAACGGCTTCTTTCGTCCTTTGATCCGGGCTTCAGATGGTTCACGAAGATCGACCCACGCTTAGATCAAATTGGCCACGGCACGAGCAAGGTCGGTGCTTCACTGCACCTTCTCCACTGAGCTCAAGAGGGGTGTGAATTCAGAGAAACACACTTGAGTTTTAAAGGAGAGCTAGGCTGAAGTTCAAAATCCAAAATTAGAGTCCCTAAACTGGGCGTGAGTCCTTGTACTTGTAGCCTTCTTTTGAAATTTTGAATTTCAAACAGGCTCAATCTGAGCCCTCCATGTGGCGCCATCTCAGGACATGCTATTTTGATTTTTTGAGAAAATAAAATGGGAATTTTGTGGGTGAGACACCTCAGCAGGGGAGTTTGAAAATTTTCAAAATGGTGGCTTGATTTTCTCTGCAGGAGGCTCTCAAATTGCGCCACCTCAGGGGGTGTTCTCTTGGAGTTTGAAATTCAAACTTCTACTTTTCTGAAGGTTCTCCTATGGCGCCACCTTAGGGGGCTACTTTTATAAAAGAAATAAAATAAATACAAAATGAAGCCAAGTGGGGTTTTGGAATGGCGCCACCTCAAAAGGGAGTTTGAGGTTTAAAGTTGGAATCAGTAGGAGCATGCCATGTGGCGCCACCTCAGAGTGGCTTTTGACACATGTCAAAAGAACAGGGCAGTGGGCTCAGAAGGTGCCACCTCAAAGGAGTTTGAATATTCGAATTTCTGCTTTTTTTGAAGGGAGCAGGGGATGACATGTGGCGCCACCTCAGGGTGGCTCCACACTGCCATGTGGCAGGAGAATAGGAATGGAAGAAGCAGAATGCGCCACCTCAGAGGGGAGCTGTTTCTACTTTTTCTGATGCAGGGAGGTCTGGACATGTGGCAGTTCAGGATGATTCTGCTTTTGACAAGTGTCAACTGGCTGGAGGTGTCTTCTCAAATGGCGCCACCTCAGAGGAAGATTTGAAATTCAAATGGGGTTGGCTCTGGAGGAATAGAGGGTGGACATGTGGCGCCTCCTCTGGGAGATCCTGCAGTGACATGTGGTGGTTGTGGAGAGAGGAAGAACCATGTGGCGCCACCTCAAAATAAAATAAAGGTGAGTTTATGCAGGAAAATCAGCATTTGTGCCACCTAGGTCTTGTCTAAAATTTTTTGAATGGTTGCTTTTTCTGAAGAAGGCCAAGAGTGACACGTGTCTTCTACTTTTTCTGAAGGAGGCTAGAAATGACATGTGTCACCTACTTTTCTGAGAAAAGTAGGGGGAGACATGTGTCATCCTGCTTTTTCTGAGAAGAGTGGGGAGAGACATGTGTCAGTCTACTTTTCTGAAGGAGGGAGAGGTTGACACGTGTCTTCTGCAGGAGACACACTTCAAATGGCGCCACCTCAGAGGAGACAAGCTTTACTTTTTCTGAACAGGACAACATATGACACTTGGCATCTCATGGTGACTTTGGAGTGACACATGGCATGAAATGAAGAGGATGCCTAATGACATGTGGCAGCTTCTTAAGGTAGCCCCACACTGACACTTGGCAGATAAATGGGAGGAGAGAGAAAAGACAAGTGGCGTCAATCTACGGGACAAGGCTCCTATATTTTTGGGTTTTTCAAAGTTCAGGTTTTTCAAAAGAAAAGCCTGTGTGACACCACCTCAGTGTGGGTCCCACATTGCTTCTTTATTGAAATAAAGACAAGATAACAAAAACCTCTTTTTGAAATTTTCATAAAATCTGGACTAATTGGTAAAACAAAATTTTTGAAAAGAGTTGGCCCCTGTAGGGCAATTTTGTAAAAGGAAGATATTTGAAATTGTCAAAAGGGCAAAATTTGAGATAAGGTGGCTGAAATCCATATCCAGATTGTTTTCTTGATAAAATATTTTGAAATTCAGAGTCCTGGGGGTAAAGTGGGAAGAATTGATAATTTTGAAGAGCTAGGGTTTTGAAATTAATTTTGAAAAGAGTTGAAATTCGAATCTGGATTAAAGATTTTGAAATCGAGAGTTCTGGATCTTGAAATGACATGTTGTGCAGTGCAGTGATATGAAATGCTCATGCAATGATATGCAATGCCATGTCTTATGAAATGCAATCCTGAACCAGGATTTGGAGATTCCTGTCTCTTGTCAGGAGTAGAATCTTGAACATCTGGGCTAAAATAAAGAAATTTTGAGAGTTGCAGATGAAATTTAGATTTTTGCAAGTTCTGAGCTCAGAAAATGACCATTTTGCCCTTCGGCGATTTCAGAGGCTGAATGATGATGCTAGGTGGAAATGTCGGAGAGGTGAATAAAAATTTGGGGTGTTTACAAGGGTCTGCATTTCGCATGTCATTTCTCATCATTTCATATCATTTCTCAGCATTTCATTCCATTTTCAAAGTCCAGAACTCCAGTTTTATAAATTTCAATCCAGATTGAGTTTTAAAAGTTTTCAGAAATCAATTTCAAACCTTGGGTTTCCAAAATTGACATTTTTACCCCCGAGATTCTAAATTTGGAAATATTTTCTTGAGAAAAACAATCTGGATTTATTTCAAACTCAAATTTTCAAATTCTACACTGGATTTGCTTTGCAACGAGGTATTGAACTTCAAAATCCGAGCTTGTTTCAAAAACTGCCAAAAATAGCTCGTTTCGTCTGGAAATAAATTTGGAAGTATTTTCTTGAGAAAAACAATATGGATTTATTTCAAACTCAAATTTTCAAATTCTATACTGGATTTGCTTCGCAATGAAGTATTGAACTTCAAAATCCGAGCTCGTTTCGAAAACTGCCAAAAATAGCTCGTTTTGTCTGGAAATTTTCTGAAAAGACTATTTTACCCCTTTAATTGTCAAAATGAATTTCAAAAGTGGAATTTGGACCCGCTCTGAGATGGTTCATCCATTTGCATTTTTTTGTTTTAATTTATATAGAAAAAAGAAAAAAAATCACATTTCCTTTATTTTCTTTATTTTATTATTTTATTTTACCTAAGGTGGGACCCACAAGGTGGTCGCCCAAACCTCCAGCCCCCTCTCCCTTCCTTTCTTTCCTTTTTCTCTTTCCCTTTCTTCTTCCTTTCTTTCCTTTTCTTTTTCTTTTTCTTCCTTTTCTTTTTCTTCTTTCTTCCCTTTCTTTCCTTCTTCCCTTTCCTTCCTTCCTTTTCCATATTGTCCAGCCCATGTACTCTCTCTCTCTCTCTCTCTCTCTCTTCACCTCTTCTACACAGCAGCCATCCTTCAGCAGCCACTCACCTTCAAACACCTCCATTACAACCTTGCAGCATCTTCACCACCAGTGTCCACCACCTCCTTTTCCTTGCAGCTACCATCACTTCCAGCCACACCAAGGTTGCAGCATAGCAGCAGCACCACCTTCAGTTGGAGCCATCTCCAGCACCTTCGAGCACAAGACTGCAGCCATCTTCATCAGCCGGCGCCTACTTCCAACTGCAGCCTCTACAGTTGCAGTCATCATCCACCAAAATCTCCAGCCGCCTCAAGCAAGTGGTAGTACCTCCAAAGCTCCAGCTCCATTGAAACAACAACAAGCAGGTCCAGGCCCTTCATCAGTCCAGCCTTCTCATCCACCGATTCAAGCAAGTCCCCGGGTAAGAATCCTTCCTCTTTGATTCTTTTATAAGCCTAGCATGAATCTAGTTCAGAACTGGATTCATTTGGCTAGGAGAGCTATTTCGTGAATGGATAATGGTGGTTTCTTGTTGCTAAGGCCATGTAAAAGAAGGGGTCCATCCAACGGATGGATCAGATCCCTCATTTCGATTGCCAACAACAAAAGAAAGAGTTCATGTCTCCCTAATGATTTCCATGTTTTATTATTATTATCATGAAGATTGCATGTTTCTTTTTTTTATTTAATTTAGTTTTATTTCTTAGTTTAATAGTCGTTTTACTCATTTAGTTTAGTTTTATTATTATTTGATGATTAGTTTATAGGTTTCAGATTCATATGCTTGGTCCAGTTATTATTTCATGTTTAGTTTCCTATCAACAAATCCAATTTTTTTTTTATTTTAAGTGCCTTCATTTGTCTGTAACCTTCTGTCAAAAACCCAGACTGATTTGGGTTCTACAACTTCATTTTAAAAATCAAATCCCAAACTGAGATTTTGTATTTCTGGAACTTCCAGTTTCTTCTTTAGCAGACTAAGACCTCCGGCACCACCCATGTGGGAGATCCGGACTGTCCTCCAAAAATCACAGTGGATTCATAATCAAATCTACTGATGATCTGGAAATGTTGAGGTTTTTTCAATTAGTTTGACTTCTGTAAAAAATCGGATTTCTCAGCTCCCTTGGAAAATATTGATTTTCCTTTGTCAGGGTATAGACAGACCCTAATGCACTGAGTCCACCCAATCTGTAGCTTTTATGCAAAAACTTTCAACACAAAAGTTCTTCCTAACATTATTTCCTGTCATTTTCCAAAATTTGGTAATTTTTGGATCTGTTTCAGTATTTTTCCCGGATTTTGTCTTTCTGTCTGACAGATTTCAATATCCAGAAATCTCAGAGATTTAGGTCTCTGATAACAGTATGGCCTTTTCCAAACCGTAACTCGAATCCCAATGGTGTCAAAATATAAAACTTTACTCTATTTGTTAGAGACATTTTCCCACAATTTCAGCCATTTTCCCATCTGTTTTTTATTTTTCCCACATTTTCTACCGAAACTTGTCTGTTTCCCCTAAATCCTAGAGTCGCCAGATTCCGATCCGACTTGCCGGAGTGGCACAACCCTGACCATAGGTCAAAACCATAAAGTGTAAAAGGCAAAAATCCTTTCCTTACTGTCCTCTATCACCCCATAAAATTTGGGAAATTTTTATGAAAGTTTGATATCCTAAATCTCCTTTAGAATCAACATTTTAGGCAAAAATCACAAAATTTAGGGTTTTTACTTGAATTTTCATATTTAAAAATACAAAAAAAATAGATTTTTCCATCTACATTCTGTTTTTAGGGATATTTTAGGTGTCAATGCAAAATTTTGCTTAATTCCAAGTTCATTTGCTCCATGTGTTAGTTTATCTTTAAGTTCAGAAGCGAAAATTAGGTTAAAATTGATATTTTATGATATTTTCGTCATTTTAAGGTTTTTATCATGTACATGAGCATATATAATTATATTAGGGTTAATTTCAATGTCATTTGCATTTCACATTTTTCATTTTTGCAAAATTTATTTCAGAAAACCCTGGTTTCAAGGCCATAGTCTTGTTATCAGGGGTATTTTGGTCATTTTGACCTAAATTTCGAAAGTTCAATTTCTAATTCTCCAAAATTTCATGCATATCATCATATTTTATCATATTATGTTTGATTTATTTCATTTGATTTTCAAAATTCCAAAATTTACAAAAATTCTTTCAGAAAACCCTGATGTCAAGGTCATCAGGGGTATTTTGGTCATTTTGACCCCAATTTCGATTTTTCAAGTTTTTTTTCGAAATTTATTCATTATTTATCATGTTTATATCAAATGGGGTATGATTTTGGGTTTATATCCGAATAATATCCGATAATTTCCCATATTTTTGGATAAATTCAGAAAAAACCTACATTTTTGTGCTAACCTTGTTTTCTAGTTTTGCAGGAACATTCAAGAAGAAGATTTAGATTTTATTTCTTTTATTTCAATTCAATATAAAAATCAATGTAATACTTGGAATAAGAGTTACTTTTCTGCTTAGAATAGGGTTGCATTGCATATAGTTTAATTTCTGCAAAATTCCAATATCTGATGTATGATCCATGTGCATTTATTTCAAATCCACTATGGTTTACACGAATGGAACATGCACAAGCTTTTATGGAGTTTATAAAGTCGGTGGGATTCGTATTTATGGCCATAGTCAGAATACGAAGAAAACCAAGATTTATAATCTTTATAGCAGCCACATTCAGCCTACACACTTAGGCTAACTTCAAAATGCACTGCATTTCTCAAAGTTTTAAAAGGATTTCCCAATTCCTCAATGAAATTCCCTTTTCAAATTCATATTCATTCATTCATATCATTCAAATTGCATTATTTTCAAATTCATTTTCCAATTTCAATTTCAGAAAAATCAATTTTCTAAAGGATTTACCAAGTCTTTCTCAGGATTGGATTTTCCCAGAATTCTAAATTTTCAAATGAGATTTCAAAGTATTTCCCAAGTTCAAATCAAGATTTTCCTATGTTTTAACATTCTCAAATTTCAAAATCCCAAGTTTTCAGAAATCCATTTTCTCAGAATTCCCGTTTTCCTGAGAATTCATTTTCCCTTTCAGAAATCCCTTTTCCAATGAACTTCCTGATTTTCTCAGAATTTTCAAATCCATTTCCTCAGAAAAGCAATTCCAAATTTCAAAATCAATTTTCTAAAGTTCAAATTTTCTTAAGAAATCACTTTCCAATGCAAATTTCTGATTTCCAATGAAATTCAATGATTTTTTCAAGAATTCAATTTTCAAGTACTTTTCCAATCAATTTTCAAGCATATTTCAATTTTCCAAAGCAAACATCATATTTTCTGAAACTTGCATTATTTTCAAAATTTCATAGCACAAGCCAGATTCTTTGTGCATTCTAGAAAAAATAAAGCATAATTTAGCTGTTTGAGTCGAGTTAAAGCACATAATTGGTCCTTTGTTCAATTACCCCTAGTAAAGGTGCCAAGAACGGTTGAACCTCGTACCGACAGGTGGATCCCATTCCACGGAATTTTCCCGCAAATTTTCAAAACGGAGGCGAGTAATTTTCAAAACCATTTTCAAAACTTTGGTCGAGTTTGACTCGCGAAATTTGTTTCTCTCTCGCAAGAGAGGGGAAAAATTTCGCGATGATAACAGCAGGGGTCTGCCAATAAGCTAAAAGATCAGTCTGCTAATAACTCTGACCAGTCACAATTCGGAGATATGGTCAAAATGGTTAAGGATCTGCAAGCCCGCGACAAGGGCAAAAGGATTTTCACAAGCGAAGATTTTTATGATGGTTTAGATGGGGATGACAACCTAGAAGATCTCCCCTGTAAATTTGTCAAATTTGATGGGACTGGCGATCCCAAGGCTCACTTGGCTATGTTCTTTGCAGAGTGCAATTGATTCAAGAGAGACAATCGTGCTTTGTTCAGATGTTTTTCTCACAGTTTGGAGGGCACTGCCACCAAGTGGTACTCAAAGCATATCAATCCCATTGAGTTGAAGGAATTCGACAAGGTGGTTAATCTGTTCATTGAACGATTCCTTTTCAACACTGAAGCGCTGCCAATGCTAAACCATCTCTATAATACAAAGCAAAGAGATAATGAGAAAGCTAGAAACTTCATCCGCAGATGGAAAGGCACTTGCAATAAAATGAGAAATCCCATCTTAGAGGAGCACACACTCCAGATTATTCTGAACAATTTCTCACAACCTTTGAGAGGTCTTATCTCTACCTCACCTTCCAAATCTTTCATTGAGCTTACTGAACGGGCCGAGTGGCTCGAGATGGGAATAAAGAATAGGGTCTATGATGGCATCACCCTCATTAAGAATAATCAAGATTCAAAGAAGAAGAAAAATTTCACCTTCTCTGCCAATATCGGCCGCAACGACTACAAAAATAGCAAGAGCAATCATGCAGGTCAGAAAGAAAAGTCTTCAAAGAAGAATGAAAAATTGAGTCAGCAGAAAGAAAAGATAAAAGGGGATGGTTGGGGTGACGATCATCAGTTTACTCCCCTTGAGCAACCTTTCGATGAAATCCTTGAATATATGTTGACCAAAAAAATGGTAAAGCTCCCAAGAGCCACAGATCCTCCCACGATCATGGGAAGGTTCATGGACCAGTTCTGCAAATTTCATCAGACAGTAGGACACGATACTGAGCATTGTTTCATCTTCAAGAACATCGTTCAGGATTGCATTGATAAGAATCTCCTCGTTGAAGATAAAAAGGAGGACTAGCCATCTTTCCTCGATTACTCAAAAAAGCCGACAATGCTAGCATTTTCCCATTTCTCATTTGGCTTTCAAAGGATGATGTAATCCTGTCTATCTTTCCTTGATTTGTCATTTTTCCTTCAATGCATCAATAAAATTATCAATTTTTCTTATAAGCTTGTTCTCCTTCTCTGCACCATGTCCTTCTACGAGGAGTGATATTCTTCAAAGTCTCTCCAGAATCAATCAAAAGTCAGAAAGCATTCTTCAAATATCAATTACTTATCCTTTCATCCAACTTCTCACTCCCCAGTTATACTGGGGCATTATTTTGAAAATTGTCTTCAAAACAACCTGTATACAGGCAAGATCAAATAAATCTCTCATTTTTGCATGCATGTGCATCCATTTACATCATTTTGCATTCATTTGCATTTGCATGCATCCATATGTATCGAATTAACTTCCCCTTCTGGTTAAGGGATAAACCTGAATTACCCATTCAGGATAAGGGATATATGCTGAGACCCCGACAGTTGTCTAAGTCATCGTGAGGATGAAGACTGAAAATTTCTCATCAGAATCAGTTGGGTAAATTTTCAAAAATTTAGTGTTCGTGCTGGTAAGATTTTCAAAAACCAGTGTTCGTGCTGGTAAAATTTTCTAAATCCAGTGTTCGTGCTGGTAAATCTTCAAAATCCAGTGTTTGTGCTGGTAATTCTTCCAAAAACTGTATTCGTACTGATCCATTTTCAAAATTCAGTACTCATACAGGTTCATTTCCAAAATCTGGTATTCACACAAGTACATCTTTCAAAATCCAATTGTTATTTGTCAGACTTTCAAAATCCAATTTTTATTGGTCAAACTTTCTAAATATGGCTTTACTGGTTAATGTTTTCAAACCTAATCCATGTTGGTCTAGTCTTTTTGCGAGATTCGAGTTCTGACTCGATTTTTTTTCCCTCCAGGATTCGAGTTTCAACTCAAATTTCTTTCCCTTCTGAATTGGTCTAGAATATTAGAGTTCCGACGGAAATTTTCTTCCAAATCCAATTCAAATGTCCTAGATTTGGTCTAGAAGATTAGAGTTCCGACTCAAATTTTCTTCCAAATCCAATTCAAATGCCTGGAATCGGTCTAGAAAATTAGAGTTCCGACTTAAATTTTCTTCCAAATCCAATTCGCTTGGCTTTCCTTTAAAGGTTTGAACTCCTACTCAAACTTTTCTACAATTTAGTAATTGGTCTAGAAGATCCAAGTTTCGACTCGAATTTTCTTTCAAAACCCAATTCATTTAGTTTTTCCTTGAAGATTTGAATTCTAATTCGAATCTTCCCTCAAAACCCAATTTTGCACCTGGTCCATTCAAAGCTCACAAGTTGAATCCTTCTTTCTTAAACTGTGATCCTTAGGTTAAATCCCTATGGAATTGATAGTTCATAGGTCGAACCTCTGCGAAACCGATGTGGTGCCTAGGTTAAATCTCTATGGAATTGATAGTTTGTAGGTCGAACCTCTGCGAAACCAATGTGATTTGTAGGTTGAACGCCTGTCAAACAAATATGATTCTTAGGTTAAATCCCTATAGAATTGATAGTTCGTAGGTCGAACCCCTGCGAAACCAATGTGATTTGTAGGTTGAACGCCTGTCAAACCAATATGATTCTTAGGTTTAATCCCTTTGGAACCAATCCCATTCTCAAAAATTCGATCTGTAGGTTGAATTTCTACTGATCCCCGGTTCTTAGGTTGAACCCCTTCAGAACTAATCCCACTGCCAAAAATTTGATCTGTAGGTTGAAGTCCTCCTGATCCAATATTCTTTACAGTCCTTAGGTTGAACCCCTTTTGGATTGGTATTTTTCTGAAATGTGATTTGTAGGTTGAAGTCCTCCTGATCCAAGTTCTTAGGTTGAATCCCTATTGAACCCACGTCGTTCCCATTGAATCCAAGTCGTTCTCAATTGAACCCATGTGGTTCCCAGTAAATTAATTTCTAATTTCGACCTTTGGGTCAATTAATTTCTAAATTCAAGCCTTCGGGTTACAACTTTATCAATATCCATCACTTTCCAAGCCTTCGGGTTACAACTTTATCAATGTCAATCAATTTCAAATCATCAAATTCAATCTTTCAATCAAATCCTGCTTTCGAGCTGATCGGTCAACAAATCCTACTTTCGAGCTGGTAAGTCAAAACAAAACCCAACTTTCGAGTTGATCTTTTATTGAGTCTTTTTAGGACTTAATTTGGTCATGGATGTGTCAATTAGACCTCAAGCAATTTCTTTCACCAAGGATTTCAAGAATATTTTGTCAATTTGTTGTCAAATGCTTGTTGATTTCAAAAATCTTTATTGCACAAAAACATTACCTCAGAATACCTTCAGTATTACTTCCGAAAGGACAAAGCTTTCTCACAAAAGGATTCAAAATTCAAAATCTTTCTATTGGCCAACCAAAAGGATGAAGAATAAATCCTCGATATGGCCAGCAAAGAAAATTCAATATTGTTGCAAAGCCATAAGTGATCGGTATTGATCGCAGTCAATGACACATTTTTAAAGATCATTCTTGGAAAATAAAGCAGTCGAAATATCCTGGGTGATACAAAAAAATCCACTCAATTTTCATATCTCCTCAATCACCTAAAGCTGCAATTAAATATCTGCAAAAGGGCTCTCTCAATTGTCGTCAAGATGTAGACGAATTATGCGAGCTAGACCCCCGGGGCCAAAGAAGATTTGGATCATCTCCAAGATGAAGGAGTTTGTGATGGATCCTTCCAGGGAAAGTTCAGATCACCGCCAAGAAGAATGCGATTGCGATGAGCCTCCTGACAAACCCTAAAGGATATTTAATTTCTGCTATCATCAAGAGATTTCCAACGAAAGAGCCAATACCTGAGAGAAAAGAAAGATCAGAACATCTCTGAGATGAAGGAGTTTGTGACGTACCCTTCCCAAAAAAAAGAGAGAGAAAAGTCAGGACATCTCCAAAATGAAGGATGATATAATCCCCAAAAAACCCCAAAAGAGCTCTAATTCTGCCAATAAAAAAAAAAGTGGGCAGATAATCATCATGAGAAAAGAATTTCAGGATATCAGACTGCCAAATCTGCCAAGACTCCTCTTTAAATTTTGTGAAATTCTACTATCAATATTCTTTCACCAATTGCTTTCATAATATCAAGAATACTCTTTTTTCTGCTCATATCAAGGAAATTGATAGCTTCCTTGAAAGAAAGTCAATCACAAGCAATTTGAATTTGAATCTTGATTCAACGGAGTTAAGCCCAGTCGGAGGTAATACTCTGGGTAGAAAAGAGGAAAGATTTTTATACCAATATACATCAATTTCAAGCATTTTGAATCAACAAACAATTTTTAACATTTTGGCAATATTTTCTTACTATCTTGACATGAAGTGAAGAGCTCGATGTCCATCTTGACACATCCTGGTATCACCTTTTACCTTCTTGAGAGAGTATCCTTTATCGTCTTTCGTATTGTTGAAAGATTAGCCTTTTCTCTGAAATGATAGCCTTTGTTATCTTTCATGTTGTCGAAAGAATTCATCTTTTGCGTTGTCAAAAGAATCGCCTTGTCATCTTTCGCATTGTTGAAAGAATCACCTTGTTCCTATGGATCGCCTTTGTTAACTTTCGCGTTGTCGAAAGAATTCACCTTTTGTGTTGTCAAAAGAATCGCCTTACTCCTTTGGATCGCCTTGTCATCTTTTGCGTTGTTGAAAGAATCGCCTTGTTCTTTTGGATCGCCTTTGCCATCTTTCGCGTTGTCGAAAGAATTCATCTTTTGCGTTGTCAAAAGAATCACCTTACTTCTTTGGATCGCCTTGTCATCTTTCGCATTGTTGAAAAAATCGCCTTGTTCCTTTGGATCGCCTTTGTTATCTTTCGCGTTGTCGAAAGAATTCATCTTTTGCATTGTCAAAAGAATCGCCTTGCTCCTTTGGATCACCTTGTCATCTTTTGCGTTGTTGAAAGAATCGCCTTGTTCCTTTGGATCGCCTTTGCTATCTTTCGCGTTGTCGAAAGAATTTATCTTTCGCGTTTTCGAAAGAGTCGCCTTATTTTTCTTCAAAAGAGTTGTCTTATTCGGCATCCAACTTACCATTTTCTTTTTTCCCGGTCAGGTTAAGGGATTAAACCCGAGCCTCATTTTGATGAGGTATTTCATTCCCGGTCAGGTTAAGGGATTAAACTTGAGCCTCATTTTGATGAGGTATTTCATTCCCGGTCAGGTTAAGGGATTAAACCTGAGCCTCATTTTGATGAGGTATTTTATTCACGAGTCAGGATAAGGGTCAAACCTGATCCTCATTTCTACATGAGGTATTTCCCGTCTCATCCAGGTTAAGGTCAAAACCTGAATCTCTACTTCTTCGAAACAAATTTTTGTCATTCTCCACTTCATATCTATCATTCTCATCAGGGCTAATTTCTTCATATCAAGTCAGATTCTTCTAACTGGGGCATTTTTATAGCCCAAATTTGGTGTATTTTTCTTTGCCACTAAGCTCGTCCTCAAGCCAACTTAGTAGCAAAGAGGGGCATCTGTAAACACCCCAAATTTTCCTCATCCATTCTCAAACAACCCTCTTCGTGCAGTGCCAACCCTGTTAGGTCAGTGTAGGAGTCAAAACCCCAAGTTTGTGTCAGAAAATCACCATTTTACCCACTTTTATTAGGAAAATTACCATTTTACCCACTTTCATTAGGAAAATTACCATTTTACCCATAAGTCATCCTGGACCCCAGTCAATCAGAGTCAACCAAGCTTGTGGGTCAATTCAGAACAGTTAGAATATCAGTCATTTCGAGCTCATCTGAGCTCATGATGAACAAACCATTTTCATTTCTGACCATTCCTGCCAAAATAAGATTATTTCTTCAGAAATGAGCTCATTTCTCACTCAAATCTAAGCCAATTGTCTCTGAGTCAGTCATTCCCAGTCAGTCATACTTCTCAGAGTCTAGCTTGAGCTTACCATGAGTTCAAGTGCTCTAATTTCAGTTTAAAACCATTTCCAAGTGTCTAGGAGCCCATTTCAGCTCTTTCAGTTGAAATTGAGCTTAGTTCAGTCAATTGAGCTAGTGTTCGAGGTTCGATTTTAGTTCATGTCAGTAATACTGACCTTTGTTCTAGCTTAAACCCCTAATTCACTTCACTCCAGTGGTCATTTTGTACCATTTCTCTAAAAATGGCAGTATTTCTTGAAATTTTAGTAGGAGAGTCCAGTCGAGTCAGTGTCTGGTCAGTTCACTTGAGTTCTGAAACTCTAAAACCCAGCTCAATTCAGCTCATTTCAGTTTAATTCAGCTCAAACCCCAATTTTCAGTGTCACTCTAATCCATTAGAGTCCAAAAAATCATTTCTTCAACCATTTTGCAAATTTTATCAGTTTTTATGCTTTTTAAACTGATACAGCTGCCAATCGGGGTTTAAAATCCAAAATTCTTCATTCAAGGTCTGCATTTCGCATGTCATTTCATATCATTTCTCAGCATTTCATAACATTTCATCACATTTCATTCCATTTTCGAAGTCCAGAACTCCAGTTTTATAAATTTCAATCCAGATTGAGTTTTAAAAGTTTTCAGAAATCAACTTCAAAACCCTGAGTTTCCAAAATTGACATTTTTACCCCCGGGAGTCTAAATTTGGAAATATTTTCCTGAGAAAAACAATCTGGATTTCTTTTAAACTCAAATTTTCAAATTCTACACTGGATTTGCTTCACAACGGAGTATTAAACTTCAAAATCCGAGCTCGTTTCAAAAACTACCAAAAATAGCTCGTTTCGTTTGAAATTTTTTAAAAAAGACTATTTTACCCCTCCAATCGTCAAAATGAGTTTCAAAAGTGGAATTTAGATCCGTTCTGAGATGGTCTATCCATTTGCATTTTTTGTTTTAATTTATAAAAAAAAAATACCTTTTTCTTTATTTTTTTGTTTGTTTTATTTTATTTTTTTATTTTTTTTTATTATTTTATTTTTCCTAAGGTGAGACCCACAAGGGGGTCGACCTCCCTAGCCCATTTCCTTTCTTTTTTTCCTCCATTTTCCTTTTTTCCATTTTTTTTCTTTCCTTCTTTCTTTCTTTTTTTTTCTCTTTTTCCTTCCTTTTTCTTTTCTTTCTTTCTTTCTTTCTTTCCTCTCCCTCCATTCACATACATCCTTCTTCAGCCACTTCTCTTTCCTCTTTCCCTCTCCTTTCTTCCCCTTTCTTTCTATTTCTTTCTCCCTTCTCTCTTTCCTTCTTCTCTTCCCTTTCTTTCCTTCCTTCCTTCCTTCTTTTTCCCCAGCCTCCAACCCATTCACGTAAAGGGTGGGATCTTCTTTTTCATTAGGTTATCAATACCTAAGTCGAAGGGGAGATAAAAGCTAAGTTTGGATTTTGGTGAAAAAAAAAGAGGAGACGGCTACCTCATCTAACACATCTCTCTCTCTCTCTCTGTTGAAATCTCTCTTTCTCTCCCCTTTGAAGTCCCACAACACCCTTTCTCCTTTATCACAACCTTCCTTGGTGGCAACAAGAGCCCAGCCACCTGCAACCTCCACGCCCAACCGGCTCTCTCATTGCAGCACCACAGTCCTCCTCCACGCCCAACACTTGTACCACAACACCACACAAGACACCAGCCATTGTCCAACTCCTTTCTGCAGCCCTTCTTCAGCCACCACAGCACCACACAACCCTCACTACACGCCTAGCAGCTCCATGCCCAGCACCTGCCAGCCAACAGCCACTAGTCGGTTCAAGCTTTAGTCGGCGCCCTTGTAAACACCCCAAATTTTCACTCACCTTCCTGACATCTCCCTCAATCATCACATTTCAGTTCTCTGGAATCAATGAAGGGCAAAATGGTCATTTTTTAAGATTGAACCTTGCAGAAAGTCTAAAATTTCATTCTTGAGCCTCAAAATTTCTATATTTAGGTTCAGAAACATCTTCAAACTGCAAATTTTCGAAATCCTATTCCTGACAAGAAGCTAGAATTTCCAATTCTAGATTCAGAATGACATTTCATATAACATGTCTTTGCATGGCATTACATGAACACTTTACATCATTTCACTGCACAACATGTCATTTTGAGATCCAGAACTCCTGATTTTCAAAATTGTCAATCCAGATTTGATTTTTAAACTTTTCAAAATTGATTTTTAAAACCCTGGGTCTTCAAAATTACCAATTTTTCCAATTTTACCCCCAGGACTCCGAATTACAAAAGTTTTCTCAAGAAAACAATCTGGATAGTTTTGATATTGATTTTTAAAATTTCGCCAGTTGGAAAGAAGATGACACAATTTTAAAGATCTTATCTCAAAACTTTTTGCAAAAAGATTTTAAATCTCTTCTACAAAATTTCTGCAGTTTTTCTTTATATACATATTTTTTTTTGCCTTGAAAAACCATTTTTTTCCAAATTCTTGAAAACAAACCAAGTTTCACTTCATATTATAAAAAAAAATTCCAAAAAAGAGGTTATGTCTTTTGCTTTTTATTTTTTTTATATAATTGGTGTGGGACCCACCTTTTGAACTAGCATCACACTTAAATTCTCAGGTAAGTTTCTTATTTTCAAGCGGGACCCACCCGGAGATGGCACCAATTTGCAAATTCCTCTTTTTAATTTTTTAATGTTATTTATTTTTTTTTAAAATAGTTAGTGGGCCCACACGCATGTGGCGCCCCACTTGAAAATAAAAGATTTGCCAAAACAAAATAAAACTTTATTTTAAAAAAGGATTTTAAAAGTTGGTTGAGGTGGCATTTCCCTAAAAGCCTCCCATTTATTTCACTATTCGTTTTTATTTCTTTTTATTTATTTGCATAAGATTTTTATTTTCAAAAGGAAGCAGCCTTAAATGGCACAACCGAACTTTCCTAAGAAAAAAAGATGTTTACTTTACCTAAAACATTAGGTAAAATAAACCAAAAATTTTCAAAAGGCCAAAAGTCGTCCCCTCTTAAAGGGCGACATTTCAAAATTTTCAAAAGTTTGTCTTAAAGATTATCAAAACCTTTCAAAGATGGAATTCGAAAATTTTCAAATTTCCGTTTTGAGATTTCAAACGATTTCAAAATTTGGAGTAACGCCCCAAAATCTGCGGTTTTTTTGGAAAACCTAATGAAGATCTTTAAAGGGAGACCCTTTTGATGGAAAAAAGGGGGGAAGGTCGATTGATCTTTTCCTTGTTTTCGGTTTTTGCAGATATCTTCCTCTCAGCGTGGAGCTCCCTTCCACTCTTAGGCATAGAAGGCCAATCCCTTTTGGCTGCTCCCATCTCGATCCCCTTTGGTGCAGAAGATCCAGCCGGCTGCTGTCCATTCCCTTTCAGTCCAGCAGCAGAAAATCGACCATCACTTCCCCTTTGGTGCAGGGGATCCAACAGGGGATTCACAAGGCTCTCTTTTTCATTTCTTTCAGTCCAAGCAGATTGATTGAACCTGCAAAAAAAAAAAAAGCCACAAGAGGCATATTTCCTCCAAGCAATCAGCCTAGCAGCAGAAAACTGACCCTCATCTGCTCTCTGCAGGTCGTTTGGAACAAGGATTTACAAGGTAATGCATGGTTGTTGTTTTTTTTTAATCCTCATTTTGTTATGTTCTATTAAATAAAAATCTGTTGTAAATCTGATTAAACTGGAGTTGATGTAAGATAAAGCATAATGTAAAGTTTCGTTTTCAGCATGAGAGACATTTCCTCTACATATCTCCTGTGGTTTGATCCTCAATGAAGATAACTCTATACACGATGATCTGGGGTTTTCGTTTGAATGACTAATAGACTTCAAGAGGTTGATGTCGGGTCGGTCTTCATTCTATATACATCTAAAGAGTTTTATTAGTTATATGTTTTGAAGGGTATTTGTCAACATCTATAGTTAATAACCTTGATTGGTTATGAAAATCTGAGTTGTAACACTATTGTAACTTAACCTGTTGTCATTTTATATATACTGGCTTTATCACCTGTTATTTAAATTCATTTACATTAGCATCTTATGCTCGTCCCTTTGTACCCACTTCATGTTATCTAGTTGGTTTTCTACTATGTTACCCGAGACCCGTAAATAGGATATTCTAGGGTGTTGTTCATTGTATAGGTATGCTCATAAGTTACCTTAAAGGATATCATTTAAAACAACATCTGTTATATGGACCCATCCATCTCAAAGTTTTTTTTTCTGGAATGTCTTACTCCTGTAATATATTCATTATCCTGTCTATACTACTAACCTATTTATTTTGTTGTAGGACTACTGTGCCATTATTTGGCACTACCCCCTTAGGCATCCAGATCTATTAACATTTGTTGTAAAAAAATTCATCTCAATGATGAAACTTTAGCTACTAAACAGTAAAATCTGTTTCATTTCATTATTTCTGAGTCTTATCAGATAGGTTTTGTTGATGTCATGATCACTGAACTACTAGAAATCAACTTTTCACTGGGTTCAATGTGATTTTATGTTACCTGTATGTGTAGATCATGATAAGGGAATGCCATCAGTTTTTGCAGGAAATGAGGAGTGGACAACTACACATTTGAGTGATGTCCATCCATCGTTTAAGTGTCTACAACAGTCAATGGTCTCTTTGTTGTATATCTTCCACACGTCAGCATATTTACATTTGATAAAATCATAGAGCTGAAGACGCCAGCCATTGTCTGGATAAAACAAAAAAAAAAAGAATTTTCCTATGATTGATATGAAATCTTTGCTACAGCCATTCCTATTAATATATATATTTGCTGAATTATATCATGTCATAGCTATGTATCTTCAGCTTAAAATTTCTGTAGGTTAGGATATATCAGTTTTGCATAGTCATTGGTCGCACCTCTACTCACTTGCTATCCCCAAAGTAACCTCTCATTGCTGTATCTGTCATGGTCAATTCCCTGCAACTTTATAGCATTTTAGCCTTTCATTTACTGCACATATGCATTGATTTCCCTGTGCCTTCCATAGCAACTAAGGCCTTTATCTTTGCATATCACCAACTGTATCCCATACCCATTTTACTTTCAGCATTTTATGTCATTGTGCACATTTACTATAGCATGTCTGTTTCTGCAAAATTACATTTCCCTCATCTCTGCATTCACACTTAGATCTTCTTTTCACCTTTTCTTTACATTAGCACATTGTCCCATCTACATTTATCATCTATTGTTTTCTACACTTTGTTCCCAATTTCAGTGTTTGTCTATCATCATATAAATAGTACATTGTTGTATCACCTTGGTTATGCCTTTACACCAACATTTTGTCTCATACTATCGGCTATCCTATATAGGTCATCTGTGGCATGTCCATAGTGAATGTTCATCAGCATATCATTTCAGCTTACATTTCTCCCATTACATATGGGAATTCAAGTATTATGTATATTCTCCCCTTACAAGCATATATATCTATATGTGTAAATATATCTATCTATATATATATATATCTATATATACCTATATATATATATAGATATCTACATCTACACTTGTTTTCATATACAAGCATTTAGGTAGATATTTTTTTTTTCTTTCTGTAAATATACCTTCATTATCATATGTCACTTAGCCCAAATTTGAGCATTTAGAGATATACCTATATATCTTTGTTGTACATATTATGTATATACCCATTTCCTTGGGTATCTTGTATATCCATTCCTTGTACTAATTCTCATTTTGCAGGAAAATCTGGAAGATAGGGTTTCTTTGGAGTTATCAAATATTTAGTTATATTTTTTTACTTTTTGTCAGCAATGTAACAATCAAATGTAAACTTTGGAATAATATTTATTCTTCTGATTAGATTAAGATGCATCTCATATAGTTTGAGTTTCTGCAATATCCTGATGCTATGAATCATGCATTTTATTTCAAAATCACTATGGATGAACACGAATGGTACGTGCACCAACTCTTAGAGAGTTGATAAACTCGGTGGAGTCCATATTTATGGCCCTAGTCGGAATATAGACGTGACCCAGATTCAGCATCTTTCTACTAGTCACACAGAGCCTACACTCTTAGGCTATCTTCAAAATGCACATCATATTTCCAATTTTGCAAAATATTGTGAATTAACTCAATTAAACTCTGAACATATTCATGGCCACAGTCAGAATGTGTGAAGAATTTACTTTGGCTTAATACACATTTTTCCAACAAATTTCTCATAAAATCTTTCTGAATGTCTTTTCCAAAGTGCATTCATACATTCAAATCATCTGCAACATGACATCATCTGCTTTTCTCATGATTTTCTCAAGAAAATTTCATTCTATGGAAATCAATTCCTCAAGAAATTCAGAAAATTTTTAAAAGTTGGATTTTCCAAGTCAAAATTTTCCATGATTTTCCCTGGAAAATGTTATTTTCTCAAGATTTTTTTCAAAAGGGAATTTCTCATCTTTCTCAAAATCAAATTCGATTTTCAGACATTTCAAGGACAATACTCTCAGGATTTCAGTTTCCTAAGTTTTGCTTTTCCTGCTGTAAACACCCCAAATTTTCACTCACCTTCTTGACATCGCCCTCAATCGGCACATTTCAGTTCTCCAGAAGCAATGAAGGGCAAAATGGTCAATTTCTGAGATTGAACCTTGCAGAAAGTCCTAAATTTCATTCTTGAGCCTCAAAATTTCTATATTTAGGTTCAGAGACAGCTTCAAATGGCAAAATTTCAAAATCCTTTTTCTGGACAAAAAACTAAAATTTCCAAGTCCGAGCTCAGAGTGACATTTCATAGAACATGTCTTTGCATATCATTGCATCATTTCACTGCACAACATGTCATTTTGAGATCCAGAACTCCTGATTTTCAAAATTGTCCATCCAGATTTGATTTTTAAACTTTTTCAAATTGATCTTTAAAACCCTGGGTATTCAAAATTACCAAATTTTTCTATTTTACCACCAGGACTTTGAATTACAAAAAATTTCTCAAGAAAAACAATCTGGATATTTGGATATTGATTTTAAAGATTTTATCTCAAAACTTTTTGCAAAAGATTTTAAATCTCTTTACAAATTTTGTTTTTACATTTATCCATATTTTTGCCCTGAAAACCCAATTTTTCCAAATTGTTGAAAAACAAATAATGTTTTATCTCATATCTTCAAATAAATGGAGCGGGACCCGCCTTTGAACTAGCATCATACTCAGACTCTCAGGTAAGTTGTTTATTCTCAAGCGGGACCCACCCGAAGTTCATACCAATTTGCAAAATTTTCTTAATTTCTCAATATTTATTTATTTATTTATTTATTTTTTAGCTAGTGGGCCCACACACATGTGGCACCCCAATTGAAAATAAAAGACTTTCAAAAACAAAACATAAAACTTTATTTTCAAAAGGATTTTAAAAGTGGGTTGAGATGGCATTTCCATAAAAGCCTCTCATTTATTTCAATACTCACTTTCTATTTTATTTTCTTTTTATTGATTTGTTTAAATAATTTTTTTTTTAGAAGGATGCAGCCTTAAATGGCACAGCCGAACTTCCAAAAAAATAAAAAATTAAATAAATTTCATTTTACCTAAAACTTAGGTAAATGAAATGAAAATTTTGAAAAATCACAAGATGCGCCCTTTTGAAAACGGCAGCATTAAGTTTCAATTTGAAAAAATTTCAAAGTTTCTAATGGAAGCTCAAGGCTGCGTTTTTCTTCAAAAGAGCTGAAAGTTTTTTTTAAAAAGGGGGAGCCGATTGAAGAGTGGGGGAGCCAATTGATTGTGAATTTTTTTCTGTTCTGCAGGTGTTTCCTGCTAAGCGTGGAGCCCTCTTCCATCTCCACCAGCTGCCTTCCACCCTTCTTTAGTCCAGCCGCAGGGCATCTCCAGCCAACGTGTCCATCCTCTTCTCCAGCCCCATTGAAGATCCAGCCACCAGACATTTTAACGACTGCTTCCCATCATTTCTTCAGCCCAACGGTTGCTGCCCAACTCTTTTTCTTCCCAGCAGCAGAGGAAGCAACAAGTTTTCATCCAGCTGCTGCCCCTTTTTTAGTCCACCAGCCAGAGATCCAGCAGTCTCTGCATCTTCTTCAGCACACCAGCTGCAGGAGAGACAGCTGTATCACCATCCTTCACCCTTCTTCAGCCACCCGCAGCTGCTGACCCTTTATCGTTGGTTACACTACTCCAGCCATCATCAGCTCCTTCATATTTACCTTCAAACAGCAGGCCGTCTCCTTCTTCAGTACATCAGCCGCAGAGGATCCAGCAGATCCATTAGTGTAAAAATCCCCAAAACGCTGGCTGCAAGCACACCATCCAGAAGGAGCGTTCCTTTCTTCCAGCCTCTATCAAATCAAGGTGTGGATAACATGAAACATTGAATTTACCCATGATATAATCTCTGTAAAAGTCAGTAAATGAGACCCCATTTGAATTTTTTTTTTTATTCACGTATGACATTTTTGGTGTCATGACTTTTCTTTGAGCTTATCGTTTTCATGACTTTTTAATTGTTGATATCATCATAATTCAACCCTCCTGTATATTCAATATCTGCAATTTGAATCCATGGTTGTGCATTAGCATCTCTTGACCCTTCCCATTTCCTGCATCTTATGTTAGCGTTACTATGTTACATTTTTTTTCTTTTGTTTTTGCATCTTATATTAACATAACTTAGTTTTTTCCTTTTTTCTTTTGCATCCAATCCACGGGTTTTTCAGCATAACAAAGATTGTTGAGATGGCGCATTACAATATGAATCATCTCAAGCTTGTTTGGTCAAACATTTGGCATGTATTTGGTGATTTCTTTGTGAATATTGGTTGTTCTGAAAATCTCTCCATTATAATTTTGCTATGGATACCTTGAGGCAGATGGCAATGGAAGGCCTTTGGTTATAATGCATAATGCTGCAAGTGGAGTCTGTGCTGGAAGCACAGAACTTGCCTATTAGCAAGCTATAGATGCTGCTGCTGATATAGTTGATTGCTCTGTTCAAATGACAAAAGATAGTATGCCCATTTGCTTGAACAAAGTGGATCTTATGGTTGATACACAAGCAGTGAATGTCACGTGCCAAAGGGGTTCCAGAGATTCAAGAGAACAATGGCATTCTCTCTTTCGATCTCACAGGGGATGAGATTTAAAGCCTGTCACCTGAGTTGACTAGCCAAATTGAATCATAGACAGGGTTAAAGAGAAACCCAACGTATAAGAACCAAGGGGAGTTTATGACATTAGCTGATTTTCTTGCTTTTGCAAAAGCAAAGTCAGTTTTTGGTGTCTTGGTTGACATTCAGATTGCCTTTTACCTTGCATCCAAGGGACTTAGCATAACAAACTGCAAACAAGACTGCATGTTCAATTTGCTATTTTTTTTTTTTAAAACACAGTGTATATGGTCTACTATTATATATCTATTGTCTTTGTGACTTTTCCCTATCATTCCCCTTTATAGGCGTGTCATCCATGCATTCCTCATCCCCTGTCATTACTCTCTGTTGTCATTGCTTTAGTTAAGAAACAATGTATAGAGGGAAAGTCGTTTATAAAATGAACTTGTTATTTCTTTTACAGCAAGACACATATGTGTTGGAACTTTCAGTAGGATAAAATGCCTCTAGTTTGTTAATCATATCAACATAGTTTACAAAGGTTCATTTTACAACTGGTAATTCATTTAGCCCATAATGCTCCCACAGTGCATTACCTGCGCATATCCATTTTCTGCAGATGTGCAGTCTTGATAATCGGTCATGTTCACGGATGGATATTTTTATATCCATTCATGATCTATAAACCATCTTTTGTATGCTTTGTTATTGATATATAGGGAAGCTGCATACCCAGTTTTATCGAAAATTACCTTGTAATTTGGAAATCCTTATGAAATCCCCTACAGAAACTATATATACCTGTATTTTCTGATTTTACCCATTATATAGAATTTCCCTTAAATGTGTATATTTTCTTATTATAGGTATATATATATCAATATATATGTATATCTATCTATATGTATACGTATATATGTATATATATATATGTATATATGTATATATATATACATATATATATACTTATATATATACATACATATCCTTTCATGTGTATTGGTTATTATATATATTTTTCTTTTATCTTATTTTTGTAAATATATCTTCATTATCATATATCATTCATCATAAATTCAAGTATTTCTACATTTACTTGTATATTTTTGTTGTATATAGTATATATATACCCATTTCCTTGGTTATCTTGTACTAACTCTCATTTTGCAGGAAAACCTAGAAGATGCTGATTTCTTGGCTCCATTTCATTTCATTTTTTTTTTTACTTTATGTTAGCAATGTAACAATCCAATGTAAACCTTGGAATAAGATTTACTATTACTGCTTAGATTAGGCTGCATCTCATATAGTTTGATTTCAGTAATATCCTGATTCTATGATGCATATATGTCAAATTTCAAAATTCACCGTGGATGAACACGAATGGCACGTGCACCAACTCTTAGAGAGTTGATGAACTCGGTGGAATCCATATTTACGGCCCTAGTCGGAATATGGACGAGACCCAGATCCATCATCTCTCTACCAGTCACATTGAGCCTACACTCTTAGGCTATCTTGAAAATGCACCTCATATTTCCAATGTTTTCAAAATATTGTGAATTAACTCAAATAAACCCTGAATATGTTCATGGCCACAGTCAGAATATATGAAGGATTTACTTTGGCTCAATCCATATTTTTTTAACAAATTTTTCAGAAAGTTTTTCAAAGTGCATTCATTCATTCAAATCACCTGCATCATTCGTTTTTCTCATGATTTTCTCAAGAGATTTTCACTTCATGGAATCGATTTTCTCAAGAAACTATGATGATATTCGGAGTTGGATTTCCCAAATCAAAGTTTTCCTGTGATTTTCCTTAAAAAGTTATTTTCTTAAGATCCATTTTCAAAAGGAATTTTCATCTTTCTCAAGAATAAAAAGCTGATTTTCAGATATTTCAAAGATAAAATTCTCAGGATTTCAATTTCCTAAGTTCTAAATTTCCTTCTTCAATGAGTTTCCCTACAAAATTTTCTATCATTTTCCTAAGAAAATTCTCAAAGTCCAAGTTTTCCTAACAAATGTTTTCCTTTTCAAATATTCATCTTTTCTCAAGAATTCCTCCAGTTTTCCTGAGATTCTCATTTCTTCATGGTTTTCTAAGTCTTTATAAACTTTCTCCAAATTTTCCTGAGATTCTCATTTCTTCACAGTTTTCTAAGTCTTTATAAACTTTCTCAAGATTTTCTCGAGATTCTCACTTCTTCAAGATTTTCCAACTCTTTATAAACTTTCTCGAGATTTCAAACCTTCTTCGTCTGAGTTTTCCTGAGAGATTGATTTTCATCTTTTCCTGAGAAATGCTTTCCAACTTCAAATATTTTCTAAGCATACATCATATCTTCCAATTTACATTTCCCAAAATTCTCATAGCACATGCCTGAATTCTCTATTCATTTACGATAGAACACGATTTCGGTAATTTCACTAAGTCAAGCACAATTTTGGTCCTTGGTTCGATTACCCCTGTTAAAGGCGTCAAGAACGGTCGAACCTCGTACCGACAGGTCGAACCCCATCCCATGGATTTTCCCGCAATTTTCAAAACGGAGGCGAGTATTTCAAAACAATTTCCAAAATCCGGTCAAGTTTGAATCGCGAAAGCATTTCCCTCTCTCTTCCGCAAGGAAGGGAAGACAGGAAAATTTTGCGACGATAACAGGTTTGGCAACCGTGATGGGACCTGTCCTTGTCTGACTCAATTGTGCTTGACTTAGTTCAATTATCGAAATTGTGTTCACCAAATGTCAGCTCTTTTACTTTTGATATCATGCAAACCTAGGAGCCTAGATTCTGACCTAGTTGACATTGACTGCATATAGACTAGGCATGGTTTGGTAGGACCAGATTGAGGAGAAATTTTCATGCTCACATAGACTTAGGTCTAAATATAACTCTCCTCAATTTAGGATCTGAATGCAAACAATGTATGCTTCTTCAAAAGATTTTCAAAAGTCTATCTCTCTAGGACTTAGAGCCCTCTATTTCTTGCATGTGATCATTTTTTTTCAAAATCTACATTACCTACTATTACCCGGTCTTCACGTTGTTGGGCTCTCTTCCAGAACCCTAGTTCGGGATCAGGCCTCACAACTGGGCCAACTATTTGGGTTAACACCCCCTACCACGTACCGCGGGCAACAGTCCGAAGTATATTGGTAGGCGCTCAAGGATGTTGGAAAACCTTACCTTAGAACCGGAGTTGAAATTATGTGCCACGTACCTCGGATTTCGGTTCGAGTATATCGGCATAACTGGATTGGATAAAGATGATCTGAACTTAGAGTTAGGATTAAGGTCCTACAACTGTTTTTCAAAATGATGCATCTAGAGTCAGCCTTTTAGGGAGTGTTGTATGTGCATAAATGTTTGTGCAGGATGTGATTGTTCGTATATTACCTCTATTTCCTTACATTTTCCCAAAATATTTTCAAATATCCATATTTCTCATCTTTTCCTTTTATTTTCTCAAACCCTAGAAGGTTTTCCCAAATATCCAATTTCTTTCAAAACTCCAGGTGATTTTTCCTTCTTCCGTTCTACTGAATCTCGAATTTTCAACTGCATTTTCATCTTGCCTGCAATTTTTCAAAATCATATGTTTTCTTTCCTTGGATTTCAATTCTTTTGTCTATTTGCAAAATTCTTCATCTTATTTTCCTCGTGCATACCTTGACTATTGCGGTGGAAATTGTTTACCCACTTGCCTTCTCCTTATTCTAAATCCGTTTGCGGATTGTTTTCCAAGAGATATCTCTTTCCTTTAAAATGGTGTTTTTCCTCGTGGTTGACGACCTCGCCTAGGTAACAAGGCACATTTTCCGTTGTTATTTCTCTTACAAAGAATGACAACACAATTGTCGTGATTTCAGTGATGACTCCATCCCTAGTAATGGGATATTCTTCCAATTGTCTACCATATCATCAATAATCATTTTTTCCCCATCCAAAATTTCCTCAGAGCCTAACCAAGACTTCATCCTGCAGAGAGCATCCACAACATTTGATGGTTCGAACAAGATCAGGAAAAAGAACCACATCACCACAGTACTCCTCAGCCTTAGAAGAAGAGATGGGCTCCCCGCGATCCGAGAGGAGTCAAGAGCAGCAGCAAGGGGAGGATGGCATAGACCCACAGATGTATGCCATGTTCCAGAAAATGATGACCAAAATGATGAGTGAACAGACTGGGACCAGTGCAGAGAAGAACCCATTCAGAGAGAAGTTCCATGGGCACAAGGATAAGAAGACTTCCAAGAAGCAAGTTCAGCCCGAGGAAATTTCAGATGAATCAGAATCAGAGGAAGACACCGATGAAGAATATGAGGTGCCTCTGGCATTTCAGAAACAGGGCCAAGAACAAAGGAAGAGTCGCAAATCAAAAGATCAAGTTGCAGAAGAGCTCTTGCAGACACAGTTCAAAGAAATGGCCAAAGTTGTTAAAGACCTGCAAGCTCGCGACAAGGGTAAGAAAGTCTTCACTAGCGAAGATTTTTATGATGGATTAAAAGGAGACGAAGAACTGGAAAACCTGCCCCGCAAGTTCATCAAGTTCGATGGTTCTGGTGATCCCAAAGCCCATCTCGCCATGTTCTTCGCCGAATGCTCCAAATTCAAGAGAGACAATAGGGCCCTATTTCTCTGTTTTCCTCGTAGCTTAGAAGGCATTGCCGCCAAGTGGTACTCTGAGCATATCAATCCAATTGAGCTGCGAGAATTCGATAAGGTGGTCAACCTATTCATTGAGCGATTTCTGTTCAATACTGAAGCGCTCCCAACATTGAACCATCTCTGCAATCTAAGGCAGAATGAAAATGAAAAGGCAAGGGACTTCATTCGCAGATGAAGAGAGACCTGCAACAAAATGAGGGATCCTATATCAGAAAGGCATGCTTTATCATTGATCCTCAATAATTTTTCGCAACCCCTGAGAGGATTAATTTCTACCTCACCATCCAAGTCTTTCGTTGAACTCATTGAACGAGCTGAATGGCTCGAAATGGGAGTAGAGAATGGAGTCTATGAAGGCCTTACCATTGCAAGAAACAGTCAAGATGCCAAAAAGAAGGCTCACTTCACTTTTGCGGCTAAGTCTTTCAATAATAGCAAAGGCAACAAGAATGATCATGGTAACAATTTGGAGAGAATCAAAAGGCAAAAAGGGAAGGACATCAACAGTGATAAACCTCTCCAATCCAGCCCTCAGCATCAAAAGAAAGATCAGGAAAAATCAAAGCGCAAGGACTGGAGAACTGATCGAGAATTCACCCCTCTGGATCAGACACTCGAGAGTATACTCGAGTATATGCTTGAGAAAGACCTTGTTCGGTTGCCTAAAGCCGATGATCCTCCAACAATTATGGGCAGATTCAAAGAACAGTTTTGCAAATTTCATTGAGCAGTAGGGCACGATACAGAAAACTGCTTTGTCCTTAAGAACATTGTTCAAGACTGCATTGACAAGAAACTCCTCGTTGAAGATGGAAAAGAGGACTAGTCATCCTGACTAAGCTTTTTCCACAATCATTCCAGAAGATGACAATGCCAACAATTTCCCATTTTTCATCTTGCTTTTTCAAAAAGAATAATGTAATCCCATTCTCCTTCCTTGATTTTAAAGCATCAATAAAGTCATCGAATTTTTCAATAGCTTGGTGCCATCTTATTTGCTTCTTCTTCCTTTTCAAAATGTCTATCTTGTGAGGAATGATCTTGAGGACGTCTATCAGTCAAGAAGCTTGTCAATTATCCTTCTTTTATTCAAAATTTTCCTTCCCAGTCACACTGGGGCATTTTTTTTTTTGAAAATTTCTCTTTACCTTAAAACATCCTGTATGCAGGCAGGATAAACCAATCTCTCATTTTGCATATATATGCACTCACTTGCATTAATTTTGCATTCATTTACATGTCATATGTATTTGCATTTGCATTTCATTTTGCATCAATTCTGCATCCATTTTTTCCCATTCAGGTTAAGGGATAAAACCTGAATCATTTTCCATAATTCTTCAATTTCGACCTCCGGGTCATCCAATTTCTAATTTTCAAATTACCAAAATTCTCAATTTTGACCGCCAAGTCATCCAATTTCCATTCCCTATTCAGGATAAGGGGATAATCCGGAAACCGTTCATAAAAGTAATCCAACTCTCTATAATGATCCTTGTTCTTCATTGAACTGATAGTGTTCCAAGCGAACTGATAGTCGTTCTTTATTGAACTGATATTGTTCCATGTGAACTGATAGTCGTTCTTCATTGAACTAATATTGTTCCCAGTGAACTGATAGTCATTCTTCATTGAACTGATAGTGTTCCCAGTGAACTGATAGTCGTTCTTCATCGAACTGATAGTGTTCTAAGTGAACCGATGGTCGTTCTTCATTGAACTGATATTATTCCCACTGATAGTCATTCTTCATCGAACTGATAGTGTTCCCAAGTGAACTGATAGTCGTTCTTCATCGAACTGATAGTGTTCCAAGTGAAATGATAGTCGTTCTTCATTGAACTGATAGTGTTCCAAGTGAACTGATAGTCGTTCTTTATTGAACTGATAGTCGTTCTTCATTGAACTGATATTGTTCCCAGTGAACTGATAGTCGTTCTTCATTGAACTGATAGTGTTCCAAATGAACCGATGGTCGTTCTTCATTGAACTGATATTATTCCCAGCGATGGTCATTCTTAATTGAATTGATATTGTTCACAGTGAACCGATGGTCGTTCTTAATTGAACCGATATTGTTCTCAATGAATCGATGGACGTTCTCAATTGAACTGATATTGTTCCCAGTGAACTGATAGTCACCTCCTTTGGGGAAAGGAGAGGATAATTTTTGTCACGGATGCGTTAAACCGGACTTCAAATGCTCTTTTTCACCTAGGATTTCAAGAAAACTTTGTCAATTTGTCAATCAAATTATTTGTTGATTTCAGAACTTTATTGCACAAATTTTTACTTCAGTTTACCTTCAGTATTACTTCCAAAAAGGCAAAGCTTTTGTGAAGAAGGATTCAAAATCCAAATTCTTTCTATTGGCCAACCAAAAGGATGAAGGATAAATCCTCGATATGGCCAGAAAAGAAGATTCAATGTTTTGCAAAGCCATAGATGATTGATATTGATCGCAGTCAATGGCACATTTTTAAAGACCATTCTTGTAAAGACGAGGCAGTGAAAATATCCTGAACGCTAGAAAAGAGAGCATTCACCCAAGTCCTGTCTCCTCAGAATCACCTAAGCTGCAATTAAATATCCGCAAAAGGGATCTCTTACTTGTCGTCAATATAAAGGCGAATTAAGCGAGTAGACCCTCGGGGCCAAAGAAGATTCGAAACATCTCCAAGATGACGGAGTTTGTGACGGATCCTTCCAGGGAAAGTCCAAAGCATTGTCGAGATGAAGGCAGATGTGATGAACCTCCCGACAATCCCCAAAAGATATTTAATTTCCGCTATCATCCAAAGATCTCTAACCCATGAGCCAATATCGTCCAAGAAGGATCAAAACATCTCCAAATTGAAGGAGTTTGTGACGTACCCTTCCCAAAAGAGAGCAAGAGAGGAAAAAGAGAGAGAGAAAAAGTTAGAATATCTCCAAAATGAAGGAGAGTGTAGCAAAAAAAAAAAGAGTCAAAAGAGTGCAGAAAGATTATCATGAGAGAAGCTTCCAGGATATCAAACTGCCATATTTATCAAGAATCTTCTTTAAATATGTGAAATTCTATTATCAATATCCTTTCATAGATTACTTTCATGATATCAAATTCTCTTTCCTGTTCATATCAAGGAAATTGATAACTTCTTTGAAGAAGGTCAATCACAAGCAATTTGGATTCCAAATCTTGTTTCTATGAAGTCAATCCTGTTTGGAGGTAATACTTCAGGTAGAAAAGAAGGAATATTTTCACAACAATGAGCATCATTTTCAATTACTTTGAATCAACAAAATTTTCAACATTTTGACAATATTTTCTAGCTATCCTGACGTTAAGTAAGAGCTTGATATCCATATTGATGCATCTTGACCCCTTCGAGAGAGTTTCCTTTGTCATCTTTCACATTGTTGAAAGATTAGCCTTCTCTCCGAAAGGATTGCCTTATCATCTTTCGCGTTGTCAAAAGAATCGCCTTGTTCCTTTGGATTGTCTTTTGTCATCTTTCGCGTTATCAAAAGAATCGCCTTACTCCTTTGGATTGCCTTATCATCTTTCGTGTTGTCGAAAAAAATCGCCTTGTTCCTTTGGATTACCTTTATCATCTTTCGCGTTATAAAAAATCGCCTTGTTTCTTTGAATCGCCTGCGTTCATCTTTCGCGTTGCCGAAAGAGTTGCCTTATTCTTCGTTGGAAAAATTGCCTTATTCATCTTTTGCATTGTCAAAAGAGTTGCCTTACTCTTCTTTGAAAGCGTTTGCCTTGTTTGTCTTTCGCGTTGCCGAAAGAGTTACCCGTCAAAAGATTGCCATATCCATCTTTCGCATTGTCGAAAGAGTTGTCTTACTCCTTACCTTATTCATATTTCACGATGATGAAAAATTCACCAGATCGTCTTGATCATTTTCCAAAATTGCCTCTTACAATTCCATTTTCATCGCCTCGTTCATCTTCAAGAAAAGTTGTCTTATTCACCTTCCAAAATTCCATTTTCCGCCCGATCAGGATAAGGGTACAAATCTGAGCCTCAATCAAAGAGGTATTTCATCTTTCGCCCGATCAGGATAAGGGTACAAACCTGAGCCTCAATCAAAGAGGTATTCCATTTTCTACCCAATCAGGATAAGGGTACAAACCTGAGTCTCATTTCGATGAGATATCCCATTCCCCAATCAGGTCTAGGGTTAAAACCTGAGCTTCGTTCTAGACGAGGTATTCCTGTCCCATCCAGGTTAAGGGCAAAAACCTGAACTTCGCTCTCACAGAGCAAATCTATTTTTTTCTTTATTCTCCATTTCATATCTACCATCTTCCTCGGGCTCATTTCTTCATACCCAGTCAGATCCTTCTAACTGGGGCATTTTTATATATCCCAAATTTGGTGTGTTTTTCTTTGCCACTAAGCTCGACCATAAGCCGGCTTAGTAGCAAAGAGGGGCATCTGTAAACACCCCAAATTTTCACTCACCTTCTTGACATCGCCCTCAATCAGCACATTTCAGTTCTCCAGAAGCAATGAAGGGCAAAATGGTCATTTTCTGAGATTGAACCGTGCAAAAAGTCCTAAAATTCATTCTTGAGACTCAAAATTTCTATATTTAGGTTCAGAGACAGCTTCAAATGGCAAAATTTCAAAATCCTTTTTCTGCACAAAAAGCTAAAATTTCCAAGTCCGAGCTCAGAGTGACATTTCATAGAACATGTCTTTGCATATCATTGCATCATTTCACTGCACAGCATGTTATTTTGAGATCCAGAACTCCTGATTTTCAAAATTGTCCATCCAGATTTGATTTTTAAACTTTTTCAAATTGATCTTTAAAACCCTGGGTATTCAAAATTACCAAATTTTTCTATTTTACCCCCAGGACTTTGAATTACAAAAAATTTCTCAAGAAAAACAATCTGGATATTTGGATATTGATTTTAAAGATTTTATCTCAAAACTTTTTGCAAAAGATTTTAAATCTCTTTACAAATTTTGTTTTTACATTTATCCATATTTTTGCCCTGAAAACCCAATTTTTCCAAATTCTTGAAAAACAAATAATGTTTTATCTCATATCTTCAAATAAATGGAGCGGGACCCACCTTTAAACTAGCATCATACTCAGACTCTCAGGTAAGTTGTTTATTCTCAAGCGGGACCCACCTGAAGTTCATACCAATTTGCAAAATTTTCTTAATTTCTCAATATTTATTTATTTATTTATTTATTTTTTAGCTAGTGGGCCCACACACATGTGGCACCCCAATTGAAAATAAAAGACTTTAAAAAACAAAACATAAAACTTTATTTTCAAAAGGATTTTAAAAGTGGGTTGAGATGGCATTTCCATAAAAGCCTCTCATTTATTTCAATACCCACTTTCTATTTTATTTTCTTTTTATTGTTTTGTTTAAATAAATTTTTTTTTTTTTAGAAGGATGCAGCCTTAAATGGCACAGCCGAACTTCCAAAAAAATAAAAAATTAAATAAATTTCATTTTACCTAAAACTTAGGTAAATGAAATGAAAATTTTGAAAAATCACAAGATGCACCCTTTTGAAAACGTCAGCATAAAGTTTCAATTTGAAAAAATTTCAAAATTTCTAACGAAAGCTCAAGGCTGCGTTTTTTCTTCAAAAGAGCTGAAAGTTTTTTTTAAAAAGGGGGAGCCAATTGATTGTGAAATTTTTTTTGTTCTGCAGGTGTTTCCTGCTAAGCGTGGAGCCCTCTTCCATCTCCACCAGCTGCCTTCCACCCTTCTTTAGTCCAGCCGCAGGGCACCTCCAGCCAACGTGTCCATCCTCTTCTCGAGCCTCATTGAAGATCCAACCACCAGACATTTCAACGACTGCTTCCCATAATTTCTTCAGCCCAACGGTTGCTGCCCAACTCTTTTTCTTCCCAGCAGCAGAGGAAGCAACAAGTTTTCATCCAGCTGCTGCCCCTTTTTTAGTCCACCAGCCAGAGATCCAGCAGTCTCTGCATCTTCTTCAGCACACCAGCCGCAGGAGAGACAGCTGTATCACCATCCTTCACCCTTCTTCAGCCACCCGCAGCTGCTGCCCCTTTATCGTTGGTTACACTACTCCAGCCATCATCAGCTTTTTCACATTTACCTTCAAACAGCAGGTCGTCTCCTTCTTCAGTACATCAGCCGCAGAGGATCCAGCAGATCCATTAGTGTAAAAATCCCCAAAACGCTGGCTGCAAGCACACCATCCAGAAGGAGCGTTCCTTTCTTGCAGCCTCTATCAAATCAAGGTGTGGATAACATGAAACATTGAATTTACCCATGATATAATCTCTGTAAAAGTCAGTAAATGAGACCCCATTTGAAATTTTTTTTTTATTCACGTATGACATTTCTGGTGTCATGACTTTTCTTTGCGCTTATCGTTTTCATGACTTTTTAATTGTTGATATTATCATAATTCAACCCTCCTGTATATTCAATATCTGCAATTTGAATCCATGGTTGTGCATTAGCATCTCTTGACCCTTCCCATTTCCTGCATCTTATGTTAGCGTTACTATGTTACATTTTTTTTCTTTTGTTTTTGCATCTTATATTAACATAACTTAGTTTTTTTCTTTTTTTTTTGCATCCAATCCACGGGTTTTTCAGCATAACAAAGATTGTTGAGATGGCGCATTACAATATGAATCATATCAAGCTTGTTTGGTCAAACATTTGGCATGTATTTGGTGATTTCTTTGTGAATATTGGTTGTTCTGAAAATCTCTCCATTATAATTTTGCTATGGATACCTTGAGGCAGCTGGCAATGGAAGGCCTTTGGTTATAATGCATAATGCTGCAAGTGGAGTCTTTGCTGGAAGCACAGAACTTGCCTATTAGCAAGCTATAGATGTTGCTGCTGATATAGTTGATTGCTCTGTTCAAATGACAAAAGATAGTATGCCCATTTGCTTGAACAAAGTGGATCTTATGGTTGATACACAAGCAGTGAATGTCACGTGCCAAAGGGGTTCCAGAGATTCAAGAAAACAATGGCATTCTCTCTTTCGATCTCACAGGGGATGAGATTTAAAGCCTGTCACCTGAGTTGACTAGCCAAATTGAATCATAGACAGGGTTAAAGAGAAACCCAACATATAAGAACCAAGGGGAGTTTATGACATTAGCTGATTTTCTTGCTTTTGCAAAAGCAAATTCAGTTTTTGGTGTCTTGGTTGACATTCAGATTGCCTTTTACCTTGCATCCAAGGGACTTAGCATAACAAACTGCAAACAAGATTGCATGTTCAATTTGTTATTTTTTTTTTTTTTTAAACACAGTGTATATGGTCTACTATTATATATCTATTGTCTTTGTGACTTTTCCCTATCATTCCCCTTTATAGGCGTGTCATCCATGCGTTCCTCATCCCCTGTCATTACTCCCTGTTGTCATTGCTTTAGTTGAGAAACAATGTATAGAGGGAAAGTCATGTTTATAAAATGAACTTGTTATTTCTTTTACAGCAAGACACATATGTGCTGGAACTTTCAGTAGGATAAAATGCCTCTAGTTTGTTAATCATATCAACATAGTTTACAAAGGTTCATTTTACAGCTGGTAATTCATTTAGCCCATAATGCTCCCACAGTGCATTACCTGCACATATCCATTTTCTGCAGATGTGCAGTCTTGATAATCGGTCATGTTCACGGATGGATATTTTTATATCCATTCATGATCTATAAACCATCTTTTGTATGATTTGTTATTGATATATAGGGAAGCTCCATACCCAGTTTTATCGAAAATTACCTTGTAATTTAGAAATTACATCCTTGTGAAATCCCCTACAGAAACTGTATATACCTGTATTTTCTGATTTTACCCATTATATAGAATTTCCCTTAAATGTGTATATTTTCTTATTATAGGTATATATATATCAATATATATGTATATCTATCTATATGTATACATATATATGTATATATATATATGTATACTTGTATATATGTATATATATACATATATATATACTTATATATATACATACATATCCTTTCATGTGTATTGGTTATTATATATATTTTTCTTTTATCTTACTTTTGTAAATATATCTTCATTATCATATATCATTCATCATAAATTCAAGTATTTCTACATTTACTTGTATATTTTTGTTGTATATAGTATATATATACCCATTTCCTTGGTTATCTTGTACTGACTCTCATTTTGCAGGAAAACCTAGAAGATGCTGATTTCTTGGCTCCATTTCATTTCATTTTTTTTTTTACTTTATGTTAGCAATGTAACAATCCAATGTAAACCTTGAAATAAGATTTACTATTACTTCTTAGATTAGGCTGCATCTCATATAGTTTGATTTCAGTAATATCCTGATTCTATGATGCATATATCTCAAATTTCAAAATTCACCGTAGATGAACACGAATGGCACGTGCACCAACTCTTAGAGAGTTGATGAACTCGGTGGAATCCATATTTACGGCCCTAGTCGGAATATGGACGAGACCCAGATCCATCATCTCTCTACCAGTCACATTGAGCCTACACTCTTAGGCTATCTTAAAAATGCACCTCATATTTCCAATGTTTTCAAAATATTGTGAATTAACTCAAATAAACCCTGAATATGTTCATGGCCATAGTCAGAATATATGAAGGATTTACTTTGGCTCAATCCATATTTTTTTAACAAATTTTTCAGAAAGTTTTTCAAAGTGCATTCATTCATTCAAATCACCTGCATCATTCGTTTTTCTCATGATTTTCTCAAGAGATTTTCACTTCATGGAATCGATTTTCTCAAGAAACTATGATGATATTCGGAGTTGGATTTCCCAAATCAAAGTTTTCCTGTGATTTTCCTTAAAAAGTTATTTTCTTAAGATCCATTTTCAAAAGGAATTTTCATCTTTCTCAAGAATAAAAAGCTGATTTTCAGATATTTCAAAGATAAAATTCTCAGGATTTCAATTTCCTAAGTTCTAAATTTCCTTCTTCAATGAGTTTCCCTACAAAATTTTCTATCATTTTCCTAAGAAAATTCTCAAAGTCCAAGTTTTCCTGACAAATGTTTTCCTTTTCAAATATTCATCTTTTCTCAAGAATTCCTCCAGTTTTCCTGAGATTCTCATTTCTTCATGGTTTTCCAAGTCTTTATAAACTTTCTCCAAATTTTCCTGAGATTCTCATTTCTTCACAGTTTTCTAAGTCTTTATAAACTTTCTCAAGATTTTCACGAGATTCTCACTTCTTCAAGATTTTCCAACTCTTTATAAACTTTCTCGAGATTTCAAACCTTCTTCGTCTGAGTTTCCTGAGAGATTGATTTCCATCTTTTCCTGAGAAATGCTTTCCAACTTCAAATATTTTCTAAGCATACATCATATCTTCCAATTTACATTTCCTAAAATTCTCATAGCACATGCCTGAATTCTCTGTGCATTTAGGATAGAACACGATTTCGGTAATTTCACTAAGTCAAGCACAATTTTGGTCCTTTGTTCGATTACCCCTGTTAAAGGCGGCAAGAGCGGTCGAACCTCGTACCGACAGGTCGAAACCCATCCCATGGATTTTCCCGCAATTTTCAAAACGGAGGCGAGTATTTCAAAACAATTTCCAAAATCCGGTCAAGTTTGAATCACGAAAGCATTTCCCTCTCTCTTCCGCAAGGAAGGGAAGACGGGAAAATTTTGCGACGATAACACCTGCTCCTATGGATTTTCCTTTGAATTTTCAATCATTTTCCAAAGAAAGTTTTCAAAATTGGAGTTTCCCTGACAAGTATTTTCTTTTTCAAATGTTCATCTTTTCTCAAGAATTCTCTCCATTTTCTCAGGATTTTCTCATATCATCATAAACTTTCCTGTGATTTCTAAATCCTTTCATCTGAGTTTCTTGAGAGATTGATTTCCTGAGAAATGCTTTTCAACTCCAAATGTTTTTTAAGCATACATCATATTTTCCAACTTACATTTTATAAATCTCATCGCACATGCCTGAATTCTCTGTGCATTTAGGATAGAACATGATTTCAATGATTTAACTAAGTTAAGCACATTTTGATCCTTGGTTCAATTACCCCTGTTAAAGGCGGCAGGAACGGTCGAACCTCGTACTGACAGATCGAGCCCCATCCCATGGATTTTCCCGCTATTTTCAAAATGGAGGTGAGTATTTCAAAAACAATTTCCAAAATCCGGTCAAGTTTGACTCGCAAAAGCATTTTCCTCTTTCTCTCCCGCAAGGGAAGGGAAGAGGAAAAAATTTTGCGACGATAAGAGGTTTGGCGACCGAAATGGGACCTGTCCTTGTCTGATCAAAATTGTGCTTGATTTAGTTCAATTATCGAAACTGTGTTCACAAAATGTCAGCTCTTTTTGCTTTTGATATCATGTGAACCTAGAAGCCTAGATTCTGACCTAGCTAACATTGACTGCATATAGCTTAGGCATGTTGAGAAACTCTGTTTTGATGTCACATAATATGATACATTGTCTCATTTGATTTTATATGATATGATAATATGTCCTCTTGAAAAATGTTATATTATGACTGAATATGTTTTGCCATAAATCTAACGAGTATTTGATGCAAGGATATCTCACCCAATAAGGATGGAGACTTCTTGTTCAAGTACAAATATGGTGCAATCATACTCCTTGAAGAAAAAGCTTGATGAGCCATGCATTCCTAAAGTTCAAATGAAGAGATCGGCTACCTCAAGATGAAGACTTCTTTCTTCTTTAGAGTCATATGTAACAGAACCTTAAGGAACTTGCATATTGCATATTACATACTCATTCATAAACACTATATCATAAAAGTATACGATAGTTTCAAAAAGCTCCTTTTTGAAAACCAATAATTGTACCTTCTTACAACCTTTTATGAAAAAGATATTTTGTCATGTAATAATTGTACCTTACACTATATACAAGACAACATAAAAAAAAAGGAATGTAGGAAAAAGACAAAAACATAAAATCGGCTACATGGAGAAAACAAATATAATATGTTTTTGAAAAGACTCTAGTTACCTTCTTTAAAGAAATATTTCTAATATAAGAAGAAGACAAAAACATAAATCGGCTACACAAAAGAAAAACAAATAAAATATGTTCTTGAAAGGACTCTAGTTACCTTTTTGTAAAACCATAAAATGTCGACTTACTTGAAGTCAGCATTCTCTTTACAAAGCATTAAATACCTCCTGTAACAAATCCTTGTTAATATCCTTCTCAAAGAATGTCGACCTTCTTTTGGTCCTCATTCTCTCTGGAGACTTTGAAAAACACAACATAAAGAAAACACTTGACATGACTATGTACAAATAAATATCTCAAAGCACTCATTGTACTTACACTCATTTAAAGCAAAAAAGTACTAATGTACCTCAAATCATTAATTAGAATAAAGACAAAACTATAACCCAACGTTCAATGTACTATTGTAAGAAATAGACTTTTTACATAAAATATGTATTACCTAAAATATTACAACGACTAGTGTACCCTCTATTTTACTTTTATGGAAAAAGACATTCTCGAATTTCTCTAAAAGATATTTTTGAAATGACATAACATTTCACATTTCAAAAAGTTACAATTCCAAAATGTAACGACTACTTTTTAAAAGCTATATAAACACACTCAAATAAACTATTCAAACAATGGAATGGAATAGACGTGTGAGCTTACAACGAGAAAAATTCTTATTTGATATTTGAAAAGAGAGCCTTGAAAAAGAAAGAGAAAAAAAAAAGAAAGAAAAGAGAAAAAGTCAAGTCCAGCTCTGTGACAAAGAGCATCCTCTGAGTGACAAACAGAACATTCTGAGAATCCTTCATTCGTGCATTCATATCATTCTGAAGGTTCTATAGGAAGTATTGTAACTCTGTTATTCATTGTATTCCTTCTTTGTTGAAAGAAGTAGACCTCTGTGAAAGAGGGTGTTGCCTTTCTCTGTTGAGAGAAGAAGACCTCTGTGAAAGAGGGTGTTGTCCTTCTCTGTTGAGAGAAGAAGACCTCTGTGGAAGAGGGTGTGCCCCTTCTCTATTGAGAGAAGAAGACCTCTGAGGAAGAGGGTGTTGTACTATTTATCCGGTGACTCGGATGTTATAGTGGAAAGCTCAAGTGGTTTGCTTGGGGACTGGATGTAGGTCTGGATACTGACCAAACCAGTATAAATTCTGTGTTTTATGTGTTATGCCTTATTGCCTGATTATTTTATTTTATCGATTTTTATCGTATTTCACTATTCACCCCCCCTCTAGTGGAATTTCATTTGGTATCAGAGCAGGTTTGTTGGTTTCGACGTAACAAGTCTTCCAGCACAAATGGCATCTACCTCATATGCTCGTGATATTGAAGGTCAACACGCATCTCATCCACCCTTCTTCAATGGCTCCAACTATGGATACTGGAAGTGCAGAATGGCTATATTTCTCAAATCCATTGATTTTGCCGTATGAAAAATTATTGAGCATCCATACACATCTCCATCCACAGACTATAGCTTATGGTCTGATGAAGAAAAGAAAATGGCAAACCTAAATGCAAAGGCTATGAATGCCTTGTATTGTGCCATTGATCAAAACGAATTCAATAGAATATCTATATGTGAATCTGCATATGATATTTGGCATTCTTTGGAAGTTATTCATGAAGGAACCAACAAAGTGAAAGAAGCCAAAATTTCATCTCTTGTTAGAAAATATGAGTTGTTCAAAATGAACAAAGATGAACCCATCACAGAGATGTTTACTAGATTTACCAACATCACCAACGATCTGAAATCTCTGGGTGTAACATATTCCCAGACTGAAAAGGTGAAGAAAATCTTGAGATCTCTCACAACTGATTGGGAGAAAAAGACTACAGCTATTGAAGAAGCTCAAGATTTATCTAAGCTTACTTTGGACGACTTAATAGGCAATCTTATGGCCTATGAAGTCCACATGAAAGAAAGAAGGGAAGAAGAGCAATCAGTAAAGAAAACTCTAGCTTTCCCAGCTCTATCTGAGAATGAAGACTCAGATAAAGAATCAAAAATTGCGCTACTCACCAGAAAATTCCAGCGCTTCATGAGAAGGAACCGGCTTCCAAACAGGCACAAGGAAAGAAAAGATCCTAAAGAAGATCCCATGTGCTTTTAGTGTAATAAGTCAAGCCACTTAAGACGTGACTGTCCCCTTCTCAAAAGAAAGTCCAAGACTGAGGAACCAAAGAAGAGGTTCTTCAAGAAAAAGGCTCTGCATGCTCAATGGGATGATTCAGAACCATCCACTAGTGAAGAGTCAAGTGATGATGAAGCCGAAACTGCAAATATGTGCTTCATGGCAAACGAAAGTTCGGTAAGTGAAATCTCTGATTTTTCCTTTAAAGAACTTCTAGATGCTTTTCAAGAACTATTTGAAGAATCTAGAAAATTGAGTTTCAAAAATAAAGATTTAAAATCTGAAAATCTAAAGCTTTCCCAAGAAAATGAAAAACTCAGCAGTAAAAATTCTGAGTTGAAAAAGGAAAATCTTATGCTTATGTCTGGAATTTCTTCTACTAGCTCCAAAACAAAAAATCTGCAAGTAGAAATTTCAGAGCTAAAAAGTAAAACTGAGAACCTCATGAAAACAGTTTTCAAGTTTACTAAAGGTAAAGAGAACTTGGATAAACTCTTATCCTCTCAGAAAGTCTCTTTTTACAAGAATGGTATTGGCTACTCTCATTTCAAAAAGCCATCTTGTATGAAACAAAAGACCACGTTTGTGAAAAGTTCATCTGAACCTAATAAGAAGTATTATAATGATAATCTTTTTAACTCCTCTAAAGATATAGACAAACCCAAATCCAAATGGATATGGGTTCCAAAGTCTAACAAAAAAGGACCCGATTGGGTACCAAAAAAGAGATTTACTTAATGTTTTGCAGGCTCCAAAGAAGAAGAACAGATGGATACTAGATAGTGGATGTTCAAAGCACATGACAGGACATCCAGACCTTTTTGCTGTTCTTCATCATAAAGAAGGAGGAACCGTCACCTTTGGAGATAACAATAAAGGTTTGATAATTGGTATTGGCAATATTGGTAACATAGATAAACTTCTTATCAAAGACGTTCTCCTTGTTAAAGGCTTAAAACATAACCTACTAAGTATCAGTCAAATGTGTGACACAGGTTATAATGTTAGCTTTAATCATGATGCATGCCTCATAGCAGACACCAATGAAAACATCATCTTAAAAGGTATAAGAAAGAATAATATATATGAACTATACCTAGAAAACATCACAGAACATTGTCTTATAGCTAATAATGACTCTCAACATTTATGGCACTTGAGAATGGGTCATGTAAATTCTAAGTACATGTCTAAATTAGCTAAAAATAAGTTAGTACGTGGGTTACCCAAAATTTCTTTTAAAAAGGATTTCTTTTGTGATGCATGTTAATTAGGAAAATTATCAAAATCATCTTTCAAATAAAAAAATATCATTTGAAGTAAAAGACCTTTAGAGCTTCTCCACCTGGATCTTTTTGGTCCCTCTAGAGTAGCTAGTCATAATCACAATAAATACGTTTTTGTTATTGTAGATGACTACTCAAGATTTACTTGGGTAATATTTTTGAAAAACAAAAGTGACACGTTTTGTCAAATTGAAATCTTATGTAAAAAATTACAAAACGAAAAATCTTGTTCTATTGTTAAAATCCGTAGTGACCATGGAGGAGAATTTGAAAATGAACTTTTTGAAAATTTTTGTAACTTGCATGGTATTTCTCATAACTTTGTCTTTCCTAGAGCTGCACCTCAAAATGGTGTAGTAGAAAGAAAGAATAGAACCCTTCAGGAATCTGCCAGGACTATGCTCCAACACAATAATCTTGCTAAATCATTTTGGGCAGAAGCTGTTAATACTGCATGCTACATAACAAATAGAGTTCTCATTAGACCCTTATTAAATAAAACTCCCTATGAACTATTCTATGACAGAACTCCAAGAATAGACTATTTCAAAGTCTTTGGATGTAAATGCTTTATCCTAAACACAAAAGATAGCCTGAATAAGTTTGATGCTAAATCTGTTGAAGGAATATTCTTAGGATATTGGAGTCATAGTAAAGCATACAGAGTTTTCAATAAGAGTCATAATACTATTGAAGAATCTATGCATGTTAGTTTTTGTGAATCTATTGATCAATCTGTTCATGAGCAAACTAATGATGATGATGTTGAAAGTACAGATTTATTTTTAGATAACACAGCTAAGTCTAATGAAGATGATCATCAAAGAACATTTGTCGATATCAAAGATCATCCTCAAAAGCAGATTTTGGGAGAACTGACAAAGGGGGTTCAGACTAGAGCTCAGTTAGAACGAATTGCAAATATGGCATTCATTTCTCAACTTGAACCAAAGAAGATTGATGAAGCCATCATTGATGAGTTCTGGATGCTAGCCATGACTGAAGAACTGAATCAATTCCAAAGAAATGAAGTTTGGGATCTTGTACCTAGACCAAAGGATCATCCAATCATTGGGACAAGATGGATCTTCAGAAACAAGCTAGACGAAACAGGTAATGTTATAAGAAACAAGGCCAGACTAGTAGCTCAAGGATACAACCAGGAGGAAGGTATTGATTTTGATGAAACATTTGCTCCTGTTGCTAGACTTGAATCTATTAGAATGTTTCTAGCATATGCAAGCTATATGGATTTCAAATTATATCAAATGGATGTTAAAAGTGCTTTCTTAAATGGTTTTATAAATGAAGAAGTGTATGTAAAACAACCTCCAGGATTTGAAAATGAACAATACCCAGATCATGTTTTCAAACTCAAACGTGCTTTGTATGGTTTAAAACAAGCACCTCGTGCTTGGTATAATAGACTTAAAACCTTTCTTTTAAAAACTGGTTTTTCTGTTGGCAAAGCAGATTCTACATTATTTGTTAAAGTAGTGAATAATCATACCCTAATTGTTCAAATATATGTCGACGACATCATCTTTGGATCTTCTAACAACACTCTTTGTGAAGAATTTTCTAAGTCCATGCAGAAAGAATTTGAAATGAGTATGATGGGAGAACTCACCTACTTTCTTGGACTGCATATTAAGCAAACCAAGGATGGAGTTTTCATCAATCAATCTAAGTATGCTCGTGAACTTCTGAAGAGGTTCAACATGAACTCAACTGCTTCAAAATCCACTCCTATGAGCACTACTACTGTTTTGGATAAAGATGAAGATGGTAAGTCTGTTGATACAAAGGTATAGCGAGGTATGATAGGATCACTTCTTTATTTAACTGCTAGCCGTCCAGATATTATGTTCAGTGTTTGCTTGTGTGCTAGATTTTAGTCAAATCCAAAAGAATCACATCTTAAAGCTGTAAAAAGAATAATAAGATATTTAAAAGACACAGTTGATTTTGGATTATTCTATTCAAAATCCTCTACATTTGATCTAATCTCATACAACGATGCTGACTTTGCTGGAAGTAAATCTGACAGAAAAAGCACAAGTGGAACATGTCATATGCTAGGGCACTCACTAGTATCATGGTTCAGTAAGAAACAAAACTGTGTATCCTTATCAACTACTGAAACCGAATACATTGCTGCTAGCCTAGCCTGTACACAAGTCATCTGGATGAAACAAACTTTAAAAGATTTTGGTTTAAATTTTGAAAATACAACTATTTTCTGTGATAATACGAGTGCTATAAACTTATCTAAGAATCCTATTTTACACTCACGAACTAAACACATTCAAATAAGACACCACTTCTTAAGAGAACAAGTCTTAAACAACATAATTAAACTAGAATTCATACCCACTAATCAACAGTTAGCAGACATATTTACTAAACCATTAAAACATGAAGACTTCACACGAATTAGAAGAGAACTAGGAATATGCAAACTAAGTGACTTATAAATTAATCACACTTATTATAATACTTCTTATAAGTTTTGTTAAAATCTTATTTTAAATAGCTTTTCTTCTTATCGATTTTTGTTAGTCAAACTAAGTTTCCATATTCACGTGCACTTTATATTCTTATAAGACACATTCTTTATGTCTTTCAACTTGTCATCTTTCAAGTACACATCCATTATGACTCCTTGTCCTATCTCCTTTCTCTCATATCCATAAAGACTAATTATATTAAAAGCTATCATAACAATGTTCACATCACTCATCTCATAACTCCTTTATTATTTTTGTCTTTTTGTGAAAACTTTTCTTACGATAAATTGTTTCACCTTTCTACTTAGTTTATGAGAACTCATACTTTTCATTAGTTAAAATCGAATGACTATTTTTTTTGGTTCTTTTACCTTTTTCTAAAAAATCTAGTTGCTATATTCTCACGTAAATTTTTTTACTATATCATTTGATATATCATAGATTACGTACACTCTATTATATCTCACGTAAAACTTTACTATATCATCTGTTATATCATAGCCTGATGAACTATCTATTATCATCTCTTCATGCTTTATATCTTTTACATAAAGTATCATAAAAACACTTGTACTTCATATTTTTTATTCTCATTAGTACCTTCAGTACTTTCTCTCTCTCTCTCTCATACGAATTAAGCCTCCATTCTTGTCAATTCTTGTTTGTGACTCCTTCACTAGTTTAAAACTTAACTTTATTCTCTAATAACTATGAACTTCCTCAAGTCGAGTTTCTTTAAGAATATGTTTATCAAATAAACAATAATTCATATCAATCATAACTTTATGTTTTTCATCAATCATGTTTTTTTTTACTTCTTTATCCTACACAAAATCCATATATGTCATCTCACTTCTCTCTATGACAACTCACACTCCTTCCACGCATATCCACAAAAATGATTCTTATATAAGCAATTATTACTCTTCGCTCATAAATATTTCTTTGTCTCCTTATTTCATCTCTCGAATACATTTTTTTATATTTTAGATTTTTGAATCCGACTCCTCCATGTCTATTCTTATTTTTTTAATCTATCATTTATCAATTCTTATATACTTTTGACTCTTTCTCCTTTTTGTCTCATCATCTCTCTTACCACTAGTCAAAGTCAAAGTGTGTCCTTCTCATATCTACGTATACTCATAAAAATTACAAATATGAAAACACATTAATCATGAAACATTTTTTAAGGCATTCTTTTCTTTAAAAATATCATATCTTTCAAAGTACACATCACATGATCACCCTATGACCTATTTCCATAAAAAAAAAATTTATTTCTATATTAAATAAGCAATCATGTCATTTCTTTCCATCCGTGACCATGCCTCTCTCTTACATTGTATATCTCTCTAAAATCGAGAATCATTAAAGTCTTGTATCCAAGCAAAACTTTATTTATTCTAATTCTACTCTATGTCATATCTAAATCAAGTAAATGTTGTCCTTTATAACCTTTCTCTCTTCTCTACATATCTGTATCATCTTTTTATATCTTTCACTCTCCTTTCACGCTTATCCATATATATAAATGAAAACTATTATTGCCTCTCACCCATACCCCATGGGTTGTCCTATTCTAAACTCTCCATTCACGAATTTAGAATACCTCCAAATAAAGTAAAAAGTTGTTTGTTTTATTAGGCCATTATTTTCAAAAATCATTCACTCTTTTTACTTCAACATGACACCCCATACTCTATTAATGGCTTCTCTCACTAGTCGATAAACTCACCCATAGTAAAATCTATATATATACTATATATTTCAATACTATGTCCTTCTCAACCTAATATAATACACTATCCTCAAACATTGATTTGATTTGTCATTCACAAGTCTCTTAACTTACTCCTCACGGATTTCCTTATTTGACTAAAATCTAAAAATCACTCACTTCCAATGTCATTCAAAACCTATCAAAATTATTTTCATTTCCTCTATTTAATGGATTGGTTCATCACACACCAATTCCACTCGTATCTATCTATCATCCTTCAAATTATTACCCACTTCAAACTCGCCCTTCTTAGTCCTCCTTTTTCCTTACAAACTCTTGCAATGGCCTCTTCCTCCTCTAACAATGTGATTACCGCAGCAGATCTAAGGTATCCAGACTTGTTTCACAATTACAACTTACTATGCTCTCGCCCCATTCATGAAGGTAAATTGGTTAACTTTGACGACTTCATGCTCTTTGACTTAGACACCTATCTCCCTGAACTCAAACCTCTACTAGGATCTTCATCCCCAGCTGCCTATTATCCCGAACTAGTTCGACTGTTCTATACCAACTTCTCTACTGATCATGAACAAACCACAATCACCAGCAAAGTCCGAGGAAAGCTGATGATTTTCGATGCTTCCGACTTAGGTAGAATTCTAAACCTACCTTCCACCGGTACCGACCTTAACACCATAGTACCAATCGAACGATCGGTACTTCGAAAAATACTTCTCTGCACCAACTGCTACCAACTTCCATGGCACATGAGGAATCTCCAACCTCATGCTCAACTACTTGCCCAGATTCTTCTCCACAACATCTATCCCAAGCTTCCCCGCCAGGGATTAGTTCCTCGAAAAATCTCTCTTCTTATCTACGCAATTTTTTCTTCTCTTCCGATAAACTGGTCATCCATTCTTTTCGCTCTTTTTATTCATTATCAAAAATTCGAGCCTCTTCTTTTTGGGTGTTTCATAACTCCCATTCTCAAATACTTCAAAGTACCACTTCACAACGAAGTCATCCTCCGTCCATCTCAGGTCCTCGATGATACCACCTTCAATCTAAGGTCCCTGCACATGCCCGGCTCTGATGAAGCAGATCCAACATCCTCCTTCAATTATTTTTCTGCTATGATGGATATCGAGCACTCTCAGGATCGTATCCTTCGTAATCAAGCCCTGTTGCAGCAGACTCGCAAGCGGAATCGTGCTGACCGAACACATTCACCTCCTCCACCTTCGAGATAAACTCATTTTTTTTGGTCTGTAATAACTTTTAATTACTTTTAATATTTGGTCTGTAATAACTCTCTTACTCTGATCCCTTCCTTTTTGTCCATGACAAAGGGAGAGAAAATATGTCTCCATTATTGGAGAAATACTCTCTTTAAACCTTTTTTTTCAAATATTTTATCATATTATTATTTCTATGCATAATGTCTTTTTGACAGGGGGAGCATATTTTGTCATCATCAAAAAGGGGGAGAATGTTGAGAAACTCTGTTTTGATGTCACATAATATGATACACTGTCTCATTTGATTTTATATGATATGATAATATGTCCTCTTGAAAAATGTTATATTATGACTGAATATGTTTTGTCATAAATCTAACGAGTATTTGATGCAAGGATATCTCACCCAATAAGGATGGAGACTTCCTGTTCAAGTACAAATATGGTGCAATCATACTCCTTGAAGAAAAAGCTTGATGAGCCATGCATTCCTAAAGTTCAAATGAAGAGATCGGCTACCTCAAGATGAAGACTTCTTTCTTCTTTAGAGTCATATGTAACAGAACCTTAAGGAACTTGCATATTGCATATTACATACTCATTCATAAACACTATATCATAAAAGTATACGATAGTTTCAAAAAGCTCCTTTTTGAAAACCAATAATTGTACCTTCTTACAACCTTTTATGAAAAAGATATTTTGTCATGTAATAATTGTACCTTACACTATATACAAGACAACATAAAAAAAAAGGAATGTAGGAAAAAGACAAAAACATAAAATCGGCTACATGGAGAAAACAAATATAATATGTTTTTGAAAAGACTCTAGTTACCTTCTTTAAAGAAATATTTCTAATATAAGAAGAAGACAAAAACATAAATTGGCTACACAAAAGAAAAATAAATAAAATATGTTTTTGAAAGGACTCTAGTTACCTTTTTGCAAAACCATAAAATGTCGACTTACTTGAAGTCAGCATTCTCTTTACAAAGCATTAAATACCTTCTATAACAAATCCTTGTTAATATCCTTCTCAAAGAATGTCGACCTTCTTTTGGTCCTCATTCTCTCTGGAGACTTTGAAAAACACAACATAAAGAAAACACTTGACATGACTATGTACAAATAAATATCTCAAAGCACTCATTGTACTTACACTCATTTAAAGCAAAGAAGTACTAATGTACCTCAAATCATTAATTAGAATAAAGACAAAACTACAACCCAACGTTCAATGTACTATTGTAAGAAATAGACTTTTTACATAAAATATGTATTACCTAAAATATTACAACGACTAGTGTACCCTCTATTTTACTTTTATGGAAAAAGACATTCTCAAATTTCTCTAAAAGATATTTTTGAAATGACATAACATTTCACATTTCAAAAAGTTACAATTCCAAAATGTAACGACTACTTTTTAAAAGCTATATAAACACACTCAAATAAACTATTCAAACAATGGAATGGAATAGACGTGTGAGCTTACAACGAGAAAAATTCTTATTTGATATTTGAAAAGAGAGCCTTGAAAAAGAAAGAGAAAAAAAAAGAAAGAAAAGAGAAAAAGTCAAGTCCAGCTCTGTGACAAAGAGCATCCTCTGAGTGACAAACAGAACATTCTGAGAATCCTTCATTCGTGCATTCATATCATTCTGAAGGTTCTATAGGAAGTATTGTAACTCTGTTATTCACTGTATTCCTTCTTTGTTGAAAGAAGTAGACCTCTGTGAAAGAGGGTGTTGCCCTTCTCTGTTGAGAGAAGAAGACCTCTGTGAAAGAGGGTGCTGTCCTTCTCTGTTGAGAGAAGAAGACCTCTGTGGAAGAGGGTGTGCCCCTTCTCTGTTGAGAGAAGAAGACCTCTGAGGAAGAGGGTGTTGTACTATTTATCCGGTGACTCGGATGTTATAGTGGAAAGCTCAAGTGGTTTGCTTGGGGACTGGATGTAGGTCTGGATACTGACCGAACCAGTATAAATTCTGTGTTTTATGTGTTGTGCCTTATTTCTTGATTATTTTATTTTATCGATCTTTATCGTATTTCACTATTCACCCCCCCTCTAGTGGAATTTCAAGGCATGGTTTAGTAGAACTATATTGAGGAGATATTTTTATGTACACATAGACTTAGGTCTAAATACAACTCTCCTCAATTTAGGATCTAAATGCAAACAATGTACGCTTCTTCAAAGATTTTCAAAATCTATCTCTCTAGGATTTAGAGCCCTTTATTTCTTGCATGTGATCATTTTTTCAAACCTCCCTTACCTACTTTTACCCGGTCTTCACGTTGCTGGGCTCTCTTCCAGAACCCTAGTTCGGGACAGAGCCTCACAATTGGGCCACTTATTTGGGTTAACACCCCCCTACCACATACCGCGGGCCACAGTCCGAAGTATATCGGTAGGCACTCAAGGATGTTGGAAAACCTTACCTTAGAACCAGAGTTGAAATTATATGCCACGTACCTCGGATTTCGGTTCGGGTATATCGGCATAACTGGATTGGACGAAGATGATCTGAACCTAGAGTTAGGATTAAGGTCCTACAGCTGTTTTCAAAATGATGCATCTAGAGTCAGCCTTCTAGGGAGTGCTATATGTGCATAAATGTTTGTGCAGGATGTGACTGTTTGTATGTTACCTTTATTTCTTTCATATTTTCCCCATAAATATTTTCAAATACTCATATTCTCATCCTTTTCCTTTATTTTCTCAAACCCTAGATGATTTTCTCAAATATCCAATTTCTTTCAAAACTCCAGGTGATTTTTCATCCTTCCGTTCTACTGCATCTTGAATTTCTAGCTGCATTTTATATCCTGCCTGCAAAGTTTTCAAAATTTCCTACATTTTCCCAAGTATGATTCTGAGTCTTTCTTTGTTTTCAGTCCGATGACATCCAGTCAAGTCGATCCTATCTTTCCTGAAGGTCACATCTCCTACGATGTGCGACAAGGTCATCCTGAACATCGAGCCCTTAGCACCGGAACTTTCATTCCCCGGTGGTACTATTCCTGGCTTAAAAGTTTTTCTCGAATGTTCTCGAACCATTTGAGCGAGTGCGGATTAGAATTAGCGTCAGTAGTCGAAAAGCAGATCATCAATGGCAACCTGATCCACGCAATGGCAGAGCGATGGAATCCACGGACATGCACTTTCTGGCTCCTGTGGGGAGAAATGACCATTTTAATGGATGAATTTTCAGAAATTATGGGATTACCAGAACCAGCCGGTCAACCAGGAGATCTGTTAAAGCATCAATTCCTGATCAATGTCAAGGGTTTGGACCCCCGAGACTCATTAGCTCGTATGACAGGCCATCGATCTTGGCCCTTGATCCAGTTGGACGGAAATGAATATGTCAACCTGCTCAAGTTGTACCGCCAGTACGGAACCTTCATTGAAGTCAGCTCACTATCAAGGACCGTTAGAGAAAGGATTCAGAATGCAATAGTCCTATGCACTGTAGGATTAGCCCTCTTCTCAGACGGATAAAACTACATGGATATCAGAATAATCCAGCTTATGAGAGGATGGGGAAGTCGACAAACCAACCGTCTCTCCATAGCCATGGTAGCGCTCACTTTCCTATATTGGGGTTTGACTCGTTTCTCGCTTGGAGAGTCTATTCTTGTCGAAGGATGCATCTACGCGCTTCAATCCTGGTTCTTCCAACACGTTCCAGCCCGAGCAAATTCTTTCAGATACAATGGCCAAGAACTCCTCCTAGTGGCGCAATACCGGTCTGTTATCGTCGCAAAATTTTTCCCGTCTTTCCTTCCTTGCGGAAGAGAGAGGGAAATGGTTTCATGATTCAAACTTGACCGGATTTTGGAAAATGTTTTGAAATACTCGCCTCTGTTTTGAAAATTGTGAGAAAATCCATGGGATGGGGCTCGACCTGTCGGTACGAGGTTCGACAGTTCCTGCCGCCTTTAACAGGGGTAATCGAATCAAGGACCAAAATTGTACTTGACTTAGTGAAATTATCGAAATTGTGTTCTATCCTAAATGCACAGAGAATTCAGGCATGTGCTATGAGATTTTGTAAAAATGTAAGTTGGAAAAATATGATGTATGCTTTAGAAAACCTTTGTAATTGAAAAGCATTTCTCAGGAAAAAGATGGAAATCAATTTCAGAGGGAACTCAAACGAAGAAGTTTTGAAATCTCGAGAAAGTTCATAAAGATATGGGAAAATCATGAATAGTTTGAAAATCCTGAGAAAAGTAGAAGTAATTCTCGAGAAAAGGTAAACATTTGAAGACAACATGCTTGTCAAGAAAATCTAACTTTTGAAAATTTTCTTTAAAAAAATGATTGAAATTCATTGGAAAACCACTGTGGAGAAGGAAAATTGAAACTTGGGAAATTGAAATCTCGAGAATCTTAACCTTGAAACACTTGGAAATCGATTTTGATTTTGAGAAAGGTGAGAGACTTCTTTTTGAAAATCTTAAGAATGTTACATTTTCCATGAAAAATCACGGGAAAACTTGACTTGAAAAAAACCGATTTTCAAAAATTCTCAGAGTTTCTTGAGAAATCGATTTCTTGAGAATGAAATTTTCTTAAGGAAATCATGAGAAAAACAAATGATGCAGATGATTTGAATGAATGAATGCACTTTGAAAAGATTTCTGAAAAATTTGTTGGAAAATTGTGTATTAAGCCAAAGTAAAGCCTTCACATATTCTGACTGTGGCCATGAATATGTTCAGAGTTTATTTGAATTAATTCACGAGATTTTTGAAAAATTTGGAAATATGATGTCATTTTAAGATAGCCTAAGAGTGTAGGCTCAGTGTGACTGGTAGAAAGATGATGGATCTGGGTCTCGTCCATATTCCGACTAGGGCCGTAAATATGGACTCCACCGAGTTCATCAACTCTCTAAGAGTTGGTGCACGTGTCATTCGTGTTCATCCATGGTGTTTGTGCAAAATGAGATATATGCATCATAAAATCAGGATATTGCTGAAATCAAACTATATGAGATGCAGCCTAATCTAAGCAGTAAAAGTAAATATTATTCCAAACTTGAATTATTATGTCTCTGACATAAAGCAAAATGAATAAAAGAAATATAAAATTAAAATAGTCAGCCTCCTCCAGATTTTCCTGCAAAAGTGGGTTAGTACAAGGAATGGATATACAAGATACCCAAGGAAATGGGCATATGTATATGTATATGTAAATATATACACGTTCCTATAATCGGAAATATATATATGATGAGCAAATTTACATACGTGATGTGCAAGTACAATATGTATTGATATGCTAGAATATAGAGGACTAAACTCAGATATGCCATGGAATATACTAGTATGTAACGAGATTTGATGATATACAGGTCCACCAAAATGGATGGCAACATGCGGGTTATGAGCAGATAGGTATATAAGGCAAGCTTATGATATGGGATTAAGGGAAAGGCCATGAAGTAGTCTTTGTGGATGGCAAGGTGGTATTAGATCAGCTACAATGGATGGAGAGCTACAAGGATAGGTACATGAGATGCTTAGGTGAAATGTACAAGTGCACATTGTATGCAATACGCTCTGTAACGCATGGCGAAGAGAATACACATGCAATGAAAGCATAGTGGGCAGCTGATGACGACATAAAAGGAGGGTGGAACATACGTGTGGAAATGATATACAAGGTATAGGGAAATAACAAGGTAAGTATTCTATTATGTACAGGTTAAGCATGGAATATGACTGATAGTGTAAAGGGGCAAAAGGAGAAATGCAGATGGAACTGCAAATACAGGAGTGTAAATATACAAGAAAGGGATAAGATGAATACTATCTAAAATAGGGGGATGTCACTGAATATCATGATGTGATTGGAAAATCACTATATGGTTGCCATGTTAAGTATATAAAGGCTTCTTTGAGATCACTGGATCTCTTTTAGCCGTGTAGGTGGCAAGATTGTTACTGAGCATGCATCTAGAAAATGACATTTGGCAACATTCTGCAAAACAGGAACAACCCTTTTTCAAAACAGAAAATAACATTTTGCAACTAGTTATCCACACCAGTCTGTATACTCATGAGTCTGAGGCCTGGAAGTTTTAACTATTGCCTACATTAGTCAGCATTAGTCTCCAAAAGAGTAACCCTTAACGTGCTTAGGAACACAATGGTTTTCTTTAACTTGTTGGAGCTTGGTGAACTTGCTGAAAATGAAACCATTCGTCTATAGAACCATGTTCCATAAATGACTACCATATCAGCAAATCTTCCACAGCAAATCTTCCAATGCACAGTTTCACACAAAAAAAAAAAAAAAATGACAACCCCATTTCTTCAAAGTCTTGCAGAGACAGTCGTATCTGATGCTTCAATTAATCTGATAAAAGAAATGACTGGGGATTGTATAAAAAAAAAAAAGACAGTTGTAACGGCATAGCTGCCCTGTACCAGCAGCTAATGAAAGTTGGTAATACTCCTTTACATATCCATACGAGAACAGTAAGCATAAGGGTTACACAGATGAAAAAAAAAAGTTAAAAGACGTGAACATATAACAGGGTATTCTACTATAAAGCAAATGGAATAGGATGCTATAGGTAATGGGCTTTAGCACAATTTTTTTTTTATTAAGATAAGCTAATAGGTGCAAAACATATGCTGAGTAAAAAAAAAAGTGTAAGGGTGCAGAAGTTATGCCTAAACTGATCATACGTGCATATTAGATGATATATTGCCATACAATTTAATGAACCCAACTCATGGAGTTCATCCAATGTACATACAGAGGTCGACATTGACATGATATTATGGGAAACATGAGTTCAAGATTAACACCGAAATTAACTATAGTACCCTGGTTAAAAGCACAGTTCACTGTAGGATAAACCTTATTGGTTATCGCTTTACACCATGATGTACAGGCAACTCGATGAAAAACCATATAGATAAAAAAAATGACATACTGAATGTTTTAAACCAACTTTAAGCAAAAGGTTGTAAGACAACGAGAAGGTTACTACTACTAATGCCTGCAACCTGAATTGTTGCCCTTACAAAAGACAGAAAAACAGAAGTTCATGAAAAGGCATTTTTTTTTTGAAATGAGTATAAATCATGGGTATGTAACAGGGTAATCCAGGTGTGAAGGTCCCGAATTGTAATGAAGAGAAGACACTTTAGATGCTGAAATGAAATAATAAAATAAAATTTTTTTTTAAGGAAAATGACGATTTTAGGACTATGCTGAATCGAGAATGCCATTAAAGGGGCATCATCGATTCCAGACGCATTGAGAAAAAAAAGACCAAGGTGCAAGCCACATTAACGGATGCAACGGACTTGCATTGCGAATGACACAAACGTGAAGCCTAATTCACACAAACGCAGAGATGAAGAGGATCTTTACCTGGATTCGGTAGAGGTTGAGGGAACGCTTCCTATCAGGGTGGGCCAAAGAAGAGGGAAGCCTGCATCTTCTGTTGGATGTCATGCAAAATCCAAAGAAAATAAATCGGCTCTGAAGGAAAGGGAATGGACAACAGTTGGTTGGGCTGAAGGAGAGGTCCAAACGCTGGTTCTCCTGCGGCTGGACTGAAGTGGAGGTGAAAACGCTGCCTGCAACTGGTGGGCTGAAGAAAATGCAGAGGCTGGAACCTTTTGCTGTTGGGATTGAAGAAAGAGGCAGCTGGCTGGAACTGAAGGAAGATTGGGAAGAAGCTGGTGGTTGGATCTTCAATGGGCTGAAGGCCAAGGGGGAGGGAAGATGATGACAGCAGGAGTTCGTGAACAGGAGAGAACCGGGGTTCAGGGAAATCGCCCCTTTTTCTCGTTCTTTTGCTGGACTCCCCTTCCTTTCTTTAATAGTCGTCATTTCAAAACCCCCCTTTTCCTCCTCTTTAGTCGATCTTGATAACTCTTAAAACAAACCTTTAAAAAATTTTGAAAATTTTCTTGAGAAAGGGGAATCACCGTTTTGAGAGGGGACGGCTCCTATTCTTAAGTTCATATTTGAAACTTAGGTAAAATGGGGGATTTTAGGTAGAGTTTCACGGTGGCTCCTTTTTGGGGTTGAAAAGTAATAAAAATAAAGTAAAAAAAAAAGAGTAAAAAACGTATTTTGTTTTGGTGGTGCCACCTCAACTGAAAAATTATTTCTCTTGGCAAAGAGTCTTAGTGGGGTGCCACCTACGTGGGCCCACTAATTATTTCATCAAAAATTAAATCTAATAAAAAAAAAGTTTTATAAATCGGTGCCACTTCCGGATGGGCACTGTTTTGAAAATAAGAGAAATATTTGAAAACTCTAGTGTGACACCACATTGAGGTGGGTCTCACGTCACTTATTTGAAATAAGAGCTAAGTGGAATTTTTGGAATTTTCATAATAGTAGGCTAGTTTTGGAAAAACACGAAGCAAAGTTTGGCTTGATTTCAAAACTTGGAAGAAAATGGTTCTTCAGGGCAAAATTTTGAAAGGAGTAGAGAAATTCGGAGCCTTTTTGTAAAAGTTTGAAATAAGGTCTTACGAATTTTGAAATTGTGTCCCCCTCTTTTCAACTGGCGAAATTTTGAAATGTCAAAACCATCCAGATTGTTTTCTTGAGAAAACTTTTTGTAATTCGGGGTCCTGGGGGTAAAATGGGAAGAATTGATAATTTTAAAAACCTAGGGTTTTAAAATTAGTTTTGAAAAGTTTAGAAATCAAATCTTGATTGACAATTTTGAAAATCAGAAGTTCCGGATCTCAAAATGACTTGTCGTGCAGTGAAATGATATGAAATGCGCGTGCAATGCTATACAAAGACAGGTTCTACAAGATTGCCACTCTAGATTTGAATTTGAAAATTCTAACTTCTGGTTAAACATGAGATTTTGAAGATTTGCAGTTTGAAGATGTCTCTGAGTCTAAATAGAGAAGTTTTGAGACTCGAGAATGAATAAATAGAGAAGTTTTGAGACTCAAGAATGAAATTTTAGACTTTCTGCAAGGTTCTATTTCAGAAAATGACCATTTCACCCTTCATTGATTTCGGAGAACCAGAATGTAATGATCGGTGGAAATGTTAAGAAGGTGAATGAAAATTTGGGGTGTTTACAGATGCCCTTCTTTGCTACTAAGCCGGTTTGTGGCTGAGCTTAGTGGCAAAGAAAAACACACCAAATTTGGGCTATATAAAATGCCCCAGTTAGAAGGATCTGACTGGGTGTGAGGAAATTAGCCCGAAAAAGGTGGTAGATATGAAGTGGAGAATAAAGAGGAAAAATTCATTCTTTGATAGCGAAGTTCAGGTTTTTGCCCTTAACCTGGATGGGACGGAAATACCTCGCATGGAACGAAGCTCAGGTTTGACCCTTAACCTGATTGGGGATTGAAATATCTCATAGAAATGAGACTTAGGTTTGTACCCTTAACCTGATTGGGCGGAAAATGGAATACCTCATTGGATGAGGCTCAGGTTTATACCCTTATCCTGATCGGGCGGAAGATGGAATACCTCTTTGAATGAGGCTCAGGTTTATACCCTTATCCTGATTGGGCAGAAAATGGAATGGTATGATGGAACCTTCGGATTTTGCACAGTAAATCCGACAGGGGTTTTGCAAAAGGAAGGAAAATGGGGTCCCTAAAGCTTGAAAGGGGTTGATTTTGGGTGTCTCATTGCTGAGACTAAATAGCTTTTGAAATTGCCTTTTGCGGGAAATGATTGGTGGTTCGACCTCGAACCGAAATGGGACTATTTATGGTTAGACAGTGGGGACACAGGGAAGTGTGCGAATTTGAGAGCTTACGCTCTCAAAGAAGGGAAGAAATCAAGTCCTTAAGAGGGATTTAAAATTGGTGTCAGGATGTATCAAAAACAGACATCAAGCTCTCACTTCACGTCAGGATAGCTAGAAAATATTGTCAAAATGTTAAGAATTCTGTTATTGATTCAAAGTTTTTGAAAATGATACGCATTGTTGCAAAGATATTCTTTCTTTTCTACCTGAAGCATTACCTCCGAACGAGATTGACTTCGTATAATCAAGATTTTGGAATCCAAATTGCTTGCGATTGACCTTCTTCAAGGAAGCTATCAATTTCCTTGATATGAACAGGAAAGAGAATTCGATAAAACAATTGATGAAAGAATATTAATAATAAAATTTCACAAGATTAAAGAAGATTCTTGATAAATGCGGCAGTTTGATATCCTGGGAGCTTCTCTCATGATAATCTTTCTACACTCTTTTGGCTCTCTTGGGTTTTGGCTACATTCTCCTTCATTTTGGAGATGTCCTGACTTTTCTCTCTTTCTTTCTTTTTGAAAGGGTACGTCACAAACTCCTTCAACTTGGAGATGTTTCGATCCTTCTTTGACGATATTGGCTGATGGGTTAGAGATCTTTGGATGATAGCGAAAATTAAATATCTTTTAGGGATTGCCGGGAGGCTCATCGCATCTGCCTTCATCTCGACAGTGCTTTGGACTTTCCCTGGAAGGATCCATCGCAAACTCCGTCATCTTGGAGATGATTCAAATCTTCTTTGGCCCCGGGGGTCTACTCGCTTAATTCGCCTTCATCTTGACGACAATTGAGAGATCCCTTTTTCGGATATTTAATTGCCGCTTAGGTGACTTTGAGAAGATAGGGCTTGGATGAATTCTCTCTTTTCCTAGCACTCAGGATACTTTCACTGCCTCATCTTTACAAGAATGGTCTTTAAAAACGTGCCATTGACTGCGATCAATATCAATCATCTATGGCTTTTTGGTAACATTGAATCTTCTTTTCTGGCCATATCGAGGATTTATCCTTCATCCTTTTGGGTGGCCAATAAAAAGAATTTGAGTTTTGAATCTCTTTTCGCAAAAGCTTTGCTCTTTTGGAAGTAATGCTGAAGTTAAACTAAGGTAAAGATTCATGTAATAAAGATTCTGAAATCAACAAATAATTTGATTGACATATTGACACAATTTTCTTGAAATCCTGGTTGAATGAGAGCGTTTGAAGTCCGGTTCAACACATCCGTGACGAAAATTCTCCTCTCTTTTTCCCCAAAAAGAGAGACTCAGGCTTAGCCCTTACCTGAATGGGAAATGGGAAATACTCCTCTCTTCCCTGAAGAGGAGGTGTTTGCAAAACGAACTTTTGAAGAGAAATTAAGCTTTCGTCAAAGCTCCCTAATATTAGGCTTCTCTTATGGAAAGGGGACCGATAATAGTGAGGTCAGAAAATTGGGTCATGAAAGGAACGAGTCCATCACACTCTCCCTGAAAAGAGGGTCCTTCATGACGAAAATGGACTAGTATGAAATTGGGGGGTCACAAGAAAAGCGAGTCTCCGTCGAGCCTCTCCCTATGAAAGGGTTCCTTGTGTGAAATTGGAAATTGTTTTGCAAACGGTTCACGAAGACGCGAGTCCCTTCAAACTCTTCCTGAAAAGGGGCTAAGTGAACAAATTGGATAGCATGAGAAAAGAACGATCTCCCTCGAACTCTCCCTAAAAAGGGTCTCTCGCAAGAGAAAATGATTGAAATTGGATTTAAGATTGATTGACCCAAAGGTCGAAATTGGAAATTAGAAAATTGATTGTTTGGAAATTGGATGACCCGAAGGTCGAAATTGGATTACCTAACAGTCGAATATCAGAATTGGTTGACCGAAAGGTTGAAATTGTGTGACCCGAAGGTCGAAATTGAGAATTGAGTGACCCACAGGTCGAAATTGAGAATTTGGAAATGAGAATTGACAATTGAGAATTGAAATTTGAAATTTGAAATTAGAAATTGGGTGACCCAGAGGTCGGAATTGGAGCATTGCATGATCCAAAGATTTAAATTGGAAGTTGGTGGGTAAAATATCAAATTTGAGCAATTGACAGATCCTGAGGATCGAAATGACTTGGATTGACAAAGGAGAATGATGAGTTCGAGTCAGAGATTGAATAAAATACAGAGATCACGAGTCGGAACCCGGGTCAACAAAGAAAATAAAGAGCTCGAGTAAGGTAATGAGATCTCGAGTCGGAACTCGGATCAACAGAGCTCGAGTTAGTGCTCGAATAAGGTAAAGAGATCACAAGTCGGAACCCGGAAAATGAAAAGCTCGAATCAGAGCTCGAATAAAGTAGAGAGATCTCGAGTCGGAACCCGGATCAACAAAAGAAAAATGAAGAGCTCGAATCAGAGCTCGAATAAGGTTGAGAGATCACGAGTCGGAACCCGGATCAACAAAAGAAAATGAAGAGCTCGAATGAATAAAGAGATCTCGAGTCGGAACCCGGATCAACAAAAGAAAATGGCAAGCTCGAATCTGAGATCGAATGAGATAAAGAGATCATGAGTCGGAACTCAGATCAACAAAAGAAAATGACAAGATCGAATCCGAGCTCGAATGAGATAAAGAGATCACGAGTCGGAACCCGGATCAACAAAGGAGGATAATTTGAATAAAAACCCGAGTCGGAACTCGGTTTTCCAAACAGTTGGATTTTGAAAATGTACCAGTTTGAACAATGAATTTTGAAAAAATACCAGTTCGAGCGCTGGGTTTTGGTTCAGTACTTGTGATTACCTTTCAATTTTGAATCATTAGGAATTGTGATGGGACTGTTTGTTGAAATCCCAATACTGACCAGATTGTTGTTAATGCAGTTGAATGCAAATGAATAGGAATTGATGCACATGAATGCACAAGTGCATGAAATGAGGAATTTGTTTATCCTGCCTGCATACAGAACAAAATTTTAAAAATGCCCCAGTGTAACTGGGAAAAGAAAGTTTGATCATTATTTGAAAAAAAATTAGGAGGATTACAAAGGAAGAATAGAGGCTTCAAGTATAGAACTTTTTCAAGTGTCGAGCATTAATGGGATCTGGTAATTCCACCCCATCGGCGTTGATGAGCCGAAATGAGTTGCGGGGTAATGCTTCTTTGACAACATAGGGACCTTCCCAATTTGGCGACCATTTGCCGCCAGGATGATGCTTGAGATAGGCTGTGGATCGAAGTACTAAATCATTGACTTCGAATCTTCTTTCGATGACAGACTTCGCATATTGCCTGGCTATTCTCTGGCGATAGGATTGAGCATGCTCTGCTGCTTTTAGCCTTCTCTCGTCGAGTAAGTCTAACTGTACCAGTCGCTGCTGCTGGTATTGATCAAGAGGTAATTGCAGAATCGATGCGAATTTCAAAGCGGGCTTCTGAACATGTAGCGGCAATACTACTTCTGTTCCATAGACCAGTTCTGATGGAGTAGCATTTGTTGGTGTACGAATGGTGGTCCGATAGGCCCATAGTGCATCGTGAATCTTCTCATGCCAGTCACGGCCTGTTTCTACAGTTCGCTCCAAGATACTAATTAAAATCTTATTGGTGGCCTCTGCCTAACCATTCCCTTGAGGATAGTAAGGAGCGGAAAAATGATGATAGATCTTGAACTTTGAGCAAAATGTCTTCATCTTTTCATTCTTAAAATGACTGTCATTATCTGACACGATGTCATGTGGGATGCTGAAACGGCAAAGGATGCTCTTGTGAATGAAAGAGGTCACGTGTCGGCCTTCTACTGTGTGAAGAGTGATAGCTTCTATCCACTTGGTGAAATATTCTGTTGCGGCATGAAAGTATTTGTGGTCATTTGAAGCAGAGGGAGTGATGGGACCTACGACATCGAAGACCCACATAGAGAACGGCCAAGGAGAGACAACAGACTGTAAATAAGTTGTCGGAGCATGGATGGAAGGTGCGTGTATCTGGCATTGCACACACTTCTTCACATAATGATAACAGTCTTGCTACATAGTTTTCCAATAGTAACCTGCTCTGATGATCTACTTAGCAAGGGTTTGGTAGCCGACATGGCCACCACAAATGCCTTCGTATGCTTCTCGCACGACTTCTTTGGCTTTGTCTTCATCTAAACATCTGCAATACTTTGAGTTGAATCCTCGACGATAGAGGTCATTGGTCAAAATGAAATATCGAGTAGACATACGCTGGATTGCTTGCTGCTCTTTCTTCGAGAGTTATGGGGGAAATTCCCCGGTTTCTACGAAAGTTTTGATATTGTAATACCAAGGCTTCTTCTTTTGCTCAGTTTGGTGTACTTGTTCTATTGGAAGGAAAGCAGGTTGATCAAGTCTGCCAATTTCGAAAGAGCAACAGGATTCTTCATTCTTGAATGCCATAATGGAGCCTAAACTGGCTACGCTATCTGCCATTTGATTAAAATCTCTCTTGATATGAAATAGCTGAAATTCTTCAAACTTGCTGACAAGGGCTGAGACGATTTTCTGATAAGAAAATAGCTTCTAATCTTTGACCTGCCATTCGGCTCGGACTTGATTGACAACGAGTAATGAGTCACCGTAAGCATGCACTCTCTTGACATTGAAGTCTAGTAGGATATTTAGACCTTGAATCAGGGCTTCATATTCAGCCATATTATGAGTGCATTGAAAGTCTAACTTGAGAGAAAATGGAATCATCTCTTTTTCAGGAGTGATTAATAAGATCCCAATGCCTATTCCAGCCATGTTCTTGGAACCGTCGAAAAACAAATTCCAGACTGAGTATTGATGGATGTTTCATATTTGCTCATCTGGGAAATCATCTTCGGCTTTCACCTCTTCTGCCAAAGGAAAATCTGCCAATTGATCTGCAATTTCTTGGCCTTTGATTGATTGTTGCAAGACATATTCTAAGTCATACTGCATCAGTAAGACTTGCCATTTTGCGACCCGTCCGCTGAGGAAAGGTTGCTCCAAGATGTATTTGAGAGGATTGAGTTTGGACAAGATTTTGACTTCAGATGCCAGCAAGTAGTGTCTTAGCTTCTGACACATCCATACCAGAGCTAGGCAGGTCTTCTCTATTTGAGAGTATTTTTTTTCATAGTCTATGAAAGTCTTACATAATAAATGGCATGCTCTATCAAGCTGCCTTCTTTGTACTGCGCCAAGAATCGGCCGCATGCGACTTGATTGACTGAGATGTATAATAAAAGAGGTTTTCCCAATTCTGGCAGCTTCAGGATGGGAGGATTGAGAAGATACTTCTTGATTCGATCGAACGATTGCTGACACTCTGGTCCTCATTCGAACTTCACTCCTTTTCTGAGCAAATGATTGAAAGGTTCGCATCTCATCGCCAGGTTGGAAATAAACCGTCGAATTGATTGCATGCATCCTTGAAGGCTACGCAATTCTTTGAGATTTTTCGGGGGCGACATATCAATGATAGCCTTTGCTTTGGCTGGGTCGACTTCAATTCCCTTTTTGCTGACCAGAAAACCCAACAGTTTGCCTGATTCGACTCCAAAGACACACTTTTGCGGGTTAAGTCTTAACTTGTAAAGAATGAATCTCTTAAAGACTTGATCAAGAGCTTCGAGGTGATCTTCTTCCTCTTTAGATTTCATGAGGATATCATCGACATACGCATCCATGATTTTGCGCATCTGATCGTGAAATATAATGACCATTGCTCGTTGATACGTTGCTCCAGCATTCTTGAGCCCAGAAGGCATAACTGTATAGCAGAAAGTGCCCCAAGGCATAGTGAAGGAAGTTTTGGATTGGTTGCGGGCGGATAACTTAATTTGATTGTAGCCGGAATATTGTGAACACCCCAAATTTTTCAAAGTTTTGTAAAAATGACCCTTTTGCCCCTAATCCCGTTTTCTGAGAAAAATCAAATCAGTTCTTCAGATTTTCTGAACTAAATTCCGTAAAGCTATATTCAAAATCAACTCCGGATCCGAATCCAGTGTTTTAAATCCATATTTCCTCAAAAACCGGATCCAAACCCATTTCTGAAGAAATTTTCTCAAAATAGCTTCTAAATTCTCAGAAAAATTCCCTTTTGTAAATATTTTTGCAAAAACGCCAAAAAAAAAATTTAGTTTTAATCTTTAGCTTTAGGACTTTATTCTAAAAATGCAAAAAATGGAAAGATAGTGCAAAAAACCAAAAAAAAAAAAATTTCAAGCTTTCTAAATCAATTTTTGCTAAAAAGATCAATTTAAAACCGTTTTTATGAAAAATCTCTTACACGGAGCCTCTTTTTGGAAAAACCAAAATTTCTTACAAAATAACCCTTTTTAGGGTTTCTCTTCGAGAGACCTTGAAAAAAAGGATGGAGGGCCGCCCCCCTCCCTTTCTCTCTTCACTCTCTCTCTCCACCGAAACCCTTGAAACCCCTCTTCTCAGATGGCTTCCTCTCCCCATCACCCTCCATCTCCGAACCTTCATCCTCCACCTTCGATCTCCAACCGATTTCAAAACCTCCCGAACCTTCCTCCCCTCCCTTAAGAGGGCACGCAGGGCTCTCTCTTCAGGGACCGTCTTCACCTCTCTATCCTTCTGTGTATACTATTCAATCCCCTTTCGTCGCCTTCATCTCCTCTCTTCTCCTGATCTTCTCTTGATTCTCTTCTCTTCTCTGATCGAGCGAAGGAGATCTGAATCTCTGTGGGACCACAGTCAACGGAAGGAATCGGATCCCGCACTCTTCCTTTCCCTCTAAACCATCGATTCTTCCCCTCTTGATCGATTGAAGAAACCTTAGTCTCAGCAACTAGTAGCCCCCACTGAGCAATCCGAATTAATCATGCCACGGGGAGCCTAGGCTCGATCCGCCATTTAAGGAGCTATTCCCCTCAGCCTCGACGATAATAGTTAAAGCCACTGAAGAAGCCTCGCCCCTTCCAATCTCCTTTGCACGAAACAATCAGGAGCCAAAGGAGTGCTCCTTCTTTGAGATTCAAACGACAGTCAGAGGAAGCCGACCATTGCAGCAAGGTTACAATCGATCAATTTCCTGGCAATTTTCATTTGGAGATCAAGTATCACTCAGAAAGGATACAAGTGAATAATAGAAATAACAGTATTTAGAAGGAACATCTCTTTCACTCCTCAAATCAATTCACGGTAAGCATGGGCTATTTCTTCTGTTTATTTCTCTTCATTCTAGTTTTGTTTAACAGCAATATTTGTCGTCCATTGTTTTTCCCTTCACTTTGTTTTTCTTCTTCTTTATTTCCCCTCTTTTCTTATTTTTCCGTTATTTTCTGATTTCGGTTAACTCTTTTTGTTAACCCATTAAAGCACCATTGTGATATCGGACTGCATATAGCAAGCACCGAACCACACTTATGTGCAATATCAAACGGAACGTTCACGTTCCTATAGTTTCTTCTTGATTTTACCTTACTTTATTTCTTCTTTTCCCTCCATTTATCGTCAAAATCCCGCGGTTTATCTATCGCCTATTAGATTCAACATCTTACTTTCTAATATCGTCATTTCCTCTTTTGTTTCCAATTTATTATTTTCATCGGTTTCTGTTTGAGTTTGGTGGATTATCCAATTATTGATCTGTGCATCTCAGCCCATTCTGCCTTCACCATAATATGAAATTGTTATATGTTGTAAGAATCTTGGAGGCAAGTAATATATGTATTACATCATGCAAAGATGGTGAGATGATGCAGGCATAGGCGAAACCTCAGGAGAGGTGTGATCGTGGCCAAGGAAATCAACACAGGACACCCATCGAATAGGCTCACCTTCATTTTTTTTTTCTTTTTTTTCTTTTTCTCACGTCTGAATTTTTCTGCAGCATTTTTTTTAGAGGACCAGTACTCTGGATGATCCCAGAAGAGCATTTGTAACATGTACCTCCCTTGCCTTTGTCCATCATGAGAAGGGAATACTGTTTTGCCCCATGAGTAAAATTTGAACGATGGGTGGCTCAATATGTATGGCTGCTTGAAGAGCCAATCGGACCCCCCCCCCCATTCTGCAATAAAATCACCGTGAATTCCAAAGGGGTTCAGATTTCCTCCAGTTGGGTATCCAGCACTCTCATAATGAAGCTATAAGGAAAATTAGCCTGCATCCCAAAACACAGAAAAGAAAATTTTTAGCCCTCGTTCTGCTATGGAGAGATCTGAGGAAAAGCTGATAAAAGTTCAATATTATGCTCGTTGTTACCATTCTCTTAGTGTATTGCATTACCTTACAATATTTTTATCAGTATGCTTTTTTTTTTTTTTTTTATTCATAACGCTTGGTTATCTCATACCAGCCGATCCTCATGCTGATTCCTTGTTAATTTTGGTTGCATCAGAGGGAAGTCGCCTCTCACCTCTTGCAACAGTGGCCGACTCAGGTAAGTAGCCAATAATAGCAACCTCACATACCACACTTAGCACATATGTTCTCTACATATGCATAACATTGAACATAACCCCATCTTCTGTGTTAATAAATTTGCTTTTATCATTCACACCTCCCCACACGTTGTATATCAACTGAAAACCTATGTGTTTAGGCACTACCCTTTCTCTGCATATTAGTTCACAGCCCCATTGCACCATCCAGGTTTCATATCTTCCATCGTTTTTTTTTTTTTTTATTATTATGTTTTTTGTAATCTGATTTTTATGACACTCCTCCCTGTATATCACTCACACAATCATTTCCTCGCTATTTCCACCTGTTGAGGTTGGGTCACCCTGGTACATCAAAGGGCTACAAAATGTTTCAGTTTTCTACTATTGTCTGCAATATGTTGAAGTAGCTTTAAAATATGTAAATCAGGCCTTGTACCTCTTTATATCTCACTTGCAGAGCATTATTTCCCAACAGTGCTGTAAGCTATTCTGCTACAGCCATTGCCTCTTTGATGGAGGCATGTTCCATATGGACAAAACACCTTACAGATGCTCAAAGCTAAATTAGGGGCTGAAGACCTTCGTATTCAGGATGTTGTTGCTTGGTTAGGATTTTTTTTTTTTATTCTAAGAATGCAGAACAGCAAGAGTATACCAATGCCCATTGTTTAAATCATATTCATAGCCCACCACTTATACATACCTGTAGCACTAACCCCATTAGGCCTCTTAACATAGCATTTGATAAAACTAGTGCAATTTCTTATAAATTCCTGTATTAATATCATACACCATCCCCTTGGCTTAGTATTATGAATTAGAGGTGCTACTTTGTAATGTCACCTTCTAAACCCATGCCTACAGGTAATGCAATTTCAAATGCTCTTCATTATGGTTAGCTTGATCCAATTTCCTCAACTTCATATAGTTTATCAATTATATTTGTTCATTAAAGAATCAATATTATTTTCTTTTAGTTCATCATCTGTATATTAAGCATATATTTCTACTTTCTGTACAGTACATCATTTGTCTCCACTACAACTGTCATCATTTTTTTTTATATTCTCTACAAATATCTGCCCACATGCCTACTTTCTACATCTGCAGTTACATCAGCACATTGCTGAAGTAATCCACTTCACAAACACACCCTGTTATCCCATTGTTCCAGTACTACTTGCAGCAATACACTGTTAATATACAACATGCATTGCATTCTTTCATTAACAGACATGCGTTCAGATCTCAGCAGTTCCAGCCTTGTCGCTGGCTAGTACAAGTGCTACAAGAGAGCATCTTGTGCTGAAACACGAAACTGAGAACAGATGAGCACAAATTGGCTCTGGTGATTCCAGTCTTTGAAGTCCAGCTAGAGTGTTGCCCTTGAAGAAAGCAGCTACAGTTGTTCCAACTGATAGAAGCCATGAATCATGTGTGCCCACCTCATGCAAGACCCTACCTCACTCCTTTTTCACTACTTCACAGCATTATGATACTATGCTCCATTCGCCTATATTGCCATTGCATTGACCACTCCCGTGGCTGCCATCCCAACATCAAATTTTCACATACATATTTATAGGCACCCTTTGGATATATACCTTGGATCATAAAGGCATCTTCATAAGTAGGCATATACATGAATTCTTTACCATCTGCATTCTTTTATTCAATATAGTGCTTCACCTTACACTAATATTGCTTTGCAGGAATTAGATAGAAATTGCTTTTTCTTTCTTAGCTCAGGAGTATGATTTCAATTCAATTGTAATAGCTAGGTATAAATGAGAAATTTACATTTTCTGCTTTAGGTAGAATGAATGAGCATTATAGAAAATCATGAATTGTTTGATTTCATACATTTTTCTTTATTTCTCAAAATTTCTCACAATGGTGAAACACGAATGGCACGTGCACCATTTTGTAAGAGGTAAGTTAATTCTAAGTTGACGATTTACATCAACGGCCATAGTCGGGGTATAAACAAAACTTAGAATTTTTATCTTTTACAAAATAACACCGGATCCACACTGGATCCATTTTCAAAATTCATCATATTTTTCTTAAAAAAATCTTCTCCTTTTATTAGAATTTAACTTAAAATTGACCCAAAATATATACCAATGGCCATAGTCAGGGTATATTGAGAGTTAATTTCATTTTAAATTCTATAAAAGCACCAAATGTGTTTTATTCTTCTTTTGAATTCAAATATAGATTATTATATAATACGTTCAATGACCATAGTCAAGGATGTATCATATCTTCAATCTTGTTTTAATTCATTTGAAGAATAAGATAGCTTTTCAAAATCTAAATTCAAAGTCTTTAAATTATTCATCATTTAGGATAGAATTGCATCATATTTCAAAATTTCTTTTTTCAAAAACTCCAAGTGATGTAAATATCTTTCCTCAATCTATTCTTATAAAATCCAATTCATTCTTTCAAATTTTCAAAATTTTATTTTCAATCTCAAAGTTCAAATTAACTTTGAGATTTCAAATTCATTTTATATTCAAAATTCAAATCAGATTTCAAAGTCCAATTTTGAAACTTCAGAATCATCTTGTATTCCAAATTCCATATTCTACCTTAAAGTACAATATTAACTTTGAAATTTCACCTGTATATTCAAGATTCAATTCATTTTTCCAAATCCAATTCAAATTTAAAAATTCTGGATTCATCTTCTAAAATTCCAGATTCAAACTCCAATCAAAATCAAAGTTTAATTTAACTTTGAAATTCTTGATTTATCTTCTGAATTTAAACTCCGAACCCATTCTAGGATCCAGGATTCAACATTCACATCGGATCTTAGACTTCAAATTCAAAACCATCTTAGGATCCAGAATCCAACCTTATTTTGGATCTCAGATTTCAGATCCAAATACCATCTCGTATTCCAATTCTTAAAGCCAATTCCATTTCATTCAAACCAAGTCCCTATTTCAGATCCTAAAAATCAACTCAAAACTCTATCCAGAACTTGGATTCGGATTTCATCTTGAAAATCCAACTTTTACAAATCTCATTTCTCAATTCCTTTAGATTTCTCATATTCCCTTCTAAACTTCAAAGTTAGAATTCAATTCCATTCCAAATATTCATCCAAGTTCAAACTTCCAAAATTCAAAAAGTCCATTTATGACTTTGAAATTTTCTTTCTTTCAGTTTTAAGATCATTTCTCTCAAAGATCCAAATTCATTTTCCTAAAGCTCTGATTATTCTAAAAAACTTAGAACTTCAAATCTTAAGTTCTAAGTTAGAAAACATTTCTTCACTTCATCTGATTCACTTGGAAATTCTTCAAAATATTTTCAAAAAGAGCATACATCTTTGCATTTGCACAAGCATGATTCATTGTGCATTTTAGACTTAGGATAAATACTTAGATAAATTCTTTGCAAAGCAAAAGGCATAAAATTCGACCCTTGGTTTGATTACCCCTGGTAAAGGCGCCAGGAACGGTCGAACCTCGTACCGACGAGCGGATCCCGTCTCCCAGTTTTCCCGCAGATATTAAAAAACGGAGGTGAGTTATTTCAAATATTTTTAAAATTAAGGTCAAGTGAGACCCGCAAAAGAGTTCCTCTTCTCTTCTCTTCTTTCTTTTCTCTTCTCTCTTTCTTTCCGTTCTTTTATCTTTTCTTCCTTCAAAAAGGAGAAAAATAAGAGGTTGGAAAGGAAAAGAGAAGGAAGAGAGAGAATATTACGAGAGGAAAATTTTTGCGATGATCACAGAAGTGGCGACCGTGATGGGACTCGTCTTCGTTCGGTCGAATTTAATGCCTTTTCTTTTGCTTTGACATTATCTAAGTCTTTATTATTCAAAATGTCAGCTACATTTTCATGCAAACCTTAGGAGCCTAGATTTTGTCCTAAGCTGACATCATTGCATGTAGGATTTAAGTATGGTTTGGTAGGACTATATTGAGGAGATTATTCATGTTCACATTAGACTTAGGTCTTAAATACAACTCTCCTCAATTTTAGGGATTGAATGCAAAACAATGTATGCAAGTGTATGCTTCTCTTCATTTTTATTTATCTCTTTAGGACTTGCATTAGAGCCTTCTGAATTCTTGCATGTTGCCCATATTTTGAAAACCTCCTTACCTATATTGTCCCGGTCTTCACGTTGCTGGGCTGTCTCACTGAACCATAGTTCGGGAGAGAGCCTCACAACTGGGCCACTTATTTGGGTTCGCGCCCCCCTACCACGTACCTAAGGGCCATAGTCCGAGGTATATCGGTAGGTGCTCAAGGATGTTGGGAAGCCATTACCTTAGAACCGGAGAAATATTTCTATGCCACGTACTTCGAGCTTCGGCTTGAGTATATCGGCGTATCTTGATTGGAATCAGATGATCTGAACCCTAGAGTTAGGATTAAGGTCCTATCAGCCACTTCAAAACATTGCATTTAGAGTCAGCTTTAGGGAGTACTGTTTGTGCATCTTTTGTACATTTGTGATTGTATGATATTGTATATTCCTCATATTTCCTAACAACCCTGGGTATATATTATTCCAAATTTCCTCTTTGTTTTCAAAACCCAGGTGTGTTTTTCCTTTCTTCTCTTATTTTCTTCAAATTCTTTTGATCCTGCCTGCAATTCTTCAAAATTTTAAAACTTTGAAATTCTTTTCTATATTCTATTTCTTACCCTCATTTACAATAAAACATCTTTTGTCAGGATGTGTCCTTTTCGAAATTAATCTTTTTGTTCATATTTTACTTTTTCAGAAAAACAATGCGGTTGTCGCAAATTTTGGGTGACAACCCGATCCCTCGTAATGGGATGTTTTCATTGTCAAATTATGATTTCTTCCTTTATTAAAATTTCCTTCCTAGATCTTTTCTAAAAACCCTCCCATTTTATTCATAGTAAAAACGTCAACGTTTCATCATGGTTCAAACGAGAGCGAGGAGAAGGGCAGCTCAGCAGCACGATGATAGCAAAGTGGAAGAAATAAACTCTTCCAGATTGTCTCGAAAACATAATTCAAAGGAAGATGATGTTGACCCGGCGATGTATAAGATTTTTCAAAAAATGATGGCAAAGATGATGTCTGAGCAAGGAGGGGCAAGTTCAAAGAAGACATCTTCTAAGAGCAAGACCAAGAGAAAGCCAGTAAAGAAGCATGTCAGGATCAACAAGAAGAGGGTCCAGCAGAACAGCACCTCAGAGGGTTCAGAGTCAGGAGGAGAGGATTCCGAAGAAGAGCAGTTTGTATTCGTCCCGAAACATCTGCGACAGCCCAAGAAAGTGACAGAAGAACCTGAATCAGTCAACAAGCCTAAAGATGGAGCCTCGACAGAAGATTCAGTTCAAGCATTAACTAAAATGGTCAAAGATCTGCAGACTCGAGATAAGGGAAAGAGAGTATATACCAGGCAAGACTTCTACCTTGGTTTAGATGGGGACAATAGCTTGGAAGATCTCCCCCGAAAATTTATTAAGTTCGATGGGTCCGGCAACCCAAAGGCCCATCTCGCAATGTTCTTTGCCGAATGTGCCAGGTTCAGTGAAGACAATCGGGCCCTCTTCTTATGCTTTCCTCGCAGTTTGGAGGGCGTAGCAGCTAAGTGGTATGCAGAGCACATCAACCCTGTCGAGCTGCGTGATTTTGATAAAGTTGTCAACCTGTTTGTAGAGAGATTCATGTTCAATACTGAGGCTCCGCCAACCCTCAATCACTTATGCAGTTTGAGGCAGGATGACAACGAAAAGGTCATAGATTTCATTCGTAGGTGGAGAGATACTTGCAATAAGATGAGAACCCCCGTCTCAGAGGAACATGCCCTTCAACTCATCCTCAATAACTTCTCTCAACCCCTGAAAAGCCTCATTTTCCCATACCCTTCCAAGTCATTTATTGAGTTGACTGAGCGAGCTGAATGGCTTAAAATGGGAATAGATAACGGAGTCTATGATGGCACCACTCTGGCAAGGGGCAATCAAGATGCAAAGAAGAAAGCCCATTTCACTCTTTCCGCTGGTCCCTCATCCGACAACAAGGGTAACAAGGATGATCATGTCAGCAATTCAGAAGGATTCAGAGGTCAAAAGAGAAGGTCTTCCAACAACAATAAGCCTTCCCAACCTAATTCTCAACAACGGGAAAAGAATCAGGAAAAACCAAAGCGCAAGGATTGGAGTTCTGACCACGAATTCACCCCTTTAGAGCAGACACTCGATGAAGTTCTGGAATATATGCTCACAAAGAATATGATTCGCCTGCCAAAAGCTGGCGATCCTTCAGTAGTCTTGGGCAGCTTCAAGGAACAGTTCTGCAAGTATCATCGAGCAGTGGGGCACGATACAGAGCACTGTTTCGTTCTGAAAAATATCGTCCAGGACTGCATCGATAAACACCTTCTGATAGAGGAGAAAACTGAAGAGCAGCCCGCCACCCTGACTTAGCCTTCTTCAAATCGTTCAAAAGGCCGATGACACTAGAGTCTTTTCTGTTATCCTCCATTTTCTTTCCTGTAAGGACAAGTCAGCCCGAGTCTTTTTACGACCTTCCGTTCAAGAATGCTTGTAAATATTTCAGTCTTTATCAATTTTGCTTATAAGTGCAATGACAATTTCCTTCCTATCTTTGAGGTTCAATTCTTATTTCTTTTTGCTATATTGGGGCATTAAAAAATTTTTTTTTTCCAAAAATTCGGGACAATCCTGACATCATTCATGAGAGAAATGATATTACCTATGAGAGTCTTTCAAAAATCATGAAAATTTTAGTTTAAATATTTTATTACAACCTTTTTTTCAAAGATCAACCCTTGTGTTGATCATATTTTTCTACAAATTGATTTCAAATCATTGCATTTCAAAGATCAACCCTTGCGTTGATCATATTTTCTGAAAATTGATTTTTGAATTATTGCATTCCAAAGATCAACCCTTGTGTTGATCATATTTTTCCAAAAAAATTTTTGACTTTGAATCATTACATTCAAAAATCAACCCTTGTGTTGATCTCATTTTCCAAAATTTGATTTCATTTTATTCAAAGATCAACCCTTGTGTTGATCTCATTTTTCAAAAATTGATTTCGTTACATTCAAAGATCAACCCTTTTGTTGATCTCATTTTTTCAAAATTTGATTTCATTACCTTCAAAGATCAACCCTTCTGTTGATCTCATTTTTTTCCAAAATTTGATTTCATTATATTCAAACATCAACCCTTGTGTTGATCATATTTTCTAAAAGTTGACTTCAAATCATTGCATTTAAAGATCAATCCTAGGTGTTGATTATGTTTTCTAAAAAAAAATTGATTTCAAATCATTGCATTCAAAGATCAACCATTGCGTTGATTATATTTTCTAAAAAAAATAAATTTTTTTTTTTTTTTTCAAATCATTTCATTCAAATACCAACCTTCGTGTTGGTCATATTTTCTATAAATTGATTTTCAAATCATTGCTTCAAAAATTAACCCTCATGATGATCTCTCATGAATGATCCCCTTTCAAAAGATCAGCTCTCGCAGAAAATCTTTCTTTCCAAAAATGATTTTCTCGTATTCTTCTCTCATTTTGAAGATCCCACATGCAGGCAGGATCAAATCTTTTTTTTCAAACTTTATCAAAATTTTCATTTATCAAATCTTCTTTTCAGTCTTATCAGTTTTATTCATCTTTATCAAATTTTATTTTATTCATTCATTTTATTAATTCTTTTGTCAAATTCTTATTTCAAAAATTACCCTTTCAGGTTAAGGGATAAACCTGATGCCTCTTTCCCATGAGGTATTTCTTTTTCCTTCTTTTCTTTTTCTCCCTTTCAGGTTAAGGGATAAACCTGAAACCTCATCCTACGAGGTCCTTATTTCTTCAAAACAAGGAAAAGTCTTGAATGTCTTTCCACCTCTTTTAAAGCTTCATTAATCTCTGCCAAATCTCTTCTTTATCAAATTTTCAAGCTTTGCTGATTCTTTTGACTCTCTATCAAACCTTTTATCAATTCTTGCCAAAATTTTATTTCTGCCCCATTCAGGATAAGGGTTTAATCCTGAAAACCAGGCCACATACAACTTAACTATGATGGTCTATTTCAATCCACGAGTTGAATCCTTTCTTTAGGTTGAATTCCTATAGAATCAAAAGCCCATAGGTCGAACCCCTGTCAAACCAATATGACTCGTAGGTTACATCCCTCCTCAAACCAAAATTCTTTCTTAAACCGTCGATCTTTAGGCTGAACCCCTACTGATCAGCGAGCTTTAGGTTGAAGTCCTACTGATTCGCAGTCCTTAGGTTGAAATCCTTTAGGACCATTTCTTCCGATCTTTAGGCTGAACTCCTACTGATCAGCGAGCTTTAGGTTGAAGTCCTACTGATTCGCAGTCCTTAGGTTGAAATCCTTTAGGACCATTTCTTCCGATCTTTAGGCCGAACTCCTACTGATCAGCGAGCTTTAGGTTGAAGTCCTACTGATTCGCAGTCCTTAGGTTGAAATCCTTTAGGACCATTTCTTCCGATCTTTAGGCTGAACTCCTACTGATCAGCGAGCTTTAGGTTGAAGTCCTACTGATTCGCAGTCCTTAAGTTGAAATCCTTTAGGACCATTTCTTCCGATCTTTAGGCTGAACTCCTACTGATCAGCGAGCTTTAGGTTGAAGTCCTACTGATTCGCAGTCCTTAGGTTGAAATCCTTTAGGACCATTTCTTCCGATCTTTAGGCTGAACCCCTACTGATCAGCGAGCTTTAGGTTGAAGTCCTACCGATTCGCAGTCCTTAGGTTGAAACCCTTTAGGACCATTTCTTTCGATCTTTAGGCTGAACCCCTACTGATCAGCGAGCTTTAGGTTGAAGTCCTACTGATTCGCAGTCCTTAGGTTGAAATCTTTTAGGACCATTTCTTTCGATCTTTAGGTTGAATCCCTACTGATCAACGATCTTTAGGTTGAAGTTCTACTGATTCACAGTCCTTAGGTTGAAATCCTTTAGGACCACTACTTTCATCGATCTTTAGGCTGAACTCCTACTGATCCGAGATCTTTAGGTCGAACTCCTACTAATTCGCAGTTCTCATTTTTAATCCCCTTCAGAGAATTCATAAGTCAATCTGTAGTTTGAATTCCTACTAATCTCTATTCTTCCGCAGTTTTTGGGTCGAATTCCCATTAAGCCAAATTCATCCTTTAAAAAGTAAATCTGTAGGTTGAAATCCTACTGATCCATATTTTTTGGCAGGTTCTTAGGTCAAATCCCTACTGAACCAAAAAGTTCACTTCTATCCAAAATTTTAATCTGTAGGTTGAATTCCTACTAACCCATGTTCTTTTACGGTTCTTAGGCTAAATTCCTATCAAAACCACATTTATCCTTCAAAAGGTAAATCTGTAGTTTGAATTCCTACTGATATGTATTCTTTTGCAGTTCTTAGGTTGAATTCCTATTGAACGAAATTCATTTTTTGTAGGCTGAATCCCTACTGATCTATATTCTTTTGTTGAAATCCTATTAAACCAAAATTCATTTTTCAAAAATCCAATCTGTAGTTTGAATTCCTACTGATCCATATTTCTTTTGTTGTTCTTAGGTTGAAATCCTATTGAACCAAATTCGTTCTTCAAAAATTCAGTCTATAGATAAATTCTTATTTGCCACAAATTCTTTTGCGAAATTCTTAGATTGAATTCCTATTGAATTAAAACTTCATTTTTCAAAATTTCAATCTGTAGGATGAATCCCTACGGATTCAATATTCTTTACAACTCTTAGGTTGAGTCCCTGTTGAGCCAATGTTGTATGATAAAACCAATATTTTCATGTTATTTCCTCCAAAATTTCAGCTAAAGGATGCATCAAAATCTATATTGAGTGATTATTTCACAAAAGAATTCTGGAGCATTATGCCAATTTGCTAAAAACAGTTGTTGAATCCAATATTCTTGCTACACAAAAAGAATTTCCTTAGATTACCTCCTGCATTTCCTTCCAAAAAGGTGAAACTTTTTGTGAAAAAGAGGTAAAATTCAAATCTTTTCCTGTTGATCAACCAAAAGGATGTAAGAAATGTCCTCGATATGATCAATAAAAGAAATCTTCAATGATGTTGAAAAGCCATAAGCGAATTGATATTGATCTTGGCTATGACGCATGTTTTATGACTTTCTGGCAATCAGGCAGTGGAAATATCTTGAGCCATAAAAAGAATCCACTCAATCCATATCTCCTCATTTATCCATTTAAAGTTGCAATCAAATATCCACAAAAGGGATCTCTCAACTGTCGTCAAGATGAAGGCGAATTAAGCGAGTAGACCCCCGGGGCCAAAGAAGATCTGAAACATCTCCAAGATGACGGAGTTTGTGACGGATCCTTCCAGGGAAAGTTCAGATCACTGTCGAGATGAAGGCAGATGCGATGAACCTACCGAAAAACCCTAAAAGATATTTGATTTTAGCTACATCTAAAGACCTTTTGAGCCAATATCATATAGAATCCCTGAGATAAAAGAAGGATTGGAACATCTCCAAGATGAAGGAGTTTGTGACGTACCCTTCCCTGAAAAAGAGAGAAAAATCAGGACCCATCCAAATGAAGGATGATGAGAAAAATCGAGAAAGCCCAATGACTCAAAAAGAGTGCAAAAAGATTATTGTGGGAAAACACCCAGATGTCAAAACTGCCAAAGTTGCCATAAGTCATCTTTTCTCATGCAAAATTCTTTTATCAATATCTCTTCATTTCCTGCTTTTATGAAATTAAGAATATTTCTTCTACTTCTCATATCAAGGAAATGGATAGCTTCCTTGAAGAAAATCATCAGCACTAATCTTTTGAATTTGACTCTTAGAACCGAGAAGTTAACCCCATTGGCGGAAATACTCTAGGTAAAAGAGGGAATATCTTCGCACATACGTGCACATTTTCAAGTGTTTGAAACAACTACAATTTTATCTTATTGGCAGAATTTTTTTTCCAAGAATTAAATAAACATTCAATATTCATTTTGATGCAACCTATCATTGTTTGTATTTCCCAAGAAGAGTTACCTCTGAAGAAAGTATCTCCTGTCCCATCGCGGTTTCTTCAGTCTAGGATTCCGTATGGTACCCCCACTCAAGATAAGGGTCAAACCGGAACCATTTGCAAAAGATTCTTTGATTTCAAAAGCTATTTCAGTCTCAGCAATGAGACGCCCAATTTCTTCCCCTTTTCAAAGCTTTAGGGATTCTATATTTCCTCCTTTCGCAAAAACCCCTCTCGGATTTGTTCATCCAAATTCCGAAGGTCCCATCGTGCTTTCTCCATTTTTGAGAAACCCATATGGTAGATTTCCTATCCAGATTAAGAGCTAACCCGGAACCTCGCTTCGCGAGGTATCTTCCTTGCAGATTTGGGTTAAACCTGAGTCTCGTTCCAACAAAATTCCTCGTTTGGACGAGATGATTTCTTCCAGTCCCATCATGGCTCTTCTCATTGAGGAATCCATGCTTTGTATATCCATCCGAAGAAAGGATTTTACTTTGAGCTTCATCTCACAAGGCCTTTTCCAAGATGTCCCATCAAGGCCCTCGAGTATTCCTTTCCTCATTTCAACCTCATCTTGATATATTTTCGTCCCATCCAGGTTAAGGGCTAAACCTGAATCATTCCCAAGAGAGTATCTTGTCTCACCCATGAGACCTGATCACAATTTTCATTTCCCACCATTTCAGAATTTCCATCTAAAATCCCATCACGATTTCCTCATTTTCTACTCAATCATATCATCTTCGAGGATTTCGATTCCCCTCGAAACCACTCAGGATAAGGTTTTAAGCCTGAAAAGCCATATTTCCCAAATAAATTCTTCCACACCTAGTTCAGATCTGTTGACTGGGGCATTTTCAAAATTTGGAGTGTTGTCTTTGCCACTAAGCTCGGCTTTCAACCGGCTTAGTAGCAAAGAGGGGCATCTGTGAACACCCCAAATTTTTCAAAGTTTTGTAAAAATGACCCTTTTGCCCCTAATCCCGTTTTCTGAGAAAAATCAAATCAGTTCTTCAGATTTTTTGAACTAAATTCCGTAAAGCTATATTCAAAATCAACTCCGGATCCGAATCCAGTGTTTTAAATCCATATTTCCTCAAAAACCGGATCCAAACCCATTTCTGAAGAAATTTTCTCAAAATAGCTTCTAAATTCTCAGAAAAATTCCCTTTTGTAAATATTTTTGCAAAAACGCCAAAAAAAAAAAAATAGTTTTAATCTTTAGCTTTAGGACTTTATTCTAAAAATGCAAAAAATGGAAAGATAGTGCAAAAAACCAAAAAAAAAAATTTCAAGCTTTCTAAATCAATTTTTGCTAAAAAGATCAATTTAAAACCGTTTTTATGAAAAATCTCTTACACGGAGCCTCTTTTTGGAAAAACCAAAATTTCTTACAAAATAACCCTTTTTAGGGTTTCTCTTCGAGAGACCTTGAAAAAAAGGATGGAGGGCCGCCCCCCTCCCTTTCTCTCTTCACTCTCTCTCTCCACCGAAACCCTTGAAACCCCTCTTCTCAGATGGCTTCCTCTCCCCATCACCGTCCATCTCCGAACCTTCATCCTCCACCTTTGATCTCCAACCGATTTCAAAACCTCCCGAACCTTCCTCCCCTCCCTTAAGAGGGCACGCAGAGCTCTCTCTTCAGGGACCGTCTTCACCTCTCCATCCTTCTGTGTATACTATTCAATCCCCTTTCGTCGCCTTCATCTCCTCTCTTCTCCTGATCTTCTCTTGATTCTCTTCTCTTCTTCTGATCGAGCGAAGGAGATTTGAATCTCTGTGGGACCACAGTCAACGGAAGGAATCGGATCCCGCACTCTTCCTTTCCCTCTAAACCATCGATTCTTCCCCTCTTGATCGATTGAAGAAACCTTAGTCTCAGCAACTGGTAGCCCCCACTGAGCAATCCGAATTAATCATGCCACGGGGAGCCTAGGCTCGATCCGCCATTTAAGGAGCTATTCCCCTCAGCCTCGACGATAATAGTTAAAGCCACTGAAGAAGCCTCGCCCCTTCCAATCTCCTTTGCACGAAACAATCAGGAGCCAAAGGAGTGCTCCTTCTTTGAGATTCAAACGACAGTCAGAGGAAGCCGACCATTGCAGCAAGGTTACAATCGATCAATTTCCTGGCAATTTTCATTTGGAGATCAAGTATCACTCAGAAAGGATACAAGTGAATAATAGAAATAACAGTATTTAGAAGGAACATCTCTTTCACTCCTCAAATCAATTCACGGTAAGCATGAGCTATTTCTTCTGTTTATTTCTCTTCATTCTAGTTTTGTTTAACAGCAATATTTGTCGTCCATTGTTTTTCCCTTCACTTTGTTTTTCTTCTTCTTTATTTCCCCTCTTTTCTTATTTTTCCGTTATTTTCTGATTTTGGTTAACTCTTTTTGTTAACCCATTAAAGCACCATTGTGATATCGGACTGCATATAGCAAGCACCAAACCACACTTATGTGCAATATCAAACGGAACGTTCACGTTCCTACAGTTTCTTCTTGATTTTACCTTACTTTATTTCTTCTTTTCTCTCCATTTATCGTCAAAATCCCGCGGTTTATCTATCGCCTATTAGATTCAACATCTTACTTTCTAATATCGTCATTTCCTCTTTTGTTTCCAATTTATTATTTTCATCGGTTTCTGTTTGAGTTTGGTGGATTTTCCAATTATTGATCTGTGCATCTCAGCCCATTCTGCCTTCACCATAATATGAAATTGTTATATGTTGTAAGAATCTTGGAGGCAAGTAATATATGTATTACCTCATGCAAAGATGGTGAGATGATGCAGGCATAGGCGAAACCTCAGGAGAGGTGTGATCATGGCCAAGGAAATCAACACAGGACACCCATCGAATAGGCTCACCTTCATTTTTTTTTTTTTTTTTTCTTTTTCTCACGTCTGAATTTTTCTGCAGCATTTTTTTTAGAGGACCAGTACTCTGGATGATCCCAGAAGAGCATTTGTAACATGTACCTCCCTTGCCTTTGTCCATCATCAGAAGGGAATACTGTTTTGCCCCATGAGTAAAATTTGAACGATGGGTGGCTCAATATGTATGGCTGCTTGAAGAGCCAATCGGACCCCCCCCCCCCCATTCTGCAATAAAATCACCGTGAATTCCAAAGGGGTTCAGATTTCCTCCAGTTGGGTATCCAGCACTCTCATAATGAAGCTATAAGGAAAATTAGCCTGCATCCCAAAACACAGAAAAGAAAATTTTTAGCCCTCGTTCTGCTATGGAGAGATCTGAGGAAAAGCTGATAAAAGTTCAATATTATGCTCGTTGTTACCATTCTCTTAGTGTATTGCATTACCTTACAATATTTTTATCAGTATGCTTTTTTTTTTTTTTTTATTCATAACGCTTGGTTATCTCATACCAGCCGATCCTCATGCTGATTCCTTGTTAATTTTGGTTGCATCAGAGGGAAGTCGCCTCTCACCTCTTGCAACAGTGGCCGACTCAGGTAAGTAGCCAATAATGGCAACCTCACATACCACACTTAGCACATATGTTCTCTATATATGCATAACATTGAACATAACCCCATCTTCTGTGTTAATAAATTTGCTTTTATCATTCACACCTCCCCACACGTTGTATATCAACTGAAAACCTATGTGTTTAGGCACTACCCTTTCTCTGCATATTAGTTCACAGCCCCATTGCACCATCCAGGTTTCATATCTTCCATCGTTTTTTTTTTTTTATTATGTTTTTTGTAATCTGATTTTTATGACACTCCTCCCTGTATATCACTCACACAATCATTTCCTCGCTATTTCCACCTGTTGAGGTTGGGTCACCCTGGTACATCAAAGGGCTACAAAATGTTTCAGTTTTCTACTATTGTCTGCAATATGTTGAAGTAGCTTTAAAATATGTAAATCAGGCCTTGTACCTCTTTATATCTCACTTGCAGAGCATTATTTCCCAACAGTGCTGTAAGCTATTCTGCTACAGCCATTGCCTCTTTGATGGAGGCATGTTCCATATGGACAAAACACCTTACAGATGCTCAAAGCTAAATTAGGGGCTGAAGACCTCCGTATTCAGGATGTTGTTGCTTGGTTAGGATTTTTTTTTTTTATTCTAAGAATGCAGAACAGCAAGAGTATACCAATGCCCATTGTTTAAATCATATTCATAGCCCACCACTTATACATACCTGTAGCACTAACCCCATTAGGCCTCTTAACATAGCATTTGATAAAACTATTGCAATTTCTTATAAATTCCTGTATTAATATCATACACCATCCCCTTGGCTTAGTATTATGAATTAGAGGTGCTACTTTGTAATGTCACCTTCTAAACCCATGCCTACAGGTAATGCAATTTCAAATGCTCTTCATTATGGTTAGCTTGATCCAATTTCCTCAACTTCATATAGTTTATCAATTATATTTGTTCATTAAAGAATCAATATTATTTTCTTTTAGTTCATCATCTGTATATTAAGCATATATTTCTACTTTCTGTACAGTACATCATTTGTCTCCACTACAACTGTCATCATTTTTTTTTATATTCTCTACAAATATCTGCCCACATGCCTACTTTCTACATCTGCAGTTACATCAGCACATTGCTGAAGTAATCCACTTCACAAACACACCCTGTTATCCCGTTGTTCCAGTACTACTTGCAGCAATACACTGTTAATATACAACATGCATTGCATTCTTTCATTAACAGACATGCGTTCAGATCTCAGCAGTTCCAGCCTTGTCGCTGGCTAGTACAAGTGCTACAAGAGAGCATCTTGTGCTGAAACACGAAACTGAGAACAGATGAGCACAAATTGGCTCTGGTGATTCCAGTCTTTGAAGTCCAGCTAGAGTGTTGCCCTTGAAGAAAGCAGCTACAGTTGTTCCAACTGATAGAAGCCATGAATCATGTGTGCCCACCTCATGCAAGACCCTACCTCACTCCTTTTTCACTACTTCACAGCATTATGATACTATGCTCCATTCGCCTATATTGCCATTGCATTGACCACTCCCGTGGCTGCCATCCCAACATCAAATTTTCACATACATATTTATAGGCACCCTTTGGACATATACGTTGGATCATAAAGGCATCTTCATAAGTAGGCATATACATGAATTCTTTACCATCTGCATTCTTTTATTCAATATAGTGCTTCACCTTACACTAATATTGCTTTGCAGGAATTAGATAGAAATTGCTTTTTCTTTCTTAGCTCAGGAGTATGATTTCAATTCAATTGTAATAGCTAGGTATAAATGAGAAATTTACATTTTCTGCTTTAGGTAGAATGAATGAGCATTATAGAAAATCATGAATTGTTTGATTTCATACATTTTTCTTTATTTCTCAAAATTTTTCACAATGGTGAAACACGAATGGCACGTGCACCATTTCGTAAGAGGTAAGTTAATTCTAAGTTGACGATTTACATCAACGGCCATAGTCGGGGTATAAACAAAACTTAGAATTTTTATCTTTTACAAAATAACACCGGATCCACACTGGATCCATTTTCAAAATTCATCATATTTTTCTTAAAAAAATCTTCTCCTTTTATTAGAATTTAACTTAAAATTGACCCAAAATATATACCAATGGCCATAGTCAGGGTATATTGAGAGTTAATTTCATTTTAAATTCTATAAAAGCACCAAATGTGTTTTATTCTTCTTTTGAATTCAAATATAGATTATTATATAATACGTTCAATGACCATAGTCAAGGATGTAACATATCTTCAATCTTGTTTTAATTCATTTGAAGAATAAGATAGCTTTTCAAAATCTAAATTCAAAGTCTTTAAATTATTCATCATTTAGGATAGAATTGCATCATATTTCAAAATTTCTTTTTTCAAAAACTCCAAGTGATGTAAATATCTTTCCTCAATCTATTCTTATAAAATCCAATTCATTCTTTCAAATTTTCAAAATTTTATTTTCAATCTCAAAGTTCAAATTAACTTTGAGATTTCAAATTCATTTTATATTCAAAATTCAAATCAGATTTCAAAGTCCAATTTTGAAACTTCAGAATCATCTTGTATTCCAAATTCCAAATTCTACCTTAAAGTACAATATTAACTTTGAAATTTCACCTGTATATTCAAGATTCAATTCATTTTTCCAAATCCAATTCAAATTTAAAAATTCTGGATTCATCTTCTAAAATTCCAGATTCAAACTCCAATCAAAATCAAAGTTTAATTTAACTTTGAAATTCTTGATTTATCTTCTGAATTTAAACTCCGAACCCATTCTAGGATCCAGGATTCAACATTCACATCGGATCTTAGACTTCAAATTCAAAACCATCTTAGGATCCAGAATCCAACCTTATTTTGGATCTCAGATTTCAGATCCAAATACCATCTCGTATTCCAATTCTTAAAGCCAATTCCATTTCATTCAAACCAAGTCCATATTTCAGATCCTAAAAATCAACTCAAAACTCTATCCAGAACTTGGATTCGGATTTCATCTTGAAAATCCAACTTTTACAAATCTCATTTCTCAATTCCTTTAGATTTCTCATATTCCCTTCTAAACTTCAAAGTTAGAATTCAATTCCATTCCAAATATTCATCCAAGTTCAAACTTCCAAAATTCAAAAAGTACATTTATGACTTTGAAATTTTCTTTCTTTCAGTTTTAAGATCATTTCTCTCAAAGATCCAAATTCATTTTCCTAAAGCTCTGATTATTCTAAAAAACTTAGAACTTCAAATCTTAAGTTCTAAGTTAGAAAACATTTCTTCACTTCATCTGATTCACTTGGAAATTCTTCAAAATATTTTCAAAAAGAGCATACATCTTTGCATTTGCACAAGCATGATTCATTGTGCATTTTAGACTTAGGATAAATACTTAGATAAATTCTTTGCAAAGCAAAAGGCATAAAATTCGACCCTTGGTTTGATTACTCCTGGTAAAGGCGTCAGGAACGGTCGAACCTCGTACCGACGAGCGGATTCCGTCTCCCAGTTTTCCCGCAGATATTCAAAAACGGAGGCGAGTTATTTCAAATATTTTTAAAATTAAGGTCAAGTGAGACCCGCAAAAGAGTTCCTCTTCTCTTCTCTTCTTTCTTTTCTCTTCTCTCTTTCTTTCCGTTCTTTTATCTTTTCTTCCTTCAAAAAGGAGAAAAATAAGAGGTTGGAAAGGAAAAGAGAAGGAAGAGAGAGAATATTACGAGAGGAAAATTTTTGCGATGATCACAAATATCCATCCATGAAAGATAACATAGCATGTCCTGCTGTGCTGTCAACTAGAAGATCGATTCTTGGAAGTGGATAATCATCCTTCGAAGTTGCCTTATTGAGGTCTCTGAAGTCTATGCAAATCCTCACTTTGCCGCTCTTCTTTGGAACAACGACAATATTGGCTAACCAATTTGGGTAGTCAATAGTTCGGATAAATCCTGCTTTGAGCAGATCTTCGAGTCCTTCCTTCACTTGTTGTTCTATTCTAGGATCCATTTTTCTCAGTTTTTGCTTAACTGGCTTAGCATCTGGCTTCAAGACGAGACGGTGTTCGACCAATTTTGGGTCTAAAACCAGCATATCTTCATATGTCCATGCGAATACTTCCTCATGTTGCTTGAGAAAATTAGTGAGCCTTTCCTTTTCTTCCGGACTCAGACTGGTTCCTATCTGGAGAATTTTGGGATCTTCCTCTGAACCGATATTGACATCTTCAGTCGGATCTTGTACTAGAGAAGATGGTTCATCCTGTTTCTGAACTGAGGTGAACTCTGGTAATTCCTGAAGAGACTGATCAAAGTCTATATAATCATCTGACTGCTTCGCAATCTTGTCATCTCTTGTGTTTGCTTTGACTCTGTAAATTGTTGCCGACTTCTGAAAAGCCTTGGGATTGAGAACGAGCTTCTTGATTGTTCAAGAAGTCATTCTAAAATTTTGGATAAGAAATTTGGTTCAGATAAATTTGCCTATCGTAAGACAAGCAATCATTTGAAGAGAACTATGCATAAAATGGTATTTAAAATTATAATGAAGAGATAAACGGAAAGATATAGATGGCATCCAGATAGACAAAGAAACTTGGAACTTTATTGATTTTGAATTGATCAAAGACATTGATAAAATGAGACATTTATTTTGGAAAGAATAGAAAGAAAATAATGAATGGCTCTCAATGTGTCCCTTTGACAAAAACAGTCTTCTTTGGCGAGCTTCCGCCGAAGAACCCTAGTTCTGCTATGTGAGGACGATGCTTATGGATCACTGGCTCGATGCGGCCATCTTCATTCTTATCGAGTCCTTTGAAGGGTTGATAATCGTGCTTCAGAAGTAAATCAAATATCTTTCTTGCCTTCATGAATTGCGGAAACAACGGGTGATCTTTAATGGCACTGTAGTTGATCCGGCCTCCAATTTTGAAGAATTCAGGATCTCTCCATTGGGTCATGGCTACCGTGTGCAGATATAGTTCTGAGGATGCCTGGAGTATTTCTCGATTTTCTCCGTGACTGATCTCTTCACTTTCCCTGATGCTGGGAATATCCGCAGTGAATGATGGTCGGGGAATCATGGGCTGTGGGAGCCTTTCTTTTGGGTCTTCTCCCAGTATTGTGGTAATCATCCCACCTTTTGACCATTTCACGCATTGATGCAGGGTGGAAGGCACTGCATTAGCATTATGAATCCACGTTCTTCCGAGCAGCAGATTGTAGGTGGGTGGCACATTAACCACATGAAAGAGGACGGAGTGCACTGAATAGTTGATGAATACTTCCAGAAATATCTTGCCTTTGGCCGTTTGACCGTGGTTGTCAAATCCGTAGATGGTGATAGGATCCGGAATGTATTCTTCTTCCTTGATCCCTAATGCTTTTGCTGTCATTTCAGGACAGATATTGAGGCTACTGCCTCCATCGACCATCACATGCGGTACTGTCATTCCTCTGACTCGAATGACAATATAGAGGGCATTATTATGAAAGGAATGAGGCTTTGGAAGGTCCTCATCTGAGAAGGTGATCGGTGCATTGGTTATGGCGGAGTTCACAATTTGTGCCATGTCTTCAGGAGTGGTACTGGGCTTAACTTTGATCTTTCTGAGCAAATCATCCAGTACTCGTTGGTGCTTGCGGGAATTCTTAGCCAAGTTCAAAATTGAAACATTGGACAGAGCAGTTAGAGGCTTTTGACTGGAAGCTTCTCCTCTTTTTGGGTTGGATTTGGGAAAATGTTTCGGAAACCCTGGAATTTACTGACTGTTGTAGGAAATACTTCAACTGGCTCCGCTGATACTTTTAGCTTATCAAAAGCTGAAATTATGTCCACCTTCTTGGTGGCTGGTGCTGCTTGTCGTAGCACTGAACCCTGGTGCTGAACTCGGAGATCTTGTGCAGAACACAGCTTGATGTGCTCATGCGGTAGGAATGGCTGTGCAGACACTACTGCTATGGTGTGCGGAGGAAAGGGGTGATTGAGAATATCCATTTTCTCTTTTTCATCTCCTTCTACTAAAAGATTTTTATCGATAAGATCTTGCACAATGTTTTTGAGAACAAAACAATTCTCAGTGTTGTGTCCCACTGTCCTGTGGAACTTGCAAAACTGATCCTTCCATTTCCCCATGGGCATAGGGGGATCGGCCAATCTAGGCAACTTGACCATCTCTTTTGACAACATATACTCGAGCACATCCTCGAGTGATTGGTCTAAAGGAGTGAACTTTCTGTCGTAACTTCATCCTTCATATTTGACTTTTTCACGCAGTTTCGGCCCTTGATCCTGTTGAGGAGGCTTGCTGTATTGAGGAGCAGGCTTTCCTTTCTGATCTTTGTTGTTTGAACTGCCTGAGCCATAGCAGTAATCTTTCTTCTGCCCTTTGTACTGATTCTGACCGTTGTTGTTGTTGTTGTTGTTGGCAGAATAGGTGAAGTGAGCTTTCTTCTTCTGCTCACCTTGGGGGTTGTTTTTGGAAAAAGTGAAGCCTTCGTAGACTCCATTTTTCACACTCAGTTCGAGCCATTCTGCTCGCTCAGTTAATTCAATGAAGGTGCTGTGGAGATCAATCCTCTTAACGGCTGCGAAAAGTTGTTGAGGATTAGGGACTTGGCATGCCTTTCCAAGATAGGATCTCTCATTTTGTTGCAGGCTGATCTCCATCTGTGAATAAAGTCCCGTGCTTTTTCATTCTCATTCTGCCTTAGATTGCAGAGATGACTCAATGTAGGAAGCACCTCTGTGTTGAACAAGAAGCGTTCAATGAATAGGTTTACTACTTTATTAAACTCCTTGAGCTCGATGGGGTTGATATGCTCAGCATACCACTTGGCTGCAACTCCTTCCAAGCTGCGGGGGAAGCATAAAAATAGTGCTCGGTTATCCCTCTTGAACCTCGAGCATTTAGCAAAGAAAGTGGTGAGATGAGCTTTTGGGTCGCCAGAACCGTCGAACTTGATGAATTTACGGGGGAGATTCTCCATATCATCATCCCCTTCTAAGCCGTCATAGAAGTCTTCGCTGGTGAAGACTTTCCTGCCCTTGTCACGGGCTTGGAGATCCTTAACAACTCGGGTCATTTCCTTGAACTGTGCTTGCAGGGGCTTTTCTGCATCCTGACTCTTTGATTTGCGACCTTTTCTTTGTTTCTGGCCCCGCTTCTGAAATACCGTAGGCACTTCGTATTCTTCATCAGTATCTTCAATTGAGTCTGTTCCGTCTGAGATCTCTTCCGACTGAACTTGTTTTCTGGAAGCCTTCTTATCCCTGTGACCATGTAACTTCTCTCTGAATGGGTTTCTTTTCGAGCTAGTCCCGGGCTGTTCATTCATCATTTTATTCATCATTTTTCGAAACATGCCATACATTTGCGGGTCTATGCCATCATCTTCTTGTTGCTGCTCTTGACTCCTCTCGGATCGCGGAGAGCCCATCTCTTCTTCTGAGGCCGACGAGTACTGAGATGTTGTTGTTCTTTTGCCTGATCTTGTTTGAACCATCAAATGTTGTAGATGCTCTCTGCAGGGCAAAGACCTGATTAGATTCTGTAGGAATTGGTTTTTGGAAGAAATATTTGCTGAAAATATGGTAGACAATTTGAAAAAGATATCCCATTACTAGGGACTGAGTTGTCGCGAGAATCACGATAATTGTGTTGTCATTCTTTTTGCAAGAGAAATAAAATAACGAAAATGTGCCTTGTTACCTAGGCGAGGTCGTCAAACCACAATAGAAAGAGAGAATTTTATTGAAATAAGAAAAATATGATTTTATTGATCTTGACAAAGAGGTGGAGGACAAACAATTTGCCACCATTCACGATAGTCGGCAGACACTCTAGGACCTGGAAAGATTTTAAGAGATACAAAGGAATCCCAGATGTAGCGGGCAGAATGATATGCCCCGGACCATTGTGCGGAGGTGAGATCGAACTCTGCCATAGCTCCTGATAACAGTCGGGCTTCGACATACTGCTGCCTCTGGGAGAATTGTCGAACACATCTGTCTGGTTGGTAGTAAGTGCAGAAGAAAGGTCCCAGCAACTTGAACCGCTTGCCATAAGCGTATGTATATCTGGGAGGGGACAGTTGCCGATCAAAATAGTCCCAGACAATGTCATCTTCTTGAATGTTGTTGATCATGGATCGATACTGCACTACTGGAAGGAGTTCTTGGCCGTTATATCTGAAAGAGCTTGCTTGGGCTGGAACATGTTGGAAGAACCAGGATTGAAGTGCGTAGATGCAACCTTCAACTAAAATGGATTCTCCAAGTGAGAATCGAGTTAGACCACGATATAGGAAGGCGAGCGCTGCCATGGCTATGGAGAGGCGATTGGTCTGCTGACTTCCCCATCTTCTCATAAGCTGGATTATTCTGATGTCCATGTAGTTTTGTCCATCTGGAAAGAGGGATAATCCTACACTGCACAGAACCATTGCATTCTGAATCCTTTCTTTGGTTGTCCTTGATAACGAGCTGAGTTCAATGAAGGTTCCATATTGACGGTACAACTCAAGCAGGTTAACATATTCATTTCCGTCCAACTGGATTAGGGGCCAGGATCGACGGCCTGTCATATGGGCTAATGAATCTCGGGGGTCCAAACCCTTGACATTGATAAGGAATTGATGTTCTAATGGATCTTCTGGTTGACCGGCTGGTTCTGCTAACCCCATGATTTCTGAAAATTCATCCATTAAAACGGTCATTTCTCCCCATGGGAACCAGAAGGTACACGTCCGAGGATTCCATCGCTCTGCCATTGCGTGGATCAGGTTGCCATTGATGGTCTGCTTTCTGACTGCTGACGCCAGTTCTAATCCGCACTTGCTTAAATGGTCCAGGAACATTCGAGAAAAGCTTTTTAGCCAGGAATAGTACCACCGGGGAATGAAAGTTCCAGTGCTAGGGGCTCGATGTTCGGGATGACTGTGTTGCACCTCGTAGGAGAGGTGACCTTCAAGAAAGATAGGATCGACTTGACTGGATGCCATCGAACTGGAAATAGAAAAAGACTCAGAATGAGACTTAGGAAAATGTGGGAAATTTTGAAAAAATTTGCAGGCAGGATATAAAATGCAGCTGGAAATTTGAGATCCAGTAGAAAGGTAGAAAAAAAAAAAAACACCTGGAGTTTTGAAAGAAATAGGATATTTTGAAAATCATCCAGGGTTTGAGAAAATAAAGGAAAAGGATGAGAATATGAGTAGTTGAAAATAGTTTTGGTGAAAATATAAAAGAAATAAAGGTAGCATACAAACAATCACATCCTGCACAAACATTTATGCACATTCAGCTCCCCCTAAAAGGCTGACTCTAGATGCATCACTTTGAAAACAATTGTAGGACCCTAATCCTAACTCTAGGTTCAGATCATCTTTGTCCAATCCAGTTATGCCGATATACCCGAACCGAAATCCGAGGTACGTGGCATAGAATTTCAACTCCGGTTCTAAGGTAAGGTTTTCCAACATCCTTGAGCGTCTACCGATATACTTCGGACTGTGGCCCGCAGTACGTGGTAGGGGGTGTTAACCCAAATAAGTGGCCCAGTTGTGAGGCTCTGTCCCAAACTAAGGTTCTGGAAGAGAGCCCAGCAACGTGAAGACCGGGTAATAATAGGTAAAGGAGGTTTTGAAAAAATGATCACATGGAAGAAATAGATGGCTCTAAAACCTAAAGACATAGACTTTTGAAAATCTTTGAAGAAGCATACATTGTTTGCATTCAGATCCTAAATTGAGGAGAGTTATATTTAGACCTAAGTCTATGTGAGTATGAAAATATCTCCTCAATCTGGTCCTACCAAACCATGCCTAGGCTACATGCAGTCAATGTCAGCTAGGTCAGAATCTAGGCTCCTAGGTTCGCATGATAGCAAAAGTAAAGAGCTGACATTTTGTGAACATAATTTCGATACTTGAACTAAGTCAAGCACAATTTTGATCAGACAAGGACAGGTCCCATCACAGTCGCCAAACCTCTTATCGTCGCAAAATTTTTCCCGTCTTTCCTTCCTTGCGGAAGAGAGAGAGAAATGGTTTCGCGATTCAAACTTGACCGGATTTTTGGAAAATGTTTTGAAATACTCGCCCCCGTTTTGAAAATTGCGGGAAAATCCATGGGATGGGGCTCGACCTGCCGCTTTTAACAGGGGTAATCGAACCAAGGACCAAAATTGTGCTTGACTTAGTGAAATTATCGAAATTGTGTTTTATCCTAAATGCACAGAGAATTCAGGCATGTGCTATGAGATTTTGTAAAAATGTAAGTTGGAAAAATATGATGTATGCTTTAGAAAACCTTTGGAATTGAAAAGCATTTCTCAGGAAAAAGATGGAAATCAATCTCTCAGAGAACTCAGATGAAGAAGTTTTGAAATCTCGATAAAGTTCATAAAGATGTGGGAAAATCCTGAGAAAAGTAGAAGTAATTCTCGAGAAAAGGTAAACATTTGAAGAGAAAATCTAACTTTTGAAATTTTTCTTTAAAAAAATGATTGAAATTCATTGGAAAACCACTGTGGAGAAGGAAAATTGAAACTTGGGAAATTGAAATCCCGAGAATCTTAACCTTGAAACACTTGGAAATCAATTTTGATTTTGAGAAAGGTGAGAGACTTCTTTTTGAAAATCTTAAGAAAGTTACATTTTCCAGGGAAAATCACGGGAAAACTTGACTTGAAAAAAACTGATTTTCAAAAATTCTCAGAGTTTCTTGAGAATGAAATTTCTTGAGAATGAAATTTTCTTAAGGAAATCATGAGAAAAATAGATGATGCAGATGATTTGAATGAATGAATGCACTTTGAAAAGATTTCTGAAAAATTTGTTGAAAATTTGTGTGTTAAGCCAAAGTAAAGCCTTCACATATTCTGACTATGGCCATGAATATGTTCAGAGTTTATTTGAATTAATTCACGAGATTTTTGAAAAATTTGGAAATATGATGTGCATTTTAAGATAGCCTAAGAGTGTAGGCTCAGTGTGACTGGTAGAAAGATGATGGATCTGGGTCTCGTCCATATTCCGACTAGGGTCGTAAATATGGACTCCACCGAGTTCATCAACTCTCTAAGAGTTGGTGCACGTGTCATTCGTGTTCATCCATGGTGTTCGTGCAAAATGAGATATATGCATCATAAAATCAGGATATTGCTGAAATCAAACTATATGAGATGCAGCCTAATCTAAGCAGTAAAAGTAAATATTATTCCAAACTTGAATTATTACATCTCTGACATAAAGCAAAATGAATAAAAGAAATACAAAATTAAAATAGTCAGCCTCCTCCAGATTTTCCTGCAAAAGTGGGTTAGTACAAGGAATGGATATACAAGATACCCAAGGAAATAGGCATATGTATATGTATATGTAAATATATACACGTTCCTATAATCGGAAATATATATATGATGAGCAAATTTACATACGTGATGTGCAAGTACAATATGTAATGATATGCTAGAATATAGAGGACTAAACTCAGATATGCCATGGAATATACTAGTATGTAACGCGATTTGATGATATACGGGTTCACCGAAATGGATGGCAACATGCGGGTTATGAGCAGATCGGTATATAAGGCAAGCTTATGATATGGGATGAAGGCAAAGGCCATGAAGTAGTCTTTGTGGATGGCAAGGTGGTATTAGATCAGCTACAATGGATATCGAGCTACAAGGATAGGTACATGAGATGCTTAGGTGAAATGTACAAGTGCACATTGTATGCAATACGCTCTGTAACGCATGGCGAAGAGAATACACATGCAATGAAAGCATAGTGGGCAGCTGATGACGACATAAAAGGAGGGCGGAACATACGTGTGGAAATGATATACAAGGTATAGGGAAATAACAAGGTAAGTATTCTATTATGTATAGGTTAAGCATGGAATATGACTGATAGTGTAAAGGGGCAAAAGGAGAAATGCAGATGGAACTGCAAATACAGGAGTGTAAATATACAAGAAAGGGATAAGATGAATACTATCTAACATAGGGGGATGTCACTGAATATCATGATGTGATTGGAAAATCACTATATGGTTGCCATGTTAGGTATATAAAGGCTTCTTTGAGATCACTGGATCTCTTTTAGCCGTGTAGGTGGCAAGATTGTTACTGAGCATGCATCCAAAAAATGACATTTGGCAACATTCTGCAAAACAGGAACAACCCTTTTTCAAAACAGAAAATAGCATTTTGCAACTAGTTATCCACACCAGTCTGTATACTCATGAGTCTGAGGGCTGGAAGTTTTAACTATTGCCTACATTAGTCAGTATTAGTCTCCAAAAGAGTAACCCTTAACGTGCTTAGGAACACAGTGGTTTTCTTTAACTTGTTGGAGCCTGGTGAACTTGCTGAAAATGAAACCATTCATCTATAGAACCATGTTCCATAAATGACTACCATATCAGAAAATCTTTCACAGCAAATCTTCCAATGCACAGTTTCACACAACAAAAATAAAAAAAAATGACAACCCCATTTCTTCAAAGTCTTGCAGAGACAGTCGTATCTGATGCTTCAATTAATCTGATAAAAGAAATGACTGGGGATTGTATATAAAAAAAAAGACAGTTGTAACGGCATAGCTGCCCTATACTAGCAGCTAATGAAAGTTGGTAATACTCCTTTACATATCCATACGAGAACAGTAAGCATAAGGGTTACACAGATGAAAAAAAAAAGTTAAAAGATGTGAACATATAACAGGGTATTCCACTATAAAGCAAATGGAATAGGATGCTACAGGTAATGGGCTTTAGCACAAAAAAAAAATTATTAAGATAAGCTAATAGGTGAAAAACATATGCTGAGTAAAAAAAAAAAGTGTAAGGGTGTAGAAGTTATGCCTAAACTGATCATACATGCATATTAGATGATATATTGCCATACAGTTTAATGAACCCAGCTCATGGAGTTCATCCAATGTACATACAGGGGTCGACATTGACATGATATTATGGGAAACATAAGTTCAAGATTAACACCAAAATTAACTATAGTGCCCTGGTTAAAAGCACCGTTCACTGTAGGATAAACCTTATTGGTTATCGCTTTACACCTTGATGTACAAGCAACTCGATGAAAAACCATATAGATAAAAAAAATGACATATTGAATGTTTTAAACCAACTTTAAGCAAAAGGTTGTAAGACAATGAGAAGGTTACTACTAATGCCTGCAACCTAAATTGCTGCCCTTACAGAAGACAGAAATACTGAAGTTCATGAAAAGGCATTTTTTTTTTTGAAATGAGTATAAATCATGGGTATGCAACAGGTTAATCCAGGTGTGAAGGTCCCGAATTGTAATGAAGAGAAGACACTTTAGATGCTGAAATGAATTAATAAAATAAAATAAAAACTTTTAAGGAAAATGACGATTTTAAGACTATGCTGAATCGAGAATGCCATTAAAGGGGCATCATCGATTCCAGACGCATTGAGAAAAAAAAAAACCAAGGTGCAAGCCACATTAACGGCTGCAACGGACTTGCATTGCGAATGGCACAAACATGAAGCCTAATTCACACAAACGCAGAGATGAAGAGGATCTTTACCTGGATTCGGTAGAGGTTGAGGGAATGCTTCCTATCAGGGTGGGCCAAAGAAGAGGGAAGCCTGCGTCTTCTGTTGGATGTCATGCAAAATCCAAAGAAAATAAATCGGCTCTGAAGGAAAGGGAACGGACAACAGTTGGTTGGGCTGAAGGAGAGGTCCAAACGCTGGTTCTCCTGCGGTTGGACTGAAGTGGAGGTGAAAACGCTGCCTGCAGCTGGTGGGCTGAAGAAAATGCAGAGGCTGGAACCTTTTGCTGCTGGGATTGAAGAAAGAGGCAGCTGGCTGGAACTGAAGGAAGATTGGGAAGAAGCTGGTGGTTGGATCTTCAATGGGCTGAAGGCCAAGGGGGAGGGAAGATGATGACAGCAGGACTTCGTGAACAGGAGAGAACCGGGGTTCAGGGAAATCGCCCCTTTTTCTCGTTCTTTTGTTGGACTCCCCTTCCTTTCTTTAATAGTCGTCATTTCAAAACCCCCCTTTTCCTCCTCTTTAGCCGATCTTGATAACTCTTAAAACGAACCTTTAAAAAATTTTGAAAATTTTCTTGAGAAAGGGGAATCAACGTTTTGAGAGGGGACGACTCCTATTCTTAAGCTGATATTTGAAACTTAGGTAAAATGGGGGATTTTAGGTAGAGTTTCACGGTGGCTCCTTTTTGGGGATGAAAAGTAATAAAAATAAAGTAAAAAAAAGAGAGTAAAAAACGTATTTTGTTTTGGTGGTGCCACCTCAACTGAAAAATTATTTCTCTTGGCAAAGAGTCTTAGTGGGGTGCCACCTACGTGGGCCCACTAATTATTTCATCAAAAATTAAATCTAATAAAAAAAAAGTTTTATAAATCGGTGCCACTTCCGGATGGGCACTGTTTTGAAAATAAGAGAAATATTTGAAAACTCTAGTGTGACACCACATTGAGGTGGGTCCCACGTCACTTATTTGAAATAAGAGCCAAGTGGAATTTTTGGAATTTTCATAATAGTAGGCTAGTTTTGGAAAAACACGAAGCAAAATTTGGCTTGATTTCAAAACTTGGAAGAAAATGGTTCTTCAGGGCGAAATTTTGAAAGGAGTAGGGAAATTCGGAGCCTTTTTGTAAAAGTTTGAAATAAGGTCTTACGAATTTTGAAATTGTGTCCCCCTCTTTTCAATTGGCGAAATTTTGAAATGTCAAAACCATCCAGATTGTTTTCTTGAGAAAACTTTTCGTAATTCGGGGTCCTGGGGGTAAAATGGGAAGAATTGATAATTTTAAAAACTCAGGGTTTTAAAATCAGTTTTGAAAAGTTTAGAAATCAAATCTGGATTGACAATTTTGAAAATCAGAAGTTCCAAATCTGAAAATGACATGCCGTGCAGTGAAATGATATGAAATGCTTGTGCAATGCTATGCAAAGACAGGTTCTACAAGATTGCCACTCTGGATTTGAATTTGAAAATTTTGACTTCTGGTTAAGCATGAGATTTTGAAGATTTGCAGTTTGAAGATGTCTCTGAGTCTAAATAGAGAAGTTTTGAGACTTGAGAATGAATAAATAGAGAAGTTTTGAGACTCAAGAATGAAATTTTAGACTTTCTGCAAGGTTCTATTTCAGAAAATGACCATTTTGCCTTTCATTGATTTCGGAGAACCAGAATGTAATGATCGGTGGAAATGTCAAGAAGGTGAATGAAAATTTGGGGTGTTTACACGGTCCATGATCGACATCATCCAAGAAGACGACACAGTCTGGGACTATTTTGATCGACCATTATCCCCTCCCAGATATACATATGCTTATGCCAAGCGGTTCAAATTGTTGGGACCATTCTTCTGCACTTACAATCTACCGGAGCGATGTGTTCGGCAGTTCTCCCAGAGGGAGCAGTACGTCGAAGCTCAATTGCTATCAGGAGCTATGGACAAATTCGATCTCACTTCCGCACAATGGTCCGGGGCATATCATTCTGCCCGCTACGGCTGGGATTCCTTTGTCACTCTCAAATTCTTTCCTGGTCCTAGAGTGTCTGCCGACTATCATGAATGGTGGCAAATTGTTTATCCTCCACCTCTTTGTCAAGATCAATAAAAGTTCAAAATTTATCATTCCAAGAAAATTTTCTCTCTCTCTCTATTGTGGTTTGACGACCTCGCCTAGGTAACAAGGCACATTCTTATTGTTCATTTTCTCTTGCAAAAAGAATGACAACACAATTGTCGTGATTCCTGCGACGACTCAATCCCTAGTAATGGGATATCTTTTTTCAAATTGTCTATCATATTTTCAACAAATATTTCTTCCAAAAACCAATTCTTTCAGAATCTAATCAGCTCTTTGCCCTGCAGAGAGCATCCACAGCATTTGATGGTTCAGACAAGATCAGGCAAAAGAACAACGGCATCTCAGTACTCGTCAGCTCCAGAAGAAGAGATGGGTTCCCCGCGATCCGGCAGGAGTCAAGATCAGCAACAAGAGGATGATGGCATAGACCCACAAATGTATGCCATGTTCCGGAAGATGATGAACAAGATGATGAACGAGCAACCCGTGACCAGTTCAGAAAAGAATTCATTTAGAGAGAAGTTCCATGGTCATAAGGATAAGAAGGTTTCCAAGAAGCAGGTTCAACCAGAGGAAATTTCAAATGAATCAGACTCAACTGAAAACACCGATGAAGAGTATGAGGTGCCTCCGACATTTCAGAAACGGGGTCGAGAACAAAGGAAGAGCCCCAAATCAAAAAGTCAAGTCACAGAAGAGCCCCTGCAAGCGCAGTTCAGAGAAATTGCCAGAGTTGTTAAAGATCTTCAAGCCCGCGACAAGGGCAAGAAAGTTTTCAATAGCAAGGACTTTTATGATGGCTTAGAAAGTGATGAAGATCTAGATAATCTACCCCATAAATTCATGAAGTTTGATGGTTCTGGCGACCCGAAAGCTCATCTCGCCACATTCTTTGCTGAGTACTTAAGGTTCAAGAGGGACAATTGAACATTATTCCTATGTTTTCCCCGCAGCTTGGAAGGAGTTGCAGCCAAATGGTATGCTGAGCATATCAATCCCATCGAGCTCAAGGAGTTCGATAAAGTGGTGAATTTGTTTATCGAACGCTTCCTGTTCAACACAGAGGCGCTCCCGACACTAAGCCATCTCTGCAATCTATGGCAGAATGAGAACGAAAAAGCATGGGATTTCATTCATAGATGGAGATCAGCCTGCAACAAAATGAGAGACCCTATATCAGAACGGCATGTTTTATCCCTAATCCTCAACAACTTTTCTCAACCTCTGAGAGGATTGATATCCACCACACCATCCAGGACTTTCATTGAGCTAACTGAGCGAGCAGAATGGCTCGAGCTAAGTGTGGAGAATGGAGTCTATGAAGGCTTCACATTTTCCAAGAATAACCCCAAGGTGAGCAGAAGAAGAAAGCACAGTTCACCTATTCTGCCAACAACAACCACAATAGTCGAAATCATTACAAATGGCAGAAGAAAGACTATTGCTACGGTGCGGGCAATTCGAATAACAAAGGAGATCAGAAAGTAAAGCCTGCTCCTCAATATAACAAACCTACTCAGCAGGATCAAGGGCCGAAACTGCGTGAGAAGGACAAACATGGAGGATGGAGCTACGACAGAAAATTCACCCCCATCGATCAATCACTCGAAGATGTGCTCGAGTACATGATGACGAAGGAAATGGTCAAGTTGCCTAGACTAGCCGATCCCCCTATGCCTATGGGGAAATGGAAAGACCAATTCTGCAAGTTCCACAGGACAGTGGGACACAGCACTCAGAACAGTTTCATTCTCAAGAACATTGTGCAGGATCTTATTGACAAGAATCTATTGGTGAAAGGAGAAGAAGAAGAGAAAATGGACATTCTAAATCAGCCCTTTCCTCCACACACCACAACAATGATATTTGAACAGTCATTGCTACCTCATGAGCACATCAAACCATGTTTCGTCCAAGATCTTCAAGTTCAACATCAGGTGTCAGTGCTACGACAAGCAGCTCCAACTTCAAAGAAAATGGACATAATCTCAGCACTTGGCAAGATGAAAGTGTCTGAAGAATCTGCAAGATCGTCCCCCAAATCAAAAGGAATCCCAGAATTCCTTAATCAGTTCATCAAGCCCAGGCCAGAAAATGTAAGTCAAGAGCCTCTGACTGCTCTGTCCAATGTCTCAATTTTGGACTTAGCCAATAGTTCTTGCAAGCACCAACAAGTACTGGATGATTTGCTCAGAAAGATAAAAGTTAAGCCCAGTACCACACCTGAAGACATGGCTCAAATTGTGAATTCAGCCATGACAAATGTGCCAATCACTTTCTCGAATGAGGACCTTCCAAAGCCTCACTTCTTTCATAATAATGCCTTGTACATTGTCGTTCGAGTAAGAGGAATGACAGTACCCCATGTGCTAGTTGATGGAGGCAGCAACCTCAACATATGTCCCGAAATGACCGCAAAGGCAATAGGCATCAAGGAAGAAGAATACATTCCAGATCCTATCACCATATATGGATTTGATAATCATGGTCAAACAGCTAAAGGCAAGATATTCCTCGAGGTGTTCATCAATTACTCAGTGCACTCCCTCCTCTTTCATGTGGTCAATGTGCCACCCACCTACAATCTACTGCTCGGAAGGACATGGATCCATAATGTGAATGCGGTACCTTCCACTCTTCATCAATGTGTAAAATGGTCCAAAGGTGGAATGATTACAACGGTATTAGGAGAGGACCCAGAAGAAAGGCTCCCGCAGCCCATGATCCCTCGACCGCCATTCACCGCAGATATCCCCAGCATCAGGGAAAGTGAAGAAGTCAGTCTTGGAGAAAGTTGGGAACTACTCCAGACAACAGCAGAATTATCTCTACACACCGTAGCCATGACCCGATGGAGAGGTCCTAAATTCTTCAAGATTGGAGGCCGGATAAGCTACAACACTCTCAAAGATCATCCATTGTTTCCGCAGTTCATGAGAGCAAGAAAGGGATTTGATTTACTTCTGTAGAATGGTTATCAACCCTTCAAAGAACTGGGCAAAAATGAAGATGGTCGTATCGAGCCAATGATTCAAAAGCATCATCTCCACAGAACAGGAGTTGCAGCCAAATGGTTCTAGCGACCCGAAAGCTCATCTCGCCACATTTTTTGCTGAGTATTTAAGGTTCAAGAGGGACAATAGAGCATTATTCCTATGTTTTCCCCGCAGCTTGGAAGGAGTTGCAGCCAAATGGTATGCTGAGCATATCAATTTCATCGAGCTCAAGGATTTCGATAAAGTGGTGAATTTGTTTATCGAACGCTTCATGTTCAACACAGAGGCGCTCCCGACACTAAGCCATCTCTGCAATCTATGGCAGAATGAGAACGAAAAAGCATGGGATTTCATTCATAGATGAAGATCAGCCTGCAACAAAATGAGAGACCCTATATCAGAACAGCATGTTTTATCCCTAATCCTCAACAACTTTTCTCAACCTCTGAGAGGATTGATATCCACCGCACCATCCAGGACTTTCATTGAGCTAACTGAGCGAGCAGAATGGCTCGAGCTAAGTGTGGAGAATGAAGTCTATGAAGGCTTCACATTTTCCTAGAATAACCCCAAGGTGAGCAAAAGAAGAAAGCACACTTCACCTATTCTGCCAACAACAACCACAATAGTCGAAATCATTACAAATGGCTGAAGAAAGACTATTGCTATAGTGCGGCCAATTCTAATAACAAAGGAGATCAGAAAGTAAAACCTGCTCCTCAATATAACAAACCTCCTCAGCAGGATCAAGGGCCGAAACTGCGTGAGAAGGCCAAACATGGAGGATGGAGCTACGACAGAAAATTCACCCCCCTCGATCAATCACTCAAAGATGTGCTCGAGTACATGATGACGAAGGAAATGGTCAAGTTGCCTAGACTGGCCGATCCCCCTATGCCTATGGGGAAATGGAAAGACCAATTCTACAAGTTCCACAGGACAGTGGGACACAGCACTCAGAACTGTTTCGTTCTCAAGAACATTGTGCAGGATCTTATTGACAAGAATCTATTGGTGAAAGGAGAAGAAGAAGAGAAAATGGACATTCTAAATCAGCCCTTTCCTCCACACACCACAACAATGATATCGGAACATCCATTCCTACCTCATGACCACATCAAACCATGTTTCGTCCAAGATCTTCAAGTTCAACATCAGGTGTCAGTGCTACGACAAGCAGCTCCAACTTCAAAGAAAATGGACATAATCTCAGCACTTGGCAAGATGAAAGTGTTTGAAGAATCCGCAAGATCGTCCTTCAAATAAAAAGGAATCCCAGAATTCCTTAATCAATTCATCAAGCCCAGGCCAAAAAATGTAAGTCAAAAGCCTCTGACTGCTCTGTCCAATGTCTCAATTTTGGACTTAGCCAAGAGTTCTTGCAAGCACCAACAAGTATTGGATGATTTGCTCTGAAAGATTAAAGTTAAGCCCAGTACCACACCTGAAGACATGGCTCAAATTGTGAATTCAGCCATGACAAATGTGCCAATCACTTTCTCGGATGAGGACCTTCCTAAGCCTCACTTCTTTCATAATAATGCCTTGTACATTGTCGTTCGAGTAAGAGGAATGACAGTACCCCACGTGCTAGTTGATGGAGGCAGCAACCTCAACATATGTTCCGAAATGACCGCAAAGGCAATAGGCATCAAGGAAGAAAAATACATTCCAGATCCTATCACCATATATGGATTTGATAATCATGGTAAAACAGCTAAAGGCAAGATATTCCTCGAGGTGTTCATCAATTACTCAGTGCACTCCCTCCTCTTTCATGTGGTCAATGTGCCACCCACCTACAATCTACTGCTTGGAAGGACATGGATCAGAATTATCTCTACACACCGTAGCCATGACCCGATGGAGAGGTCCTAAATTCTTCAAGATTGGAGGCCGGATAAGCTACAATACTCTCAAAGATCATCCATTGTTTCCGCAGTTCATGAGAGCAAGAAAGGGATTTGATTTACTTCTCAAGCATGGTTATCAACCCTTCAAAGGACTGGGCAAAAATGAAGATGGCCATATCGAGCCAATGATTCAAAAGCATCATCCTCACAGAACAAGAGTTGCAGCCAAATGGTTCTGGCGACCTGAAAGCTCATCTCGCCACATTCTTTGCTGAGTACTTAAGGTTCAAGAGGGACAATAGAGCATTATTCCTATGTTTTCCCCGCAGCTTGGAAGGAGTTGCAGCCAAATGGTATGCTGAGCATATCATTCCCATCGAGCTTAAGGAGTTCGATAAAGTGGTGAATTTGTTTATCGAACGCTTTCTGTTCAACACATAGGCGCTCCCGACACTAAGCCATCTCTGCAATCTAAGGCAGAATGAGAACGAAAAAGCACGGGATTTCATTTATAGATAAATATCAGCCTGCAACAAAATGAGAGATCCTCTATTCCTAATCCTCAACAACTTTTCTCAACCTCTGAGAGGATTGATATCCACTGCACCATCCAGGACTTTCATTGAGCTAACTGAGCGAGCAGAATGGCTCGAGCTAAGTGTAGAGAATGGAGTCTATGAAGGCTTCACATTTTCCAAGAATAACCCCTAAGGTGAGCTGAAGAAGAAAGCACACTTCACCTATTCTGCCTACAACAACCACAATAGTCGAAATCATTACAAGTGGCAAAAGAAAGACTACTGCTATGGTGCGGGCAATTCGAATAACAAAGGAGATCAGAAAGTAAAGCCTCCTCCTCAATATAACAAACCTCCTCAGCAGGATCAAGGGCTGAAACTGCGTGAGAAGGCCAAGCATGGAGGATGGAGCTACGATAGAAAATTCACCCCCCTAGATCAATCACTCGAAGATGTGCTCGAGTACATGATGACGAAGGAAATGGTCAAGTTGCCTAGACTGGCCGATCTCCTTGTGCCTATAGGAAAATAGAAAGACCAATTCTGCAAGTTCCACAGGACAGTGGGACACAGCACTGAGAACTGTTTCGTTCTCAAGAACATTGTGCAGGATCTTATTGACAAAAATCTATTGGTGGAAGGAGAAGAAGAAGAGAAAATGGATATTCTAAATTAGCCCTTTCCTCCACACACCACAGCAATGATATCAGAACAGCCATTCCTACCTCATGAGCACATCAAACCATGTTCCAACCAAGATCTCCAAGTTCAGCATCAGGTGTCAGTGCTACGACAAGCAGCTCCAATTTCTAAGAAAATGGACATAATCTCAGCACTTGGCAAGATGAAAGTGTCTGAAAAATCCGCAAGATCGTCCCCCAAATTAAAAGGAATCCCAGAATTCCTTAATCAGTTCATCAAGCCCAGGCTAGAAAATGTAAGTCAAAAGCCTCTGACTGTTTTGTCTAATGTCTCAATTTTGGACTTAGCCAAAAGTTCTTGCAAGCACCAACAAGTACTGGATGATTTGCTCAGAAAGATTAAAGTTAAGCCCAGTACCACACCTGAAGACATGGCTCAAATTGTGAATTCAGCCATGACAATTGTGCCAATCACTTTCTCGGATGAGGACCTTCCAAAGCCTCACTTCTTTCATAATAATGCCTTGTACATTGTCGTTCGAGTAAGAGGAATGACAGTACCCCATGTGCTAGTTGATGGAGGCAGCAGCCTCAACATATGTTTCAAAATGACCGCAAAGGCACTAGGCATCAAGGAAGAAGAATACATTCGAGATCCTATCACCATATATAGATTTGATAATCATGGTCAAACAGCTAAAAGCAAGATATTCCTGGAGGTGTTCATCAATTACTCAGTGCACTCCGTCCTCTTTCATGTGGTCAATGTGCCACCCACCTATAATCTACTGCTTGGAAGGACATGGATCCATAATGCGAATGCGGTACCTTTCACTCTTCATCAATGCATAAAATGGTCTAAAGGTGGAATGATTACAATGATACTAGGAGAGGACCCAGAATAAAGGCTCCCGCAGCCCATGATCCCTCGACCGTCATTCACCGCAGATATCCCCAGCATCAGGGAAAGTGAAGAGGTCAGTCTTGGAATAAGTCGGGAAATACTCCAGACAACATCAGAATTATCTCTGCACACCATAGCGATGATCCGATGGAGAGGTCCTAAATTCTTCAAGATTGGAGGCCGGATCAGCTACAACACTCTCAAAGATCATCCATTGTTTCTGCAGTTCATGAGAGCAAGAAAGTGATTTGATTTACTTCTGAAGCATGGTTATCAACCCTTCAAAGGTCTAGGCAAAAATGAAGATGGCCGTATCGAGCCAATGATTCAAAAGCATCGTCCTTACATAACAGAACTAGGGTTTTTCGGTGAAGGCTCACAAAAGAAGATTGTTTTTGTTAAAGGAGCACATTGAGAATCGTTGTTGCATTTCTTTTCTATTCCTTTCAAAATAAATGTCTCCATGTCTTTTCAAATCAATAAAATGTCAAGTTCCTTTGTCTATCTGGATGCCATCCATTTCCTTTCTCTCTATCTCCTAATTTCAATGTCATTTTACGCATAGTTCTTTTCAAATGATTGTTTGTCTTATGATGGGCGATTTTATCTGAATCAAATTTCTTATCCAAAATTTTAGAATGTCTTCCCGAACGATCAAGAAGCTCGTTCTCAATCCAAAAGCTTTCCAGAAAACGACAACAATTCACCGAGTCAGAGCGAGCACAGAAGATGGCAAGGTTGCAAAGCATTTAGATGACTATATAGAATTTGACCAGTCTCTTCAGGAATTACCAGAGTTTGCCTCAGTTTAGAAGCAGGATGAACCATCTACTCTAGTACAAGATCCGACTGAAGATGTCAATATCGGTTCAGAGGACAATCCCAAGATTCTAAAGATCGGTACCAGTCTAAGTCCAGAAGTAAAGAAAAGGCTTACTAATTTTCTCAAGCAACATGAAGAAGTGTTCGCATGGACATATGAAGATATGCCGGGCTTAGACCCCAAATTGGTCGAACACTGACTCGTTTTGAAGCCAGATGATAAGCCAATTAAGCAAAAGCTGAGAAAAATGGATCCTAGAATAGAACAACAAGTCAAGGAAGGACTTGAAGCTTTGCTCAAAGCAGGATTTATCCGAACTATTGACTACCCGGATTGGTTAGCCAATATTGTCGTTGTTCCAAAGAAAAGTGGCAAAGTTAGACTTCAGAGACCTTAATAAAGCAACCCCGAAAGATGATTATCCACTTCAAAGTATTGATCTCTTAATTGACAGCACAACAGGACATGCCATGTTCTCTTTCATGGATGGATATTCCGGCTACAATCATATTATGTTGGCCACCCGAGATCAATCAAAGACTTCCTTCACTACGCCTTGGGGCACTTTCTGCTATACAGTTATGCATTTTGAGCTCAAGAATGCTGGAGCAATGTATCAACGAGCAATGGCTATTATCTCTCACGATTAGATGCGCAAAATCATGGATGCGTACGTTGATGATATCCTCGTAAAATCCAAATAGGAAGAAGATCACCTTGAAGCCCTGGATCAAGTGTTTAAGTGACTCATCCTTTATAAGTTAAGACTTAACCCTCAAAAGTGTGTTTTCAGAGTCGAATTAGGCAAATTGTTGGGTTTCTGGTCAGCAAAAAGGGAATTGAAGTTGATCCAGCTAAAGCAAAGGCTATCATTGATATGCCACCCTCAACAAATCTCAAGGAATTGCGTAGCCTTCAGGGATGCATGCAATCAATTCGGCGATTTATTTCCAACTTGGCAATGAGATGCGAACCTTTCAATCACTTGCTCAGAAAAGGAGTGAAATTCGAATGGGGACCAGAGTGTCAGCAATCGTTCGATCAGATCAAGAAATATCTTCTCAATCCTCCAATCCTGAAACCGCCAGAATTGGGAAAACCTCTTCTATTATACATCTCAGTCAATCAAGTCGCATGCGGCGGATTCTTGGCACAGTATAAAGAAGGCAGCCTGATAGAGCACGCCATTTATTATGTGAGTATGACTTTCATAGACTATGAAAAGAAATACTCTCAAATAGAGAAGACCTGCCTAGCTCTGGTATGGATGTGTCAGAAGCTAAGACACTACCTGCTGGCATCTGAAGTCAAAATCTTGTCTAAACTCAATCCTCTCAAATACATTTTAGAGCAACCTTTTCTTAGTGGACGAGTCGCCAAATGGAAAATCTTACTGATGCAGTATGACTTAGAATATGTTTCGCAATAATCAATAAAAGGACAAGCAATTGCAGATCAATTGGCAGATTTTCCTCTGGCAGAAGAGGTGAAAGCCGAAGATGACTTCCCTGATGAGCAAATATGCAATATCCAGCAATATCTTATCTGGAATTTATTTTTCGATGGTTCCAAGAATATGGCTGGAATAGGCATTGGAATCTTATTAATCACTTCTGAGAAAGAGATGATTTCATTTTCTCTCAATTTAGATTTTCAATGCACCCACAACATGGCCGAGTACAAAGCTCTAATTCAAGGTCTAAAGATTTTACTAGACTTCAATGTTAAGAGAGTGCATGCCTACGGTGACTCATTACTCGTTGTCGATCAAGTCTGAGCGAATGGCAAGTGAAAGATCAGAAGCTATTTCCTTATCACAAAATCGTTTCAGCTCTTGTCAGCAAGTTCAAAGAATTTCAACTCTTCCATATCAAGAGAGATTTTAATCAAGTGGTTGATAGTCTAGCCAGCCTAGGATCCATTATGACATTCAAAAATGGAGAATCTTGTCGCTCCTTCAAAATTGGCAGACTTGACCAACCTGCCTTCCTTCCAACAGAACAAGTAAACCTAGCTGAGCAAAGGAAGAAGCCTTGGTATTACAACATCAAGAATTTCATAGAAACCAGGGAATTTCCCCCATAACTCTCAAAGAAAGAGCAACGAGCAATTCAGTGTATGTCTACTCGATATTTCATTCTGGCCAATGTCCTCTATCGTTGAGGATTCAGTTCAGAATATTCCAGATGCTTAGATGGAGATGAAGCCAAGGAAGTCGTGCGAGAAGCACACGAAGGCATTTGTGGTGGCCACGTCGGTTACTAAACCTTTGTCAAGCAGATCGTCAGAGCAGGTTACTATTGGAAGACTATGCAGCAAGACTGTTACCATTTTGTGAAGAAGTGTATCCAATGTCAGATACATGCACCTTCTATTTATGCTCCAGCAACATATTTGCAATCTGTTGTTTCTCCATGGTCGTTTTCTATGTGGGCCTTCGATGTCGTAGGTCCCATCACTCCCTTTGCTTCAAATGGCCACAAATACTTCTTCGCCGCAACAGAATATTTCACCAAGTGGGTAGAAGCTATCACCCTACGCACAGTGGAAGACCGACACGTGGTCTCTTTTATCCATAAGAGCATCTTTTTCGTTTCGGCATCCCACATGACATCGTGTCAGATAATGGCAGTCATTTCAAGAATAAAAAAACGAAGATATTCTGCTCAAAGTTCAAAATCTACCACCATTTCTCCGCTCCCTACTACCCTCAAGGGAATGGTCAGGCAGAAGCTACCAACAAGATCTTAATCTGTATCTTAGGGCGAACTGTGGAAACAGGTCGTGATTGGCATGAGAAGATCCACGATGCACTATGGGCCTACCAGACTACCATTCGCACTCCAACAAATGCTACTCCATCAGAATTAGTTTATGGAACAAAAGTAGTATTGTCGCTACATATTCAGAAGCCCGTTTTGAAATTTGCATCACTGCTAAAACTACCTCTTGATCAATACCAACAGCAGCGACTGGTACAACTAGACTTGCTCAACGAAAGAAGGCTAAAAGCAGCAGAACATGCTCAGTCATATCGCCAAAAAATAGCTAGGCAGTACGTGAAGTCTGTCATCGAAAGAAGATTCAAAGTCAATGATTTAGTACTTCGATCTACAGCCTATCTCAAGCATCATTCTGGCGGTAAATGGTCGCCAAATTGGGAAGGTCCCTATGTCGTCAAAGCAGCATTACCCTGCAACTCATATCGGCTCATCAATGCCTATGGGGTAGAATTGCCAGATCTCATTAATGCTCGACACTTGAAAAAGTTCTATACTTAAAGCATCTATTCTTTCTTTATAATCTTCCTATTCTCTTCAAATAATGACCAAACTTTCTTTTCCCAGTTACACTGGGGCATTTTTAAAATTTTGTTTTGTATGCAGGCAGGATAAACAAATCTCTCAATTTACACACTTGTGCATTCATGTGCATCAATTTGCATTCATTTGCATTCAACTGCATTAATAACAATCTGGTCAGTATTAGGATTTCAACAAACATTTCCATCACAATTCCTAATCGTTATTCAAAATTGAAAAACAACCATTAATACTGAACCAAAATCCAGTGCTCGAACTGGTATTATTTCAAAATCCAGTGCTCAAACTGGTATTATTTCATAATCCAGTGCTCAAACTGGTATTATTTTCAAAATCCAACTTTTAAGTCGGTCTTTGAAAAACCGAGTTCCGACTCGGGTTTTTATTCAAATTATTTTTCTTTGAAGATCCGAGTTCTGACTCGGGTTTGTTTCAAATTATTTTCTTTGAAAAACCAAGTTCCGACTCAGGTTTTCCTTAAAATTATTTTTTCTTTGAAGATTCGAGTTCCGACTCGGGTTTGTTGATCCGAGTTTCGACTCATGATCTCTTTACCTTATTCAAGCTCTGACTCAAGCCATTTATTCTCCTATGTTGATCCAAATTATTTCGACCCTCAGGGTCAGTCAATTTCTCAAATTTGATATTTTGCCCACCAATTTCCAATTTAAATCTTTGGATCATCCAATTCTCCAATTTCGACCCTCGAGTCATTCAATTCTCTAATTTTTCAAATTCAATTCCTAATTTCGATCTTCGGGTCACCCAATTTCCAACAATCAAATTTCCAATTTTGACCTTTGGGTCAATCAATACCAATATCCAATTTCAATCATTTTATCTTGCGAGAGACCCTTTTTATAGGGAGAGTTCGAGGGAGCTCGTTCTTTTAGCATGCTATTCAATTCGTTCACTTAGCCCCTTTTTAGGGAGAGTTTGAATGGACTCGCGTCTTCGTGAACTGTTTGCAAAACAAATTCCAATTTCACACAAGGAACCCTTTTATAGGGAGAGGCTCGACAGAGACTCGCCTTTCTTGTGGCCACCCCAATTTTCATACTAGGACATTTTCGTCATGGAGGACCCTCTTTTTAGGGAGAGTGTGATGGACTCATTCTTTCATGACCGAATTTTCCGACCTCACTACTATCGGCCCCTTTCCATAAGAGAAGCCTAATATTAGGGAGCTTTGATGAAAGCTTAAATTTCTCTTCGAAAGTTCGTTTTGCAAACACCTCCTCTTCAGAGAAGAGAGGAGTAATTTTCATTTCTTATTCAGGTAAGGGCTAAGCCTGAGTCTCTCTTTTTGGGGAAAAAGAGAGGAGAATTTTCGTCACGGATGTATTGAGCCAGACTTCAAATACTCTCTTTCACCAAGGATTTCAAGAACATTTTGTCAAATTATCAATTAATTACCTGCTGATTTCAAAATTTTATTGCATAAATCTTTACCTCAGTTTACCTTCAGCATTACTTCCAAAAAAGAGTGAAGCTTTTGCGAAGAGGGATTTAAAATTCAAATTCTTTCTATTGGCCAACCAAAAGGACGAAGGATAAATCCTCGATATGGCCAGAAAAGAAGATTCAATGTTATTTCAAAGCCACAAATGATTGATATTGATCGCAGTCAATGGCACATCTCTAAAGACTATTCTTGTGAAAATGAGGCGGTGGAAATATCCTAAGCGCTAAAAAAAGAGAGAGTTCACCCAAGCCTTGTCTCCTCAAAATCACCTAAGCTACAATTAAATATCCGCAAAAGGGATCTCTCAATTGTCGTCAAGATGAAGGCGAATTAAGCGAGTAGACCCTCAGGGCCAAAGAAGATTTGAAACATCTCCAAGATGATGGAGTTTGTGATGGATCTTTCCAGGGAAAGTCCAAAGCACTGTCGAGATGAAGGCCGATGCGATGAACCTCTCGACAATCCCTAACAGATATTTAATTTCCGTTATCAACTAGAGACATCCAAAGCCAATCAGCCAATATCATCAACATGACCCTTGAGACAAAAAAGGATCGAAACATCTCCAAGTTGAAGGAGTTTGTGACGTACCCTTCCAAAAGAGAGCAAGAGAGAAAAAAGAGAGAAAAGTCAAGACATCTCCAAAATGAAGAAGAATGTAACCGAAACCCAAGAGAGCCAAAAGAATGCAGAAAGATTATCATGAGAGAAGCTCCCAGGATATCAAACTGCCAAATCTATCAAGAAACTTCTTTAAATCTGTGAAATTCTATTATTAATATCCTTTCATCAATTGCTTTCATAATATTAAATTCTCTCTTTCTTGTTCATATCAAGGAAATTGATAGCTTCCTTGAAGAAGGTCAATTGCAAGCAATTGGGATTCCAAATCTTGATTCTACGAAGTCAATCTCATTTGGAGGTAATACTTCAGGTAGAAAAGGAGGGATAATTTTGCAACAGTATGCATCAATTTCAAATACTTTGAATCAACAACAGAATTCACAACATTTTGACAATATTTTCTAGCTATCCTGACGTGAAGTGAGAGCTGGATGTTCATTTTTGATACATCCTGACACCAATTTTAAATCCCTCTTAAGGACTTGATTCCTTCCCTTCTTTGAGAGCGTGAGCTCTCAGATTCGCATACTTCCCTGTGTCCCCATTGTCCCACCATAGACAGTCCCATTTCGGTTTGAGGTCGAACAACCAATCATTTTCTCGCAAAAGGCAATTTCAAAAGCTATTTAGTCTAAAAAATGAGACGCATAAGATCAATCCATTTTCAAGCTTTAGGGACCCCATTTTCCTTCCTTTTGCAAAATCCCTATCGGATTTATTGTGCAAAATCCGAAGGTTCCATCATGGTCTCTTCTTTCAAGAACTCCATTCATTTCTGCCCGATCAGGATAAGGGTATAAACCTGAGCCTCATTCAATGAGGTATTCCATTTTCCGCCCGATCAGGATAAGGGTATAAACCTGAGCCTCATTTAATGAGGTATTTCATTTCCGCCCAATCAGGATAAGGGTACAAACCTGAGCCTCCCTTGATGAGGTATTCCATTTTCCGCCCGATCAGGTTAAGGGTACAAACCTGAGTCTCATTTCTATGAGATATTTCATTCCCCAATCAGGTTAAGGGTTAAAACCTGAGCTTCGTTCCATACGAGGTATTTCTGTCCCATGCAAGATAAGGGCAAAATCTGAACTTCACTCTCGCAGAGTGAATCTTTCTTCATTCTCCATTTCATATCTATCATCTTCACTGGGCTAATATCTCTATACCCAGTCGGATCCTTCTAACTGGGGCATTTCTTTATATAGCCCAAATTTGGTGTGTTTTTTTTTGCCACTAAGCTCGGCAACAAGTCGGCTTAGTAGCAAAGAGGAGCATCTGTAAACACCCTAAATTTTCACTCACCTTCCTGACATCTCCCTCAATCATCACATTTCAGTTCTTCGGAATCAATGAAGGAAAAAATGGTCATTTTTTGAGAATGAACCTTGTAGAAAGTCTAAAATTTTATTCTTGAGCCTCAAAATTTCTATATTTAGGTTCAGAAACATCTTCAAACTGCAAATTTTTTAAATCCTATTCCTGACAAGAAGCTAGAATTTCCAATTCTAGATTCAGAATGACATTTCATAGAACATGTCTTTGCAGGGCATTGCATGAACACTTTACATAATTTCACTGCACAGCATGTCATTTTGAGATCCAGAACTCCTGATTTTCAAAATTGTCAATCCAAATTTGATTATGAACTTTTCAAAATTGATTTTTAAAACCCTAGGTCTTCAAAATTACCAATTTTTCCCATTTTACCCTTAGGACTCTGAATTACAAAAGTTTTCTCAAGAAAACAATCTGGATAGTTTTGATATTGATTTTTAAAATTTCGGCAGTTGGAAAGAAGAGGACACAATTTTAAAGATCTTATCTCAAAACTTTGCCAAAACAAAATTTCGGCAGTTGAAAATAAAAGATTTGCCAAAACAAAATAAAACTTTATTTTCAAAAAGGATTTTAAAAGTTGGTTGAGGTGGCATTTCCCTAAAAGCCTCCCATTTATTTCACTATTCGTTTTTATTTCTTTTTATTTATTTGCATAAGATTTTTATTTTCAAAAGGAAGCAGCCTTAAATGGCACAGCCGAACTTTCCTAAGAAAAAAAAATGTTTACTTTACCTAAAACATTAGGTAAAATAAACCAAAATTTTTCAAAAGGCCAAAAGTCATCCCCTCTCAAAGGGCGACATTTCAAAATTTTCAAAAGTTTGTCTTAAAGATTATCAAAACCTTTCAAAGATGGAATTCGATTGATCTTTTCCTTGATCCTTTCAAACGATTTCAAAATCTGGGGTAACGCCCTAAAATCTGTGGTTTTTTTGGAAAACCTAATGAAAATCTTTAAAGGGAGACCCTATTGATGGAAAAAGGGGGGGAGGTCGATTGATCTTTTCCTTGTTTTCGGTTTTTGCAGATATCTTCCTCTTAGTGTGGAGCTCCCTTCCACTCTTAGGCATAGAAGGCCGATCCCTTTTGGCTGCTCCCATCTCGATCCCCTTTGGTGCAGAAGATCTAGTCGGCTGCTGTCCATTCCCTTTCAGTCCAGCAGCAGAAAATCGACCATCACTTCCCCTTTGGTGCAGGGGATCCAACAGGGGATTCACAAGGCTCTCTTTTCCATTTCTTTTAGTCCAAGCAGATTGATTGAACCTGCAAAAAAAAAAGGCACAAGAGGCATATTTCCTTCGAGCAATCAACCTAGAAGCAGAAAACCGACCCTCATTTGCTCTCTGCAGGTCGTTTGGAACATGGATTTACAAGGTAATGCATGGTTTTTTTTTTATCCTCATTTCGTTATGTTCTACTAAATAAAAATTTGTTGTAAATCTGATTAAACTGGAGTTGATGTAAGATAAAGGATAATGTAAAGTTTCGTTTTCAGCATGAGAGACATTTCCTCTACATATCTCCTATGGTTTGATCCTCAATGATGATAACTCTATACACAATGATTTGGGGTTTTTGTTTGAATGACTAATAGACTTCAAGAGGTTGATGTCGGGTCGGTCTTCATTCTATATACATCTGAAGAGTTTTATTAGTTATATGTTTTGAAGAGTATTTGTCAACATCTATAGTTAATAACCTTGATTGGTTATGAAAATCTGAGTTGTAACACTATTGTAACTTAGTCTGTTGTCATTTTATATATATTGGCTTTATCACCTGTTATTTAAATTCATTTACATTAGCATCTTATGCCTGTCCCTTTGTACCCACTTCATGTTATCTAGTTGGTTTTCTACTATGTTACCCCAGACCCGTAAATAGGATATTCTAGGGTGTTGTTCATTGTATAGGTATGTTCATAAGTTACCTTAAAGGATATCATTTAAAACAGCATTTGTTATATGGACCCATCCATCTCAAAGTTTTTTTTTCTGGAATGTCTTACTCCCTGTAATATATTCATTATCCTGTCTATACTACTAACCTTTTTATTTTGTTGTAGGACTACTGTGCCATTATTTGGCACTACCCCCTTAAGCATCTAGATATATTAACATTTGTTGTAAAAAATTTCATCTCAATGATGAAACTTTAGCTACTAAACAGTAAAATCTGTTTCATTTCATTATTTCTGAGTCTTATCAGATAGGTTTTGTTGATGTCATGATCACTGAACTGCTAGAAATCAACTGCTTAGCTGGGTTCAATGTGATTATATGTTATCTGTATGTGTAGATCATGATAAGGGAAGGCCATCGGTTTTTGCAGGAAATGAGGAGTGGACAACTGCACATTTGAGTGATGTCCATCCATCGTTTAAGTGTATACAGCAGTCAATGGTCTCTTTGTTGTATATCTCCCACACGTCAGCATATTTACATTTGATAAAATCATAGGGCTGAAGACGTCAGCCATTGTCTGGATAAAAAAAAAAAGAATTTTCCTGTGATTGATATGAAATCTTTGCTACAGCCATTCCTATTAATATGTATATTTGCTGAATTATATCCTGTCATAGCTATGTATCTTCAGCTTAAAATTTTTGTAGGTTAGGATATATCAGTTTTGCATAGTCATTGGTCGCACCTCTACTCACTTGCTATCCCCAAAGTAACCTCTCATTGTTGTACCTATCATGGTCAATTCCCTGCAACTTTATAGCATTTTAGCCTTTCATTTACTGCACATATGCATTGATTTCCCTGTGCCTTCCATAGCAACTAAGGCCTTTATCTTGGCATATCACCAACCGTATCCCATACCCATTTTACTTTCAGCATTTTATGTCATTGTGCACATTTACTATAGCATGTCTGTTTCTGCAAAATTACATTTCCCTCATCTCTGCATTCACACTTAGGTCTTCTTTCCACCTTTTCTTTACATTAGCACACTGTCCCATCTACATTTATCATCTATCGTTTTCTACACTTTGCTCCCAATTTCAGTGTTTGTCTATCATCATATACATAGTACATTGTTGTATCACCTTGGTTATGCCTTTACACCAACATTTTGTCTCATACTATCGGCTATCCTATATAGGTCATCCGTGGCATGTCCATAGTGAATGTTCATCAGCATATCATTTCAGCTTACATTTCTCCCATTACATATGGGAATTCAAGTATTATGTATATTCTCCCCTTACAAGCATATATATCTATATGTGTAAATATACATATATATATATACATACATATATATATATACATATATATATACATATATATATATACATATATATATATATATATATGTAGATATGTAGATATCTCCATGTACACTTGTTTTCATATACAAGCATTTAGGTAGATTTTTTTTTCTTTCTGTAAATATACCTTCATTATCACATGTCACTTCGCCCAAATTTGAGCATTTAGAGATATACCTATATATCTTTGTTGTACATATTATGTATATACCCATTTCCTTGGGTATCTTGTATATCCATTCCTTGTACTAATTCTCATTTTGCAGGAAAATTTGGAAGATAGGGTTTCTTTGGAGCTATCAAATATTTAGTTATATTTTTTTACTTTTTGTCAGCAATGTAACAATCAAATGTAAACTTTGGAATAATATTTATTCTTCTGCTTAGATTAAGATGCATCTCATATAGTTTGAGTTTCTACAATATACTGATGCTATAAATCATGCATTTTATTTCAAAATCACTGTGGATGAACACCAATGGCACGTACACCAACTCTAAGAGAGTTGCTGAACTCGGTGGAGTCCATATTTACGGCCCTAGTCGGAATATGGACGAGACCCAGATTCAGCGTCTTTCTACTAGTCACACAGAGCCTACACTCTTAGGCTATCTTCAAAATGCACATCATATTTCCAATTTTGCAAAATATTGTGAATTATCTCAATTATACTCTGAACATATTCATGGCCACAGTCAGAATGTGTGAACAATTTACTTTGGCTTAATACACATTTTTCCAACAAATTTCTCCTAAAATCTTTTCGGATGTCTTTTCCAAAGTGCATTCATACATTCAAATCATCTCCATCATGACATCATCTGCTTTTCTCATGATTTTCTCAAGAAAATTTCATTCTATGGAAATCAATTCCTCAAGAAATTCAGAAAATTTTTAAAAGTTGGATTTTCCAAGTCAAATTTTTCCATGATTTTCCCTGGAAAATGTTATTTTCTCAAGATTCTTTTTCAAAAGGGAATTTCTCATCTTTCTCAAAATCAAATTCGATTTTCAAATATTTCAAGGACAATACTCTCAGGATTTCAGTTTCCTGAGTTTTGCTTTTCCTGCTCCTAAGGATTTTCCTATGAATTTCCAATCATTTTCCAAAGAAAGTTTTCAAAATTGGAGTTTCCTTGACAAGTATTTTCCTTTTTAAATGTTCATCTTTTCTCAAGAATTCTCTCCATTTTCTCAGGATTTTCTCATATCATCATAAACTTTCTGGTGATTTCCAAATCCTTTCATCTGAGTTTCCTGAGAGATTGATTTCCTGAGAAATGTTTTTTAACTCCAAATGTTTTCTAAGCATACATCATATTTTCTAACTTACATTTTACAAATCTCATCGCACATGCCTGAATTCTTTGTGCATTTAGGATAAAACACCATTTCGATGATTTAACTAAGTCAAGCACATTTTGATCCTTGGTTCGATTACCCCTGTTAAAGGCGGCAGGAATGGTCGAACCTCGTACCGACAGGTTGAGCCCCATCCCATGGATTTTCCCGCTATTTTCAAAATGGAGGCGAGTATTTCAAAAACAATTTCCAAAATCCGGTCAAGTTTGACTTGCGAAAGTATTTTCCTCTTTCTCTCCCGCAAGGGAAGGGAAGAGGGAAAAATTTTGCGACGATAACAACCCCCCTTTTGAAGCCTCCAACTGGCACCCCCCTGTGAACGCCTCAAATTTTTCAAAATATTGTAAATATTTCCTTTTTGCCCCTGACCTCATTTTCTGGGTAATTGAGTCACTTTTAAATCTAAATTTCATTTTATTTCTTAAAGCTTTTTCTAAAATTAAACCCATTTTATACATTCCACTCAATTTCGGATTCGGATCCAGATAAAAGATCCAAATCTGAGCATTGTCATCCAATTTTAAATTAAATTCTCAAAATTACCAAAATAACTTTTAAAAAGCTCAGACACTTCGTCCGGTATCCGTTTGGATCCATCGAGTTCTATTTCTCGATTCGAGGTTTAAAACTCGAGTATTTCCTCAAAACTTGGGTCCAAACCCATTTTCTGAAGAAATTTCCTCAAAAATAGCCTTGAAAAAACTTCTCTTGTAAATATTTCTCAAAAATACAAAAAAAAATTAGTTTAAATCCTTGTTTTGCCGTACATTTTAGGATTTTGTATTTCCCAAAATACAAAAAAATAAAAATACTCAGAAAAAAAATAAAAAAAAAACAAAAATAAAGGAAATCGTAAAATGGTTTTTAGAAACCTGTTTTTGAAAAAAACTTTTTTTAAAGAGGCCCTTCTATGGAAAAATGGTATTTTCATTTAAAAGTCGAGTTAGGGTTTTAAAAACCCTAACTCTCGCCTTCTCCCCTTTCTTCTCCTCTCAGCCGCCGCCCTCCTTCCCTCTCCATGGCCGAACCCTCCTCAGCAAGCCACCCATCCACAACCTCCACCTTCCATCGCCCTCCATCTTCAACCGATTCCTTCCCGAATCCTCTTTCTTCTTCCTTAAAAGGGGACTCAAGAAACCCTAAACGGGACCGCTTCTCACCCCCGCACCCTTCTTCATGCATGGTCGTCTTCTACCCCTCCATATTTCCTCTCCTTCACGGGTCCGCTATTCACCTCATCTACTTCACCTCGAGCAGCATCCCATTTTCCTTAGTTTTCCTTCTGATCGATGGGAAAGCCTTCCTTTCCTCCAGCCTCTACATGAGCAAACTGCAGAGCTGAAGCCAAAGTTTGTCGGCAACCTTCAGAATCCCAGCAGAAGCACACGCCATAGACAAGGACATACACCGCTTGTGATCGAGGGTCTCTACAACCGAGATAAGTCTTTCTTCCTCCCTTTTTCTTCTTTCTTCTTGAAATATTCCTTTCTTTACAAGTGTTTTCCTCATTTTTTTTTATTTACAAGGCATAAGATGGTAGGGTCGATCTGCGTATAGCAGCATCGGCCCACCAGTTGCTACAGCAAAGGGGAATCTCCGATTCCGACAGTTTTTTTTTTTTTCTCTATGTTATGTTCGATTTTTGGTTATATTTTGATGATCAATGTTGTTTGGGTTGCCTTCTCCGATTTCGAATTCCCATTTTTATTGTTCATCGGTTCTGATTTCCAGCTTTACGTTAGTAATCTATTGCATTCTGTAGATAATGTCTATGCTATTTTATCATCAGCCCACCCAGATCAAGCGCAATCTACCCTTGCTTTGGTGATTATCAGCTGATGGATCGTCCCAGAGTAGGGTCTGTAAACCCCTGTTGCTGGGAGGGTTTTGATAAGTAGATTCCCTACGAAGGACTAATGTTAGATCTCGATTTGTTGATAATTTTGAGGCTTAGCCATAATATTTGAAGTTAATCGATTAATGGATTCACTATGTAAATCTTGGGTCTGATGTCTGAAATTTGGTTCATCTGTTCACTGCCAATCTGTGAGTTTCTCATTTACTTATCGCGAATACTGCCAATCTGCTAGCAGTATGAAGTCTCATTTTCTTCATTGTAAAGCTGCGTCCTGAGGTTTTTGGTTCTAAAGCAATAGGTGTTCGGGCTCTTGGTCTAGTCAGAAACTCTGTAAATCAAGGTTACTTGGTAGTCTTGATGGAGGCAGCAATACAACTTGTTGTTGACAATGTTGTGATCGTGATGTATGCTTATAAGGTCCTGCTGAATGCTCCTTGTTGTGGAATGAGTGTCTTCTCCAAGTTGATTGGAAAATTTCCTGCATTGGGTGTTAAAGCATCGTTCATAAATGAGGGTGATATATGCCTTTGTGACATGGATTCAACTTACATATCCATTGGCTTTCATTTTGTCTTCTTTGATGATTGCAACTTCTGTGCAGAAATAATCAAGTTATGTAAAAGTTCTGATGATCCCAAGGGTGATCATGTTTCCCCTACCGAAGATTCTCATAAGTTCATCAAGGACCAGATTGTCCAGGAGGTGTTAGAATAAAGAATTCCAGTGCAATCGCTATCGCTTGCAAATCCCCTGCGAAAATTACAAGGAGATGTTTAGACCTGCTGCAATATGTGAGATGCCTCACAATCAGATTCCTGATTTACTGTAAAATTCGGGGATCTGCTGGATCGAAATCAGTAAGCTTTTCAAGGTTGAGATGTGATCAATCCTCAAACCCCTGGTTTCTGTGTTGAGGAATTTGGCTCCAACCCAGATCATAATATGTGCATAACAGAACCCCAAATTGACTGGAATTTGGTTGGCCGAGAGCCACATTGTGCTCGGCCTTAGCTTCATGGCTGGTGGAATCGTCCTGTCAGGTGACTGAGAAATCCACTGCACAGTAATGCTCATCATCTCAGTAATCTCTCTTTCATGGCGTAGTCTCTAATATCTTGTGACATCCCATCTATGCATCTTAAAATACAGGTATGTGTGGGTTTCATTTTTTTTGCATTCATAGATCCTTGCAATGTAGCATATATGCCTTATCTCACGACATCCATACACACACATCTGCACCTCATTCTCCTCGTCATGCACTACTTCATCTCAGCACCATTGCCTTTACATTTGTGTACAGCACATTCATATAAATTACTTCACTTCTGCCCTCTTTGTCCGATGTTTTGCTCTCAAAAGAAGAAGAATCTGCATTAGTTAAAGCTCTTACTGATTTTTCTCGATAAGGCATTAGATGGTAAAAAGATTTCTGAAATTGCCATGATAGAGGTTGGATCCAATGTCATTACCTTTAAATCCATATCAGAGTTGGAATACCACCCAATGTGTGACCAGAACTCTCTATAAAGGTGAGCTCTGTGCTGATTTATATTCCCTCTTAAAATCATATCTCAGCAGGTTGAAATCGGCATGTACCAAACAAGAAGTTGACTCATTGTACATCCAGGTAGCAGAGATGAATTTGTTGCTTAGAATCTTGAATCCCATACCTGAAATTGAAATAATAATCAGTGTGTCATATTAAAGTTTGAAGGATCTGTATTGGCATCGGTTCTAATATAAGCTCTCTCATTTTGCTATGAGTTCTTATTTCTTGCTATCAGCATCTATTATGAACTGCTGTGAAAACCACATTCCATTTATTGTAAAGACTTGCACAATGATCATCATGGACACTAATCTTATTGTAGGGTCGGGTTTAAATATTTTATGAGATCAGTCGATAATTTCATTCATAATATCTTGTATGCCAGTTTCTGGGTTGTTTGAAATTCAAGAATCAGATGGGATGAAGTTAACTGACAATAGTGATGGGAGTCATGATGTTTGGTCTGGGTGACAGGGTTGCCTAGATTTGCCTTCTAACATCACTTGGCAATCCTACATGCGTGCATTCATACATCACACTGCTGTTGCTGTTTACCCTGCTGAGCCTCATTTGCGCATTCACTCCTCGGGCATTGAAGTCTGTTTTATTAGCACCTCAGATCCTTTGTTTCATTATAGTTTTCATCACCCAAGTACATTTAATTTTATTCATTGATTCACTACGTTTCGTTACCCTCTCATTCTATCCATTCATTTACAACATCACTTTCATCAGATTTACATTTTGCATTTGCATCTCATGTTCTTTTGCATCAATTTCTGTAATAGGTGATACTAATTCCATTTTTTCTGCATACTCTGCATTCTGAATTTTACTTAGTGTACATTTGCATCAATATGTCTTTATTGCTATGTCATTCTAGCATCCTTCATATATTACATATACATTTTAATGTTTTCTCATATTTCTTTTCATTTCTTTAACGTCAATTGATTTTCCTCTGTGTTGATTTGACATGATATAAAGTTAAGTTATATTCAATCGGGAGATCGTTGAGTTTTAACACCTCGTGAGTTTCTATATCACCCTCATTCCAGCTAGGTAAATACATTCCTATAGATATACCTGACTTCAGGTATGCATTTTTCTATTCAATGTAAACATGACATCTAGATTTCGTTTCATATTTTGCAAACTTATTATATACTGACTCTGTTTTGCAGTAATCTCTGGAAGATGTTGGTTACTCTCTTAGATTAAGATTTTATTATTATTATTCTAATGATATAATAAGTTATATCTTACATTTCCTGTGTTAGATAGAATGTATGAGCATTGTAAATACCATGAATTGCTTGTTTTCATGCTTTTACCTTTTCTTTCTCAAATTCTCACAAATGGCTACACGAATGACACATGCATCATTTCGTAAGAGGTATTTGATACTAAGTTGATGATCCACATCAATGGCCATAGTCAGGGTGTGGACAAAACTTAGCATTTTTATCTTTTACAAAATAACACTGGATCCACATTGGATTCACTTTCAAAATTCATCATATTTCCTTAAATATTTTCTTTCTTTTATCAGAATTTAACTTAGGATTAACTCAAAATATATACCAATGGCCATAGTCAGGGTATATTGAGGGTTAATCTCATTTTAAATTCTATAAAAGCACCAAATGTATTTCATTCTTCACCTGAATTTAAATATAGATTATTATATAATACATTCAATGACCATAGTCAAGGATGTATTATATCTTCAATCTTATTTTAATTCATTTAAAGAATGGAATAGCTTTTCAAAAATCCCATTTCAAAAATTTAAATTCATTCATCATTTAGGATAGAATTGCATCATATTCCCTTTTCATAAAATCCAAGTAATTCTTTCCTTCATTTCTCAGATCAAAACCTATTTATAAATTCAAATTCAATTCTATTTCTCAAAAGGATTCAAGAATTCAATTTCAAAGTCCCATTTGACTTTGAAACTTCAGAATTATCTTGTATTTCAAGTTCCAAATTCTATCTTAAATTTAAAATCCAATTCAACTTTGAAATTTATCTGCATATTCAAAATTCAAATTCGCAAATCAATTTTGGAAATTCCAAATCCAAAATCGGATCAACTTGGATCTAGTCCTCTAAATACAATTCCACTTTTTTTGGATCTTAGACTTCAGATCCAGTCCCATTTTAGGATTCAGAATTCAATCACATTTTGGATCTCTGACTTCAGATCCAATTCCATCTTTAGGATCCAGAACCCGATTCTATATTTGGATCTCAAACTTTAGATCCATTCCATCTTTAGGATCCAAAACCCAACTCTACATTGGACCTCAGGCCTTAGATTTAAAATCCATTTTTTAAGGGTCCAAAACCCAATTCTACATCAGATCCTAAATCCATTTTGGGATCCAATTCCACTCCCAATTCTAGATTTCAAAATCCAGGTCCATTTCCAGGTTTTATTTGAACTCCCTAAATCCATTTCTATTCTTAAATACCATTTGGTTTTCTCAGATCCATTCTAAAATTCAAAATCAATATCACTTCAAAACTTAATCTTCTTCTCCTAAATCCATGATTAAATTCAAAATCCATTTCTGATTTTGAAATTTCATTTTTCAATCATTCTTTCTCAAAATCAAAACTTATTCTTCCAAATCTGATACACTTCAAAGACTTAGAATTTCTCTGATCTATCTCAAGTTCTAAGTTAGATTCAATCATTTCTTCACTCCTTTATCAACTTTCATCTCAGAATATTTGGAAATTTCTAAATCAATTTTCAAAAGAGCATACATCCTTGCATTGCACAAACATGATTCTTTGTGCATTTAGAGTTAGGATAAATTCTTAGATTACATTTAGGCAAAGCAAAAGGCATAGATTCGATCCTTGGTTCGATTACCCCTGGTAAAGGCGCCAGGAACGGTCGAACCTCGTACCGACGAGCGAATCTCGTCTCTCCATTTTTCCTGCAAATAAATTTCAAAACGAAGGCGAGTAATTTTCTAAATATTTTTCAAATCAAGGTCAAGTGAAAACCCGCAAACTAGTTCCTCCTCTCTCTCTCTTTCTTTCTTTCTTTTCTCTTCTCTCTTTCTTTTCTTTCTTTTATCCTTCTCCCTTCAAAAAGGAGGAGAATAGAGGTTAGAAAAGGAAAAGAGAAGGAAGAGAGAGAAACCAACAAGAGAATAGGAAAAATTTTGCGATGATCACAGTTTTGGCGACCGTAATGGGACTCGTCTTCGTCCGGTCGAATTTGTGCCTTTGCTTTGCTTTTCTATAACCTAAGTCTTTATTCTAACATATGTCAGCTTCATTTTTCATGCAAACCTTAGGAAGCCTAGATTTTGTCCCAAGCTGACATCATTGCATATAGGATCTAAGTATGGTTTGGTAGGACCATATTGAGGAGATTATCCATGTTCACATTAGACTTAGGTCTTAAATACAACTCTCCTCAATTTTAGGGATTGAATGCAGACAATGTATGCAAGTGTATGCTTCTTTTCATTTAAATCTCTCTCTTTAGGACTTGCATTAGAGCCTTCTGATTTTATTGCATGTTGATCATATTTTGAAAACATCCCTACCTATATTGTCCCGGTCTTCACGTTGCTGGGCTGTCTCATTGAACCATAGTTCAAGAGAGAGCCTTACAACTGGACCACTTATTTGGGTTCACGCCCCCCTACCACGTACCTAAGGGCCATAGTCCGAGGTATATCGGTAGGTGCTCAAGGATATTGGGAAGCCCTTACCTTAGAACCGGAGAAATATTTTATGCCACGTACTTCGAGCTTCGGCTTGAGTATATCGGCATACCTTGATTGGAATCAGATGATATAAATCTTAGAGTTAGGATTAAGGTCCTATCTGCCATTTCAAATATTGCATTTAGAGTCAGCCTTTAGGGAATGTTGTGTGCACATCTTTGTTGATATGACTTTAGCTATGCAATGTCTCTCATATTTTCTTATATATACATATCAAACCTTTCCAAAACCCTAGGCATATTATTCAAAATTTTCCTTCTCTTCGGAAACCCTAGGTGTATTTTTCTTTTCCTTTCTTGATTTCTTTAAATTTCTTTTCTGATCCTGCCTGCAATTTTTTTTCAATTTTTCAAAATTTACCATCTATTCTAAAAATTTTCTTCTACATATCTTCTAAACCTATTTTGTAACAAAAATCTCTTTCATCAAGAGATGTCCTTTTAATCATATTCTAAATTGTTTATTTCTTCTTACGGGAAAATAATACAACTGTCGTGCCTCTCGTGCGGGCTCAATCCCTAGTAGTGGGATATCTCTTTGTCAATTTGATTTCTTCCTTTATCAAAGTTTCCTCCAAAATCTTTCTAAAAAGGTCCCATTTTGTCCTGCCAGAGAGAGCATTCGGTATTAACGGGTGGTTCAGACTAAGATCAGAGGCCGCACCAGTCAGAAGCAAGAATTGAGAAATGGACTCTCAGAGGTTTGCCAGAGAAGGAGGTCAGGACAGCCAGAATGATATTGATCCTGCCATATATCGGTTGTTCAAAAAGATGATGGTTGAGATATTATCCGAGCAGGCTGAAGCCAGTTTTGGAAAAGCTCCCACCAAGGAAGAGACACCTGTCACTTTCCGAACAAGCAAGCACAACGATGGCAGTGCAGGAAGTTCTAAAATCAGCAGGAGTGGCAACAAAGGCAACCCAGGCAATCAAAACAGCAATTTGGAGTCATCTAGGAACCAGAAGAGAAAGTTCAGCAGAAACCAAGATGAACCACTTCAATCCAATCCTCCGCAGAAGGAGAAGAATCAGGAAAAGCTAAAGCGTAAAGATTGGAGTAGTAACCGAGATTTCACTCCCTTGGATGAGCCGCTGGATAAAGTTCTTGAATACATGTTGACCAAGAGACTAGTCAGGCTCCCAAAAGCCACAAGTCCTTCCACTATCTTGGGAAAATACAAGAACCAATTCTGCAAATTCCATCGGACAACAGGACATGACACTGATCATTGCTTTGTTTTCAAAAATATTATTCAAGACTGCATTGATAGGAATCTTTTTGTTGAAGACAAAGAAGAAAAGTGCCCGATTCCCCTAACCAAGCATGCTCAGAAAAGGGACGGCTCTCGACAAAAATCAGGCAAGCCAAAGGAGACAAAGCATGTTGGTTGGAGTTATGATCGCAAATTTTCCCCTTTAGGTCAGCCAGTCGAGGAGGTTCTCGAATACCTGCTCACGGAAGATATGATCAAGCTTCCCAGGGGAGTTGATCCTTCAGTCACCATGGGAAAATGGAAAGAATGTTTTTGCAAATTTCATCAAGTAAGGGGGCACGATACAGAGCATTGCTTCGTCCTCAAAAACATCATACAGGATTTCATCAACAAAGAAATTTTGGTACCAGACGAAGGAGGGGAACAACCTGCAGTTCCAACCTAGACTCTTCCAAATCACCCGAAGAATTGATAAAGCCAAAGTTTCCTGCTTTCGTCTCTTTTTTTAGTTATCTTGTAGGGGCAAGTCAGTTCAGCCTTCTATAGATCTTTTCCTTTTTAAAAAAAAAAAAAAAGTTCTTGTAAATATTTAGTTTTTGTCATCAAACCTTTACTTATCAATGAAATGTCAAATTTTCTTTATATCTTTGATATTCAAATACTTCATTCTTTTGCCATGCTGGGGCATTTAAATTCCTGTTCTTTTCAGAATGCGAGACAATCCTGGCATCATTCATGGGAGAAATGATATTACCTATGAGGGCTCTTTCAAAAATCATGAAATTTTGAAAATCCTTGTTATGACGAAAGGGTTCAAATGTTCTTTGGCCCAACCTTTGTCAAAAATCAACCCTCGTGTTGATCATATCTTCAAAAATAAGTTTTTGAACCATTGCATTGGCAAATCAACCCTCGTGTTGATCATATTTTCCAAAAGTGATTTTTCAAAACCGTCATGTTCAACGATCAACCCTTGCGCTGATCTTATCTTCCAAAATGAATTCTAAACCTTCATATTCAAAGATCAATCCTTGTGTCGGATTTCAAATCTTTATATTCAAAGATCAACCCTTGTGTTGGTCTAATCTTTCAAAATGGTTTTCAAATCATTCAAAAAAATCAATCTTTGTATTAAATTTAAATCATTGTATTCAAAGATCAACCCCTGTGTTGGTCTTATCTTCCAAGATTGGTTTCTAGAACAGTATATCCAAAGATCAACCCTTGTGTTGGTCTTATCTTCTAAAATGGGTTTCAAAAGCATCAACCCTTGTGTTGATCTTATTATCAGTTTCGAACTATTACTTTCAGAAATCAGTTTTTCGAAAATTAGATTTCAAACCATTTTCTTCAAAAATTGACCCTCATGATGATCTCTCATGTTGATTCGAAGGATCAGTCCTCGCACCGATCATTCTTCTTGCGGTGGATTTTCTTCCCAAAAATGATTTTTCACTCAAATAAACATTTTCCTTTAAAGATCCCACGTGCAGGCAGGATCAAACAAACTCTTTTTCAAAAAATCTTCTCAACTTTTCAGTTAATCTTGTTATCTTTATTAGTTGCATTCATTTCATCTTCGATTTAATCAAATTTTCGTCAGTTTATTATCCTTATCAATTTTTTGTTAGGTTTTCATCAATTTCATTAAATTCTATCAAATTTTTATTCTTAAAACCCTTTCAGGTTAAGGGATAAACCTGATGCCTCTTTCCCATGAGGTATTTTCTAAATCTTCTTTTTTTCGCCCTTTCAGGTTAAGGGATAAACCTGACCCTCGTTGTCCGAGGTGCTCCCATTCAGGATAAGGGATAATCCTGAAACCCCTCGTAGGAGCCACAATGCTACCTATGAGGATTCTTTTGTAAATACAAGTTTTTTTTAATCTTTGTTGATTTTCTAGATTTATATCAGTTTCTCTTTATTAAATCTCTTTAAATTCTATTCTTCTTTCCATTCAGGATAAGGGATAATCCTGAAACCCCTCGCAGGAGCGATAGTGCTACCTATGAGTATTCTTTTGTAAATAACAAGTTTTATCAACCTTCATTTGATTTTTTTTTATTTTTATATCAATTTCTTTTCATTTAAATTTTCCTTAAAATCTATTCTTTTCCCATTCAGGATAAGGGATAATCCTGATACCCCTCATAGGAGCATCGCTGCCACCCGTGAGAATTCTTTTCCAAAACAAAATTCCAAATAAATCTATTTAAATTCCTCTCCATGTTTATAAATTTTATTCTTCTTCAAATAAAGGGATAAATCTGGATTATTCCCCCATAAATTCTTCAATTCTCATCAAATTTTATTCTATATTCCTTTAGGATAGGGGGAGATCCTGAAGTCGTTCGAATCTTAGGCCATCTTGGGTCAAGGATCTCGAATAAAAACCCTCATTTTCATCATCAAAATCTACTCATGCTTCTGTCAATCCTTCAAATTCCAACTCTTGGGTAGAAATTATTTCCTTCCCGTCTGAGTTCTGACTCAGGTTTTTGTTTTTGTTTTTGTTTTCATTTTTATATTAAAAATCCGGGTTCCGACTCGGGTTTCCCCTTTTTACATATATATCGTTTGAAGTCCCGAGTTCCGACTCGGACTTCCTATCGGATTCAACGCTCGTGTTGAAACCGATCGTACCCTTGAAGATTCGAGTTTTTCAAAACTCGGGTTCTTCCATTTTTTATCATTATTTTTAAAGATCCGGGTTCTGACTCGGGTTTTCCCTTCTTTATATATTATTTGAAGTCTTGAGTTCCGACTCGGACTTCCTATCGGATTCAACGCTCGTGTTGGAACCGATCGTACCCTTGAAGATTCGAGTTTTTCAAAACTCGGGTTCTTCCATTTTTTATCATTATTTTTAAAGATCCGGGTTCCGACTCGGGTTTTCCCTTCTTTATATATCATTTGAAGTCTCGAGTTCCGACTCGAACTTCCTATCGGATTCAACGCTCGTGTTGGAACCGATCGTACCCTTGAAGATTCGAGTTTTTCAAAACTCAGGTTCTTCCTTTTTTTATCATTATTTTTAAAGATCCGGGTTCCGACTCGGGTTTTCCCTTCTTTATATATCGTTTGAAGTCTCGAGTTCCGACTCAGACTTCCTATCGGATTCAACGCTCGTGTTGGAACTGATCGTACCCTTGAAGATTCGAGTTTTTCAAAACTTGGGTTCTTCCATTTTTATCATTATTTTTAAAGATCTGGGTTCCGACTCGAGTTTTCCCTTCTTTATATATCGTTTGAAGTCTCGAGTTCCGACTCGGACTTCCTATCGGATTCAACGCTCGTGTTGGAACCGATCGTACCCTTGAAGATTCAAGTTTTTCAAAACTCGGGTTCTTCCATTTTTTTAATCATTATTTTTTTAAAAAAAAAGAAGATCCGGGTTCCGACTCGGATTTTTTCTTTTTATATATCGTTTGAAGTTTCGAGTTCCGACTCGGACTTCCTATCGGATTCAACGCTCGTGTTGAAACCGATCGTACCCTTGAAGATTCGAGTTTTTCAAAACTCGGGTTCTTCCATTTTTATCATTATTTTTAAAGATCCGGGTTCCGACTCGGGCTTTCCCTTCTTTATATATCGTTTGAAGTTTCGAGTTCCGATTCGGACTTCCTATTGGATTCAACGCTGGTGTTGGAACCGATCGTACCCTTGAAGATTCGAGTTTTCGAAACTCGGATTCCCCATCTTTTTCATCATTTTTAAAAGATCCGGGTTCCGACTCGGGTTTTTCCTTTTATATATCATTTGAAGTCTCAAGTCCCTACTTGAACTTTCTTTTGAATCCAATGCTCGTGTTGGACAAAATTGTTGGGTTGAGAATTCGAGTTTTCAAACTCGATTCTCACTCATTTTCTTATATTTGAAAAACCGAGTTCCGACTTGGATTTTCGCTTTTGTATATCCCTATTTTCTCAAAGTTCCTCCTTAAATTCCCCTTCAGGATAAGGGATAATCCTGAAACACCGGCAATCATTCTCGCTCAATTCTCAAATATCTTCGAATGTCGGTCTCATTTTTCAAATCCTCCTTTTGAAAAACCCAGTGCTCGTACTAGGTATGCATTTCGAAAACCCAGTGCTCGTACTGGTGTGCATTTCGAAAACCCAGTTCTCGTACTGGTGTGCATTTTGAAAACCCAGTGCTCGTACTGGTGTGCATTTTTCGAAAACCCAGCTCTCGTACTGGGGCATTTTTCGAAATCCAGTGCTCATGCTGGTACATCTAGCGCTTGCGCTAGTGTTTGGCTGACTAATCAGTTAGCCCTCCAGGTTCAGTCTTTGTGCTAACCAAGCATCATCATTTCAAAGTATAAATTCTCAATTTTGACCTTCAGGTCATCTTTTTATCAAAAATCAATCATTTTCTCTTGCGAAGGACCGTCTTCAGGGAGAGTTCGAGGGAGCTTGTTCTTTTCGCATGCAACCATCTTTCGTTCGCAAGGACCCTCTTCCAGGGAGAGTTTGAAGGGACTCGTTTTCTTCGCGAACAGTTTGCAAAACAACAACCAACTTTACACAAGAGAACCCTTTTTCCAGGGAGAGCTTCGACGGAAGCTCGTTTCTTTTGTGGCCCCTGTTTTATCATCTTTGGCCAACCCCTTCACAGAGGACCCTCTTCTAGGGAGAGTGTGATGGACTCGTTCCTCTGTGATACTTTCTCAACTTTGTTTTTCGGCCGCCTTTCCATGAGAGAAGCCTAGAGATAGGGAGTTTTGACGAAAACTTAATTTCTCTTTGAAAGCTCCGTTTTGCAAACGCCTCCTCTTTCAGGGAAGAGAGGAGTATTTCGAACTTCCCATTCAGGTAAGGGCTTAAGCCTGAGTCTCTCTTTTGGGGAAAAAGAGAGGAGAATTTTGTCATGGATGTGTCGACTCGATGTCAAGCGACCTTCGTCAAGGATTTTCTAGAATACGTTGCTAATTTGCTATCAAAGGTCATTGTTGATCTCAAAATTTTCATCGCACAAAAGAATTATCTCAAGCTACCTTCAGTATCATTTTCAAAAGAGCAAGACTCTTGCGAAATAAGAGCTAAATTCAAGCTTTTTTCTGTTGGTCAACCAAGAGGTTGAAGAAAAATCTTTGATATGACCGGCAAAGGAAAATTCAATGATGTTGAAAAGCCACAAGTGAGCTGATATTGATCATAGTTGTGGCGCATTCTTAAAGATTATTCTTTTGGCGGTAAGACAGTGGAAATATCCTGGGCAGTAAAAAGAACCTACCCAATCCATATATCCTCAGTCATCCAAGCTAAGCTGCAATCAAATATCCGCAAAAGGGATCTCTCAATTGTTGTCAAGATGAAGGCAAATTAAGCGAGTAGACCCCCGAGGCCAAAGAAGATTTGAAACATCTCCAAGATGACGGAGTTTGCGACAGATCCTTCCAGGGAAAGTTCGGATCACCGTCGAGATGAAGGCGGATGCGATGGACCTACCGACAAACCCTAAAAGATATTTGATTTCCGCTATCATTTAGAGATTTCAACCCAAGGACCAATGTCATAATTCCTGAGAAAGAAAAAGAAGGATCGGAACATCTCCAAGATGAAGGAGTTTGTGACGTACCCTTCCTCGAAAAAGAGAGAAAAGTTAGGAGCATCTCCAAAATGAAGGAGGATATAAAAGAACCCAGAAAAGATCAATGGTTCAAAAGAGTGCGAACAGATTATCATGGGAAATGCCCAGGATATCAAACTGCCCGAAACTGTCAAGAATCATCTTTATCTATGTGAAATTCTTTGTCAAATGTCTTTTCACTTAATTGCTTTTATGAAGCTAAGAATGTTTTCCTCTTTTCATGTCAAGGAAATTGATATCTTCCTTAAAGAAACTCAACAGCAACAAATTTGAATTTTAGATCTCAAAATCTACAGAGTTAGCCCAATTGAAGCTAATACTCTAGGTAGAAAGAGGTGATATCTTCACACATGAGCACAATTCAATCATTCTGAATCAACTATAATTTTTGGCATTTTATTGGCAATATTTTCTAATTATCCCAACATGAAGTGTGAACTTGAGATCGTTTTGACGTATCCTGACGTCATCCCTCCTTAGGACTGAAAAGTCCTTTCCTTCCGTCTGATCTGAGCGCTCTCAGATTCGCACACTTCCCTGTGCTCCCCACTGTCCCGTCATAGACAGTACCCATCCAGGTTAAGGGCTAAACCTGAGTCATTCCAAAGGGTTCATCTTGTCTCACCCATGAGACCTGATCAAAAATCTTATCTCCCATCATTTCGGGATCTTCGCCCAAAGTCCCATCACGATTTCCTCATTTCTATCATTCAGTCATATCATTGTCGAGGATTTCGTCCCCCCAGGACCGTTCGGGTTAAGGTTTTAAGCCTGAAAAGCCACGTTGTGAAATAATCCTTCCACACCCAGCTCAGATCTGCTGACTGGAGCATTTTTCAAAATTTGGAGTGTTTCTTTGCCACTAAGCTCGGCTTTCCATCGGCTTAGTAGCAAAGAGGGGCATCTGTGAACACCCCAAATTTTTCAAAATATTGTAAATATTTCCTTTTTGCCCCTGACCTCGTTTTCTGGGTAATTGAGTCACTTTTAAATCTAAATTTCATTTTATTTCTCAAAGTTTTTTCTAAAATTAAACCCATTTTATACATTCCACTCAATTTCGGATCCGGATCCAGATAAAAGATCCAAATCTGAGCATTGTCATCGAATTTTAAATTAAATTCTCAAAATTATCAAAATAACTTTTAAAAAGCTCAGACACTTCGTCTGGTATCCGTTTGGATCCATCGAGTTGTATTTCTCGATTTGAGGTTTAAAACTCGAGTATTTCCTCAAAACTTGGGTCCAAACCCATTTTCTGAAGAAATTTTCTCAAAAATAGCCTTGAAAAACCTTCTCTTGTAAATATTTCTCAAAAATACAAAAAAAAATTAGTTTAAATCCTTGTTTTGCCGTACATTTTAGGATTTTGTATTTCCCAAAATACAAAAAAATAAAAATACTCAGAAAAAAAATAAAAAAAAATTCAAAAATAAAGGAAATCGTAAAATGGTTTTTAGAAACCTGTTTTTGAAAAAAACTTTTTTTAAAGAGGCCCTTCTATGGAAAAATGGTATTTTCATTTAAAAGTCGAGTTAGGGTTTTGAAAACCCTAACTCTCGCCTTCTCCCCTTTCTTCTCCTCTCAGCCGCCGCCCTCCTTCCCTCTCCATGGCCGAACCCTCCTCAGCAAGCCACCCATCCACAACCTCCACCTTCCATCGCCCTCCATCTTCAACCGATTCCTTCCCGAATCCTCTTTCTTCTTCCTTAAAAGGGGACTCAAGAAACCCTAAACGGGACCGCTTCTCACCCCCGCACCCTTCTTCATGCATGGTCGTCTTCTACCCCTCCATATTTCCTCTCCTTCACGGGTCCGCTATTCACCTCATCTACTTCACCTCGAGCAGCATCCCATTTTCCTTAGTTTTCCTTCTGATCGATGGGAAAGCCTTCCTTTCCTCCAGCCTCTACATGAGCAAACTGTAGAGCTGAAGCCAAAGTTTGCCGGCAACCTTCAGAATCCCAGCAGAAGCACACGCCATAGAGAAGGACATACACCGCTTGTGATCGAGGGTCTCTACAACCGAGATAAGTCTTTCTTCCTCCCTTTTTCTTCTTTCTTCTTGAAATATTCCTTTCTTTACAAGTGTTTTCCTCATTTTTTTTTATTTACAAGGCATAAGATGGTAGGGTCGATCTGCGTATAGCAGCATCGGCCCACCAGTTGCTACAGCAAAGGGGAATCTCCGATTCCGACAGTTTTTTTTTTTTTCCTCTATGTTATGTTCGATTTTTGGTTATATTTTGATGATCAATGTTGTTTGGGTTGCCTTCTCCGATTTCGAATTCCCATTTTTATTGTTCATCGGTTCTGATTTCCAGCTTTACGTTAGTAATCTATTGCATTCTGTAGATAATGTCTATGTTATTTTATCATCAGCCCACCCAGATCAAGCGCAATCTACCCTTGCTTTGGTGATTATCAGCTGATGGATCGTCCCAGAGTAGGGTCTGTAAACCCCTGTTGCTGGGAGGGTTTTGATAAGTAGATTCCCTACGAAGGACTAATGTTAGATCTTGATTTGTTGATCATTTTGAGGCTTAGCCATAATATTTGAAGTTAATCGATTAATGGATTCACTATGTAAATCTTGGGTCTGATGTCTGAAATTTGGTTCATCTGTTCACTGCCAATCTGTGAGTTTCTCATTTACTTATCGCGAATACTGCCAATCTGCTAGCAGTATGAAGTCTCATTTTCTTCATTGTAAAGCTGCGTCCTGAGGCTTTTGGTTCTAAAGCAATAGGTGTTCGGGCTCTTGGTCTAGTCAGAAACTCTGTAAATCAAGGTTACTTGGTAGTCTTGAAGGAGGCAACAATACAACTTGTTGTTGACAATGTTGTGATCGTGATGTATGCTTATAAGGTCCTGCTGAATGCTCCTTGTTGTGGAATGAGTGTCTTCTCCAAGTTGATTGGAAAATTTCCTGCATTGGGTGTTAAAGCATCGTTCATAAATGAGGGTGATATATGCCTTTGTGACATGGATTCAACTTACATATCCATTGGCTTTCATTTTGTCTTCTTTGATGATTGCAACTTCTGTGCAGAAATAATCAAGTTATGTAAAAGTTCTGATGATCCCAAGGGTATCATGTTTCCTCTGCCGAAGATTCTCATAAGTTCATCAAGGACCAGACTGTCCAGGAGGTGTTAGAATAAAGAATTCCAGTGCAATCGCTATCGCTTGCAAATCCCCTGCGAAAATTACAAGGAGATGTTTAGACCTGCTGCAATATGTGAGATGCCTCACAATCAGATTCCTGATTTACTGTAAAATTCGGGGATCTGCTGGATCGAAATCAGTAAGCTTTTCAAGGTTGAGATGTGATCAATCCTCAAACCCCTGGTTTCTGTGTTGAGGAATTTGGCTCCAACCCAGATCATAATATGTGCATAACAGAACCCCAAATTGACTGGAATTTGGTTGGCCGAGAGCCACATTGTGCTCGGCCTTAGCTTCATGGCTGGTGGAATCGTCCTGTCAGGTGACTGAGAAATCCACTGCACAGTAATGCTCATCATCTCAGTAATCTCTCTTTCATGGCGTAGTCTCTAATATCTTGTGACATCCCATCTATGCATCTTAAAATACAGGTATGTGTGGGTTTCATTTTTTTTGCATTCATAGATCCTTGCAATGTAGCATATATGCCTTATCTCACGACATCCATACACACACATCTGCACCTCATTCTCCTCGTCATGCACTACTTCATCTCAGCACCATTGCCTTTACATTTGTGTTCAGCACATTCATATAAATTACTTCACTTCTGCCCTCTTTGTCCGATGTTTTGCTCTCAAAAGAAGAAGAATCTGCATTAGTTAAAGCTCTTACTGATTTTTCTCGATAAGGCATTAGATGGTAAAAAGATTTCTGAAATTGCCATGATAGAGGTTGGATCCAATGTCATTACCTTTAAATCCATATCAGAGTTGGAATACCACCCAATGTGTGACCAGAACTCTCTATAAAGGTGAGCTCTGTGCTGATTTATATTCCCTCTTAAAATCATATCTCAGCAGGTTGAAATCGGCATGTACCAAACAAGAAGTTGACTCATTGTACATCCAGGTAGCAGAGATGAATTTGTTGCTTAGAATCTTGAATCCCATACCTCAAATTGAAATAATAATCAGTGTGTCATATTAAAGTTTGAAGGATCTGTATTGGCATCGGTTCTAATATAAGCTCTCTCATTTTGCTATGAGTTCTTATTTCTTGCTATCAGCATCTATTATGAACTGCTGTGAAAATCACATTCCATTTATTGTAAAGACTTGCACAATGATCATCATGGACACTAATCTTATTGTAGGGTCGGGTTTAAATATTTTATGAGATCAGTCGATAATTTCATTCATAATATCTTGTATGCCAGTTTCTGGGTTGTTTGAAATTCAAGAATCAGATGGGATGAAGTTAACTGACAATAGTGATGGGAGTCATGATGTTTGGTCTGGGTGACAGGGTTGCCTAGATTTGCCTTCTAACATCACTTGGCAATCCTACATGCGCGCATTCATACATCACACTGCTGTTGCTGTTTACCCTGCTGAGCCTCATTTGCGCATTCACTCCTCGGGCATTGAAGTCTGTTTTATTAGCACCTCAGATCCTTTGTTTCATTATAGTTTTCATCACCCAAGTACATTTAATTTTATTCATTGATTCACTACGTTTCGTTACCCTCTCATTCTATCCATTCATTTACAACATCACTTTCATCAGATTTACATTTTGCATTTGCATCTCATGTTCTTTTGCATCAATTTCTGTAATAGGTGATACTAATTCCATTTTTCCTGCATACTCTGCATTCTGAATTTTACTTAGTGTACATTTGCATCAATATGTCTTTATTGCTATGTCATTCTAGCATCCTTCATATATTACATATACATTTTAATGTTTTCTCATATTTCTTTTCATTTCTTTAACGTCAATTGATTTTCCTCTGTGTTGATTTGACATGATATAAAGTTAAGTTATATTCAATCGGGAGATCGTTGAGTTTTAACACCTCGTGAGTTTCTATATCACCCTCATTCCAGCTAGGTAAATACATTCCTATAGATATACATGACTTCAGGTATGCATTTTTCTATTCAATGTAAACATGACATCCAGATTTCGTTTCATATTTTGCAAACTTATTATATACTGACTCTGTTTTGCAGTAATCTCTGGAAGATGTTGGTTACTCTCTTAGATTAAGATTTTATTATTATTATTCCAATGATATAATAAGTTATATCTTACATTTCCTGTGTTAGATAGAAGGTATGAGCATTGTAAATACCATGAATTGCTTGTTTTCATGCTTTTACCTTTTCTTTCTCAAATTCTCACAAATGGCTACACGAATGACACATGCATCATTTCGTAAGAGGTATTTGATACTAAGTTGATGATCCACATCAATGGCCATAGTCAGGGTGTGGACAAAACTTAGCATTTTTATCTTTTACAAAATAACACTGGATCCACATTGGATTCACTTTCAAAATTCATCATATTTCCTTAAATATTTTCTTTCTTTTATCAGAATTTAACTTAGGATTAACTCAAAATATATACCAATGGCCATAGTCAGGGTATATTGAGGGTTAATCTCATTTTAAATTCTATAAAAGCACCAAATGTATTTCATTCTTCACCTGAATTTAAATATAGATTATTATATAATACATTCAATGACCATAGTCAAGGATGTATTATATCTTCAATCTTATTTTAATTCATTTAAAGAATGAAATAGCTTTTCAAAAATCCCATTTCAAAAATTTAAATTCATTCATCATTTAGGATAGAATTGCATCATATTCCCTTTTCATAAAATCCAAGTAATTCTTTCCTTCATTTCTCAGATCAAAACCTATTTATAAATTCAAATTCAATTCTATTTCTCAAAAGGATTCAAGAATTCAATTTCAAAGTCCCATTTGACTTTGAAACTTCAGAATTATCTTGTATTTCAAGTTCCAAATTCTATCTTAAATTTAAGATCCAATTCAACTTTGAAATTTATCTGCATATTCAAAATTCAAATTCGCAAATCAATTTTGGAAATTCCAAATCCAAAATCGGATCAACTTGGATCTAGTCCTCTAAATACAATTCCACTTTTTTTGGATCTTAGACTTCAGATCCAGTCCCATTTTAGGATTCAGAATTCAATCACATTTTGGATCTCTGACTTCAGATCCAATTCCATCTTTAGGATCCAGAACCCGATTCTATATTTGGATCTCAAACTTCAGATCCATTCCATCTTTATGATCCAGAACCCAACTCTACATTGGACCTCAGGCCTTAGATTTAAAATCCATTTTTTAAGGGTCCAAAACCCAATTCTACATCAGATCCTAAATCCATTTTGGGATCCAATTCCACTCCCAATTCTAGATTTCAAAATCCAGGTCCATTTCCAGGTTTTATTTGAACTCCCTAAATCCATTTCTATTCTTAAATACCATTTGGTTTTCTCAGATCCATTCTAAAATTCAAAATCAATATCACTTCAAAACTTAATCTTCTTCTCCTAAATCCATGATTAAATTCAAAATCCATTTCTGATTTTGAAATTTCATTTTTCAATCATTCTTTCTCAAAATCAAAACTTATTCTTCCAAATCTGATACACTTCAAAGACTTAGAATTTCTCTGATCTATCTCAAGTTCTAAGTTAGATTCAATCATTTCTTCACTCCTTTATCAACTTTCATCTCAGAATACTTGGAAATTTCTAAATCAATTTTCAAAAGAGCATACATCCTTGCATTGCACAAACATGATTCTTTGTGCATTTAGAGTTAGGATAAATTCTTAGATTACATTTAGGCAAAGCAAAAGGCATAGATTCGATCCTTGGTTCGATTACCCCTGGTAAAGGCGCCAGGAACGGTCGAACCTCGTACCGATGAGCGAATCCCGTCTCTCCATTTTTCCCGCAAATAAATTTCAAAACGGAGGCGAGTAATTTTCTAAATATTTTTCAAATCAAGGTCAAGTGAAAACCCGCAAACTAGTTCCTCCTCTCTCTCTCTTTCTTTCTTTCTTTTCTCTTCTCTCTTTCTTTTCTTTCTTTTATCCTTCTCCCTTCAAAAAGGAGGAGAATAGAGGTTAGAAAAGGAAAAGAGAAAGAAGAGAGAGAAACCAACAAGAGAATAGGAAAAATTTTGCGATGATCACACCCCCCACCCCCACCCCCACCCCCCCCCCCCCCACCCCTTTTGAAGCCTCCAACTCCTCCACGTACAGCAGCTGCAGCACTGTTCCCTTCAACCTTCAAGACTTCCTTTAATCAGCTCCTACTTGGTGCCACTTCAGCCACCTTTCAAACAAACTGTAAGCCTCTATTGGTGTTACCTTGCTACAGCCACCACCAGCACATCCAATATTGTTGCAGCCCCTTCAAGTCCAGCCTCCTTATCCCCCTCCGGATCATTTTCTAGCAGCCACCACAAGGGAACCTCTAGCCAGCCCCTTTTGTGGCAGCTACCATAGCCCTATCCCTCAATCGGCTCAAGTGTAAGCCCCTTCAAGGTAAAATCCTCATCTTCACTCTTGATTTCATTAAACTCAAAGGTGATCTTGATGCAATAAGATGTCTCGTGTGATGCTCTCATGAACATAGTTGGAAATCAGTTCAAAAATTGTTTTTTTTTTACATGGTTGAAATTTTTTATGATTGAGGCTATGTAGGGGAGTTGATCCGTCTAATGGATGGACCAGATCTCTCACCTCAATGGCCAATATTAGATCTAAGTCATACCCCTGATCATTTTATTTTTTTTAGCTTTCATATAGGTTTTATATTTTTAAAAATCATAACATTTAGGTTCATATAAATTTATTTTGTTGTTTCATTCATATAGTGCAAATTTGTTAGTATTTGGTTTAAGAGTTCACAAGTTTTGATTTTGTGTGCAAAGTCCATACATTATTTTATGTGAGTTTCTGCATTTAAAAATTCTGTAAATTTTAGAGTAACTAGGTTTATATGTCTTTATTTTACTGTCGAAAATTTGATTCAATCCGGGTTAATTTTGAAACCCATCTAAACCGATCAAACCCTACATCGAGTTTTCTGTCTTTCTGAATTTCCAGTTTGTGCTTTAGCAGACAAGAACCTCCGGCACCACCCTTTTGGGAGATTTGGATTGTCCTCCAAAAATCACAGTGGATTTATAATTTAGTCTACTAACGATCTGAAAATTTTGAGGTTTTTTCAAGCAGTTTTGACCTATTTCAAAAATCGGATTTCTCAGACCTCTGGAAAAATCTCGATTTTCCTTTGTCGGGGTATAGACAGACCTTAATGCACCAAGTCCGTTCAATCCGTAGCCCATCTGCAAAAACTTTTAACACAAAAGTTGTTCCTAACATGTTTTTCTGTCATTTCTCAAAATTTTGGGATTTTTGTAACTGTTTCAGTATTTTTTTCAAAATTTTCTTTTCTTCCTGATAGATTCCAATATCCAGAAATTCCAGAGATTCGGGTCTCTGATAACAGTGTGCCTTTTCCCGAACCGTAACCCAAATCCCAATAATTAAAAAACATAAAATTTTACTATGTTTGTCAGGGACATTTTCCCACAATTTCAGCCTTTTTACCATCTGTTTACTATTTTTCCCACATTTTCTACTGAAGCTTGTCTGTTTCCCCCAAATCCTAGAGTCGTCGGATTCCGATCCAACTTGCCGGAGTTGTACAGCTCCGACCATAAGTCAAAACCAGAAAGTGTAAAAAAAAACAATCTTTGCCTAACTGTACTCTGTCACCCCATAAAATTTGGGAAATTTTTATGGAAGTTTTATATCCGAAATCCCCTTTAGAATCAGCATTTTAGGCAAAATTTTTATTTTCTTAGGATTTTAACTATTTTCCATATTAAAAAAATACAAAAAAATAGATTTTCGAGCTCCATTATGTTTTTATGGTTATTTTAGGTGTCCATGCCAATTTTGGATAAATTCCAAGTTCGTTTGCTTCATGTGTTAGTTTATCTTTAAATTCAGAAGCGAAAATGAGGCGAAAATCAAGTTAAACTCGATATTTTATGATATTTTCGCCATTTTAGGGTTTTTATCATGTACATGAACATGTAGAATTATATTAGGGTTAATTTCAATGTCATTTTCATTTCATATTTTTCAATTTTTGCAAAATTTATTTCAGAAAACCCTGGTTTCAAGGCCATAGTCTTGTTATCAGGGGTATTTTGGTCATTTTGACCTAAATTTCGAAATTTCAATCTTTAATTTCATAAATTTTAATGCATATCATCATATTTCATGATATTGTATTTGATTTTAAAAATTCCAAAATTTACAAAAATCCTTTCAGAAAACCCTGATTTGAAGGTCATCAGGAGTATTTTTGTCATTTTGACCCCAATTTCGAATTTTCAAGTTTATTTTCGAAATTTATTCATTATTTATTCTGTTTATATCAAAGGGAGTATGAATTTGGGTTTATATCTGAATAATATCTGATAATTTCCCATATTTTTTGATAAATTCAGAAAAACCTACATTTTTTGTGCTAACCTTGTTTTCTAGTTTTGCAAGAACATTCAAGAAGAAAACTTAGTTATTTTATTTATTTATTTTATTCAATTTAATATAAAAAGAAATGTAATATTTGGAATAAGAGTTGCATTTCTGCTTAGAATAGAACTATATTGCATATAGTTTAATTTCTACAAATTTCAATATTTGATATATGATTCATGCACATTTATTTCAAATTCACTATGGTTTACACGAATGGCATGTGCACAAGCTCTTATGGAGTTTATAAACTCGGTGGGATTCATATTTATGGTCATAGTCAGAATACGAAGAAAACCAAGATTTATGATCTTCATATTAGCCACATTCAGCCTACACTCTTAGGCTAACTTCAAAAAAATGCACTGCATTTCTCCAAGTTTCAAAAGGATTTCTCAATTCCTCAATTGAAATTTCCTTTCAAATTCATACTCATTCATTCATATTATTCAAATTGCATGGTTTTCAAATTCATTTTCCAACTTTAATTTCAGAAAAATCAATTTTTTCAAGGGTTACCAAGTTTCTCAGGATTAGATTTTCTCATAATTCTGAGTTTTCAAATGAGATTTCAAAGCATTTCCCAAGTACAAATCAAGATTTTCCAATGTTTTAAAATTCTCAAATTTCAAAAATCCCAAGTTTTTAGAAATCGATTTTCTCAGAGTTCCCATTTTCCTGAGAATCCATTTTCCATTTCAAAAGTCATTTTTCAATGAATTTCTTGATTTTCTCAGAATTCTCAAATCCATTTTCTCAAGAAAGCAATTCCAAATCTCAAATCGATTTCCCTAAAGTTCAAGTTTTCCTGAGAATTCATTTTCCAATCCACTTTCTGATTTCCAATGAAATTCAATGATTTTCCCAGGAATTCTAATTTCAAGCACTTTTTCAATCATTTTTCCAGCATATTTCAATTTTTCAAAGCAAACATCATGTTTCCCAAACTTGCATTATTTTCAAAATTTCATAGCACAAGTCTGATTCTTTGTGCATTTTAGGAAAATAGAGCATAATTTAGATAATTTAACTTAGTCAAAGCACATAATTGATCTTTGGTTCAATTACCCCTGGTGAAGGTGCCAGGAACGGTTGAACCTCGTACCGACAGGCGGATCCCATTCCACGAAATTTTCTCACAAATTTTCAAAACGGAGGCGAGTAAATTTTCAAAACCAATTTTCAAAACTTTGGTCGAGTTTGACTCGCAAAATTCGTTTCTCTCTCGTAAGAGAGGGAAATTTTTTTTGCGATGATAACAGCTTGGCATTATATGACGCGACGGCAAAGGTAAATTACGAAGCCTTGGCGATATAAGACGTGATGGCAGTCACCAGACGATATACATGAAGTTTTGCATCCAATGAGAGTTACGAGGCGAGCGGGTGAACACCAAAGTGTCCTGAAGGGCTCAACTAAGAACTAGGATAAGATATTATTTTTAAGAACACATATATTGCGTATTCAACATATATATTCGACGATAGTTACGAGGTGAGTGGTTGAACACCGAAGTGTCCCAAAGAACTCAACCAAGAACTAGGGTCAGATACTACTTTAGAAAGTATATGCTATATACAAACAAGCAAATACTTGAGAGAGATGGATCAACGAAGCAAACTTACTTCAAATTGTGAAAGAAACGACTCCTGAATGCTCCAACGCTTCAAACGAGGTTCGATCCTTCCGTCGAGAGGCCAGACTAGGTCAGATGAGAACGACCTAGTTGAGAAAGAAGTAAAGCAGGTCAAGCTGCTCAATTCAAGTAGTTTGAACCAAACTAGGTTCGATCTAAGTCAACTGGGTTCCGTAGGTTCGGTCTTAGCCCAAGCAGGCTAAGTCTGGGTTCAAAAATCCAAACCAGAATCTGGACAAAAAAGGACTTTGACTTTGACTTCAAACCCAACTAAGTTCAAGTCAAGTCAACTAGGTTTGGACCAGGTCAGGTGAGCTAGGACCAGGTCAGGCAGGCTAGGACCAGATCAGGCAAGCTTAGGCTAGGTCAGGCAGGCTCAGACCTACTGGGGGAGGTTCTAGAGAGAGAAAGGGCTATAGAGAAGGGAGGATAGTGATTTTTAGAGAGAGAGGGGGCTCTTCTATTGATAAGAAATGAAACTTGGGCCCCAAGTTTCATTTTTACCTTTTTAACCTTGCCTTTTTCAGAAATCCAGGTTGATCTTATCCGGACGACTGTTTGATCTTATCTAGAAGGAATATTCCATGAAATATTCCCTAGAAGGTTCTGAAAATATCCTGAGAATATTCTAGAATATTCTAAAATATTTTTTGAGAAATATTTTTGTGGGTCCCATAAATATTTTCGTGGGTCCCGCAAAAAGTCAAGTTTTCAGCGATTTTTTCCCAAAAAATTATGAGTACACCATTTCCTTCGTATTGACGTAACTAAGAAAGTTGGCTCATAGAAATCACTTGATTTCGTTCAGGTAGGAAGTTATGACTTTCAGAGTGTTTGAGCATATATTCGCGAATCGACGAATATCTTAAGTATAACTAGCTCGTGGAAATTGATTCGTTTCGCATTCTGAGAAAAAATGCTATTTCTACTAGGAAATGCCTCATGGATTTTATTCAGAATTTGTCTAAAAAATTGTCGGTCTTACAACATTACCTCCTTAAAGGAATTTCGTCCACAAAATTCAGTCAAGCGTATAAGGTAAGAGTTCAGGATATTTATCTCGTATATCACATTCAGACTCCCAAGTGCAATCATTGATTCCATGATGTTGTCATCTCACCTTCACAAGTAAAATGACCTTCGTTATGAGCACTTGTTCCCGACGGTCCACGATTTCAATCGGTCTTTCTTCCATCGTCATATCTTCTCGAATGTCAATATCTTCATGTTGAATGACGTGAGAAGGGTCATGAACATATTTTCTAAGTATTGATACATGAAATACATCGTGTATTTGCACGTATTGTGGTGACAATGCTACTCGGTAGGTAGTCTCTCTTATTCGGCTCAAGACTTCAAAGGGACCAACGAATCTGGGGTTGAGCTTCCCCTTCTTTCCAAAATGAAACACACTCTTAGTTGAGGAGACCTTGACGAAAACCTTGTCTCCCGAGAATGTGAGTTCCCTACGTCGTTGATCTGCATAGCTCTTCTGTCGACTCTGAGCAGTCAGTAGCTTCTTTCTAATCATGTGGACCTGCTCGGTATAGTGCTGCAACACAATGGGCGAGTCCAAGGTTCGCTCACCCACTTTACCCCAATGGATTGGTGATCGACAGGGTCATCCGTACAAGGCTTCATACGGTGACATCCTAGTGCTAGCGTGGTGGCTATTATTGTAAGTAAATTCAACCAACGCTAAGTGGAAATCCCAATCACCTTTCCATTCCAGCATACAGGCTCTCAACATATCTTCCAGAGTTTGTATGGTTCGTTCTGATTGTCTATCTGTTTGGGGATGGAATGTTGTACTAAACTTGAGTTTCGTCCCCAGGGCTTTCTAAAGCTGCTCCTAGAAGTGGGAGGTGAATTTTGAGTCACGATCAGATATTATCGATATCGGCACTCCGTGGAGTCTGACGATTTCCCGAACATAGATTTCTGTCAATCTTTCAATTGAGTATTGAGTGTTGATTGGCAGGAAGTGAGCAGACTTGGTGAGTCTGTCCACGATCACCCATATTGAGTCATGTTGTCTCTTGGATCGAGGTAGTCCTATGATAAAATTTATCGTAATGCCTTCCCATTTCCATTCTAAAATTTCGATCTGTTGCATTTTTCCACCGGGTCGTTGATGTTCAATCTTGACTTGCTGGCAGATCAAACACTTCGAGACAAACGTAGCAACATTCCGTTTCATTCCCCTCCACCAGTACTTTCTATGCAAGTCTCGAAACATTTTTGTACCTCCAGGGTGGATAGTGTACTTGCTACTATGAGCTTCCCGAAGTACTTTCTCTCTTAGCTCAGGGTTATTTGGAACCCAATTCTTTCGTCCATCTATATTCCTCCATCTTTCATTAAATGGAAGAAAGTGTCATTCTTTTCAGCATGAGCTTTTAATTCCAAGTACTGGGGGTCCTTGAACTGTTCGGCTACAATTCGATCAAGGATTTCGATATGGATTGTCAAACACGACAATCAGATTTTGCCTGGATCAGCCAAAAATGGCCTCCAATTGACGAAATCCTCCATCAACTTCCATTGTCCTGCGAGGCTGGCTAGAGTGCCAACAGTCTTGCGACTAAGGGCATCTGCTACGACATTCACCTTTCCAGGGTGATAAGGAAGCGTGAATTCATAGTCTTTAAGGAATTTCAGCCATCGTCGTTGCCGCATATTGAGTTTCTTTTGAAAAAAGAGGTATTTTAGGCTTTTATGGTCCGACATGACCTCAAATTTCTCTCCATATAGGTAGTGTCGTCAGATTTTAAGTGCGAACACCACCGCGGCAAGCTCCAGGTCATGGGTTGGATAATTTTTCTCATGGATCCTTAATTGTTGTGAGGCATAAGCGATCACTTTGTCGTACTACATCGGCACGCAACCCATACCCATTCCCGAGGAATCGGTATAAGCCACGAAGCCTCCTTGACCATAAGGTAAGGTAAGGTAAGGACAGGAGCAGTTGTAAGCTTTTGTTTGAGAATATCGAAGCACTCCTTACACTGGTCGCTTCATTCGAACTTGACTCCCTTTTTCAATAGTTTCGTCATGGGTACGACAATTCAGGAGAAATCTTGGATGAACTTCCGGTAGTATCCAACAAGTCCAAGGAAGCTACGGACCTCAGTGATATTTTCGGGTTGTTTCCAGTCCATCACAGCTTCCACCTTCGCAGGATTCACTGCGATCTCATCTTTTGATATTACGTGGCTGAGGAACATCACTTTGTCTAGCCAGAATTCACATTTTGAAAACTTGGCATAGAGTTGATTATCCTAAAGGGTTTTCAAGACGATTCTCAAGTGCTCACTGTGTTGTTCCAGTTTATCTGAATATACGAGAATGTCATCAATGAAGACGATGACAAAGTTGTCCAAGTATGGTCTGAATATCTGATTCATCAGATCCATGAAGGCAGCAGGCGCATTGGTGAGTCCGAAAGGCATTACTAGGAACTCATAATGGCCATATCTCATTTTGAAGGCAGTCTTAGGTATATCCTCCTCTTTAACTCTGAGCTGATGATACCCAGACCTGAGGTCGATCTTGGAAAACGCTCTCATTGTTCTGAGTTGATCGAATAATCCTCAATATGAGGCAACGTGTACTTATTCTTAATGGTTGTGTGGTTAAGCATCCGATAATCGATGCATAACCGAAGGGATCCATCCTTCTTCTTTACAAATAGCACTAGAGCTCCCCACGGTGATACACTCGAACGGATGAACCCTTGTTCCATCAGTTCTTCCAACTGATATTTCAGCTCACTGAGTTCAGCTGGCGCCATTCGATAAGGGGCTTTAGATATCGGCGTTGTTCCAGATAAGGATTAAATTCCAAATTCAACCTCACGAAGTGGTGGAAGTCCTGGCAATTCCTCAGGAAACACATCCGGAAACTCCCACACCACTTCCAAACTCTCAAGGGGTTGTTCGTTGCATTTTTCTACCGAGAGACTCAATAAGAAGGCCACACAACCCTTCCTAAGGTATTTTTGTACCTTAAGTGTTGATATGAGCCTTTCTTGTGGAACTGGTTTGGATAACCGGTATTCCATCTTAGGCAATCTCGTTCGAGATAGGATCACTCTACCCTCACGGCATAGAATCTTGGCATTATTCTGGGCCAACCAATTCATTCCTAAAATGACATCGTATTGTACCATATCGATCAGGATGGCATCAATAGGCAAGTGTTGCCCTGCTATCTCAATATCCAAGTTTTCACACACCGGATACATTTGGTGTGTGAACCCAAGGGGTTGTACACTTTGATTATTTTATCAACCAGTTGCACCGAAGCGTAGAGTTGTTCAGTGAAATCATCGAAGATAAAGGTATGAGTAGTACCACAATCAAACAAGACGTAAGTTGTATGTCTATTAACAGGTACGGTGCCTTCAATCAGGTCACCATTTTCGACTTGTTCAATTGTTACAGCATATACACAACCTGCAGTAGGCCTTTGTTCTACTCTAGGTGGCGGTCGCTAAAACTGTGAACGTTGTGGTGCTTGTCGAGAGGGTTCGGAAGATCCGGTACTACTCTTCTGTTCATCTGCAGCCTTCTTGGTGCAATCCCTTATAAAGTGTCCCATTTTGCCACAATAAAGGCAACCACCAATGTCACGAGGACATGGCTTCCGAGGGTGGTTCACACGACACTTCGGGCAGCTAAAATTGGACTGCTGACCATTCGAAGTCATGTTCTATCTTGACCTCACGACTTGTTGAGTATTGTTCCCACCTTGGAACTTCTTCTTTTAAAAGGGTTGTCGTAAACCCTGACCACTTGGGAACGTCCTCTTACGGTTCCCACCATTAACTATGGGCTTCTTTGCTACGATCACTTAAGACTGCGCCCAGTCCTCTTGGATTCTCGAAGTTGCTGCCACCACAGCTTGAAAAGTCGATGGCATGTTTGTTATCACACGAGATCGCAGCCCTTCTCGCAGACCATTTACATACTTATTGGCCCTTTCCTGGTCTGTTTCAAACAATCGAGAGCAGTAGCGCTCTAGATTCTGAAATTTGGTGGTGTAGTCCATCAGACTCATACCACCCTACTCCCACTCCAGAAACTCTAATTTTTTCTTGTTTCTGGAATGCAACGGGAAGTAGTTATCCATGAAAGTCCTCTGAAAGTCAGTCCATGGAATGACTTCGATTTGTGAGAACTGGATCAACTTAGTGGTATCCCACAACTTCTGTGTATTGTTCTTTAGTCTGTACGTGCCAAAGTTTATCTTTTTCTCTTCTGGTACTCTCAATACCAGGAAGGCACGTTTTGTCTCCTCGATCCAACTCTCTACCAGCTTTGGATCGGCTCTGCCAACGAAAACTGGTAGGTCAAGTTTAAGAAACTTCTCATAAGTTATTCCTCCCAGATTCTTGTTGCGAGGTACTACTGGTTCTGGCCTTATCTCATGGATGGTTGTTACCAGGTTGTTGAGTGTCTCTAGCAGGAATCCTTGGGTATGGGACTCCTAGCTCGGCATGGTTCTCCTCGTCGTAGGAGCCATTTATCTATTCACACACAAACACATGTTTTAGTTTCTCGATGTATATAGTGAAGTAAAACTTTATTTACTTATATACATTCCATCACACAAGCATCGCCATTATGTACAAGCGTCATGCCACACTGGCAAACATTGGCGGTGAGAAACTACGTACATGAGTCTATTGACTCCAAAACACAACCAGTTTCTTAAGAACTAGACTTCTTTTTCGATGAAAACAACCCAAAATAGCGTCGATTGTCGCATTGCCTTGGTTTAGGCACAACTAGAGTTGGCTTCGGCGGCACTTCTGCACTCTCAAGCGAATCCTGTGGATAGATCAGTGATGTCGGTCAACTTTCCCACTCAGTATCGTTATGACTCGGGGAATCCAAAATCATAATGGGGTTATAGAAGGAGTTGTTGCATCTCTCACTGAAGTTCAAGTCAAATTCCACCAGATGTGGTAGTTCATCTGAAGTCGATGGGGTGTGGCTACTCCCAACACTTGTATGGTGTGGTCCACTAATATGCGAGGTCTCATCCCTGAGACCAAGCGATCCTCGCCGACCCATATTGGCGGTATATTTCCTTTGGCATTCATTAGTGGAATGCCCATCTTCGCCACAATATTGGTAGTCTTGGACCTCATACGAGCATATTCACTCATCGTGCATGTACTTGCAACGATAGCAATATCTGCGTGAGTCGTGAGTTGCTATCTATACAAAGATGCACTCAAATTAGTAAATTTAGAGAAAAATATACTTACAGTGTGATATCGCAAACACGACGGATTTTGAACCAGGTTTCTCAGACACATGCTCTGATACCAATTCTATAACGACTCGGATTTCCAAAACAAAGTTAAGTTAAAATTTTCATGAATTTCTTTTTTTTTCTTTACAACGGAACTTAAGAGAGCTTTTAGCAGCGAAATCAGACGATAATGAGTCGTCAGTTTTAGAAAACCCTGAGCACATTACAGGTATGTGGCCAAGCAACTCATTGACCACCAAAGTGTTCCATTTTATCAAAAACTACATATTTATTACAACATCATTGCTTGGGAATGCAGGATAGGTTCAGTAAAAGGAAGCAGTACAACTCTGTCTAGAGAAACCCTGGAACTCGATGCCGCCTTGCTCCGCATAACGCAATGCAGGTCCAACACCTGTAATCCCCATAAAACGAGGTCAGAACCACTGATGGTCTGGTAAGCAAGCAATCACACATCCATTCAACTTAAGTACATACGATGACCACTTAGGGTCGCAGTTCGCAATAACGATGCTCAAGCCTCCAAGACTTAGAGTATATCGCAAGAGCCTCCTCAGAGCTATGAGTTGAACATTCGCTCAAGTCTTCATGACTTAGCGCAAGCCTCTTCAGGGCTGTGATTTGAATAACTGCTTAAGTCTTCACGACTTAGCCTTGACCTCTTTAGGGTCTCAAAGGGATGTCTAGCTCAAGTCTTCATACTTGGCACATCTATATCCCACGCATCTAAGGACAGCTCCTCGAGCTTTGCTTAGTCGTGTGGATACAACACGGGTCTTTGTCCAGTCGGTCCAGTCATATACCGATCATGACACCTTCACAAAGGTTATGCAGGACTGACTCAACAACGTTCATCCACTCATACATTCAAGCATCGCTGAACCTAAGCTAATGCATTGTTTCGATATTTAACCTCTTCCACCCTTGGTACGCAGGCGAAGCAATTGTCCGGGCATCAACTCGACATTTTGGGAGTTGATTATTCTATGTATTTTAGATGCCCCAGAGGCCTGTTGACCCTATCCACAGTAGGGCAGTATATTTCAATTAGGAGAATTCTACTAGGCCCATATTCAGATGCATCCTCTACTTGCAGTAGTTGGGTTCAATCCTTAGATCTTAAGGACAACCACGACCCCAAAACCCATGAGTGATTGAGGCCATCGTAGACTCTATCAGGTCCAAAGTTTAATACATGTCACTCAAGGCTGTACCATCACTGTCATTCCACAGTGAGCATAATTCCTGAAGGGGTCTGCCAGTCTTACAGTTACTTGATCAAATATTGCATGCTATTTAGGCAGCTCGTGCCTCAGCACTACAGGAGTATGTACCCGACCCCATTCAGTATGCCCCAAGCACGGTCATCAACCGAGGGGGATACCCCTAACACGATTTTCAACTGCGGGGTATATGTGACCTTAAGTCTTATTCATATACATGCTTAACACCGCATATGACTCTATCTAAATAGATCGACACCTCTTTCGGGTGGAGACAACACACTCTGGCTCTTCGGCCCTTACGAGTCTGGTTGTATAATTGTTTTCAATGAGCATGCATATGACTCTATCTAAATAGATCGACTACTCAGCATATTTTTACGCAACGAGTCCAAACCTTGTCAAGGTGCAACCTCTACTCTGGCTCAGCGGCTCTTACGAGCAAGGTGCCCTTACAGGTATCTGGGAGACGAGCCATTCTGGCATCGTTCCAACAACAGACATCATTATGTCGTTTAACCGGTTCTGACAGCTCTTCTGCCAACTATTTTGTCAGCACCTCCTCTGCTCTATCGGCAGTGGTGTGACGATCCTTTTTATGTTGTAGAAAGCATTTCATGAACTGGGTAGCACTTTGCTATATGATAGAGTATCCTGCTACATTCTTTCTGAGCTATTCTTAGCTTCTTCAAAAAATTTAGTAGCACTTTCTCTATTTGACGGAGAAAGTGTGTGTTTCTTTTATCCATTTTAGTAGCATCTCCCTTCTTTGGACAGAAATTGCTACGCTTAACTCGGAAAATGGATGCGCACTGTTGTGTGTACCTTGCATCCATCAAGGTTATTGGAACCTTGGGTCACAGCCAGGCCATATGTAAATGACTTAGTCTTTACGAAAAGAGCATTTTGCCAAAAAGTGAAGCCTTTGCAATAGGGGCTTCATTCGTCAAGCAAAATCTTGAACGAGGAGCAGTAAGGGAATCACATTGGCGATTTGGAGTTAATCTCCATTTGAATGCTCACTTACGCGCCATATATTTAGTATAAGCAGAAGCTTGTGCTTTATACAGCGGCGGCGTAAAGGAAATGCATATGCTATTGTTTAGGGTGTGTAACTGAACAAAATATTTTACATATATATTTGCAGAAAGCAGGAGCCTTGGCATCATTCAATGCGACGGCGTAAGTAAATGCATAATCGGAAGTGCATTAATTAGAAATTGCAGAAAGCGGGGAGCCTTGGCATCATACGACGCAACGACAAAGGTAAATTACAAAGCCTTGCCGATATAAGATGCCACAACAGCCACCAGACGATATACACTAAGTTTTGCATCCAATAAGAGTTACAAGGCGGGCGGTTGAACACCGAAGTGTCCCGAAGGGCTCAACCAAGAACTAGGATAAGATATCATTTTAAAGAACACATATATTGCGTATTCAACATATATATACAACGATAGTCACGAGGCAAGCGGTTGAACACCGAAGTGTCCCAAAGGGCTCAACCAAAAACTAGGGTCAGATACTACTTCAGAAAGTATATGCTATATACAAACAAGCAAATACTTGAGAGAGATGGATCAATGAAGCGAACTTACTTCAAATTGCGAAAGAAACGACTCCTGAATGAAAGTGCACTAGGATCGAGGCAATGAGCACTAGAGGGGGGGTGAATAGTGCTTTTAAAACTTTCTGCGGAATATTGAAGGATTTTGCAAATCTCAAAGCAAACACACAAAGAACACAAGATTTTATCCTGGTTCGGTCAAACCCGACCTACATCTAGTCCCCAAGCAAAACCCGCTTGAGATTTTCCACTATCAACCTTGTATACTACAAGATCACACAGACCATAACCGGTCTCACTTTCAGTAACAATCCCACTGAAAGCAAACAACTCCTTTACACCAAGGAGTCCTTCTTTTTACACAAAAGAAATAATAACTTACAATACAACCTATGAGCCTTCCTTTTGAATGCAAATGAAATGCAATTGGCTATTGAGGTTGTTGAAATACTCTACTCACGAATTCACTATCTCTCAAAGTGATTTGAGTGAAAAACTGAAGTGAAAATATCACGTGAGTTAGAAAACAATTACTTGAATGGATAGGAGTGAAAAGCAAGAAGTAATTCAATATAATTCTATTGAATTTCATTGTTTTTTAGTGTAGAATGCACTCATATTTATAGTTAAAAGATTCCATACGTTGAGAGTATGAAAGGGTGTCAACACTGTCCATTTTGAACGATCAAAACGTTTGAAAAATGAAAAGACACGCCTTTTTGAAGTTTCAGGAAAACGGCAAAATTAGTCGACTGAAACATCAATTAGTCGACTAATAGTTAGTTATTAGTAGACTGACAGTTATTGTCGGTCGACTGATCTGTTAATCGAGCCATTTGAAAATCTGAACTTTTGAAACTTAGTCGACTTGAGAAAAGTTAGTCGACTGATAGTATTATCAGTAGACTGAAAAACCTTTTAGTCGACTGCTGCTAAAAACTTCTGAAAAACAAACATTCTGTTCGGTCGACTGATAAAAAGCATTAGTCGACTGCTGCTAAATTTTTCAGAAAACACATGTTCTGTTCAGTCGACTGATAAAACCATTAGTCGACTAATTTGACAAGAATGACTTTTTAGAAAATATGGCGCGAAAGGATTAGTCGACTGATAAGTCTATTGGTCGACTAATAAACATGAAAATTTAAGAAAAGAGTTTTCTAAAAAGATTTTCAAAAGAGTTTCTTTTAGAAAAGTTTTTCTAAAGACTTTTAAGGTGAAATGCAACCTAAATATGCACTCTAAGTAAGGCTCTTACAAGAATCTAAGACTTTTAATGAATTAAACATATGCACACTAGTCTTCAAAGATTCTTCACTGAATTCTTCAATTTCTTCATAGCCTTAGCTGAAATGCAGTTGATTCCACTTGCTCATCATCAAAACCTTGTACTTGAAGTATCATGTATGGCTTCATTGTCGTAACACTGAATGGTCCAATGCTTCAAACGAGGTTTGATCCTTCCATCGAGAGGCCAGACTAGGTCAGATGAGGACGACCTAGTTGAGAAAGAGGTAAAGCAAGTCAAGCTGCTCAATCCAAGTAGTTTGAACTAAACTAGGTTCAGTCTAAGTCAACTGGGTTTCGCAGGTTCGGTCTTAGCCCAAGCAGGCTAAGTCTGGGTTCAAAAATCTAAACCAAAATCTGGACAAAAAAGAACTTTGACTTTGACTTCAAACCCAACTAGGTTCAAGTCAAGTCAACTAGGTTTGGACCAGGTCAGGTGAGCTAGGATCAGGTCGGGCAGGCTAGGACCAGATCAGGCAGGCAGGCTCAGACCTATTGGGGGAGGTTCTAGAGAGAGAAAGGGCTAAAGAGAAGAGGGGTGATTTTTAGAGAGAGAGGGGCTCCTCTATTTATAAGAAATGAAACTTGGGCCCCAAGTTTCATTTTTACCGTTTTAACCTTTCCTTTTTCAGAAATTCAGGTTGATTTTATCCAGATGACTGTTTGATCTTATCCAGATGGAATATTTCATGAAATATTCCTTAGAAAGTTCTGGAAATATTCTGAGAATATTCCAAAATATTCTAAAATATTTTCTGAGGAATATTTTTGTGGGCCCCACAAATATTTTTGCGGGTCCCGTAAAAAGTTGAGTTTTCGGCGATTTTTTTTTTTGAAAAAATCTGAGTACGTCATTCCCTTCGTATTGACGTAACTAAGAAAGTTGACTCGTAGAAATCTCTTGATTTCGTTCAGGTAGAAAGTTATGACTTCTGGAGTGTTTGAGCATATATTCGCGAATCGACGAATATCTTAAGTATAACTGGCTCGTGGAAATTGATTTGTTTCGCATTCTGAGAAAAAATGTTATTTCTACCGGTAAATGCCTCGTGAATTTTATTCGGAATTTGTCTGAAAAATTGCGGGTCTTACACAAGAAATGGTTGAACCTCGTACCGACAGGCGAGTCTCATTCCTCAGATTTTTTTTTGCATTTTAAAGCGGAGGCGAGTTATCTTCAAAATCTTTTTAAAAGGTCAGTTTGACTTGCAAAAGTAAAATTTTGCAATGAAAACACCTACCTAATTATATCTTATGATCTCCTTGACCTAGATAGATGGACATTAGGTTCATAGAATGTCCCACAGATTGATGGAACAACATGATATCCAATTAATGAGCATGTTAACCATCTTTATCTCCCAAGTGTGTCTGGACCAAAAGTTATCTTTTTCATATCCAAGATGTCGTTATCATATTTTGATGTTTTTTGTCAAAAATTTGTCTTTGTCTTTGTCTTTGTCTCTTTAAGAAGTCTCTATCTTTTGAAAGTTTTGTTTGTTGTCTTCTATGTAGTCCTTGACCTCTTCCTAAAATATACAAGTGCATAGGGACTACAACAACACTTTGGCTAAGCACGAGCTTTGATAAACTGAATGAGATAGGGGGGATCTAGACCTATACTAGGCTAGGCTGGCTCAACGAACTAGCCTCTCATGAGAAAAGTCTAGGTGCTAGGCTAGGTTGTGTGGTAAGTGTGTCAAAGCTTATTTACTTTGGTTCTAGATATAGATCTATGCTGATAGAATTTGGGTGCTAGGACCTAGATGCGGGTTAGGAAGAGGTGATCCTTATGTATAGTTTTCTTGTTAGGTATGAATCCTAATTTATTTGGATCAAGGTCCAAAGATTTGGATTCATATTTGAATGACATGGCAAAATCTTATTGGTTGAAAGTTTATAGATCTTTTTTTGATTGGTTCTTGGTTTCTATGTTGAATCCTATTGATTGGAGTTACCTTGCTTAGAGTCCAAGCAACCTAAGACCAACTAAGTTTAATGAATCTAAGATGAGAGTAATCCCTAAGGTTCAATGAATGTGAACCTTATTTCATCATATTTTGGATGAAGACAAATAATAATTAGATTTAGATTGGGTTTAAAGATCTGAAAAACAATTGGTCCTAGATCGAGTCCAAAGCTCTAAAGGACATGGATTTGGATCAGATCTAAAGATGTAAAGAACAAATGGATATACCTCTGATCCAAATATCCAAAAGAATCTAGATCTGATCCAAAGATATGAATGACAATTGGATCTAGACCTGATCCAAAGATGCAATAGAAATTGGATCCAGATTATTTCAAATGATCAATTAGGTTGGATTTGGATCCCAATCATATCCATTTTCATATTAAAACTATGGATAGCCATAACTTTTGATTCAGGTATCCGTTTGATGGAATTTTTGCCTTGCTCGAATGCTTATGAACTATACTTTAATTCCTTTTTTGAGTGCAATGCTTGAAAACCTCCTTTTTTGGGATAAAAATGAATTTCAAATGGATTTAATTTTTTAAAACTTGAAACATTATGTTTCAAGGAAGTGATCATTTGGACAAAATCCATAGGATTATGATTAATCAAAATTAGGGTGTTTACAGATGTCCCCCTTTGTTAACAAAGAAAGTTGACACAACAATTTTATGAAGACAAATGATTGACTCATACACTAGGCTTTTCGAAACGGTCGTGAAAGACAAAGACTTGATGGTTGATTGTGCATTCCACAACAAAAAGCATGTACATAGCTCAACACAAGGGTCTCTCTATGATACCTGTCCATATAGGTAGAGAGGTCTCGGCCGAATAAGGCTGGTCTAGAGACTAAGGTGGTACTTTGTTTCACATGAGAGTTTTTTGTTGATCTCAGTCTGGTGAGCAGGAAGCCTTTGCTAAGAGAGGTCAGTATAAAGATGAAACAAGTGTCGTGTTTTGACAAGATTGTTTTGACAATTTTTTTTTGTAATTTTTAACAATTTTATTCAGATTGATCATTGTCATAGCTCAAGAAGTATCATTTTGAGAAAATCTTTTAAATATATGTCTTTCTCATGTTGTATTTTTTCTTGCTTATTTTATCTTGAGACCGATGGTTGATCGTTGGCAAGACCTCCCATTTTGCATGGCTACTCATTACATCAAGGAGACCCTCGTATGAAACAAGTTTCATTCTTTGTATTGAGACTGATGGTTGGTTGTTGGCAAGACCGCTCACCTTAAATTATTGATCATTAAGTCGGAGAGTGAGGAATATCTAAAATTGTATTTTGTCAACATAGTCATATTTTGTTAAAGATGGCAATATTGACTTCAAACAAGCTAATTTCTAGTGTCTTCTACATTTTTTTCTCAAAAAAAAATGATCTTTCATAAGTAAAAAATTGTCTTAAAAACTTGCTTCATGATCACCTTGATAAAAATAGGTCAAGTCAAAGCATTTCATCATGCATCATGTCATGTCATATGCATTTTTCTATATGTTACTAACAAGTTGTCTTGCTTACAGCTGGCATAGCTCTTTGAAACTCAATTGTCCATGTCTTATTAGGAAAAGCCTACCCAGTCCTATCTTAAGATCAATATGTAGATAGATAAGTATTAGGTCCATAGGTTGTCCTATGAATTGATGGAGCGATTCAAAACCCATTTGATGAGCACACAAATTATCCTAAACTCAATACCATTTTTAAATATGCATTTCTAAAAAAGGTACCATTTTATTCCATCCTATCAAAAGTAAAAAATGTCTCAATCTTGTCTTGATACTTTTGCCCCAAAAAACTTGTCTTTGTCTTCATCTTTTCAAAAAAAAGTTTTTGTCCTCATCAAAATCATCAGTCATCTTTTGTATGATTTCTAGCAACAAGACACTTGTTTTGTCTTCATCTGACCTCATTCAGCAAGACTTCCCACTTACAATATCGAGTTCAAGGAAAAATTCTTGTGTAAAACAAGGTACTAGTATAGTCTACAGTCTAATCATTTTGGCCCTACCTCTCTTGTTTGTAAGTGTTTGGCATCATAAAGAGACCCTCATGTTAAGCTACATACATATCTTTAGCTAACATCAATCATCAAGTTGTTTATGTCTTTTGTTAAAGATCTCTTTTCAAAAATACTTTGTGAGAATAAATCTTTCACTCTTTTTAAAAGTCAATGTGTCTACTTCTTTTTTAACAATCTACCTTTGCACACTCAACAACAAAGAGGAGCATATGTAGATACACAAATTTTAACCAAGTCATTTTATGTCATGAGACACGTACCAAAATCTAGTATTTTTGGCTTGTTATAAGGTTCTGCTAGTTTTAACTCCATTTGTGGCCAATAAAATAGTGTCCTCAAGGTTTTTATTTAAAAATAAATTAAACTAAAAATTTCAACTTTTCAACAAATCTAAAATTAGGTCAATACGACATCAGAGTAGAATGTTACAACCAAAACAAGGTGACTTATTTAGTAAAAAACATATTTTTTAGGTATGGACTACTTTGAACAGATTTTTTACTACCAAAAGTATCAAATCTAGTTTTTTACTTCATAAGGATGTTTACTTTTCAACGCAACAAAAAACACCTCAAACGGATATCCGGATAGGATGTTATAGCTGAAACAAGTTAGCCTATCGGGCTTGTTTTATTGATTTTGCTGACGATAAGTCAGGTTGTGGTTGGCATTTTTGTTCAAGAGCACTGACGAGAACCTAGGTTGTCACTATAGGCTTCTAAAGTATTGTTAGCTCTTTTTTTTATCATGAATTATCGTTAGAGTAACTTATCGTTAGCACTAGTTGTCATTAGTGCAACTTATCGTTAACGTATCCCGAGGCCAACTCATTGTCAACCGCCATTTTTCATGCCCTTGAGAGGGATAAGCCTTCCAAAAACCAGAATAAAAAGCCATTAATTCTAGAATTTCTTGCCTTAAAATGAAAATCCTTCCAAGGAAACTAGACTGTATCCTAATCCAAACTGTTCATTCAAACATGTTATAGTCTCAACCATCCATCTAGATGGATCTTGGATATCCAAAGAATGTATCAGAATCTGCTTTAGAGGATATAAAAATTTAAGAGTTCATGCACATACTCTGATGAACCTCTTTAATGCTTAGCCTAGGCGACCTAACCATCTTAAGCCTAGTCGACTTATCCTAAGGTCCAAATCAACCTAGTCTCATTCTCTTTGAAGTTTGTGCCTAGTCAAAGTGTCACCCATACTCCATCGTACTCGTTAACAATGTAAAAAGGGCTACCTAAGCCCGAGGTGAGATTTGGTTTTTTGTTTTGTTTATTCCATGCATTTTTCTTAAGTTTTGACAGCCCTAACATTTGTATATTGTTTGTTTCATATATTTTTTTAGTTTTGGTGGTTCACACCACTGAACTTAGCTTTTTCATAGGATTGTGTACAAGGTACAAATATCTGTAATGTTGTCGCTTCAAAAACAATGATTGAAGAGTTTCCAGTTAGGTTGATCTCTGCTCAACGAAGGAGGAAAGACTCTTTACTTTGATGAATGTATCCCACATCTTCTAAAATTTGGATTTGGTTTTTTGAACCCTTGTCTAAAAATATTTTTCTTGGTGAAAAACTCATGTTTTTGGCTTTTCAAAAATAACATTCCAATGGCCACATCGACATCTCTCACTATGAGCTTTGGATCCTCTTTTTATGATCCAACTTTATATTGTAGTGTTGTTGGGGCACTGCAATATGTCATGCTAACTCAACCAAATTTATCATTGGTGGTTAATCATGTTTGCCAATACATGCACAAACCAACCATTCAGCTTTTGGGGAGCAATCAAAGAGATACTTTGATATCTAAAGGAGACCATTCATTTGGGTCTTATAAGAGCATCTCGATCCACCTCAGTTATAGACTACGCTGATGCTGATTGGCCCAGTAATTCAAATGATAGGAAATCGACTTTTGGGTATGACATTTTTTTTTGTTCAAACTTAATCTCGTGGAGCTCAAAAAGGCAACAAGTGGTGGCTCGTTCAAGCATGGAGGCCGAGTACTGCATTATAGCCAATGCTGCATCAGAACTTACTTGGGTTGAATCCCTTTTTCAAGAACTTGTTTTTTAGGACCTTTGAACTCTATTAATCTAGTTTAACAATGTCAATGCCATGTACCTTGCAGATAATCTTATTCTTTACAGTCGGAGCAAGCACATAGAAATTGATGTTCACTTTGTACTTGATAAGGCTGCCAAACAACAAGTGTTTTTGTCATGTTCCCTTATCAGAGCAAATTGCTGACACCCTCACTAAGTCTCTTAAAGCACCAAGATTCATTCATCTGAGGTCCAAACTCACCGTGCAAGCAGCCACGATGAGTTTGTAGTGGGGAAATGTTAGCACACATCACGTGGGTTGTGACAACACACCAAGTGGAAAGTCGTCCACAATCAAATGGAAAGAGAAGCTTCAAGAAGATAAGCCTGAAGAAATCCACAATAAAATGGAAAGTCTTCCTAATCAAATGACTAAATCACCTATGATTTCATATTCCATTGCTTAAATTCTTGGCTCTATCCAAGGCATGGTTATCTTGTAGTCTTAATAAATGAAAGAAAATGGCAGTCAGTCCTCACAAGTGTGTGAGGTTATCCCGTGGCCGTAGGTTCTAAGAATCTAACCACATTATTTTTTTTATCTCTTGCTTGCTTGATTTTGTGTGTGTCGTGGTTTTAGTAATTACATTAATTCCCAGCCCACCTAAGCTAATTCCCCAAATGGACAACTAAAAATGAATTGGAAAAAGGGATGAAAGGAGGATGAGAAGGGTGCTGCCAACTACTTCTATGTTTATCAAATAACAAAAAACCCACCTCCGTGTGGGCATGGGGCTCCATCCGGGGTTTTAACCTCACTGGAGATAAACTTTTCTTTGTATTATTTTGTTTTTTAAAACAGACCCTACAGATGTAAGCCACATGGATTGATTAGTAGAAACTAAGTTTTTGATCACTTGTTTGCGATATGTGAGTAGTTTCTTTAAAGATTTCAAAACTCAACAGTTGACAATGTACAAAACTTTATAAATTAAAAGAAATCATGGTCTACATACAAAAAGATTGATCCAAGGTGCAATCCTAGCGAGCAAATCACATTGATCTTTGGTCAAATTCAGTTGTTGAAGCTTGCTCCTGTGATTTTCAGCTCATTAGCACAGTACTTTCTCTCTTTCAATTCACACACACACACACACACATATATATATATATATATATATATATATATATATATATATATATATATATATATATATATATATATATATATATATATATATATGTGTGTGTGTGTGTGTGAGAGAGAGAACTGAACATATTAGGCCCCATTTCTCATTCTGCCCCTTTCTTTCCAGTATGTTTTAAGTGTTTTATGATAGATCTGAACCATTAGATGTGTTTAGCATGATTTATTTAGTGAAAAAAAATACAAAGGGGCAAGTTTATTGAAAAGTGTAGATCAAAATCAGCAACCGCCGCCACCACCACCACCACAAGCTGACCCGCCGCCACAACCACCACCACCACAAGCTGACCCGCCGCCGCCACTGCCACCACCACCACAAGCTGACCCGCCGCCACCACCACCACCACCACAAGCTGACCCGCTGCCGCCACCAACACCACAAGCTGAACCACCTCCATGGTGATGACCACCACCACCACCTCCAGCATGCATGAAGTGGGTACCTCTTCTACGCTTTGGCTTGCTGCCATCATCAGCACAAGCAAACACCGCAATCGATATGACTGAAAGTGTCACCATAGCTACACAAATCAACAACAGACCACCAGCTGCAGACACTTGGAACGGACCATCTCCACCTAAACTCAAAGGGAGCCTCGCCATTTCTGCCTTCCTATATCTGCCCAATATTCACCCATTAGAACCATATAAATAGTGTCATGTCTATTCTTTGTAGTTTCTTTTTGGGTCGAAAATTTTCCATGTCTTTTTCACTTGTTCCTTGTTAAACGCCCCAACCATTTCTTCCAAGCTAAGTTGCTTGGGAGAAGGAAAAGCGCATGAATGTGAGCCACAGCAAGCAAGATAGTTGATCCACATTCGGAATGGTTCATAATTAAGATAGACATTTAAATAAGCAAAATCCAACTTTGTGTGCCTGACTTTTTGACGATTCAATAACCAACGGTTGACAAAACACAAAATAGTGTTGATTTAAAAAAACATGTTTTCTCATAGAAAAATATGACTCAAGATGTCATGGGCTAACTTTTTTCAATAACCCAGTGCAGCGCGACGGTCCTTTCTTACCGCCGCAAGCCTTCTTATCGCTTTGTCACAAGCATAGAATGTTTCACAAACCCGCGACACACCAAGCTTGCCAGCCTAACGGCCAAAGGTCGCATACCAACACTTTTTCATGTGCTGAATCATTTTCATTGGCCCTACGCACCACTCTATGTGTAGCTGCCTAGTGGAAGTTGATCAAGCGTATTTCTAAATGTGTCTTCTATGTAGTTCATGTCGCTTAGTGTATAGTCGTTTAATACCAACTATCACTTTCGAAAGAGACACAAACTTTTCCTTAGCCTTGTGTGTTATATAACATATTGTGACTCCTTGCGCATGATATATCAAAACCTCGCCACCGAAGAAACAAGACCTTACGGCCCCCAGTCCGAAGACCAGTTGATTATTGAATACCATAGCAAAGAGCACCACGCAGACTCATTTGCTGGCACCTAGGCATTCTCTCGCCTAGCCTCAAGTCACCATACTCGGTTGGAACCACCTAAGGTGATTATTGAGGGAATTAGCCCTAACCCACACGCACCCCCATGCATCCAACCGCTATGCGTGAGACACTGCAAGCCGAGAGGAACTCAACCAAATCTTTAAAGGCAACATCCTCTGATCCACTGGCACTGCTCAACCAAACAATGCTCCACGTCTGTGCCGCCACACAACGATGCACTAACGACGATACCAATGCCCCTCGCATGTATTGCTACCACCGCACATCACTGATCAAGCTAATGCATGTCGTGTGTTCCTACACTCGATGCATTTTCTACTCAGTAGAGCTCCGCACTACACATGCCCTATTCTGAAAGATCGGCCCGGAACATTCTTCCCTATCCAAAACTATTGTCGTCCTCGACAATGTTGATGCAAGTAAGAACAAGTCTTCACTGATATGCTAATTTTTTTTTGTACTTATTTTTGGTTTACTCTTTTCTTCAGCCTACTCAACTTGTTCTGGTTTGCATCCACCATCGTCACAACATTTAACACGTCAAGTCTCACACCTTTAACACATCACCGATTACTTAGACAGCGGTCTTATACTTTATCAACATAGCATTCTCTACTTCCGAGACCCCAGTGCAGTCTCTAACACTAATGGGCCATCCTCGCCTGCACAACAAACTTTGTCGTCTTGATGTTCATGGTTGGGGGTGCTTCCCAACCCCAGCAAAGGCAATTCCAAGTCTTTCGTGGTCCTTGCAGAGAAAGACGATCATCAATGTATGCAACAGAGATATCAACTCCCTTAAGCATCAACTTGCGATATTTCAAGGGTCCAAACTAGTCCTCAAATGGGGGATGTCTGCTTTTGTATACCCCAATACGGTCTTTCAAAGTGTCTTCCTGGGCACTCGTCCTCACAAGGGTACTTTACCTTAATGTTTCACTCTCCTCCGGAAGCCAGTACGTTGTACTTTCTCTCAGAGTCAGCAAAATGTTCATGCAGGAATCCACAAACCACGAACAACAACTTTTTCTACACATACAATCTATTGAGGATCTGCCAACTCAAGGGACCAAAACAATGAGCATCCTGCTTAACATGGGCATTCTGCTAACCCATAATCTTGGAAGAGAATCTAGAAGTTTTGTTGATTCTCTCATACCCAAAGGTGCAAATCCATCTAGCCGAATCCAACGTGCATTCTTCGCATGTATAAGGCAAATGTCACACTTCACCTGTGAGCCTAACGCACAACTGATAGGAATCTTTGGCTTATCTATGTTCTCTTAGCCAATTGAACAACAACCTTACACTTTTGCTTATCATCGAGAAAATATCTCACACCATTCTGTCAACATCTTACTTTTGTGCTCGGTCAACCACACTTCAGCTGCGCAAAATTATGCAACCAAGATAAACCATCACTATCCTCTTTAGTGTCGCACACAATAAAAAACAAAGTCTTCATGAATCTTTCTGCTCTGATACCAATTTATCACGGGCTATCTTTTTTCAATAAGCCAGTATGGCACGACGTTCCTTCCTTATCACCACAAGCCTTCTCATCGATCTATCACAGGCATATAATTAATGCTTCGCAAACCTCAGATAAACCAAGTTGCTTAAGCTGGTCAGCCTAAAGGCCAAAAGTCGCGTACCAATACCTTTTCTTGTGTTGAATCAAATAAATAGAGTCATGCCTATTCTTTGTAATTTCTTTTAAGGTCAAAATTTTTTCATATTTTCTTTTCAACCGATTCTTTGGAAAATTTTCCATCAATCTTTTTCACTTGGTTTCTTGTCAACCGCCCTAACCATTTCTTCCACACTAAGTTGTTTGAGAGAAGGAAAAGTGCATGAATGTGAGCCACAGCCAGCAAGATAGTTGACCCGCATCAGGAATGGTTCATAATTAAGATAGACATTTAAATCAGCGAAATCCATCTTGTGTGCCAGACTTTTTTATGATTCAATAACCAGCGGTTGACAAAACACTAATTTAAAAAACCATGTTCTCGCAGAGAAAAATATGACTCAAGGTTCATTTTTACTAAATCGATCAAGCTGAATCTATCTATTTTAATAAAACAACTTGTATCATAAGATTTAAGAGCAGTATAAAGATTAGGGATGACATAGGCATCCCCTCACCTAAAGTTGAATGTCTGGCATCGGGGTGATTGGACAAACTCGATCCCTACATCTCTTCCCCCACAAAGATAGGCTGCTAGTACTAGCCAACATCATAGGCACGAGAGCATGGATTTTTTATTTGTTTAATCAATAAATTTATTTTAAATAATGTTTTATTATTGAAGATACATTTTTGTTTAAAACTTATTGACTAATATTTGAATGCTATTTGTATATCGCTCTCAGTAGTCTGAGTTTGTTTTCCAAAAAAAAACTCCGAGAGATGTCTATTGCAGCATGCCATACCGGTTTCAATGTCATGAAGACACATGTAAAAATGATGCATCTATGTGGTATAGGCAGAGGCAATTTTTTCATAGACATCAATATTTTAAAATTGTGTTTTGCCCCCATCTTACTATCCCATTAAAGAGAGATAGAGTGGATTGGGGCAAGGGAGAAAAGTGCACAATTCTGAATTTACTATTGAGAACCTTTGGGCTATAAAAGACTAAAATGAGAGTTCTGCAGTGGTTTATAGTTTGAACGACTCAAGTAGTTCATCCTATTTTGGACATAGTCTACAACCTTTAATTTGTTATTATAAAGAAGTCTGATATAAATAACCTTGTTGTTTCACTTTATGCTCTCATGTAGCTTTTTTTTTTGCAATGCCAACAGGTCAGAGATACGGGCATGGTATAATTAGAGGATATGTCAATCACCAAGCCCAACATGGTTTCAGTCAACATCAATTTTCACCACCATAGCTCATAGGAAACTTGATCTCACTTCAAGAAAAATGCTAATTAGCAACGACAATTTGCGACTGATTTTTTTCATCGCAAATTTGCGACGGTTTAGTGAGAGAAAACTCTCCCTCGCTAACATTCGAAATATTTGCTAAATTAGCGACGAAAAACATTCTGTCGCTAATTAGCGATGGATTCACGATGGCAGTTTTTTGTCACCAAACATTACAAGAAAAATGCTAATTAGCGATGAAATTAGCGAGGGACTTATTCTGTTGCTAATTAGCGATGGCATTAGAGAGGGAATTTTTCCGTCTCTAATCTGTCGCTAATTTTCAATTTAAACCGACCCATCTAGGGTGCAAAATTTTCCCTCTCTTTTCGTGCGAAATTCAAACCAGCCCAAAAGTTGTTCGATTAAAGCATCGGACGATGTGTTTCTCTCTCAGATCGTCCGGCTTCCCCGAGAAGCCTTGCAGGTGACAACCGGAATCTGAGGTCGCCGAGGTCCGCCGGACGGGAGAACTCTCGCTGAAATAACTGGCGATCCGCAGCTGCGCTTTAATGTGATGTTCAATTGTATCATCATCATCCTCGTTCTCTCTAAGATGAGTCCCAGTTCAAATCTGGATCGCGTTCTTGATGACACGACTCCATCCGTGCTTATGATACCTCTAAAAAAGGTGCCACGTTGAACCTTATGTTTTTCGTCTAGCCTGCTCGAATCGGATGGACTAATCGATACCTCTAAAAAGGTGATTTGTTTAGGGCTTAATGATTTATTGAACACAGGAGATAGAGGAGAGCAGAGCATGGGAGTCGTTGGAGGAAACGCTGACTCAGTACTTCAGGTTGGCTGATCTGTGGTGCTGCTACAACGAGTGGAGCACGTACGGGGCGAGAATGCCTATCCTCGTGAATGGAAAGGAGAAGGTGGTCCAGTACTACGTCCCCTACCTCTCTGCCTTTCAAATTTACACCACCACTCCCCTTAACCTGGTCGAGCCGCTCAGATCTAAGTCCCCGTGCAACGCCTGTGTGGTGCAGTACAAGTCTGGCCTATTGCTGCCGGAAGAGCTTTTTTATTTTTTTTTAAAATTTAGCGATTGATAATATCCGTCGCTAAAAATAGCGATAAATTAGCAACAGATAATGTCTGTCGCAAAACCAAATTTTAGCAACAGACTTACGATGGATCATGTATGTCGCTAATTTGTCACAAATTAGCGATAAAAGTAGCGACATAAGTTTTGTCGCTAATTAGCGACCTAAAAATTGTGATAGACGATATCCATCGCTAATCCATTGTCGATCCGTCGCTAAACAGATTAGCGATGGATAGTGCATGTCGCTAATCCACGATTTTCTTTTAGTGTCTTGACTACTTGGTTAGGATGCAAAAAATAAAGCCTGGTCAAGCATCAGTCAAGTGGTCTGGCTTTCTTACTAAGTCTCACTAGCTTTTTTCATGAAAAACTGGGTCAAATTTCCAAGACCTAGAAGGAATCGTGACTAGATGTTAAACATGCCAGATTTGGTAGCACTAGATTCATGAAACAGAATGCAGATGAATATGTATCAGCATAGTCCAATCATTCCTTTTGTGAAAATCCTTTTGCAACTAATATGGCTTTACACTTGTCAATGGTGTAATCTAATTTATACTTTTTTTCTAAACGATGGGGCTCATCTTCTTTTCACGTGGGTGTTGACGAGTTTAACCATTTTCTTGATTCGTCCAGTCTCATGGAGATAGGTAATCATTCTTCTCATTTCACAGTGCATAACAAGCAGGTGGGTCCAGATTTCCAAGCAAGCAAGATAGATAGGTGCTTTGTAAAAGGCCACTGGCTTCTTAGATTTCCTATCTCTTCATTATCTCTGTTTTCCAAATTAGCATCTGACCATAATGAATTGGTGTTTGCCTCCAACCAGCGCTCTCATGTGTTGCAGCCTTTCAAATTTTTCTCCTCTTGAGTCTAGTTCTTGGATTGTCATGATGTGGTCAGTTGCTCATGGTCCATTATTAGGGGCTGCCCTATGTTCTGTGTGGCATCCAAACTTGCTTTGGTTCGCCGCCAATTGCGAGAATGGAAGAAATCCATGGTGGGTAACCTTCGAGATCACAAGACTCAGAATAGTGCTTCTATTGACGAACTCCAATCATGTATTGATCATGGATTCCCGATTGTGATTGAAAAAGAGCTCCATCTCTAAGATGAGTTATCCGATATTCTGAAGTTAGAAGAAGCAAACTGGAGACAAATCTCCAGATGTCGGTGGCTCAAAGAATTCCCATTACTTTTATCTATTGGCCACAAGGAATATGCAAAGAAAACAAATTCATTATCTTAGACGAGAGAATGGTTTAGATGTTACAAGGTGAGAGGAGATCGCTCAGGAAGCTTCAAATTTTTTATGCAACCTCTTTACCAAGACATCTATTGATCATCAACCTTTTGAAAGCATTTTGAAGCCATGTGTATCTGCTTTGGAGAATGATATTCTTCTCCAGCCTCTCTCTTACGAGGAAATAGTGTGCCTGGCCCAAGTGGATTTTCAGGTATTTTCTTTACTTCTTTTTGGCCTATTATTGGCCAAGACATATGTGAGGTTATCAAGGATTTTTTTGCCAAGGGAAAAATCCTAACCAATATTAATTTCACTCACATTGTTCTTATCCTGAAAGAGGAAGGCGCTCACTCTTTATCTCAATTTTGTCCCATAAGTCTTTACAATTTTATTTATAAAATCATCACCAAGATTATGGTGAATCGTATGTCCCCGATTCTGCAATGGCTTATTTTACAAAATCAGAGGGCCTTCCTTAAGGGTGGTAACATTCAGGAGAGTATTCTTATTGTGCACGAGCTTGTGGCCTTCAGGGCCAATAGCAAGGTTCCTTCAGTTTTGTTCAAAACAAACCCCACTAAAGCTTATGACCGTGTTGACTGGACCTCCTTAGAGGAAGTATCTTCAGTGGTTTGGATTCGCTGACCCCGGGATTCAACATATTATGACATATGTTTCAACTCCAAAGTTCTCTGTGGTTATCAACGGTGAGCATAATCTTGTCTTATATAGTAGCAGAGGCATTAGGCACGGCGATCCTCTTTCTCCCTTTCTCTTCCTCCTAGTTATGGAGAGTTTTCGGTATGCGCATGGAGGGTCGCTCGAAAAACCCTAGTAACAAACAGATGGTTCCTTGAGCCCCAATCCGACTGAAGGTAAAGATGGTGTTACCCATTTGGATCGAGCTGACAAGCCTCTTGATGGAGTTATAAGTAGAGGATATATTTGTCAGCATAGAAGAAGCCCTTGGAGGAGAGTTTGCAGGTGTAGACGCCTACACCTGGACCAAAGAGCGCCGCCAATTTGCTCGGGTGAAGATCAATAAACCTCTCAATTTCTTGCAGTAGCCGGTAGTGGAGATAGAGATCGAAGGTGGAAGAATATATCGGTAGGAAGAAGTCTATGAAAGCAATAATCGATACTGCAAGAGATGTGGTGCCTTATCTTACACTAAGGATCGTTGTAGGGAGGAAAGTCAAATGCAGGCCACAATTGATGATCATGCATATATTTCACATTTTATTAATCAGTATTTATGCATGATCCATGTTAAAATTGCCTTAAAAACACATTTTTACCATTAGTTTTGAGAAACTGCATTGAATTGAATTTTATCAGAAAAGCGTATTCTTCAAAGCTTTCCCTGCATATATTTTTAGTGTTTCTATTATAGTTAGAATTTCTTAAGTGTAGTTTAGTTTGCTTAGGTTTTTATTAGCTAATTCTTAATTAGTTTAGGAAGTTTATTTTTTAGACAATAAAAATTGTTTTACTAAAATGGGCCTTTTGAAAATTATTGGAAATTGTTGGACTTGTTTTGAAAATTTTGTTTTACCCTAATATAATATTATAAATAGCATACTACAGCAAAAAGCAGGGGGTCTCCCTACTTTGAAGCTCACGTCTCTCTCTCTCTCTTTCTTCTCACTACCAGCCGGTTCTTCTTCCTTCCTTCTTCTCCTCTCTTCTACTTCTTCTCTTTTTCCCTTTCATCTTGCCGGCAGTTTCGTCTTCTTTCATCAAAGGGTGAAGCATGACAAGTTCACATCGTGGAGAGGCCACTCTTTTCTCTACCCTTCCATCAAAGGTGATCCATGATGGTTCGTTCTTCGATCTTGTTTTTCTATAGATGTAGTTGCATAGCATGGTATATTAAATTAGTTCGTCATATCACCATCAGCATATTCATTTAGTATAATTTAGAATCTGAAAAGAGAAAAGAAAAAAAATATGTGTCTTAATCTTCTTGACTTGCATGTAGATTGTTAGATTCATATAAGGTTTTTGTTCGTTCATCGTGTTGATTCGCAGTTAGCATTAACGTTTTTATAGATTATTTGATATTTATATAGGTTAGGTTGTTGATTTTAGTGCAGGTTAACCAAGCGATGTTTCAATTGTTTTCAGTTCCATTTTTTTTTTTTTTTAGTCGGTTAAGTCCATTAGTGTAGTTGTGTTTTATAAAGTTTTATTCAGTCATTTTTTTTACATTTTACTTATGTTTCTTGTCACTGCATGTTAATTTAAGTTCATTCATTTTTTTTTAAGCTCAGTTGTCAATGGTTTTAGTAGTTTTGTTAATTAATCAGGAACAAAAAGACTCGGTGAAGTGTAGTGGCTTTTGTTTTTTTTTTGTTTTTTTAGCGTCTGTTGTTTTGTTTTCTTGTCAGTGTGTTCCAATTACTTACGTTCAGCATTTTGTGTTACTTAGGACATTGTTTATTCAGCATTATATAGTTCCTTTGAGTACATATTATGCTTTGATATTTCTTTATTAATAGTCAGCCCCATCTCACGTTTTTAAGTTATTATAATACAAGTAGGTAACATTAGCAAAGTTCTAGTACTGTAGCTAGATTAATTTGAGGATGTTTTTTTTTGGAAACATTAGTATTGCATGTTCATTAGAATTCAGTCAATAGCTAATAGAATAGTTTAGTCATGATTTATTTCTCTAATAATTAGTTGTGCAGTTAGATAATGATTTTCAATAGAGTGTGATAGATGGTGTACATCAGACTTAATGTTAGGGCTAGTGTTTCTCATAGATTGGTTTAGTTAATATAATGTGTCTTATAGATTAGTAAATCAGATTTAAATCATTCCATAGTATTATATTGTCTGGTTAAGTTAAAATTCCATTAGTCTGTTATATAGTTGATTCTTAAATTGTTAGTTAGTAGATTTTGTCTTCTAGTGTAGTTAAGTGTGTAGTCTAATTTTAATGCTTTTGCTGTTTTTTTTTTGTGTGAATTAACTTTAGATTTCGTTTAGTTTTGTATTGTTTTTGTTGTGTTTGTATTTTGTGTTTTGCAGGGAAGTGGGTAAATGTGCAAGAAAAGTGATTTTGACCTTCAGGGAGCCCTCAGAAAAGCAAAAGTTCAAGAAAACATACATTACCTCAAGAAGGGACAAAAGGACTAGAAGCACTGAAGCCTTTTCTTTTTTTAGACTAAGATTTTATTTATTCAATTCATTGGGTTGTAATAAGGCCATTTTATTCTTTTAAGCCCTTTGCGTAGGGCAACACTCTTTAGTTATTCATTTATTTAATTAATTCTTTTTCTTGGCAATAAAGAGTAGCGTAGTTGTGTGTGTTGAATACAAGTATCTCACGTTCCCTGAGATCGACCCGGACTCCACCACTCATGCAAGCCGGTTTTATATTTGGTGTCTGGCTTTCAATGGATTTTCATTTACAAATCTTTTCAAAACTACAACGATTTCAAAAAGACACCAAATTTTTGGCGCCGTTGCCGGGGAACGGCGAAATACTAGTATTCACTTTATTGCCTTGTGTTTGTTCTCGTATTTATAGGTTGTTAGTTTAATTCAGTTCTTTAATTAGGATTGTTTAGTTTGTTTTTCGCATTTAGGCTTAGAACCAGTGTGTGCATACCGTAGAGACGAGCTTACTTTTCTGCACAGCCCACACATTAGGATCCCCTTAGAAGTGACTGTGTATGATTGGTACCGTGCATATAGATTTCATTTTCGTACAATCTCTACTGAGTGCAACTGCGTGGTGCTTGTTTATTTCTTGTTTTCAGTATTTGTTTCTGTTACTCGCTTTGTGGTTTATGTGGTTTGGTCGTTAGCGCGTTAGTTAGGTAGAAAAAAACCAATTTAGGACGGTTGCTGCACCGGTCTACCCTTTGGTGCATGCACGGACGACGTTCGCTTGAACCTGAGCTTGCCGAATTTGTTGAGGATCCTGAATCTTTCTTTAGAAGAGCCCATCAATCCAGCCCCATGGTTGAAGATCAGCAGTTGATCCATCCTCTTAGGGAGTACTTCATGCCCAACACATACACTCCTACCTTCTGCATCACACGACCTGATGTGGGAGCGAACCATTTTGAAATCAAGGCCAGTGTCATCCAGATGTTACCCTCCTTTTATGGACTTAGCAATGAAGACTCATACCGTCATCTCGACGAATTTCTCGAGATCTGATCTACGGTGCAGATCAATAATTTTGGAGATGACGAGTTAAGGTTGACGTTATTCCCCTTCTCCCTTAAGGATAAAGCCAAGCATTGGCTGAAGTCCCTCGATACAGTTCAAATTACCACTTGGGAACATATGCAAAGGGAGTTTTTAAAGAAATACTTCTCAATTGGTAAGACGAACCAGTATCAAAAAGTCATCACCAGCTTTTCATAGATTGAGGGAGAAATGTTTCATGAAACATGTGAGAGGATGAAAGATCTTCTTCGCAAGTGTCCCCACCACCAGGTGCCCCGCTGGCAACTGGTGCAATATTTTTATGATGATCTCACTAAGAAGAACCATCAAATGGTTGACGCTGCCTGTGGGGGCACTTTTATGCTCAAAAGTGAAAATGAAGCATGAGCCCTTTTTGAGACCTTGAGCGAGAACTCCATGCACCATGCTTCTGCTTCACGATCTGAGAGGGCCACACCTGTGCAAGATGGCGCGAAGAAGGCTGGTATATTCGAGATAGGGATGCACCTTGAGTTGCAAAACAAGGTTGACCAATTGTCCCAGAAATTAGATCAGTTGTTGTCGGGTCCCTTTTCAGTCCTACAGGTGTGTGCCCTCTGTGCTAGCCCTGCACACTATTTTGTTGATTGCCCTGTTGCGCCGCAGTACCCTGAGTTTGTCCAAGAGCAAGCTTAGATGGCGCAGAGTTTCACTAGGCCCGCACCCAATCCATATTCGAGTACATATAACCCAGGCTGGCGGAACCATCCCAATTTTTCATTGAGAAATTCACAAGCCCAACCTCCCAACCCTTCCCAAAGCCAACCCAGGCAAGGTGGTTATGCGCCTGGATTTCAGAGAACCAGCTACCCTTCAGCTCAGCCTACTTATAGTCAGCCTCAGTCCCAGGAGTCTTCGTCCAGCCAGTCCTTTGAGGACAAGATGCTGCAAGCATTCTCGGATATCAAAGGAAATCTGAGCTCCCATACACATTCTATTGCGAAGCTTGAGACGCAAATGGGACAACTCGTTGAGGCGCTTAGCAGGCAGAGTGAGGGGGCTTTACCTAGCCAACCGGTGGTGAACCCTAGGGGTAAGGAGCTGATGCATGGCCTGCATACGACAGATGCCCATCAAGAGCAGGCTCAAGCGGTAATCACCCTTAGGAATGTGAAGCAATACCAAGTGAGGGAGGCTGCAGAAGAAAGAGAGAGAACGAGTGAGAAGCATCATGTCCCTACCATCCCACCTCAGGAAAGCGAGAGGGCTCTACCCACTGAGCCTTCAAAGTCCTATACTCCCAAAGCCCCCTTTCCTGAGGCGCTAGATAGACCAAAGTCATTAGGAAAACATGGAGTGAATATGCAGGAGATGCTTGAGATATTCAAGTACGTTCAGATAAACCTCCCATTACTTGATGCTATTTAGCAAATCCCTGCATATGCAAAGTTCCTAAAGGAGCTTTGTACGCAAAAAAGAAAGTTGAGGTCACAAGTGCCGAAGAAGATATACTTGACTGAGCAGGTGAGTGCGGTGTTGCAGCACCAAACCCCACCAAAGCTTAAGGACCCAAGGACTCCAATTATTTCGTGTGTCATAGGAGACATCACTGTCGAGCGTGCATTGCTCGACCTTGGGGAAAGTGTCAATATCTTGCAGGGTTTCTTTTATGACAAATTTGGATTAAAGGAGATAAAGCCAACACCTATGACCCTGCAGCTTGCAGATAGATCAATCAAGGTCCCGCGAGGGATTCTGGAAGATGTTCTAGTCAAGGTAGAGGACTTCTACTTCTTTGTCGACTTCAGTATTTTAGATATGGAAGGAGTTAATGATATGCGACAGACCCCCATCATTCTTGGATGCCCCTTTCTGGCCACTGTCAATGCATGCATTAATTGCTGCACAGGCGCGATGAATGTCTCATTTGGCACCAGAAAGATAAGGCTGAACATTTTTTATGTGGTGATGGGACCTGCCGGCGATGAGGCTTCTTTCGAGGTCGACTTCATTCAGGACATGGTAGAAGCAGAGCATAGCTGGTTATTGAGTTATCCACCTCAAGAAGAGGTTGATGAATCACTCGAAGAAGATTGTCATGGGTTGATAGAGAGTCAAACAGGTGATCTGAGTTGGACCTGGCATTTCGAGCCCCTTCCTTAATTGGCAGAAAAGTCGGCCTGACCATCCATAGATAGTCCACCTGAGCTTGAGTTGAAGCCCTTACCAGCCTCACTCAAGTATGCCTTCCTAGGCAAGGATCAGACTCTCCCCATCATTATTTTTGCAGACCCGACGAACACACATGAGTGTCAGCTTTTACAGGTATTGCATAAGTATAAAGAGGCGATTGGATGGTCAGTGGCAGATCTGAAGGGGATAGGCCCCTCCTTTTGCATGCATCGGATTATCATGGATGAGGGGGCTAAACCCTCAAGAGAGGCACAAAGGAGACTAAATCCCTATATGAAGGAGGTGGTAAAGAAGGAGGTAGTCAAATGGTTGGATGTTGGGATCATTTATCCCATCTCCGATAGTCAGTGGGTGAGCCCTACCTAGGTTGTCCCCAAGAAGTCTGGGCTCACTGTAGAGATAAATGAAAAAGGAGAAAGTGTCCCCATGAGGACTACCAGGGGATGGCAAGTATGCATGGATTATAGAAAGTTGAACAGTGCAACTAGGAAGGATCACTTCCCTCTGCCGTTCATTGACCAGATCTTGGAGAAACTCGCGGGTCAGCAGTATTTTTGTTTCCTGGATGGTTATTCAGGATACAACCAGGTGGCCGTTCATCCCGAGGACCAGGAGAAGATGACGTTCACTTGTCCATATGGCACTTTTGCTTATAGAAGAATGTCGTTCGGGCTCTGCAATGCCCCGGCAACATTTCAGTGGTGCATGATGGCGATATTCTCACATATGATGGATGATGTCCTTGAGATTTTTATGGATGATTTCTCGGTCTATGGCTCTTCATTTGACGGTTGTCTCCAAAAGTTATCTTGTGTGCTTCAACGTTGTAGGGAGACAAATCTGGTTCTTAGTTGGGAAAAGAGTCATTTCATGGTGAGACAGGGGATTGTTCTTGGACATATTGTGTCTGAGAAAGGGATCGAGGTTGATAAGGCCAAAGTGGAGACCATTGCTAGATTAGCTCCACCGACCTTTGTGCGGCAGGTGCGATCATTTCTAGGGCACGCAGATTTTTATAGAAGGTTCATTAAGGACTTTAACCAGATTTCTCGATCGTTATGTAACTTGCTATCGAAAGATTAGCCATTTGTGTTTGATGATGCCTGTTTGAAGGCATTCTTAGCCCTGAAGGAGGCTCTGACTACTGCTCCTATTCTTCGATCTCCTGAGTGGTCAGTGTCATTTGAGATTATGTGTGATGCATTAGATTACGCGGTTGGAGCGATTCTCGGTCAGAAGATTGAGCGACGATCTCATGTGATTTATTACGCTAGTAGGACCCTCTCTAATGCGCAAATGCATTATACCACCACAGAGAAGGAATTACTAGTCGTAGTTTTTGCTCTTGAGAAGTTTTGCTCGTATTTGTTAGGCTTCAAGGTCATCATTTACTCAGATCATGCAGCATTGCGATATTTGATGAGTAAAAAGGATGCCAAACCGCGTCTCATTCGATGGATCCTTCTGTTACAAGAATTTGATCTCGAGATTCGAGATAAGAGTGGATGTGAGAATCTTGTAGCAGATCATTTATCCAGACTGACAGTGGAGACATCCACTGATCAGGGGCAGATTGATGATTCCTTTTCGGATGAGCAGCTCTTTCATGTCAAGCATCTGCCCTGGTTTGCGCATATCATCAACTTTTTGGTGACTGGAGAGTACCCTTCGCACTAGAACCGCAATGAGCGAGATCGATTTTTCTCGCAGGTAAAGCACTATTTTTGGGAGGAACCAGAATTGTCTTGATTATGCCCGGATCAGATGATTCAGATGTGTGTTTCAGAGGAGAAGTATGACTCCATTTTATCATTCTGTCATTCCTTGGCTTGTGGAGGCCATTTTTCTAGTCGAAAGACCGCCGCAAAGGTACTCTAGTCAGGATTTTGGTGGCCGACACTGCATAGAGATGCCCATGATTTTTGTAGGAGGTGCTTGCGTTGTCAACAGACAGGACGCATTGCCAAGCGTGACATGATGCCCCTTATTCCTATTTTGATTGTTGAGATTTTTGATGTGTGGGGCATTGATTTTATGGGTCCTTTTTCGCCATCGTTTGGATTTGTATACATTTTAGTGGGAGTTGATTATGTTTCAAAATGGGTCGAGGCCGTAGTCACCCGAACCAATGATCATAAGGAGGTGCTTCGATTTATCAAGCACAACATTTTTAGTTAGTTCGGAGTCCCTAGAGCGATCATTAGTGATGGTGGTACACACTTTCGTAATGTGCAAGTAGCTTCCTTACTTAGGAAATATTTTGTGCATCATCGGATTGCTACACCTTACCACCCGCAGACCAGTGGCCAAGTTGAAGTCTCTAACAGAGAGATGAAGCAGATTCTTGAAAAGACAGTCCGACCAGACCGCAAGGACTGGTCTTAGTGCCTTGATGATGCCCTATGGGCTTATAGGACTGTTTTCAAGACCCCGATTGGTATGTCGTTGTATCGATTGGTTTTTGGGAAACCATGTCATCTCTCTGTTGAGTTGGAGCATAGAGCATATTGGGCTATAAAAAAGTTTAATTTTAATATGACCCAAGCTGGAGCAGAGAGAAGATTACAGTTGAGTGAGCTAGAGGAATTGCGTAATGAGGCCTGTGAGAGTGCCAAGATTTACAAGGCTCGAACCAAGCATTTCCATGATCAGCACATTGTGAGGAAGCAGTTTGAGCCTGGTCAAAAGGTTTGGCTTTATCATTCGTGTCTCCATCTTTTTCTAGGGAAGCTGAAGTCCAGATGGGATGGACCGTTCATAGTCCATAGAGTTTTTCCACATTAAGCGATAGATCTTTTGGACCCCCGAACGGGCAGCATTTTCAAAGTCAATGGGCAGCGGCTGAAGCCCTACATTTCTGATATTGTGGTGAAGCAAGACATTGAGACTGTTGACCTCATGGATGCATGAGGGCATGCACAGGTTTGTATGTTGTATTTTTAGTCTTTTTAGTAGGATCTAATAAATGTTGATAGGTGCTTTTTTCTTTATTTTGTTTTGCTTTCTTGTATCTCATGAGTGTATTGTTAGATCAGGTATGCATCTTGTGTAATCATAGGACATGCATTCATATGTCATATCAGGTGACTTCTGCTCTTTTCTCCGAATTATCTTGTTCTCAAGTGCAGCCTCTTAGTTTCATACAAGCATGGGGGAGTGCCACTGAGGACAGTGTCATTCAAGCATGGGTGAGGGTGTAGTTTGCACACCTAAACTTTTCATGTCTTTGTACTTGCATTTTTATGTCAACTCATTAAAATTAGGCTTTTAGGGAATGAGTTTGAACTTATATGACTACTTTGCAACATCTAACATTTTTAGAGAATTTTTAAGCCCCACGAAAAACTTTTTCTAACACGAATCTAGAAAACCGTGGTTATTTATGTGGATTTCAAAAAAATGATTATAGATGCATGTTAGAGTTTATTTTGAATCACAAGTATGGATATGCACAGCTTTATTTTATTTTTTTGAAAAACTAAGCAAATGAACAATATTGCATTTATGAAAAAGAGCATACGTTTAGTTGTTTGATATCTTCATACTTCCTAGTAGCTGGGCTTAGACACAAGTTGAAGTGTTTGAGTTTCATGTCGAAAAGGTTAACGAAGGAAGTCAATTCTTGGTCTACGTTGATATTTGTGGCCTATTTTGTTCGAGCAAGTAGAGCCTGAAGGGTGTTTATACTTGGTGCCCTAAAGCCATCTGGTTTGGGAGCCACCGGCCCAAAAGCTTGTTACATAGACTTTATAGAGAGCCTAATAGATATTGACATTGCACATGAAAGAGAAGTAGACTATACGTAAACTATAAAAAAAAATTGAAGGTCTAGTGACTCGAGCAATTAAGTCTGAGGGATACTTTGTATCTGGTGCCCTAAGGTCATCTGGTCTGGGAGTCACTGACCCAAAGCTCGTTACACGGGTCACGGAAATTGAAAATTTGATATAGTGCCCAATAAAAGAAAAAAAGAAAAAGATATGTGAAAAAAAAGAGAGAGAGAAAAGTTCATTGCTTAGAAGCAAATGTGAGAAAACCTGTGCAGAATACATATGAGTGAGGATAAGTAAATAATAACATGTATGTACTTGAATTTATGAGAATGAAACATAAATAATTATACTATTTAGAAAAGTGAAAGGAAAAGTTTTACTCTGTGGTGGCAGGTAGAAGACTCTAAACATGTTTTGATAATGCAATGGCATGAAATATTTGTGAAAACAAACTCCTTAACTGCCTAATGCTTTGTGCTTTAAAATTTTTATGAATACATAATAGAGATGTTTGTGGGTAGCATCACTCCAAACCTTCACGAGACCTTACTCGTCCACTGGTGTAACCCAGGGGTTTTAAGGGCTTGTTGCATACGCTAAATGCAACCGTGATTCCTACGAAAGTAAGTTAGGTTTTTATTTTGATTAGTTTATCATTTTTGTTTTTGCTTCAGTTTGCTCGAGGACAAGCAAACGATAAGCATGGGAGTATTTGATCATGCATATATTTCACATTTTATTAATCAGTATTTATGCATGATCCATGTTAAAATTGCCTTAAAACCCCATTTTTACCATTAGTTTTGAGAAACTGTATTGAATTGAATTTTATCAGAAAATCGTATTCTTCAAAGCTTTCCCTGCATATATTTTTAGTGTTTCTATTATAGTTAGAATTTCTTAAGTGTAGTTTAGTTTGCTTAGGTTTTTATTAGCTCATTCTTAATTAGTTTAGGAAGTTTGTTTTTTAGAGAATAAAAATTGTTTTACTAAAATGGGCCTTTTGAAAATTATTGGAAATTGTTGGACTTGTTTTGAAAATTTTGTTTTACCCTAATATAATATTATAAATAGTATACTATGGCAAAAAGGAGGGGGTTTCCCCACTTTGAAGCTCACGCCTCTCTCTCTCTCTCTCTCTCTCTCTCTCTCTCTCTCCCTTCTCACTATCAGCCGGTTTCGTCTTCTTTCATCAAAGGGTGCAGCAGGACAAGTTCACATCGTGGAGAGGCCACTCTTTTCTCTACCCTTCCATCGAAGGCGATCCACGATGGTTCGTTCTTCGATCTTGTTTTTCTATAGATGTAGTTGCATAGCATGGTATATTAAATTAGTTCATCATATCACCATCAGAAAATTCATTTAGTATAATTTAGCATCTGAAAAGAGAAAAAAAAAATATGTGTCTTAATCTTCTTGACTTGCATGTAGATCGTTAGATTCATATAGGGTTTTTGTTCGTTCATCGTGTTGATTCGCAGTTAGCATTAACGTTTTTATAGATTATTTGATATTTATATAGGTTAGGTTGTTGATTTTAGTGCAGGTTAACCAAGCAACGTTTCAATTGTTTTCAGTTCCTTTTTTTTTTGTTGTTGTTTTTGTTTCAGTCGGTTAAGTCCATTAGTGTAGCTGCGTTTTATAAAGTTTTATTCAGTCATTTTTTTTACATTTTATTTCTGTTTCTTGTCACTGCATGTTAATTTAAGACTCGGTGAAGTGTAGTGGCTTTTGTTTTTTTTGTTTTTTTAGCGTCTGTTGTTTTGTTTTCTTGTCAGCGTGTTCCAATTACTTACGTTCAGCATCTTGTGTTACTTAGGGCATTGTTTATTCAGCATTATATAGTTCCTTAGAGTACATATCATGCTTTGATATTTCCTTATTAATAGTCAGCCCCATCTCACGTTTTTAAGTTATTATAATACAAGTAGGTAACATTAACAAAGTTCTAGTACTGTAGCTAGATTAATTTGAGGATGTTTGTTTTTGGAAACCTTAGTATTGCATGTTCATTAGAATTCAGTCAATAGCTAAATAGAATAGTTTAGTCGTGATTTATTTCTCTAATAATTAGTTGTGCAGTTAGATAATGGTTTTCAATAGAGTGTGATAGACGGTGTACATCAGACTTAATGTTAGGGCTAGTGTTTCTCATAGATTGGTTTAGTTAATATAATGTGTCTTATAGATTAGTAAATCAGATTCAAGTCATTCCATAGTATTATATTGTCTGGTTAAGTTAAAATTCCATTAGTCTGTTATATAGTTTATTCTTAAATTGTTAGTTAGTAGATTTTGTCTTCTAGTGTAGTTAGTGTGTAGTCTAATTTCAATGCTTTTGCTGTTTTTTTTTTTTTGTGAATTAACTTTAGATTTCGTTTAGTTTTGTATTGTTTTTGCTGTGTTTGTATTTTGTGTTTTGCAGGGAAGTGGGTAAATGTGCAAAAAAAGTGATTTTGACCTTCAGGGAGCCCTCAGAAAAGCAAAAGTTCAAGAAAACATACATTACCTCAAGAAGGGACAAAAGGACTAGAAGCACTGAAGCCTTTTCTTTTTTTTAGACTAAGATTTTATTTATTCAATTCATTGGGTTGTAATAAGGCCATTTTATTCTTTTAAGCCCTTTGCGTAAGGCAACACTCTTTAGTTATTCATTTATTTAATTAATTCTTTTTCTTGGCAATAAAGAGTAGCGTAGTTGTGTGTGTTGAATACAAGTATCTCACGTTCCCTGAGATCGACCCGGACTCCACCACTCATGCAAGCCGGTTTTATATTTGGTGTCTGGCTTTCAATGGATTTTCATTTACAAATCTTTTCAAAACTACAACGATTTCAAAAAGACACCAATTGACCAATGTAAAAGTTGAATTGCATCTCTCTAAGGATGACCAACATAGAGGGTTGCCAAATGACCAAATCAAAGGTATACTTTCAGAGCAATAGACACCGATGGAAATGGATGCCCCACCAGACCAGATCCCAGTGGAGAAAACTCCAGACCAAAGAATCACAGGCCAAAGCCACCTATGACCGATCGATCGGCGGAGAACTCAAAGTGCTGGGGGACGATGTCGAAACAAGAACGAGATGGTGAAGTGTTCGACACAACAAATATCGTGAGGACTGAAAATCAAACATGCTCAGAGGTGCACAAATCCCAAGAATAGTATCAGCCTAGATCAACCAGTGGAGGATAGTTGGCAAACTAGCAGTCAAGGAAGGAGGCACCATCATTAAAGACGGCCCATAAATCAAAGTTCATTGTTTTCAAGGATTTCGTTCTTTTCAAAGTCATTCAGGATAAGGAATTAAACCTGAACCTCATTTTCTGAGGGCTTTTAAAAATCAAACTTTTATACTCAGTTTAGATTTTTTAACTGGGGCATTTTTGTTTTTAAATTTGGTGTGTTTTTCTTTGCCACTAAAGTCGACTTTCAACCGGCTTAGTAGCATAGAGGGGCATCTATAAACACCCTAAATTTTTCAGATTCATTTCTAGATACCCCTTTTCATAGATGTCAACCTCTTTAATACATTATAAGAGTCTAACCTCTAGGTCCAGTCCAATTTAGGTGTCATTTCATCCTATTTTACCAGCAAAATTATCATTTTAACCCTAAAAAATCCTAGATCCTTGTTAGTTAGATCTAACCAAGTTCATTTTAAGTTCAGAATAGTTAAAATATTAATCATTTTTAACTCTTTTGAGATCACGATGAGTAAACTCTGTTCATTTCAGCTAAATTTGATCCATTTCATGTAAAATGAGCTTGTTTTTAACTCAAATTCAAGCCAATTGTCTCAAAGATAGTCAATCTGAGTAGATCCCATTCTCCTGTGTTTAGCTTGAGCTCATCAAGAGTTCAAGTGATTGAGTTTTTGTTCAACCTTGTTTCTCACATTGTTGGGGTCCATTTCAGCTAAAATTGAGCTAACCCTAGCTAGGATTTAATTCGGTTGAGTTGTGGATTAGTTTATCTTAGTGCAGTTGATTGTAGTTTTAGCTCAAACCCAGCCACTCTTGTTACTCACTTCAGTCCGTAGTGAATTCTTTATCATTTCATGTAAAATCGTGTCTATTTTTAATCATATGGTCTAAGTGCCTAGTTGAACGAGTGTCATTTTAGTTCACTTGAGTTCAGAATCCTTAGAACCCAATTCAAACCAGTTTTACCCAGCTCAAGCCAGTTCAAACCTTACTTTCTAAGTGTCACTCTTCACCATACAGGGCAAAATCATTTCTTGATCATTTCTATTTAGAGGGGGAGTTCTGTCAATTTCTAAGTCTAAACAATCTCTAGTCTAGACTCAGATCAATTTTGTTCTTCTGATATTTTGTCTATATCCGAGATCCAATCCATGTTTTAATTTGGATATTGGATACCTGATCAGATCCAACATTGGATCTGATATCTAATATCCATCCTCTATTCAGACTTGGATCTTTTATCCAATTCGCTTTGTTATCCATGTCCAGAGTCTAACTTGTTTTTTTAAACCTGGATCTCTACATCAGATATTCAGGATCCACCCAATAATCATTTCAGGATCCATTCCTTAATTCTTATCTATTTCCAGAATCCATCTTGTCCTCAGACCTGGATTATTTCATCAGATATTCAGGGTTTACTTATCAATCATTTACTATCTGGAATTTGTTCTTTAATTCTTGTTTAATATCTAGGATCCATTTTCATCATATTGTGATTCAGAAGCCATTTTTCAAGCTCATCATTGATTCAGGATCCCGCTTACCATTTTATCTTATCCAGGATCCATTTTAAATATCTTATCCTTGATCCAGAATCCATCCATCATTTTTAAGGATGGATCAGACTCATTGTTTGAGACTCAAATCCATTTGTCATTTAAAACTTTGGACACAGATTTGAATTCAAAACTTTCTTCTTGGGTTCAAAATTGATCTTTAATCTAAACTTAGTGTTTTACATTTTGAAATACTTTTTTAATGTGTACCAGATCCAGATCGGATTTGATTTGGATTTTTATTAAGCTCAAATTTCAAAATAGATTTGAGATCCAATTTACATCATATGGGACCCACATAGGTGCGTCACTTCATTGATTTTTCTCCCCTCTTATTTCCTTGCTTTTGTTATTTCAGAAGATTAGTTGATTTTGGACTTAATTTTCATTTTTTAGCTTTTGATTTTATCCTTTGATTTTATCCTTTGTTTTAACCTCTTTATTTTAATTGTTTTAAATCAAATATAGACTCTACCTAGGTGGTGCCACATTTTGAGGTTTTCAATTCATTTGAGTTCTTTCTTAAGTGTTTCAAATGGGTTGAAATAAGAAAAGTCAAACATATATTCCAAATAAGACTCTATTAGGGAGGCTGACCCTTTAGTCTCCAAAATTTTTAAAATTTGCTAAGTGATGATTAATTAAGCAAATCTAGAACCTCTAGAATCCCTATCTTCAGCCAAAATTTTATTATAAATAAAGGCCCAAGGGGGGACATTCAGCCCATGCCATATCTTGGCCCTTTCTCCCTCTTCTTGATCTCTTCTTTCTTTCCTTTTCTTCCCCAAGTGCCACCCCTCCTCCTTTCATTTTCTTTCTTTTTTTTTCTTTTCTTTTTCGTTGCAAAAAAAGAGAAGACTCAGGTAATCCATCTTTCCTTTTCTTTATTTTCCTATTTTATTATTTTATTATACAGCTACTGCTACTGCATTTTTCTTCAAAACCACAATGGAGTAAGAACTCAGTTTTTCATAAACCGAGTCCCACCATCCAATCGGCTACATCAAATTAAATCTCATGCATTCGTTTTACTTCTTTTCTTTATTTTATGCATCATAGATTTATATTTACATTATTGTTTGTATCCATACAGAATCAAGATCAATCAATCAGTGTTTCTTGTATTTTTTATTTTATGCATGGTAGAATAGATTTTAAATCTTGTTTAACAATCATGCTTTAAATCTTGATTATGGACTCGCATTAGCATCAATATTTTATGTGCTTATCTTCGTCGTTTTGAGATGAAATTTTTATGAGATGTTCATCCACATGTCTATGTGAATCTGGTAAAATTTTATTATTTTTCAATGTCTTTTGGCCCATTTTCAAAAATAGAAGTTGAAAAGCTGTGCAGAATCTGGGTCATCTTGCGAGAATCATATCTCCTTAATTAGAGATGATTTTTTAGATCCGTAAAAAATGACTTCTTTGTTTGCATGTTTAATTTCTTTCATATGATTTTTGGTGCATGTTTTCTATTTTATTTTTGCCAAAACCTAGAACCTATTTCTCGACACTGCCAGACCATTGCTCAGAATGAGGACCATCTTGTCGAAATCATATCTCCCTAACCGAAGTTGATTTTTCAAATTCGTAAAAAAGAGTGTATTTATTTTCATGTCTAGTTTATTTTTGTTAAATTTTGTAATTTTTCATGACTACCTGCTATTTTATTTTGATTTGAACTATGATAGGTACAGAATACCCTTTTCTGCAGCCTGTTTCCACTTTTTAATTTAATATTTATTTCTTGAATATCTATTAAATTTTTTCTTGATTGCATGCTGTTTTTAGAGTTGTTCAGAGTTTTCATGTTTATTTTCAAAAAATTTGAAAGTCATTTAATATTTTATCTTATTATTTTCTAGAATCAACTTTTTGCATAATCCAGTTCTGCAGGAAAAGGGTAAATTCAGTATTTTCTTATTTTATTTTTTAATTTTGTGAACTATTTTTGTGATTTTAGATTTTGATCATGCTTCTGATCATGTCAATGTTCTCTTACCCGATTTGGTGTCGATTTGAGTTTATTTAGCTTTCAAATTAAGCATATTTCAAAACTCATTTATGAAAAACCCTAGTTTTTAATATTGTTTTTGCCATTATTCTAAGTCTCTAGGGATATTTTGGTCTTTTTACCCTAAATTCCAAAATTCTTATTTTATAATCAGTTTAGTTTTAAAATTTATTAAATCATGTATTTTATTTAGATTATTTATAATTTTTATTTTATGAATGCATGGGAAAGGCTTATTTCAGGATAATATCCCTCAATTTTTTGGATATGATTTAATAAATCCTGAAAAACCTACATTTTTTTACTAACACGTTTGTTGATTTTGCAAGAAAGTTGAAAATTGTATTTTTCTTTTTTCCTTTCTTTATTTTATTATTTAATTTCTCATTGTAAATTATAATCGAAGACCAAAAATAATATAAATTTACTTTTCTGCATAGTTTAGGATTGCATAAGTATATAGTTTATTTTATTAATATTAATTGCTATTGATTATCATTTATATGCACGTTTAAAATTCCACAATGGTGAAACATGAATGGCACGTACATATTCTTTTAAGAAATTAATAAACTTAGTAGAATTCGTATTTGTGACTATAGTCAGAATACACATGAAATTCAAGTTTTATTAATCTCTTCTAAGTTACAAAATCCTAAACACTTAGGTTATTTTGAAAATTATTGCATACTTTCAAAATATTTTTCAAAATCTTCCTCTTAGGATTTAAATGAAGTACATTTAAAACGTACTTGTGGCTATAGTCATGAATATGTATTTCATCTGAATTCTATAAGGCAAAAAAACCTTTTTTTTATTAAAAGAATTTTTAAAACAAAGAGATTTATCAATGATTTTCCTCAAATTTTCTTCTAAAAAAAATTTAACTGTGTATCATTTAGATTTAGGTTGCACAAGGCCACACGCCCCATTATTTGATTCATTTTCAAAATATTTCTTCAAAAAGTATTTTTCAACAATTCCAGACATGCATGTTTAATTTACAATGATCCAACAATCATCGATTTTTACCAACTCATAAAAACATGTTTTTTGGTTGAAAAATATAATACAAGAGTTAATTCCTACTAAATCATCTATGAGTTTGGATCATCGTGAGATTCAAACTAGATTTTTGGTACAATCGATTGTACCAAATATAAACTTGCCAAACTCACACTTCCTGGAAGATGGAGAAGCACATAATTTTTGGATATAAGCCTGCCACTGTTAAGGTTTCTTTTTTTCTGTTTTCATAACTAAGATAGGGGGCACATTTTTGCCTTGAAATGACATGAGCCCTCTTAGCGTGAAAATAGGATTTAGTGTAACACCTCAATTTTTATAACTCGAAAAATGATGAGGTTTTTTTTATATACCTTTAAATATTTTAGCAAATAACAACAAAAATAAAAACTCATCAGGTTTAAAAAAAAATCAGAACAGAGCTGGGGGAATGATCACGACAACCTGCTTTTACAACAATGATTCAACCACCTGTTCACCAGTGGGATTACAACTTGCAATATCTATTCTCAACACGTGGTGATGTGAACTCTGCTATTACTAGATGACAGAACTCCCCGAACCCTACAGTCACAAAAATCAACCGTCTTTTTTCTTTTTTTAAGGAAAATTAATGAATATCACATATTGAAAAGGAAAAAGATAATATAGCTGAGTATATAAAAAAAAAAAATCGGCCACATGGTTCCAACCTGTCTCAAAGAAGAAAAGGCTGCTTCATAGGGCGTCAAGGGGTCGGCCGAACTCAGGTAGAACCAGACTTGGATCAGATTTTTGAGTATGGTATCAGGTATGGATCCCGTTTAATCAGGTCTATTATAAGAGAAATGACACTCGGACTCAATAAAAACTACTTGAACCAGACCCGGACCATACCTGATAGGATAATATTTTTTTTAATACCTGATAGAAAAATTGCGGGTCTTAATCAGAACTTGGGTCAGGTCTGTGTCTGGTATAAAAATTCATAAACTATACCCAGATCGAGGCATTAATCAGAATTTTGGGTCCGAACCCAAGTCTTAATCGGGTCTTCTTATTTGTCATCATACCCAAACCCTATAAGGTTTGGTCCGGGTAAAGCCCACCCGTTGGCACTGCTACCGCTTCACGGTAAAAAAAATAAATTGCGCGCATTCATATAGTGCACCATATGAAACTATAACCGAACCAAACTAGTGGCCATGGTAAGCACATTATTTTCATGACCAATCAGCTTCACGATCAATGTTCCCAAACAAAAGTGGATCGCGCTCCTAGCTTTGGTTTTCTAATCCATGTTTGGGTCGGCAGATCCAACTCCGGCCATGTGTACGGATGCTCCATATTCATCATTCAATGCTCAAATGGTGAAAAATTTTTTAGACGGTAAGACTAGGCTGGCATGTCTTATGACTTCGTTGGATGCGCATCTGATCTGACCCACTGAGGTTCCTCACACATGAGAAGACAGGTTGGAACTGGTAATCATCCTCAACTTGCTTGAATCCAGCTCATTTGCTAACCGTGCATTGCGGGGAGATCAGGTGCAATCACATTGCACACTTTGATTACATGGCTGCACATGACTGCTCTTCATCTGTGGGGCATATGCTGTCAGCTGTGGATTTCAGCAGAAGATGGAGGGCAGATCAGGTGCAGTGGCGCACTAAAGTGTACAATGTGTTTGCACCAGATCTGCTGTCACGTAATGGAAATAAAATAGCGCTTGTTAAATAAACAATTAATGCTTGTCAGTTGCTTATTGTATACCCTTGTCAGTATTAACAATGTTGATCTCTCTCTCTCTCTACATTGTTTTCCTCTTCATCGCCGACGGCGCCTGTTGCTGCCTTTAATAACTTAATCTCAATTATTAATTAGCACGTTGTTTGCGATAACTTGTCTTGTAAATTTTTTGTTTTGTTTTTTGAAAGATGACGTCTTGTATCACTGTCATGTATAAAGAAAATGAAGGTCACAGGAAATTTGGTGATTGACAAGGTGTGCAACTTGAAGCCTTAATTCATATTTGAAAACGAGCTCGTTGAGAATGAGTCAATCTTACAATCTTGAAACAGTTGATGATGAATAAATCCATGAGTTGAATGAGTAGTTGTTCACCAAGGTTGCTGAGAAGCTCACCATTAATTGTTAAGTGCAGAGATAGAGAGAGAGAGAGAGAGCAGCTGCAGATGGCTGACCAAGCGGTAGGGCACATTTTGAGTAGGCTTTCTATATTCCTGGAAGAAAAAGCAAAATCCATCTATGGAATTCGTGATGAGGTTGAAAAGATACAACGTGCGTTAAGATTCCGTATATCTTGCTGATTGAGAATCCGAAGATTGACAGGATTTCATTGTTGTATATTATACGTGGATACCTATCAACAAGAACCCACGTTTATATGTAACGATGAATATATTCTTTAAAATATAGAAAAAGAATATTTGATTTTCTTCACAATTTACACAGGTTAACATGGTATTAGAGCCCTGTGCGTAAGGCTCATCATCAGCTTTGTCTTATGTTGGTTCAACCAACTACTGTGTGATTAAAGCTCAAAAGCTTTTATTGTGTCAGCTATTGTATGATCAAAGCCCAAAGTTTTTATTGCGTTGTGTTGATTAAACGGTGCTACGGCTGCTTCTTCATATTAGGGATCGTCGTCACAAGGAGACTCGTCTGTCTCAGGTTCGATCACATCTCATGAGGCAAGTAGTCCTTATTTTTTGCACCATTCGGATAACCCAGGTGCTGTGTTAGTTTCTCAACCACTGACAGAAGAGAACTACGACACTTGGAATCGAGCCATGGTGATGGCTTTGAGTGCCAAAAACAAAATCGGTTTTGTGGATGGGTCCATTACTCAACCGATCCCATCATCATTTGATCATTCTTTGTGGATCAGATGTAATCATATGGTTCTTTCTTGGCTTCTTAACTCTCTTTCTAAGGAGCTGGCTGAGAGTGTGATTTATGCTGAAACAACACATGAAGTATGGCAAGATTTGAAGGAAAGGTTCTCTCAAAGTTGTGCCCCACGTGTGTTTCAAATACGTAGTGCTATTTTACCAAGCTTAAGTCTTTGTCTGTTGCTTCTTATTTTACCAAGCTTAAGTCTCATTGGGATGAGTTGACGTCATATCTGCCTTTGCCTACATGTTCTTGTGGAGCAATGAAAACCTTAGTAGAATATCAACATCAAGAAAAAGTCATCCAGTTCCTCATGGGACTGAATGATTCGTATAATGCTACTCGTGGGTAAATTCTTCTAATGGAGCCGCTTCAAGCTATTGCCAAAGTATATGCATCAGTTTTGCAGGAAGAAAAACAGCGGGAATCTCGTACACAACCAACCTCTAGCCGTGTGGCATTTATGACTCAAGAACAATCATTTGATTCTAATCGTCGTCATGTCAAAGGAAAACAACCTCAACGTCAAAAGTTTGTATGTGCACATTGTCACAAACCAGGACATTCAAAAGAGCGTTGCTATGAGCTGCATGGCTTTCCTCCCAGTCATCGTCTATATAAATCGAATGTACCTTCGATAAATGCATCCATCATGGGGTCAGCTACCAAAGGTCAAGATGGTGATACGTCCAAGGGCAGTTCTTCTAATGTGGCTGCAGCCTTAACTTTAGATCAATATCACAAGTTATTGGCTCTTGTCAATGAACAATTCTCTCCACCTTCAATCAACTTGGCAGGTACTCCTTTCAACACTCAAAGTTCTTGGATTATCGATACTGGAGCTAGTGAGCATATGGTGTCATCTTTAAATTTGATGGATCCAACATCATGTCACGAGTTCTTAACCCCTATTTGTCTCCCACATGGGTCATTTGTCTCTGCCACTCATCATGGATCTTGTGCTCTTTCTTCTAATATCATCTTGAAAAATGTCTATTTTGTTCCTTCATTCAAATACAATTTACTTTCAGTCAGTAAATTAATTCGAGATTCCTCATGCTATGTTACCTTTTACTCTAACCATTGTGTTATACAGGACCATGTCAAGATGACGACGATTGGAGTGGGTGAACAAAGAGCTGGACTTTATCTCTTGCCTTCCTACATTTCTTCACATCTTGCTGCATCAAACCATGCATCTAAGTTCAGTCTTTGGCATTGGCGTCTTGGTCATCCGTCACAGTCTAGGAATAGTCTATTTTCTAAGTATGATTCTTCTATTTTCATGAATAATTTTTGTTTATGTGAAATTTGTCAAATGTCTAAACAAACAAGGTCCCTGTTTTCAGCAAGTGATATTTCAACTAATGCACCTTTTGAACTTATTCATTGTGATATTTGGGGTGCATACTCTCAATCTTCCATGTGTGGGGCACACTATTTTTTAACTATTGTGGACGATTACACTCGATGCACATGGGTATATCTGATGCGACACAGACACGAAACCAAATATTTATTGCAAGATTTTGTCAATATGGTTCGAACTCAATTTTCGTGTTATGATAAGAGTATTCGGTCAGATAATGGAGCTGAATTTTTTTCCTATGACATCGTAGATTTTTTATGTAAAACGAGAATACATCATCAACACACGTGTGTTGATACGCCTCAACAAAATGGTGTAGTTGAGCAAAAACACAGGCATCTTCTCCAAGTTGTGCGAGCTTTAAGATTTCAAGCTCACCTACCTTTGAAATTTTGGGGAGAATGTATTAAAACAGTCGTGTATCTAATAAATAGAACACCCACTCCTCATTTAAATGGACAGGCTCCTTATGAATGTCTCTTCCAAAGAAAACCAAAATTTTCTCATTTATGTGTGTTTGGGTGCTTATGTTTTGCCACTATTTTAAATTCTAGTTCCAAATTTCATTCTCGTGCAAAAAAGTGTATTTTTTTAGGCTATCCTTTTGGTCAAAAAGGTTATCTTGTTTATGATCTTGAAGTAAGAAAATTTTTTACAAGTCGAGATATAGTGTTCGAAGAACAAAGTTTTCCTTTTCAAAACTTTCAGTCTGAAACGGATGGTTCAGTTCTTCCTTTACCAATACAAGATTTAGATGCAAATGAATCACCTTTAGTCACTCCTTCAGCCACCATCTCTCCATCATCTGATCCTTCACCTGACTTTGATTCATCTCCTGAGCTCACTAAACACACATTTGATCATGCACCTAGTCATGATCCATCCATACTTGTTCAGATTCGTCGCTCCGCTCGTATTCGTTATCCATCTAGCAAATTAAAAGATTTTTATTGTTCCGTCGCTCTATGTTCACCAACTTCCGCGTCAACATCAGTAACATGTACTACTCATAGCACTCATTTTCCTCTTTCCAAGTGTGTGTCTTTTGCTCGATTCTCACCTTCCTATCAAGTCTTTTCTGCTTCTATTTCTCATATTTTGGAACCTCAAACTTTTGCTCAAGCTGTTCTTGATTCCAATTGGCAAAGAGCCATGGAGTCTGAAATCAAGGCATTAGAAGAGAACCATACTTAGATTGTCACCACTTTGCCTCAAGGAGCTAAGCCCATTGGTTGTAAATGGGTATATAAGGTGAAGTATAAGTCTGATGGCTCAGTTGAACGCTATAAAGCATGTTTAGTGGCGAAAGGGTACGCACATCAGGAGGGGCTAAATTATCATGAAACTTTTGCTCCAGTGGCTAAACATGTTATTGTTCATTGTCTATTAGCTATTGTCGCTATTAAAGGGTGGACTTTGCATCAAATGGATGTTCATAATGCTTTTTTGCATGGAGACTTAAATGAGGAGGTCTACATGGCTCTTCCTCAGGGCTTTGCTCGAAAGGGGGAGAACTTGGTCTGCAAACTAAATAAGTCCTTATATGGGCTTAAGCAAGCCCCACGAAATTGGTTTGCAAAATTCTCTCAGGCCCTGAAGGCGTTTGGTTTTCGCCAATCACAGTCTGATTATTCATTATTCATAAAAAAACAAGGAATCAAGTTCACTACAATACTAGTTTATGTGGATGATTTAATAGTAGCAGGAAATGATGAGGCTATTATTTGTCACCTTAAGGAGCACTTAAATTGACAATTCCATATGAAGGATCTTGGTATGTTAAAATACTTTCTTGGACTCGAAATTGCACGCTCAAAAAAGGGTATATTTGTATCTCAATGCAAATATGCTCTTGAAATTCTTGATGAAGTAGGATTGTTAGAAGCAAAACTTGTTGATTTTCTAATGGAACAAAATCTGTCCCTATCAGACAATCATGGAGAGCCAATCAAAGATCCTTCAAAATATTGATGTCTTGTGGGAAGGTTGATTTATCTAACTATCTCAAGACCAGATATACTATTTTCTATTCATATGTTATGTAGGTTCATGCATTCTCCTCGCGTTCCTCATTGGAATGTTGCATTAAGAGTAGTGAGATACCCAAAAAAGAATCCAGGCCAAGGAATTTTATTGAGCAGTAATAACAATCTTGAGTTGAAGATACTTTGTGACTCTGACTGGGCTAGTTGTCCTGACACCAGAAGATTTGTCTCAGGTTATTGTAGTTTTCTTGAAAATAGTCCTATATCATGGAAGACAAAAAGGCAAGCTACGGTTTCTCACTCTTCTGTTGAAGCCGAGTACAGAGCAATAGCAAATGCAGTTTGTGAGGCTGTGTGGTTAAGGGGTCTGCTTGAAGATTTACAGGTGAATTCAGAAAAATCAATACAACTATTTTGTGACAATCAAGCTGCATTACAAATAGCGGCAAATCCTGTCTTCCACGAGAGAACTAAGCACATAGACATTGATTGTCATCTTGTGCGAGAAAAGATTCAAGGAGTAATTCAAACTACATACATACAATCCAAGAAACAGATAGCTAATCTGTTTATGAAAGCTCTGGAAAAAGAACAGTTTGTTAATCTGGTTGGCAAACTCGGTGTATATGACTTGTATGCACCAGTTTGAGGGGGAGTGTTAAGATTCTGTATATCTTGCTGATTGAGAATCCGAAGATGACGGGATTTCATTGTTGTATATTATCCTATCTTTGTTAACTTTCCCTCTTATCAGGATACGTGGATACATATCAACAAGAACCCACATCTATATGTAACGATGAATGTATTCTTTAAAACATAGAAAAAGAATATTTGATTTTCTTCACAGTTTACACAGGTTAACAACGTGAACTCAAAAGGATGCAAAGCTTCCTAAAAGATGCAAAGCGAAAGAGCAAAAGGGATGAAAGGGCTCAAGCATTGGGTGGACGAGATACGGCAAGTAGCTTATGATTGTGAGGATGCCATAGATACGTTTCTTGTTGAGGTTGAATGCTACAACAGAAGCGATTTGAAGGGAAAAGTAAAGAAATACGCCCACAAGCCTAAAGAGTTGATCATTGACCGTCCTAAGATTAGTTCGCAAATAAAAAAGATAGTAGAGAAAATTGATGAGATTGATAAGAGAAGGCAGACCTACAATATCGAGAGCATTCATGGAGGTGGAGGAGGAAGACAAGGCGCCACCCATGTACATAAGAGATTGCAAGAGAAGATGAGGAGGATCAGCTCTGGTGAAGAAAAACCAAGTGTCGTGGGATTAGAAAAGGAAACCCATGAGTTGGTGATGCAATTGGTCGGTGGTGAGTCGAGACTCTGCGTGATCTCCGTGGTGGGGCAAGGTGGGCTAGGTAAGACTACTCTTGCCAAGAAAGTTTATCATGATGTTGAGATCGAGACCAGGTTTAGTTGTCGAGCTTGGGTCTATGTTTCTCAACACTGCAAGATAAAAGAAGTTTTACAAGGACTGTGTAAAGCCATTCTTGGCCTTTTGAAGCAAAACACCATGAATCTCGATGAAGGTGAGATGGAAAAAGTGTTAGCTAAGAGATTAGTGAACAAGAAGTACTTGGTTGTTCTTGATGATGTTTGGACACATAATACTTGGGATGGTGTAAAAGGAGCATTTCTATAAGGGAACTATGGAAGCAGAATTCTCATCACTACACGCAACATGGTTGTTGCTTCTCACGCCAATAAGCATACTTCTCATAGTCCTCCCTTTTTTAACAAAGAAGACAGTTATGAGCTGTTCTGCAATGCATTTCTTGAAACACCCTCTCCTGAGTTGGCAGATGAGATTATCACAAGATGTGGGAGCTTACCACTAGCACTTGTTGTTGTTGGACGCCTCCTATCTAGAAAGCCACAAACTATCCCAGTGTGGAACGAGGAGCTTGCTAGCCTAAACTGGGAGCTAACTCAATGGACTTATGAGGTCTCAAGCATCTTAGCTCTAAGTTTTGACGACCTACCCTATTCTGTAAAACCATGTTTGTTATATTGCTGCGCTTTTTCAGAGGACTCTGATATTCGTGTTAACAAACTCTTACGTCTATGGATTGCAGAAGGGTTTGTGTATGGAAAAGGGGAGAAGACATTAGAAGGAGTTGCAATGGATTACTTGGTTGATCAGTTGATCGGCAGGAGCTTGATTCAAGTTTCAAAGTGGAATTCCATGGGAGAAATCACATCATGTCGAGTTCACAATCTTTTTTGCCAAATTTTGATTGCCACAGCAAAAGAGCAGAACTTCTTTGGGGTCAATTCAGCACATGGAAATCTTTATCTACCAAAATGTTGTTGCCTTGCAATTCACTTGCTTCCACAGCACAAACCATGCCCGCTGCATCTTGTTCGCTCGTTCATGTCTTTTGCAGAAAATTATCCAAAAGGTTGGTGTGATCAAATTCAGGGTTTCAAATTACTTAGAGTTTTAGATCTTGAAGGCATTAGTTCTGTTGAGAGATTGCCAGGTGAGATTGGAGATTTGTTCATTCTTAAATACTTGGGCCTAAGACATGTTATTCCAACCTTGTGATAAAATGGAGTTAAGAAAAGAGATCTCAAGCCTAGAGGCACGTTCTTAAGATCGTTATCCTTAGAACTTCAATCGCCCCACTCCGGGAATTCCGAAGAAGCGAAAAAGGGGTTGGTTTCGAATGAGTTCCTAGGATACAACTAGGCTTGAACCTCAAGATAGTCACTGCTTCGCACGAACATATGACATGTCCCACACCAAAACTCTGCAAGCCAAAATCGAGAAGAGATAAAGGAGAAAACTAGAGAGTCAGAAATTTGTTTCTCCAAAAGACAGAAGAAGGAAGAGATTTAAAGATTTCTTAGAAAGATCAAAACGTTTTACGATAAATGAGATTAATGGTCATAAATCTAACGGTTTAAAATATGGATGAAAAAAGTCCTAAATGGTCACCCACCTTTGACTATGCTCAAAGACCTTCAAAACCGTCCAACAGTCACAATGCACCATAAAAGCATATTAAAACCTTTTAAAAGGCCAGACAATCCGAAAACCGAATGGTCAAAACTGCGAGCGTGCGAAGTGCGCCATCAAAATGCCACATTGTTCCCCAAGCGCTCTTGCGCACACATGCGCATCCGTGCGTGTGCGTGAATGGCGTGTCCGTTCCTTCATGATGCGCAGCAACGTCCGCAAGCCACACCAAGACAGATGGATTACCAAAGTAAAGAATAAAGAACAAACCCTCTATTTAAACAACTCGAAAAACTTATTTCTCTTAGATATGAGACTAAACTTAGTAAAACACTTTTGGTAGGAACAAAATCACCAATTTTAAAACTTTTCTCACAATCCCCCACTAGTTTTAAAATATATTTGGCTTGCATAGAAACTTATGCATCAGTGAGAGTGTATGCAAGACTTGAACCCCCACTTATTGAAAGAAAACCTAAATTAACCAATGTGCTAAGTGGACTTACCTTGAACTTAGCTCCTTATATTGTTAAAAGAGTTTTCAATCATACATATGTTTCCAAAAGTTCAATTGTGTGGATTTCATGTTGGCACATTTAGAGCCTTATGCTTTTCTGGATTCATGAGTGCTCTAGAGAATTTCCAATTCTCATAAGAAGCGGCTCACACTTCTACACTCACATAGGTGAGTTTGACTAGGTGTACTGTAACACACACCCTAGCCTTAAGGCATACAAACTCCTTAAGAGTTATTAGCTCAACCCTCACATGGTTACAACTCATGAGCACACATCAGTATTGGGCTTACATAAATATGCTCAATATCTGTCATTCACCAATTAGTTTCCCATTGAACCTAGGCATGTGGGATCTCCAGCGTTCTAGGTTGGGTATCCTTAGGTGATGACTTAATTGGCTTAATTATCATTCCCCTCGATGTTTTATTGATCACATCTCTCGAAAGACCTTTCGTAAATGGGTCTGCCAAATTTTGACATGACTTCATATATTTCAATGATATAATATTGTCTTCAATCATTTGTCTTATTAAACTGTATCTTAAACTAATATGTCTAGACTTTTTATTGTATTTCATATCACCTGCTTTACATATAGTTGATTGGCTATCATAAAACATTGAAATAGAAGGTATAGGCTTCTCACCTAGTGGAATATTCACTAGCATATTCTTAAGTCATTCAGCTTCTCTACAGGCAGAAGCCAAAGCAATAAGCTCAGATTCCATTGTACAATGAGTTATACAGGTTTGTTTCCTAGACCCCAATGTTACTACTCCTCCACCAAGGGTAAAAACCCAACCACTCGTAGACTTGGAATCTTCAAAGTCGGTATTCCAACTTGCATCACTATACCCTTCAATAATAGCAGGAAACTCGGCATAGTGAATTCCATAGCCTAAAGTATGCTTAAGATATCTAAGAATCATGTTCACTGCATTCCAGTGTTGACGGCCAGGATTATTAGTGTATCTACACACTTTACTTATTGCATAGGCAATATCAGGCCTTGTGCAGTTCATTGCATACATAAGGCTACCTACAACACTGGCATATTTTAATTGTTGAACACTTGCACCGACATTAGGAGTCAATTTCATATTTGGATCATATGGGGTGCATGCTGGTGAACTACTAAGATATCCATACTTTGTAAGATTTTTTTCACTATAATATGATTGACATAATACAATGCCATTATTATTTCTTACAATTTTGATTCCTAAAATAACATCTGCAACACCCAAGTCTTTCATACAAAACAAGGAAGATAAAAATCTTTTTGTTTGATTTATGTATTCACTATTATTACCTAAAATAAGCATATCATCAACATATAAACAGATAATAATAATTGAGCTACTATCTACTTTACTGTAAGCACATTTTTGTCAGCATCATGAATTTTAAAACCATCACGTACCAGAGAACTATCAAATTTTTCATGCCATTTCTTAGGGGCTTGCTTTAATCTATATAAGGATTTTTCAAGTTTGCAAACTTTGCGCTCTTGCCCTAGCACTACAAAACCTTCAAGTTGCTCCATATATATCTCTTCATCTAATTCTTCATTCAAAAAGATTGTTTTCATGTCCATTTGATGAATTTGAAGCTTATATATGGCAACCATGACAATCAAAATTCTAATAGTAGATATTCTTGTTACAGGAGCAAAAGTATCAAAATAATCAATACCTTTTTTTTGTTTAAAACCTTTTGCAACCAAACGAGCTTTAAATTTATCGATTGTACCATCAGCTTTTAATTTCTTTTTGAAAATCCATTTGCAACCAACAGGTAAATCCACTAATTTTTAAACATTATTAGACATAATTGATTCTATTTCATCATTAATAGCTTCTCTTTAAAAGGCAGCATCTTGAGAAGACATCGCCTCTGGAAAAGACACAGGATCGTTCTTAATTAGAAATGTATAAAAGTCAGAACCAAAATTGGTTGGTTTTCTAATGCGTTTACTGTGTCTAACTTCAGTTTCTGGTTCTGCAGCACAATCATTAGAATATTCAATCAAGTTATTAACATGATGTTTATCTACTATAATATGACTGCCACCAAGAAGAGAATCAAATGCATTTTTATGTTTTATGAAAGACGCATCTCTAGATTCAACAATAACATCATTAACAATGTCTAGAAATCTATATGTTTTACTATGTTCAGCATATCCAACAAACGCACATTTAAATGCTTTAGGTCCAACCTTCTTTCTTTTATTTTCTGGAATTTTAACATATACTAAACAACCCCAAACACAAAAAATAACTAAGATTAGGTTTCTTAACAAAGCACAATTCATAAGGTGATTTTTCAGATTTGGAGTAAGAAACTCGGTTAAGAATATAGCAAGCAGTAAGTATAGTCTCGCCCCACAGATTGGAATGCAAACCCGTATTAAGAAGCATAGCATTCATCATTTCTACAAGTGTTATGTTTTTTCTTTCTGCTACTCCATTTTGTGCAGGAGTTCTAGGCGTTGAAGTTCGATGGATAATACCATTATCTCCACAGAATTTATCAAATTCTCCACCAAAGTATTCACCTCCTCTATCTGTTCTTACATGTATAATTTTTGTTTTAAACCTATTTTGTACTTCAACTAGATAAAGAAGAAATTTGGAAAATGCTTCAGATTTATGTTTCATCAAATAAACATAACAGAATTTCAAGTAATCATCTATAAAAGTAATAAAGTACCTATTGCCGCCACGACTCAAAACATTATCCATCGTACACACGTCAGAATGCACTAATTCAAGCAATTTATAATTCTTTTCTACACTAGGAAACGTGAGTCGAGTTAGCTTTGTTTGAATGCATGTCTCACACTTATGATTATGTTCTATTCTAACATGACAAGGAAGAAGACCAAAGTTATTCATATTATAAATGCAACGAGAATTTATATGTCCTAATTGTCAATGCCAAAGGAAATAGGAGTCAACCATATAAACAGAAGTAGTAGCTTCATTTATGCTCATCTTGAACATACCACCAGTGGCAAACCCTTTTCCTATAAAGATTTTTCCTTTGGTCACAGTTACAATCCCAGACTCAATAACAAGCTTAAAACCATTTCGGGACAGTAGATCTGCAGAGATTAAATTTTTTCGAACTTCTGGAGCATAATGGACATTCTCAAGTGTTAGGACTTTCCCAGAGGTGAACTTAATTTCCACACTCCATTTTTCCAGCACTTTAGTTGAGGAAGAGTTTCCCACAAAGAGATTACAACCCCCTCCCAACTACTTCATACCACTTGAACAAGTTCCTGTCGTTTGCCACATGAACAGTGCTTGCAGTATCCAGGTACCAGTCCTTATTAGCAGCCACCATGAAGGTTTCAGAGATTACAGCAACAAGCCTTTCCTCTGTCTCATTTGGCTTAGGACCAGTCATCTTCCTTTCTTTGCATTCGCTAGCAAAATGGTCAAACTTGCCACAAACATAGCAACTAATTTTCTTTTTATCAGTTGGCTTTTTCTCTTTCATGAAATTATTTTTGATTTTTGGGGTTTTCATGATTCTGTCACCCTTGTTACTAACAAAATTCACTTTAGGATAACTCTCTTTAGGACTCGAATTCTTTTTGTCACGAAGACGTGTCTCATCCTCAATTCAAATGTCCTTAAGAAGATCATCTAAAGTGATTTTCTTCTTTTTATGTTTTAGGTGATTCCTAAATTCTTTCCAGAAATCTGGTAGTTTCCCAATGATGACAGCAACTTGGAAGTCATCATCAAGATACATACCTTCTCCTTTAATCTTATAGGCCAAAATTTGCATCTCATGAATTTGAGCAAGTATAGGCTTATTATCAACAATAGAAAAATTAGCATATTAATCTGCGATAAACCTTTTGCTACCAGCATCTTCTGCATTGTACTTGATCTCGAGAGCATTCCACAATTCTCCAGCCGACTCTAAAGGAGAATATAAGTCAAAGAGAGAATCAAGTAAAGTGTTCAGGATACGCCCTTTGCATCGGTAGTTGTCAGTATGCCACTTCTCTCACTCTTTCTTTTGTTCTTCTGTCTCAACTTCTCCAGCAGCGACAGTGGGACCGGCCTTTTTGAGGACATAGTCGATATGCAGCTTGGACAACCAGAAAAAGACCTTTTATTGCCATCACTTGAAGTTTGACCCATCAAATCGATCTAGTTTTTCAATGTCACGGCAAAGCAGATTGATGGAGTTGGATGTTGAACCAGAGGCCATATTGAAGTTCTAAAATTGTTATTCCAACCTTGTGATAAAATGGATTTAAGAAAAGAGATCTCAAGCCTAGAGGCACGTTCTTAAGATCGTTATCTTTAGAACTTCAATCGCCCCACTCTGGGAATTCCAAAGATGCGAAAAAGGAGTTGGTTTTGACTGAGTTCCCAGGATACAACTAGGCTTGAACCTCAAGATAGTCACTACTTCGCAAGAACATATGACCTCTCCCACACCAAAACTCTGCAAGCCAAAATTGAGAAGAGGTAAAGGAGAAAACTGGAGAGTCACAAATTTGTTTTTCCAAAATACGTAAGAAGGAAGAGATTTATAGATTTCTTAGAAAGATCAAAATGTTTTACGATAAATGAGATTAATGGCCACAAATCCGACGGTTTGAAATAAGGATGAAAAAGGTCCTAAACGGTCACCCACCTTTGACTGTACTCAAAGGCCTTCAAAACCATCCAACAGTCACAATGCACCATAAAAGCATATTAAAACCTTTTAAATGGCCAGACAATCCGAAAACCGAAAGGTCAAAACCAGCATTTTCACATCATACGCACTTTGCACCGCCGCGAGCGTGCAAAGTGCAAAGTGTGCCATCAAAATGCCACATTGCGCCTCAAGCGCCCTTGCGCACACACGCGCACGTGCGTGTGTGCGCGAATGGCGTGTCCATTTCTGCACAATGCGCAACAGCGTCCGCAAGCCACCCTAAGACACATGGATTACCAAAGTAAAGAATAAAGAACAAACCCTCTATTTAAAGCACTAAAAAAAACTTATTTCTCTTAGATATGAGACTAAACTTAGTAAAACACTTTTGGTAGGAACAAAATCACCAATTTTAAAACTTTTCTCACAATCCCCCACTAGTTTTAAAATATATTTGGCTTGCATAGAAACTTATGCATCAGTGAGAGTGTATGCAAGACTTGAACCCCCACTTATTGAAAGAAAACCTAAATTAACCAATGTGCTAAGTGGACTTACCTTGAACTTAGCTCCTTATATTGTTAAAAGAGTTTTCAATCATACATATGTCTCCAAAAGTTCAATTGTGTGGATTTCATGTTGGCACATTTAGAGCCTTATGCTTTTCTGGATTCATGAGTGCTCTAGAGAATTTCCAATTCTCATAAGAAGCGGCTCACACTTCTACACTCACATAGGTGATTTTGACTAGGTGTACTGTAACACACACCCTAGCCTTAAGGCCTACAAACTCCTTAAGAGTTATTAGCTCAACCCTCACATGGTTACAACTCATGAGCACACATCAGTATTGGGCTTACATAAATATGCTCAATATCTGTCATTCACCAATTAGTTTCCCATTGAACCTAGGCATGTGGGATCTCCAGCGTTCTAGGTTGGGTATCCTTAGGTGATGACTTAATTGGCTTAATTATCATTCCCCTCGATGTTTTATTGATCACATCTCTCGAAAGACCTTTCGTAAATGGGTCTGCCAAATTTTGACATGACTTCATATATTTCAATGATATAATATTGTCTTCAATCATTTGTCTTATAAAACTGTATCTTAAACTAATATGTCAAGACTTTTTATTGTATTTCATATTACCTGCTTTACATATAGCAGATTGATTATCACAAAACATTGAAATAGCAGGTATAGGCTTCTCACCTAGTGAAATATCCACTAGCATATTCTTAAGTCATTCAGTTTCTTTACAGGCAGAAGCCAAAGCAATAAACTCAGATTTCATTGTAGAATGAGTTATACAGGTTTGTTTCTTAGACCCTCATGCTACTGCTCCTCCACCAATGGTAAAAACCCAACCACTCGTAGACTTGGAATTTTCAAAGTCGGTATTCCAACTTGCATCACTATACACTTCAATAATAGCAAAAAACTCGGCATTGTGAATTCCATAGTCTAAAGTATGCTTAAGATATCTATGAATCATGTTCACTGCATTCCAGCGTTGATGACCAGGATTATTAGTGTATCTACACACTTTACTTATTGCATAGGCAATATCAGGCCTTGTGCAGTTCATTGCATACATAAGGCTACTGTTATCGTCGTGAAATTTTTCCCCCGTCTTCCCTTCCTTGCGGAAGAGAGAGAGGGAAACGCTTCCGAGCTTCAAACTTGACCGGATTTTGGAAAATGTTTTGAAATACTCGCCTCCATTTTTGAAAATTGCGGGAAAATCCATGGGATGGGGCTCGACCTGTCGGTACGAGGTTCGACCGTTCCTGCCGCCTTTAACAGGGGTAATCGAACCAAGGACCAAAATTGTGCTTGACTTAGTTAAATTATCAAAGTTATGTTCTATCCTAAATGCACAGAGAATTCAGGCATGTGCTATGAGACTTGGTAAAATATAAGTTGGAAAACTATGATGTATGCTTGGAAAACTTTGGAGTTGAAAACATTTCTCAGGAAAAAGGTCAATTTCTCAGGAAACTCAGATGAAAAGATTTGAAATCTTGAGAAAGTTTATAAAGACTTGGGAAAATCATGAATGATTGGAAGTCCTGAGAAAATGTAAGTAATTCTTAGGAAAAGTGTGAACATTTGAAGGGAGAATGCTTGTCAGGAAAACTCCAGCTATGAAAATTTTCTTTGGGAAAAATGATTGAAGATTCATAGGAAACTTTTGGAGTTGAAAAGCATTTCTTGGGAAAAGGTGAAAGATGATTTCTCGGGAAACTCAAATGAAAGGGGTTTTGAAATCACAAGAAAGTTCATGAAGTTGTGGGAAAATCATGAATGGTTGAAAATCCTGGAAAAATGGAAGTGATTCTTGAGAAAAAGGTGAACCCTTGAAAAGGGAAACACTTCTTAGGAAAACTTGGACTTTGAGAGTTTTCTTAGAAAAATGATGGAAATTCATTGGAAAGCCCTTGTGGAAAAGGAAAATTGAAACTTGGGAAGTTGAAAACCTGAGAATCTTAACCTTGAAATACTTGGAAATCGATTTTGACTTTGAGAAAGGTGAGTGACTTCTCTTGAAAATCTTGGGGAAATGACCTTTTCCCATGGAAAGCTGTGGAAAAACTTGACTTGAGAAAACCGATTTTGAAAGATTCTTAGAGTTTCTTGAGAAATTGATTTCTTGAGAATGAAATTTTCTTAAGAAAATCATAAGAAAACCAATGATTTCATGATGCAAATGATGTGAATGAAAGAATGCACTTTGAAAGTTTTCTAGGAAATTTGTTGGAAAATGTGCATTAAGTCAAAATAAATTCTTCACATATTCTGACTGTGGCCATGAATATGTTCCGAGTTTAATTGATTTAATGCACAAGATTTTGAAAACATTGGAAATATGATGTGCATTTTCAAGATAGCCTAAGAGTGTAGGCTCAATGTGACTAGTAGAAAGATGATGGATCTGGGTCTCGTCCATATTCCGACTAGGGCCGTAAATATGGATTTCACCGAGTCCATCAACTCCCTAAGAGTTGGTGCACGTGTCATTCGTGAACATCCATAGTGCTTTTGAAATAACAATGCATGAATCATATAAGCAGGATATTGCATAAATTCAAACTATATGATATGCATCCTAGTCTAAGCAGGAAATTAACTCTCTTATTCCAAAATTTACATTATTACATCACTAAATAAAGGAAATAAAAGGAAATTTGCAGACTTCAGCTCCTTCTTTTGATTGTTCCTGCCAAACTGGAAATAGGGTTAGCTCAAATATGTGGGTTTTTCCAAGATTTTCCAATAATATTATGAAATTATTGGATTTAATTGGATATAAACCCTATTCTCATGCTTCCTTGATATTTGAAATGATGTAAATGCAGGGAATTCAGTGGAAAACAGTTTGAAATTCGGAATTGGGGTCAAAATGACCAAAATACCCCTAAAATTAAAGTTACACCTTTAAAATCAGGGTTTTTTGAAGGAAAACTTGGTAAAATTGAGATTTCGAAATTCAAATTGAATCCAATGATGATGAAATGCAGTATGAGGCATGATGACATGCTGCTAAACACATTAGGACTGTAAAATCGGAATTTGACATTTTGAAATTTATCCAAATAACGAATTTCGCTTGTTTTTCACTTGGATCTGAATCCTGCGAGACCCTGTTTTGGTATTATGGCTAATCCGAACCTCAAATGGATTCCAAATTGCACCAAATTCGGTATAAAGTATCTACTTACTCTGATAAACAGCCTAGAATGCTAAAAATTACGAAATGGTATGATTTAAATGCTAAAATTTAAAGAAAGTCCTAAAATGGTGGATTTTGCCTATGGATCCGAACCAAATGCAATGCTTAATATAATAATGCACGATTTACACCATGAAAACTTCTGATATTTTGCAGACTGTTAAGGGACCCGAAATGGAACATTTTTGGTTTTTACAGCCTCGGGATTTGAGCCTTGGTGAGTTCAATAACAGAGATTTAGTTCTGACAGATGTAAAAATCACCCTAATCTGATGTAAAATGCTAAAAAAATATAAAACAGCCATGGAAATTTATGAAATTGATCAGAGCTACTCCTGACAACATGAACAACTTTCATATTCATGACTTCGGCATTTGATCAACATAAACATGGATAAAAATATAACTTTGTGTTCCTAAATTGACAAAACAGACCAATGGGACCAAACAGGGGACTCACAAGAAAAATCCGAAGCAGGTATCATCACTATTCTAAAAATCACAGGCTTTCAAATGCAAATAGAGGACACCTCAGACATAACTTTCACTTTTTACAGTTTTGGATTCGGAGCAACACACAAAGAGAAACCATAGCCCTAAGTCGATCCAAAACCTCAGAGGCCCAAATCAGGCTCTGACACGTGTCCCGAACTCTCGGATTTTTGTCAGACATATAAAAAAATCATAAAACTATGAGAAAATCAGGTTAAATACTAGACATTCTCCCGAGTTCATAACATTTTTCGGATTGAAAATCGGATCTCCCATGAGGGATATCTCGATTTTACAAGTCGGCAAATGATTTTCAAAACGCCTCCCGGGTAACAAAACTCGACTTGCCATTTTGAATGTTTACCGCAGTAAACAAATTCAAATGCTTTCGAAATTTTGGCACAATTTTAGGGACACCTAAGGGCGCATTTCGTAATTTTTTTGGGATTGTTAATAAAAAATAAATGCATGAAATGACGTGTGGACTGGCTGACAAAAACAGAGACCTACTGAAAATGAGCAGAATTGAAATAAATGCTAAATTAATCTTAATTAATTCATGAAATGTGTTAAATGAATGAAATAAAATGCAAATTAAACCTAGCTAAATGCATGAATGTTAAAAATCATCAAAGAAGCATAATTAAATATTTTTATATATCTCGTTTTATGAGAATAGCTCAATCCATCTCTCGGATGAGCTCTTTCTTCAAATGACTCCTGAATCGAATTATGGCATCAAATCAAGGGGAAAAGAAGTGCACCTTGCTTCGTTACGCAGCGTAGAAGCTCTTGAAAGGGGCGGCTATCACGAGCTTCCTTCGTCCTTCACTCCGGGCTTCGGATGGTTCACCAAAATCGACCCTCTACACCTTCTTCCCTGAGCCAAAGGGGCGTGAACTCCAAAGTGCAAAACTCGGATTTTTTAGGAATGCTAGGTCGAATTTTCAAGTTCACAAAAAATGGTCCCTCTATGCTGGGCGTGGAGCCTTGTTTTTATAGATTTTTTGAAAAAATTTGAATTTCAAACAGGCTCAATCTGAGCCCTCCATGTGGCGCCATCCCAGGGGTGCTATTTTGATTTTTGAGAAAATAAAAAAAATGGGAATTTTGTGGGTGAGACACCTCAGCAGGGGAATTTGGAATTTTTCAAAAGCTTGCTTGATTCTCTCTGCAGGAAACTCCCAGATGGCGCCACCTCAGAGGGTGCTTTCTTGGAGTTTGAATTTCAAAATCATCTTTTGTAGGGAGTCCTCAGGTGGCGCCACCTCATGGTGGGCTACTTTTATTAAAAATGAAATAAAAATAAAAATGAAGCCAAGTGGGAGCTCTGAAATGGTGCCACCTCAGAAGATGTTTGACACATGTCAGAAGAACAGAGCAGTGGGCTTAGAAGGCGCCACCTCAGAGGAGTTTGAATTCTACTTTTTCTGATGACAGGAGATCTGGACATGTGGCAGTCCAGGATTGTTCCATACCTGACAAGTGTCAGCCTGCTGGAGGAGGTTCTTTAGATGGCGCCACCTCATGGGGGATTTGAATTTTAAATGGAGGTTGGCCCTGGAGGAATGGGGGGTGGACATGTGGCGCCACCTCAGGGTGGCTCCTACAATGCCATGTGGCAGGAGGGATAGGCAAGGGACATGTGGCGCCCTCATAGGCCATCTGGAAAAATCAGAGCTCAGGATTTGCGCCACCTAGGCCTTGTTTGAATTTTTGAAAGGTTTGCTTTTTCTTAAGAAAGCCAGGAGTGACATGTGTCTCCTACTTTTCTGAGAAAAGTAGGGAGAAGACATGTGTCCTCTACTTTTTCTGAAGGAGGTAGAAGGAGACATGTGTCACCTGCTTTTTCTGAAAGAAGCAGAGAATGACACATGGCAGAGGGGAGAGAAGGAGGCCCAAGCCATGTGGCGCCATCTCAGACAACATGGAAAAGGTGAAGTTCAGGATCTGCGCCACCTATGAGGAGATTTGAATATTTGAATTATAGCTTTTCTGAAGAGAGCAGGAAATGACACATGGCATTTGCTTTTTCTGAGGAAATGAGAGATTGACATGTGTCCTCTGCAGGAGACACACTCCAAATGGTGCCACCTCAGAGGAGACAAGCCTACCTTTTCTGGAGGAATCTAGGAGTGACACGTGTCTCCTACTTTTCTGAGAAAAGTAGGGAGAGACATGTGTCAGGCTACTTTTCTAGAAGGAGGGAGAGGTTGACACGTGTCCCCTGCAGGAGACACACTTCAAGTGGCACCACCTCAGAGGAGACAAGCTCCACTTTTTCTAGACAGGACAACCTATGACACTTGGCATCTCCTGGTAATCTTGGAATGACACATGGCGCAGGATGGATAGGGTGACACATGGCAGATAAATGGGATGACATGTGGCGGCTTCTTAGGGTAGCCCCACACTGACACTTGGCATGTAGATGAGAGGAAAGAGAAAGGACAAGTGGCACCAATCCAAGGGACAAGGCTCCTATATTTTTGGGTTTTTCAAAATTCAAATTTTTCAAAAGGAAAGCCTGTGTGACACCACCTCAGTGTGGGTCCCACATTGCTTCTTTACTGAAATAAGGATAAAACAACAACTTCTTTTTGTAATTTTCATGAAATCTGGACTAATTGGTAAAACAAGAATTTTGAAAAGAGTTGGCCCCTATAGGGAAATTTTGTAAAAGGAAGATATTTGAAATTGTCAAAAGGGCAAAATCTGAGGTGAAGTGGCTGAAATCCATATTGAAAACTATCCAGATCGTTTTCCTGAGAAAATATTTTGAAATTCAGAGTCCTGGGGGTAAAATGGGAAGAATTGATAATTTTGTAGACCCAGGGTTTTGAAATCAATTTTGAAAAGGGTTAAAATTCTAATCTGGATTGAAAATTTTGAAATTAAGAGTTCTGGACCTCGAAATGACATGCTGTGCAGTGCAGTGATTTGAAATGCTCATGCAATGATATGCAATGTCATGTCTTATGAAATGCAATCTTGAACCAAGACTTGGAGCTGCCTGTCTCCTGTCAGGAATAAATTTTTGAACATCTGAGTTAAAATTAGAGAAATTTTGAGAGTTTCAGATGAAATTTGGACTTTTGCAAGGTCTGGGCTCAGAAAATGACCATTTTGCCCTCCAGCGATTTCAGAGGCTGGATGATGATGCTTGGTGGAAATGTTGGGGGGAGGTGAGTGAAAATTTGGGGTGTTTACAGATGCCCCTCTTTGCTACTAAGCCGGCTCATGGCCGAGCTTAGTGGCAAAGAAAAACACACCAAATTTGGGCTATACATAAAAAAAATGCCCTAGTTAGAAGGATCTGACTGGGTGTGAAGAAATTAGCCCGAGGAAGATGGTAGATATGAAGCGAAGAATGGAGAGAAAAGACTCACTCTGTGAGAGGAAAATTCAGGTTTTATGCTCTTAACCTGGATGGGACAAAAATATCTCGTATGGAACGAAGCTCAGGTCTGGCCCTTAACCGAATTGGGGATGGAATATCTTATAACATGAGACTCAGGTTTGTGCCCTTAACCTGATCGGGCGGAAAATGAAATACCTCTTTGATTGAGGCTCAGGTTTGTACCCTTATCCTGATCGAGCGGAAAATGAAATACCTCTTTGATTGAGGCTCAGATTTGTACCCTTATCCTGATCGGGCGGAAAATGAATGGAATCCTCGAAGGAAGAGACCATGATGGAACCTTCGGATTTTGCACAATAAATCCGACAGGGGTTTTTGCAAAAGGAAGGAAAATGGGGTCCCTAAAGCTTGAAAAGGGATTGATCTTGGGCGTCTCATTGCTGAGACTGAAATCAGCTTTTGAAATTGCCTTTTGCAAGAAATGATTGGTGGTTCGACCTCGAACCGAAATGGGACTGTCTATGGTGGGACAGTGGGGACACAGGGAAGTGTGCAATCTGAGAGTTTATGCTCTCAAAGAAGGGAAGGAATCAAGTCCTTAGGAGGGATTTAAAATTGGTGTCTGAATGTATCAAGAACGGACATCAAGCTCTCACTTCACGTCAGGATAGCTAGAAAATATTGTCAAAATGTTGGAAATTTTGCTGTTGATTCAAAATTTTTGAAAATGTTGCACATGGTTGCAGAGACATTCTTTCTTTTCTACCCAAAGCATTACCTCCAAACAAGGTTCACTTTGTAGAATCGAGACTTGAAATCCAAATTGCTCGCAATTGACTTTCTTCAAGGAAGTTATCAATTTCCTTGATATGAGCAGGAAAGAGAATTTGATATTATGAAAGCAATTGACGAAAGAGTATTGATAATAGAATTTCACAAGATTAAAGAGGATTCTTGATAGATCTGGCAGCTTGATATCCTGAGAGCTTCTCTCTTGATAATCTTTCTGCACCCTTTTGGCTCTTTGGTGTTTTGGCTATATTCTCCTTCATTTTGGAGATGTTCTGACTTTTTCCCTCTTTCTTTTTCCTCTCTTTCTCTCTTTTGGGAAAAAGGGTACGTCACAAACTCCTTCAACTTGGAAATGTTTCGATCCTCCTTTGATGATATTGGTTTATGGGTTATTTTGATGATATTGGCTCATTGGCTGGAAGATCTTTAGCTGAAATTAAATACCTTTTAGGGATTGTCGAGGGGTTCATCGCATCTGCCTTCATCTTGACAGTGCTTTGGTCCTTCCCTAGAAGGATCCGTCACAAACTCCATCATCTTGGAGATGTTTCGAATCTTCTTTGGCCCCGGGGGTCTACTCGCCTAATTCGCCTTCATCTTGACGACAGGTGAGAGATCCCTTTTGCGGATATTTAATTGCAGCTTAGGTGATTCTGAGGAGACAGGGTTTGGGTGAATTCTCTCTTTTCTAGCACTCAGGATATTTCCACTGCCTCGTCCTTACAAGAATAGCCTTTAAAGATGCGCCATTGACTGCGATCAATATCGATCATCTACGGCTTTTCAATAACATTGAATCTTCTTTTCTGGCCATATCGAGGACTTTATCCTTCATCCTTTTGGTTGGCCAATAGAAAGAATTTGAAGTTTGAATCTCTTTTCACAAAAGCTTCACTCTTTTGGAAGTGATGCTGAAGGTAAATTGAGATAGAGATTAGTGCAATAAAGATTCTGAAATCAACAAATAATTTGATTGACAATTTGACAAAATTTTCTTGAAATCCCTAGTGAAAGTGAGTATTTGAAATCCGGCTCAACACATCCGTGATGAAAATTCTCCTCTCTTTTTCCCCAAAAAGAGAGACTCAGGCTTAGCCCTTACCTGAATGGGAATTGGGAAATACTCCTCTCTTCCCTGAAGAGGAGGTGTTTGCAAAACGAACTTTCGAAGAGAAATTGAGCTTTTGTCAAAGCTCCCTAATATTAGGCTTCTCTTATGGAAAGGGGGCCGATAATAGTGAGGTCTGAAAATTGGGTCATGAAAAGAACGAGTCCATCACACTCTCCCTGCAAGGGGGGTCCTTCATGACGAAGATGGCCTAGTATGAAATTGGGGGGTCACAAGAAAAATGAGTCTCCGTCGAGCCTCTCCCTTAAAAAGGGTTCCTCGTGTGAAATTGGAAATTGTTTTGCAAACTATTCACAAAGACGCGAGTCCCTTCAAACTCTCCCTGAAAAGGGGCTAAGTGAACAAATTGGATAGCATGCGAAAAGAACGAGCTCCCTCGAACTCTCCCTAAAAAGGGTCTTTCGCAAGAGAAAATGATTGGAATTGGATATTGAGATTGATTGACCCAAAGGTCGAAATTGGAAATTGGAAAATTGGTTGTTGGAAATTGAATGACCCGAAGGTCGAAATTGGATGACCTAATGGTCGAATTTGAGAATTGGTTGACCAAAAGGTCAAAATTGTGAATTGAGTGACCCGAAGGTCAAAATTTGGAAATTGGGTGACCCGAAGGTCGAAAATTTGGAGATTGATTGACCCGAGGGTCGAAAATTGGAAATTGATTGACCCGAAGGTCAAAAATTTGGCAATTGATTGACTCGAAGGTCGAAAATTGGAAATTGGTAATTGAAATTGAGAATTGGAAATTGGGTGACCCGAAGGTCGAAATTGGAGAATTGCCTGATTTGAAGATTTAAATTGGAATTTGGAGGTCAAAATGTCAAATTCGAGCAATTGACAGATTTTGATGATTGAAATGACTTGGATTAATCAAAGGAGAATGATGAGTTCGAGTCAGAGCTCGAATAAAATTCAGAGATCACGAGTCGGAACCCGGATCAACCAAAGAAAATGAAGAGCTCTAATCAGAGCTCGAATGATGTAACGAGATCACGAGTCGGAACCCGAATCAACAGAGAAAAATGAAGAGCTCGAAGGAGTAGAGAGATCTCGAGTCGGAACCCGGATCAACAAAAGATAATGAAGAGCTCGCATCTGAGCTCGAATAAGATAATGAGATCACGAGTCGGAACTCGGATCAACAGAGAAAAAAATGGAGAGCTCGAATCTGAGCTCGAACGAGGTAATGAGATCACGAGTCGGAACTCGGATCAACAGAGAAAAAAATGAGAGGCTCGAATCAGAGCTCAATTAAGATAATGAGAACACGAGTCGGAACTCGGATCAACAAAAGAAAATGAAGAGCTCAAATCAGAGCTCAAATAAGATAATGAGATCACGAGTCGGAACCCGAATCAACAAATGAAAATGAGGAGCTCGAATCTGAGCTCGAATACATAGAGAGATCTCGAGTCGGAACTCGGATCAACAAATGAAAATGATTTGAATAAAAACCCGAGTCGGAACTCGGTTTTCTGAAAAATTGGGATTTTGAAAATGTGCCAGTTTGAGTACTGGATTTTGAAATAATACCAGTCCGAGCGCTGGGTTTTGGTTCAGTATTGGTGATGACCTTTCGATTTTGAATCATTTAGGAATCGTGATGGGACTGTTTGTTGAAATCCCAATACTGACCAGATTGTTGTTAATGCAGTTGAATGCAAATGAATATGAATTGATGCATATGAATGCACACGTGCATGAAATGAGGAATTTGTTTATCCTGCCTGCATACAGAACAAAATTTTAAAATGCCCCAGTGTAACTGGGAAAGAAAGTTGGATCATTATTTGAAGGAAACAGGAAGGATTACAAGAGAAGAATAAATGTTTCAAGTATAAAACTTTTTCAAGTGTCCCGCATTAATAGGATCTAGCAATTCTACCCCATCGGCATTGATGAGCCGATATGAGTTGCGGGGTAATGCTTCTTTGACAACATAGGGACCTTCCCAATTTGGCGACCATTTGCCGCCGGGACGATGCTTGAGATAAGCTGTGGATCGAAGTACTAAATCATTGACTTTGAATCTTCTTTCGATGATAGATTTTGCATATTGCCTGGCTACTCTCTGGCGATAGGATTGAGCATGCTCTGCTGCTTTTAGCCTTCTCTCGTCGAGTAAGTCTAGCTGCACTAGTCACTGCTGCTAGTATTGATCAAGAGGTAATTGCAGAAGTGAAGCAAATTTCAAAGCGGGCTTCTGAACATGTAGCGGCAATACTACTTCTGTCCCATAGACCAGTTCTGATGGGGTAGCATTCGTTGGTGTACGAATGGTGGTCCGATAGGCCCATAGTGCATCGTGGATCTTCTCATGCCAGTCACGGCCTGTTTCCACAGTTCGCTCCAAGATACGAATCAAAATTTTGTTGGTGGCCTCTGCTTGACCATTCCCTTGAGGATAATATAGAGCGGATAAATGGTGATAGATCTTGAATTTTGAGCAGAATGTCTTCATCTTTTCATTCTTGAAATGACTGCCATTGTTTGACATAATGTCATGTGGGATGCCGAAACGGCAAAGGATGTTCTTGTGAATAAAAGAGACCACGTATCGGCCTTCTACTGTGCGGAGACTGATGGCTTCTACCCACTTGGTGAAGTATTCTGTTGCGGCAAGGAAGTATTTGTGGCCATTTGAAGCTGAAGGAGTGATGGGACCTACGACATCAAAGGCCCACATGGAGAACGGCCATGGAGAAACAACGGATTATAAATATGTTGCTGGCGCATGGATAGATGGTGCGTGTATCTGACATTGTACACACTTCTTCACATAATGATAACAGTCTTGTTGCATAGTCTTCCAGTAGTACCCTGCTCTTATGATTTGCTTGACAAGGGTTTGGTAGCCAACGTGGCCACCACAGATGCCTTCGTGTGCTTCTCGCACGACTTCTTTGGCTTCGTCTTCATCTAAACATCTGGAATACTCTGAACTGAATCCATGACGATAGAGGACATTGGCCAAAATGAAGTATCGAGTAGACATACGCTGGATTGCTCGTTGCTCTTTCTTCGAGAGTTCTGGAGGAAATTCACAAGTTTCTATGAAAGTTTTGATATTGTAATACCAAGGCTTCTTCCTTTGCTCAGCCTGGTTTACCTGTTCCGCTGGAATGAAAGCAGGTTGGTCAAGTCTGTCAATTTCAAAAGAGCGACAAGATTCTCCATTTCTGAATGTCATAATGGAGCCTAAACTGGCTAGGCTATCGGCCACTTGATTGAAATCTCTCTTGATGTGGAATAACTGAAATTCTTCGAACTTACTGACAAGAGCTGAAACAATTTTCTGATAGGGAAATAACTTCTGATCTTTGACCTGCCATTCGGCTCGGACTTGATTGACAACCAGTAATGAGTCACCGTAGGCATGTACTCTCTTGGCATTGAAGTCTAATAGAATCCTTAGACCTTGAATCAGGGCTTCATATTCAGCCATATTGTGGGTGCATTGAAAATCTAACTTGAGAGAAAACGGAATCATCTCTTTTTCTGGAGTGATTAATAGGATTCCGATGCCTATTCCAGCCATATTCTTAGAACCATCGAAAAATAAATTCCAGACTGGAAATTGCTGGATATTGCAAATTTGCTCATCAGGGAAGTCATCTTCGGCTTTCACTTCTTCGGCCAGAGGAAAATCCGCCAATTGATCTGCAATTGTTTGGCCTTTGATTGATTGCTGCGAGACATATTCTAAGTCATACTGCATCAGTAAGACTTGCCATTTTGCGACTCGTCCGCTGAGGAAAGGCTGCTCTAAGATGTATTTGAGGGGATTGAGTTTAGACAGGATTTTGACCTCTGATGCCAACAGGTAGTGTCTTAGCTTCTGACACATCCATACCAGAGCTAGGCAGGTCTTCTTTATTTGAGAGTATCTCTTTTCATAATCTATGAAAGTCTTACTCACGTAATAAATGGCGTGTTCTATCAGGCTGCCTTCTTTGTATTGCGCCAAGAATCCACTGCATGTGACTTGATTAACTGAGATGTATAATAAAAGAGGTTTTTCCAATTCTGGCGGCTTCAGGATGGGAGGATTAAGAAGATACTTCTTGATTCGATCGAACGATTGCTGGCATTCTGGCCCCCATTCGAACTTCACTCCTTTTCTGAGTAAGTGGTTGAAGGGCTCACATCTCATCGCCAAATTGGAAATGAATCGCCGGATTGACTGCATACGTCCTTGAAGGCTACGTAGTTCTTTGAGATTCTTCGGGGGTGGCATATCAATGATAGCCTTTGCTTTGGCTGGGTCAACTTCAATTCCCTTTTTGCTGACTAGAAAACCCAACAGTTTGCCTGACTCGACTCCAAAGACACATTTTTGCGGGTCAAGCCTTAACTTGTAAAGAATGAGTCTCTTAAAGACTTGATCAAGTGCTTCGAGGTGATCTTCTTCCTCTTTAGATTTTACGAGAATATCATCAACATACGCATCCATGATTTTGCGCATCTGATCGTGAAAGATGACAGCCATTGCCCGTTGATACGTTGCTCCAGCATTCTTAAGCCCAAAAGGCATAACTGTATAGCAGAAAGTGCCCCAAGGCGTAGTAAAGGAAGTTTTTGATTGGTCGCGGGCGGCCAACTTAATCTGATTGTAGCTGGAATATCCGTCCATGAAAGAGAACATGGCATGTCCTGCCGTGCTATCAACTAGAAGATCGATGCTTGGAAGTGGATAGTCATCCTTCAGAGTTGCCTTATTGAGGTCTCTGAAGTCTATGCAAATCCTTACTTTGCCATTTTTCTTTGGGACAACGACGATATTGGCTAACCAATCCGGGTAGTCAATAGCTCGGATAAATCCTGCTTTGAGCAAATCTTCAAGTCCTTCTTTGACTTGTTGTTCTATTCTGGGATCCATTTTTCTCAGCTTCTGCTTGACTGGCTTAGCATCCGGCTTTAAGACAAGACGGTGTTCGACTAATTTGGGGTCTAAGCCTGGCATGTCTTCATATGTCCATGCGAACACTCCTTCATGCCGCTTGAGAAAATCTGTAAGCCTTTTCTTTTCTTCCGGACTCAGACTGGTTCCGATCTGGAGAATTTTGGGATCTTCCTCTAAACCGATATTGACACCTTCAGTTGGATCTTGTACTAGAGGAGATGGTTCATCTTGCTTCTGAACAGCGGCGAACTCTGGTAATTCCTGAAGAGATTGATCGTATTCAGCACAATCATCTGACTGCTTTGCAATCTTATCATTTCTGGTGCTTGCTTTGATTCTGTGAATTGCTGTCGATTTCTGAAAGACCTTGGGATTGAGAACGAGCTTCTTGATTGTCCGAGAAGTCATTCTGAAATTTTGGAGAAGAAATCTGGTTCAAACAAATCGGCCTATAGTAAGACAAGCAATCATTTGAAGAGAACCATGTATAAAATGGCATTGAATTATAAAATAATGAGATAGACAGAAAGGGAGTAGATGGCATCCGGATAGACAAAGAAACTTGGAATTTTATTGATTGAATTGATCAATGACATTGGTAAAATGAGACATTTATTTGGAAAAGAATAGAAAGAAAATAACAAATGGTCTTCATTGTGCCCCTTTGACAAAAACAGTCTCCTTTGACGAGCTTCCTCCGGCAAACCCTAGTCCTGCTCTGTGGGGACGATGTTTCTAGATCATTGGCTCGATGCGGCCATCTTCGTTCTTGCCGAGTCCCTTGAAGGGTTGATAGCCATGCTTCAGGAGTAACTCAAATCCCTTTCTTGACTTCATGAATTGTGGAAACAATGGGTGATCCTTAATGGTGCTGTAGTCGATTCGGCCTCCAACCTTGAAGAAATGAGGACCTCTCCATCGGGTCATGGCTACGGTGTGCAGAGATAGTTCTGAGGATGCCTAGAGTATTTCTCGATTTTCTCCGTGACTGATCTCTTCACTTTCCCTGATGCTGGAAATATCTGCATTGAATGATGGCCGGGGAATCATGGGCTGCGGGAGCCTTTCTTCTGGGTCTTCTCCCAGTATTGTGGTAATCATTCCACCTTTTAACCACTTCACACATTGATGTAGGGTGGAAGGCACTGCATTAGCATTGTGAATCCACGTCCTTCCGAGCAGCAAGTTGTAGGTGGGTGGCACATTAACCACATGGAAAAGGACGGAGTGCACCGAATAGTTGATGAATACCTCCAGGAATATCTTCTCTTTTGCCGTTTGACCATGGTTGTCAAATCCATAGATAGTGATGGGATCTGGAATATATTCTTTATTTTTGATCCCTAACGCTTTTGCGGTCATCTCAGGGCAAATATTGAGGCTACTGCCTCCATCGACCAGCACATGGGGTACTGTCATTCCTCTGACTCGAACGACAATGTATAAGGAATTATTATGAAAGGAATGAGGCTTTGGAAGGTCCTCATCTGAGAAGGTGATTGGCGCATTGGTCATGGCAGAGTTCACAATCTGTGCCATGTCTTCAGGAGTGGTACTGGGCTTAACTTTGATTTTCCTGAGTAAATCATCCAGTACTTGCTGGTGCTTGCTAGAATTCTTGGCCAAGTCAAGGATGGAGACATTGGATAGAGCGGTCAGAGGCTTCTGACTTGAATTCTCCAGCCTGGGTTTGATAATTTGCTTGAAGAAGTCAGGAGTTCCCTTTGACTTGGGGGCTGACTTCATAGACGCTTCTGAAACTTTCATTTTGTCGAATGCTGAGATTAAGTCCATCTTCTTTGAATCAGGAGTTGCTTGTCGTAGCACTGTCACCTAATGCTGAACTTGGAGATCTTGCGCAGAACATGGCTTGATATGCTCATGCGGTAGAAATGGCTGTGCAGACACTACCGCAGTGGTGTGCGAAGGGAAGGGGTGATTGAGAATGTCCATTTTCTCTTCTTCTTCTCCTTCTACCAATAGATTCTTTTCAATGAGATCTTGCACGATGTTTTTGAGAACAAAGCAGTTCTCAGTGTTGTGTCCCACTGTCCTGTGGAACTTGCAGAACTAATCTTTCCATTTCCCCATGGGCACAGGGGGATCGGCCAATCTGGGCAACTTAACCATTTCTTTTGATAGCATGTACTCGAGCACATCCTCGAGTGATTGGTCAAGAGGAGTAAACTTTTTGTCGTAGCTCCATCCTTCATGTCTAGTCTTCTCACGCAGTTTTGGCCCTTGATCCTGCTGAGGAGGCTTACTGTACTGAGGAGCAAGCTTTGCTTTCTGAGCCTTGTTGTTCAAACTGCCTGTGCCGTAGCAGTAATCTTTCTTCTGCCCTTTGTGTTGATTTCGGCCTTTGTTGTTGTTGCTGGCAGAATAAGTGAAGTGAGCTTTCTTTTTCTGCTCACCTTGGGAGTTGTTCTTGGAAAAGGTAAAGCCTTCATAGACTCTATTTTCCACACTTAGTTCGAGCCATTCGGCTCGTTCAGTCAACTCAATGAAGGTCCTGGATGGTGCTGTGGAGATCAATCCTCTTAACGGCTGCGAAAAATTGTTGAGGATTAGGGACAATGCATGCCTTTCCGAGATAGGATCTCTCATCTTATTACAGGCTGATCTCCATCTGTGAATGAAGTCCCGTGCTTTTTCATTCTCATTCTGCCTTAAATTGCAGAGATGACTCAGTGTAGGCAGCGCTTCTGTGTTGAACAAGAAGCGTTCAATGAATAGATTCACAACTTTGTCGAACTCCTTGAGCTCGATGGGGTTGATATGCTCAGCATACCACTTGGCTGCAACTCCTTCCAAGCTGCGGGGGAAGCATAGAAACAATGCTCGGTTATCCCTTTTGAACCGAGAGCATTCAGCAAAGAACGTGGCGAGGTGCGCTTTTGGGTCGCCAGAACCATCAAACTTGATGAATTTACGAGGGAGATTCTCCAGATCATCATCCCCTTCTAAGCCGTCATAAAAGTCCTCACTGGTGAAGACTTTCTTGCCCTTGTCGTGGGCTTGCAGATCCTTGACAACTCGGGTCATTTCTTTAAACTGCGCTTGCAAAGGCTCTTCTTTATCTCTGCTCTTTGATCTGCGGCTTTTACTTTGGCCACGCTTCTAAAATGCCGGAGTCACCTCATATTCTTCATCTGTATCTTCAATGGAGTCTGATTCATCTGAGATTTCCTCTGGCTGGATCCGCTTCTTGGGAGCCTTCTTACTCCTGTGACCATGGAACTTTTCTCTAAATGGATCCCTTTCTGAGTTGGTCCCGGGTTGTTCATTCATCATCTTATTCATCATTTTTCTGAACATGGCATACATTTGAGGGTCTATGCCGTCATCTTCTTGCTGCTGCTCTTGACTCTTCTCGGATCGAGGGGAACCCATTTCTTCTTCCGAGGCTGACGAGTACTGGGATGCCGTGGTTCTTTTGCCTGATCTTGTCTCAACCATCAAATGATATGGATGCTCTCTGCAGGGCAAAGACCTGATTAGATTATGAAGGAATTGGAAGAAATATTTGCTGGAAACATGGCAGACAATTTGAAAGAAAAGATATCCCATTACTAGGGACTGAGTCGTCGCGGGAATCACGACAATTGTGTTGTCATTTAAAAAGAGAAATAAACAAGAAAAAATGCGCCTTGTTACCTAGGTGAGGTCGTCAAACCATCATAGAGAGAAAGAAAACTTTATTGAAATGAGAAAATTAAACTTTTACTGATCTTGACAAAGAGGTGGAGGACAAACAATTTGCCACCATTCACGATAATCAGCAGATACTCTAGGACCAGGAAAGATTTTAAGAGAGACAAAGGAATCCCAGCTGTAGCGGGCAGAATGATATGCCCCGGACCATTGTGCGGAAGTGAGATCAAACTCTGCCATAACTCCTGATAACAAGCGGGCTTCAACGTACTGCTGCCTTTGAGAGAACTGCCGAACACATCTCTCTGGTTGGTAATAAGTGCAGAAGAAAGGTCCCAGCAACTTGAATCGCTTGCCATAAGCGTACGTATATCGGGGAGGAGACAGTTGCCGATCAAAATAGTCCCAGACTACGTCATCCTCTTGAATGTTGTTGATCATAGACCGGTACTGCGCCACTGGAAGGAGTTCTTGACCATTGTATCTGAAAGAGCTTGCTCGGGCTGGAACGTGTTGGAAAAACCATGAGTGAAGTGCGTAGATGCATCCTTCAACTAAAATGGATTCTCCAAGTGAGAATCGAGTCAGACCTCGATATAGGAAGGCGAGCGCTGCCATGGCTATGGAGAGGCGATTGGTTTGCCGACTTCCCCATCTTCTCATAAGCTGAATTATTCTGATGTCCATGTAGTTTTGTCCATCTGGGAAGAGGGATAATCCTACAGTGCACAGAACCATCGCATTTTGAATCCTTTCTTTAGCTGTCCTTGATAGCGAACTGACTTCCATGAAGGTCCCGTACTGGCGGTATAACTCAAGTAGGTCAACATATTCATTTCCTTCCAACTGGATCAGGGGCCAAGATCGGCGGCCTGTCATACGAGCTAAGGAGTCTCGGGGGTTCAAACCCTTGAAATTGATAAGGAATTGATGCTCTAATGGGTCTCCTGGTTGACCGGCTGGTTCTGGCAACCCCATGATTTCTGAAAATTCATCCATTAAAACGGTCATTTCTCCCCATGGGAACCAGAAGGTACACGTCCGAGGATTCCATCGCTCTGCCATTGCATGGATTAGGTTGCCATTGATGGTCTACTTTCCGACTACTGATGCCAGCTCTAATCCGCACTCGCTCAAATGGTCTGGGAACATTCGGGAAAAGCTTTTTAGCCAGGAATAGTACCACCAGGGAATGAAAGTTCCGGTGCTAAGGGCTCGATGTTCAGGACGACCTTGTCGCACCTCGTAGGAGATGTGACCTTCAGGAAAGATAGGATCGACTTGACTGGATGCCATCGAACTGAAAACAGAGAAAGACTCAGGATGAGACTTAGGAAAATGTGAGAAATTTTGAAAAATTTTGCAGGCAGGATAAAAATGCAGCAGAAAATTCGAGATCCAGTAGAATGGTAGAATGAAAAATCGCCTGGAGTTTTGAAAGAAATTGGATATTTGAGAAAATCATCCAGGGTTTGAGAAAACATCTTGTGGAAAATAAAGATGTTTTGAAAAAAAACCTAGTAAGTTGGAAAACATTGAGAAATATAAAAAATTAAGGAAATCATACACATACAATCACATCCTGCACAAACATTTATGCACATACAGCACTCCCTAAAAGGCTGACTCTAGATGCATCAATTTTGAAAATAGTTGTAGGACCTTAATCCTAACTCTAAGTTTAGATCATCTCTGTCCAATCCAGTTATGCCGATATACTCGAACCGAAATCCGAGGTACGTGGCATAGAATTTCAACTCCGGTTCTAAGGTAAGGTTTTCCAACATCCTTGAGCGCCTACCGATATACTTCGGACTGTGGCCCGCGGTACGTGGTAGGGGGGTGTTAACCCAAATAGTTGGCCCAGTTGTGAGGCTCTCTCCCAAACTAGGGTTCTGGAAGAGAGCCCAGCAACGTGAAGACCGGGTAATGATAGGTATTTGAGGTTTTAAAAAAAATGATCACATGCAAGAAATAGATGGCTCTAAACCTAGAGAGATAGATTTTGAAAATCTTTGAAGAAGCATACATTGTTTGCATTCAGATCCTAAATTGAGGAGAGTTATATTTAGACCTAAGTCTATGTGAACATGAAAATATCTCCTTAATCTGGTCCTACCAAACCATGCCTAAGCTATATGCAATCAATGTCAGCTAGGTCAGAATCTAGGCTCCTAGGCTCACATGATATTGAAAGTAAAAGAGCTGACATTTTGTGAACATAATTTTGATAATTGAACTAAGTCAAGCATAATTTAGGTCAGACAAGGACAGGTCCCATCACGGTCGCCAAACCTGTTATCGTCGCGAAATTTTTCCCCCGTCTTCCCTTCCTTGCAGAAGAGAGAGAGGGAAACGCTTCCGCGCTTCAAACTTGACCGGATTTTGGAAAATGTTTTGAAATACTCGCCTCCGTTTTTGAAAATTGCGGGAAAATCCATGGGATGGGGCTCGACCTGTCGGTACGAGGTTCGACCGTTCCTGCCGCCTTTAACAGGGGTAATCGAACCAAGGACCAAAATTGTGCTTGACTTAGTTAAATTATCAAAGTTATGTTCTATCCTAAATGCACAGAGAATTCAGGCATGTGCTATGAGACTTGGTAAAATATAAGTTGGAAAACTATGATGTATGCTTGGAAAACTTTGGAGTTGAAAACATTTCTCAGGAAAAAGGTCAATTTCTCAGGAAACTCAGATGAAAAGATTTGAAATCTTGAGAAAGTTTATAAAGACTTGGGAAAATCATGAATAATTGGAAGTCCTGAGAAAATGTAAGTAATTCTTAGGAAAAGTGTGAACATTTGAACGGAGAATGCTTGTTAGGAAAACTCCAGCTCTGAAAATTTTCTTTGGGAAAAATGATTGAAGATTCATAGGAAACTTTTGGAGTTGAAAAGCATTTCTTGGGAAAAGGTGAAAGTCGATTTCTCGGGAAACTCAAATGAAAGGGGTTTTGAAATCACAAGAAAGTTCATGAAGTTGTGGGAAAATCATGAATGGTTGAAAATCCTGGGAAAGTGGAAGTGATTCTTGAGAAAAAGGTGAACCCTTGAAAAGGGAAACACTTCTTAGGAAAACTTGGACTTTGAGAGTTTTCTTAGGAAAATGATGGAAATTCATTGGAAAGCCCTTGTGGAAAAGGAAAATTGAAACTTGGGAAGTTGAAAACCTGAGAATCTTAACCTTGAAATACTTGGAAATCGATTTTGACTTTGAGAAAGGTGAGAGACTTCTCTTGAAAATCTTGGGGAAATGACCTTTTCCCATGGAAAGCTGTGGAAAAACTTGACTTGAGAAAACCGATTTTGAAAGATTCTTAGAGTTTCTTGAGAAATCGATTTCTTGAGAATGAAATTTTCTTAAGAAAATCATAAGAAAACCAATGATTTCATGATGCAAATGATGTGAATGAAAGAATGCACTTTGAAAGGTTTTCTAGGAAATTTGTTGGAAAATGTGCATTAAGTCAAAATAAATTCTTCACATATTCTGACTGTGGCCATGAATATGTTCCGAGTTTAATTGATTTAATGCACAAGATTTTGAAAACATTGAAAATATGATGTGCATTTTCAAGATAGCCTAAGAGTGTAGGCTCAATGTGACTAGTAGAAAGATGATGGATCTGGGTCTCGTCCATATTCCGACTAGGGCCGTAAATATGGATTCCACCGAGTTCATCAACTCCCTAAGAGTTGGTGCACGTGCCATTCGTGAACATCCATAGTGCTTTTGAAATAACAATGTATGAATCATATAAGCAGGCTATTGCATAAATTCAAACTATATGATATGCATCCTAGTCTAAGCAGGAAATTAACTCTCTTATTCCAAAATTTACATTATTACATCACTAAATAAAGGAAATAAAAGGAAATTTGCAGACTTCAGCTCCTTCTTTTGATTGTTCCTGCCAAACTGGAAATAGGGTTAGCTCAAATATGTGGGTTTTTCCAAGATTTTCCAATAATATTGTGAAATTATTGGATTTAATTGGATATAAACCCTATTCTCATGCTTCCTTGATATTTGAAATGATGTAAATGCAGGGAATTCAGTGGAAAACAGTTTGAAATTCGAAATTGGGGTCAAAATGACCAAAATACCCCTAAAATTAAAGTTACACGTTTAAAATCTGGGTTTTTTGAAGGAAAACTTGGTAAAATTGAGATTTCGAAATTCAAATTGAATCCAATGATGATGAAATGCAGTATGAGGCATGATGACATGCTGTTAAACACATTAAGACTGTAAAATCGGAATTTGACATTTTGCAATTTATCCCAATAACGAATTTCGCTTGTTTTTCACTTGGATCTGAATCCTGCGGGACCCTGTTTTGGTATTATGGCTAATCCGAACCTCAAATGGATTCCAAATTGCACCAAATTCAGTATGAAGTATCTACTTACTCTGATAAACAGCCTAGAATGCTAAAAATCATGAAATGGTATGATTTAAATCCTAAAATTTAAAGAAAGTCCTAAAATGGTTGATTTTGCCTATGGATCCGAACCAAATGCAATGCTTAATATAATAATGCACGATTTACACCATGAAAACTTCTGATATTTTGCAGACTGTTAAAGGACCCGAAATGGAACATTTTTTGTTTTTACAGCCTCGGGATTTGAGCCTTGGTGAGTTCAATAACAAAGATTTAGTTCTGACAGATGTAAAAATCACTCTAATCTGATGTAAAATGCTAAAAAAATATAAAACAGCCATGGAAATTTATGAAATTAATCAAAGCTACTCCTGACAACATGAACAATTTTCATGTTCATGACTTCGGCATTTGACCAACAGAAACATGGATAAAAATATAACTTTGTGTTCCTAAATTAACAGAACTGACCAATGGGACCAAACAGGGGACTGACAAGAAAAATCTGAAGCAGGTATCAACACTGTTCTAAAAATCACAGGCTTTCAAATGCAAACAGAGGACACCTCGGACATAACTTTCACTTTTTACAGTTTTGGATTCGGAGCAACACACAAAGAGAAACCATAGCCCTAAGTCGATCCAAAACCTTAGAGGCCCAAATCAGGCTCTGACACGTGTCCCGAACTCTCGGATTTTTGTCAGACATATAAAAAAATCATAAAACTATGAGAAAATCAGGTTAAATACTAGACATTCTCCCGAGTTCATAACATTTTTTGGATTGAAAATCGGATCTCCCATGAGGGATATCTCGATTTTACAAATCGGCAAATGATTTTCAAAACGCCTCCCGGGTAACAAAACCCGACTTGCCATTTTGAATGTTTACCGCAGTAAACAAATTCAAATGCTTTCGAAATTTTGGCACAATTTTAGGGACACCTAAGGGCGCATTTCGTAATTTTTTTGGGATTGTTAATAAAAAATAAATGCATGAAATGACGTGTGGACTGGCTGACAAAAACAGAGACCTACTGAAAATGAGCAGAATTGAAATAAATGCTAAATTAATCTTAATTAAT